>NC_086322.1:215793647-216541147 GCF_036172605.1 Pelobates fuscus
GGGGGCCCGGCCGCAGCCACGACCCCCATGACCGTGGGATGCCGCCCCCTCCATGTTCCCCCTGTCATATTCTGATTCATCAGTAATGCTGTACCCTGCCAGCAACACTACTATTTCTGCTGCAATACATAGATCTGAATTAAACCAAAAAAAGAAATTGAGCTAGATATAAAAAACACTCCTAATGGGAGATAACCCCTAATGACAACTGAAACCAAAGAACTACAAAACGTGTGTTTGCGTGGAATTAATGAAAAAGGAATTGAGTGGAATTAAAAATAAACAATTGCTGTTTAAAACTTAACTTTTATTACCACACAATTTTAGAACTTAACTCTTTATTTTACCAAGTGTGCATGTTAAAAAAAATATTAACATAGTTACATAGGCTTAAAAGAGATATGTGTAAGTCACAACTGGATCTTGCTGTTGATTCAAAAAAGGCAAAAAAACAGTTTGAAGCACTTCTACTTTTTTTTAAATTCTTTATTTTTGGCATGACGAGCAATACAGTGTTCTATTAAGGCGTAGATTGTGTGGTACAAACAGTAGCGTACACACAAACCATGTGGCTCCGGTACGAAAATGATCCGTGGGGCCCCCCCCCTCCCTATTCCCCCCCGACAGACACACACATACATAGAGACACACACACACACACATACAGACAGACACATACATACAAACAGATGCTGTCAGGGCCACCCGATGGACCCATTGGACGGTGGCCCTGGCGGGTTGCCGCGTATGCCGGGGCCGCAGAAGATGATGGCGGCGGATACCCGGTCACAGGGGTCCGCAGGGCAGCCAGGCCCCCTGGAGTGGTGGGCCCGGTCGCAGCTGTGACCCCTGAAACCGCGGTATGTACGCCACTGGTTACAAACGTTCATCGATATCGGTAGGAAGCTCTTTTTTACATCATTGTACTACTTTATATATCCCTTCCCTGGTTTGAATGTACTAACTTATTGGTGTCACATTTTTATAAGACAAAACTTAGTAACAATGAGCACTTGCACTTTTTGCAAAACAAACTAAGAAAATTCTTTCTTGACCCCAGCCAGAATGGCAGTCAGATTTATTATTGAATCAAAAAGCTATTACCCTTCAGTTGAAAAATTATATCATTGAATATTATGTTTTTGCAATTATGCATCTAGTTGCTGTTTAAACATCTGAACAGATTCTCTTAAAACTACTTCTTCAGGCAGAGAATTCCACATCCTTAATGTTCTTACATTAATGACCTTGTGTCTTATGTATAGTCCTGTTTGTATATAGATTTCCAGACAATGGTTTGTATTGGCCCTGATATATTTGTATAAGCTTATCATATTCCCTCTGAGTTTTTCTAAACTGAAGAGTATTACATTTGTTAACCTTTCTTCACAGCTAAAGTATTCAATCCCATTTATTAATTTTGTAGCCCTCCTCTGCACCTTTTCTAGTGCCATAATATCCTTCTTTAGAATAGGTACCCAAAATTACATAGCATATTCAAGATGTGGTCTTACCAGTGATTTATAAAGAGGGAAAATTATATCTTCATCCCTAGAATTAATCCCCTTTTTTATTCATGAAAATACCTTACGGGCCTTAGCCACTGATGATTGACATGCACAGTGTTGCATAGTTTGTTGTCTATAACAATCTTCCAAATCCTTCTTGTGTGTTATCACATTACATTGTTGTTTTGAAATGAAAAAAAGAAAGGTTTGAACATCCACAAAATAGTGATTTCTAAAGATATCTTAAAGACAGCTCTCATGTCTTATATTGAAGAGTGTGGTAGGGGGGCGAGGCCTGACCGCCATCTCGGACTGACACATGGCGACATGAGTTTTTGCTTACAAAGCTGTTCTAAAGTGACTAAGCATGCTCATCTTGGATTGTGGTGTGAGCCTCGGCTACAGGGCAACAATTGATGCCCTTCTGTTTAGTTTACTATCTGAGATGGCCCAAATGTACTGGAGATTGTGTTTCCTGGAGGCTGAGGCCTAACTTGTCTTTGGGGACCAGGCGGCTGCTGCCTCTCTCTGCAGCACCTGGGACTTAAGAAGTGTGTATCAGTGGCCCTGATCCCCCCTATGGACCAACGGGGGTTATCCCAGTCTTCACAGGAAAGCTGTCTGATTCAGGAGATGCCTAAGAGACCTTGGAAGCAAAGTCCTGTGATTTCTACTCTTTGTATTTCTGCTAATCTACTTTTACTACATTTAAAAAAATGTGCTGTTTATTTTGGCACCTTGGGCTTTGACTCTAAGCCTATATTTTAATGTTTTATTTTGCACCATATGGTACTGTTGTAACACAGCTCCTTGTACCCCGGCTGGGTACCTGTCAGGGTCTTACCTGAGTTGGGAGTCTGTAGCGCAGATATGTTGCTCACCCTTGCAGATAGCCACAGGCCAAGGTGGTCAGGTAAGAATTCACCCCGCCTGTGGGTCTGTGCACGGGGGCTGTGCAGGATAAAGTACCAATACGCAGTACAGGCAAGGACTGAACCAGCAGGATAGTCGAGGGATAGCCGAGGTCAAAGGATGCCAGAGGTCAGGAACAACGAGGAGTAGCCGAAGTCAAGGGATGCCAGAGGTCAGAATAAACGAGTCAGAAGCCAGGGTCAAAACACGAAGCAGATGAAACAGGAACACTGGTACGAAACAGGATCACAGGATCAAAGACTTGACCCTGAGCACAGGGCGAGGCTGGGTTTAAATACCCTGCTGATGACCGATCAGAGTCAGGTGAGACACAGCCAAGTCAAGGGCAGCCCCCGGTGTAGTAGCCATGCCAGGATGAACAGGACCGGAATCAGTAGTCACTCTATAAAGCTGCTGTGGCTCAGAGGCAGAAAGCAGGACTAGGACTGAGAAGTTCCCCGGTTCAAGTCCCCTGTTGGGAACTCCAGGAGCGACCACGTCTGTCTGTCTAACTGGTGAGAACTGTGACAGTACCTCTGCCAAGGACCACTTCCTAGCTGGAACAGGGGACAAACTGCAGCACTTCTGAACCCCAGTCACGGTGATTTGACTGGGTTCCTGGAACCTCTCCGTCCTAAAGCAGGCTAGGGGACTTGCTCTATCCACTCCCAGGGATTGGACGACACACAGTCCTGGGAGCTGGAGACCTTACAAGGACTTTCCCTGCTGAATCCTCCATGCTGAAACAAGCTGGAAAGGTGATTAGCCCTTTCCCCTCCCAGTAACCAGATGACACACAGTTCTGGGAGTACAAGCTGGAATGCTTTATCTAGCCAGATGGCTTGCTTTTATACAATAGCTCCTACAAGGGGTCTCCCACACAAAACAACAAGGAAGTCTCTCCTGTGCCTGAGAGATAATTACCTGATCAAACACTTATAAGTTAAATCTCTCACAGGGACAGAAAATATAACAATTTACCAAACACCCCAAAATACACATAAAATACATGAAAACCCCACAAAAGTCACGTCCTCCAATAGCCCCGATCTGGGTTACCGACATATTCAAAAATCACCCAGATCGGTTTAGGGGTTCGGGTTTTCCATAGAAGTCCCATTTTTGACCGACCGCACATGTGGCTTAATCCCAAAATAGTTCCATGAAATCAGTGCTAGTGGTCGGTCAAATTTGGTAACCTAAAAATGAATAAAATACCGAATGTAGTCTCTATTTGAACCATGGAGCTTGTTCCCCTCATCCAGATGAACGATTCCACCGAACAGTGTTCTTCTAGGATCTACAGAACTGAATGCAGGCGATGATGGAAGTCCAGCGGTGTTCGGAATTTAAAGTATCCGATTTTAGTTCCATGAACTCGACGACCAAACACTGCTGCCTGCGTTCAGGCGAACAAAATGGCCACCGTCTCGTGGTCGTTCATACAAATTGCGGCCACCCAGACGAACAATTAGAACACTGAGGTGAGAAGGGTTAACAAGCTCCCGGGTGGTCCCTGGTTCGTGCAGTTGTTTGGTTCCCGAACGGTATTGGGAAATTACATGAACCAAGCCATTTAAACAGTCTTTTACAGGTTTCCCTGCAGGGCCCATAGTCTGTGGGAAGGAGACTAGCAAGTAGGCTCCTCCAGCAGCTTGTGGTAAACTCACTCTTCATTGCAAATGTAAAATAAAGAGTGTCTAAATAAAAAGAGGAACAACACCGACACACATGTTTCGCCTCAAGGCCAATCATAGGGGACTCCCCTCTGATGAGACTTGTGGAAAAATGCATGCTTTGGTGTTGTTCCACACTCTTTAATATAAGACATTGTGAGTACATTGATCTGAACACTAAGAAAAATTAGTTATATTTTTTTCAGAATGAGTTTAGAAAAGTACTGGCACACTCAATACGAACATGGTTTCACTTGCGCAGTAAACTCCAGCCATACACTGTAATTTGCAAATCACAAGCAGTGGCACTAAAGCACACTACAAATCAAATAATCTGTCTCTTACAAGAAATAAACAAAATCACAAATCAGTAAAATAATTCTAAATCAGTGAATCAAAGTTGGTGTAAGTGGCACTGGGAGTGATTATGCAGTAGTTGTAACCTAGCCATCTCACCAGTATCACTCTGTGATTAATGGCACAGCGGTGCAGCAATGGTGAAACAAATGCATCCTATGTATTTTTCCAATGCTCGGGGGTGGAAAAGGTTCTTCCTATGGAAGATCCCGCATTATGGCAACCTGGGAACCACCACAATTCAGAAAGTGCATTTAAGATAGTCTTCTGAGCTCTAGTGTAAGAACTGTAACTTAAAAATGTGTTGAAGAATGTTTTGATGGTTAAAGTGTGATTTTGGGGGAATCCAACAAGTAGTGATAATCCCCATGAACAACAAACCTAAGCGCTGGGTACTGCATTAGTGCATTTTTATAAAAATAAAGAAAAAGTTAATTACTAAAATTATAAACTGAATATAACCTCACTTTCAATATTGAATTTAAACCTTAGAAGGGCTAAGCATTAAGGTGTATAACACTCCAAACAATACATATCTTATTCTCTTAAAATATATTTCAAGTAAAAAGTCAGGTGAATTATAAATCATGTTGAAAGGAAAACAATATCTTCAGTATTTATTTCCACAAAGCTAACATTCTAATCTCTCATAACTCTGTTGTATAGAAAATGGAAAGCAAATGCCATGCCAGGATGAGACATTTACAGTCCCAATAGCAGTTGCTGGCATTTATCATACAAATGCTACACTTGGGACCTAAACAGCATTTTAGATGTTAAGTTAAAGTTTACCATGTGAAAACATAAGGCAAAACAAATCTCAGCTCAATGTGGCCTTTCATATGTGTCAACAGAAAAAAATAGAGGCAAACAATAAACTATAATGCAGGAGGCATACATATGTTGCACAATTATGGATGTTGAGCTGCAATTTTCTGTAAAAAAATACTGATATAAACTGCAGAGAAAAGTATTTAAAGGAAGATTGTATGTAAATGATAGTGGTTGAAAACAATATTAATTTTTAGCATCCTTGCACTGAATTAAAATACTTTTGTTCCCATAGAATGCTGTTGAAGTCATTCAAGTTATTCAAAATAGTTGGGTTTTATGGACAAATCTTGTTTCCATTGCCGGTTCCATAAATGATAGAATTAATAGCTGTGAGCCGGGTGGTAGCAGGATTTGTTACAAAGATTAGAGGAGTAATTTGTGAGTCAGAACCACTGCAGCTCAAACAAAGAGTCAATGAGAGCTGTTCAAATGGCTGAAAAAAAAACAGGACTATCCCAACACCTACAGTCTAGACCCTCTAAGTAAGCTTGCACAATAGCCCATCCAAATTGAGAGGCAGTGATAAACTGAGAGTACCAGGGACTGTTGATGACAAACTCTTCGTATTGTCACCACTACAATACCCTATAATAGTGCTTGAAATGCCTTTTTCATTTACGTTACTGTTGAACTGAAACAATAGTTTTAATATTGCTTAATATTGATATTTTTATAATAATTCTAAAATTTCTTTTTTTTTTCGTGTGTGAAAATATACAATATTAATATATATTAATATACAATATTATTTTTTACCATCTTTGTACTGAACTAAAATACTTTTATCCCGATAGAATGCTGTTGAAGACATTCAAGTTATACAAAATAGTTGGGTTTTATGGAAAAATCTTGTTTCAATTGCCGGTTCCATAAATGATAGAATTTATAGCTGTGAGCCGGGTGGTAGCAGGATTGGTTACAAAGATTAGAGGAGTAATTTAAGATTCAGAACCACTGCAGCTCAAACAAAGAGTCAATGAGAGCTATCCCATAAATCCTTACCTTACCTTAAATTAACTCTACACAAATCCTAACTCTAACCCTGCAACCAACCCAAGCCCTACCCTAAAACTAACCCTACCCTAAAATCCTCCATAACCTTACCCCTATTCCTAACTCTATTCATAAACCTACCCCTAAACCTAACCTAGATCCAAATCTAAACTCAACACTCTAAAGAGAGTTTTTGGTTGCTGATAGGCAGACTCCATGTAAGAAGTCAAACTGTCAGCAAACGATTGAACTACTTACAGTAGTGGGAGCCAGAGCACTTCTGGAAACATAACCACTATAGTGAGCTATGGTGATTATGGTGATTGGTATGCTAAAAAGATTTACTGTATATATACTTGTATATTATTTAAACAATAAACATTGTCCAGTACATTTATCAACTATATATATGCTTTGGTTTATGACACTTGTCATTCATAACTGATATTGGCCATAATTTAATAAAAGTTCCAAATGATTGGAGGGAGGTAAGGAAGGGAGGGGGGTCCACTTTATGATCTTGAAATTTACTGTATTGAGTAATAATTTGTATGAATTGTCTAAGATGTATCATTTTACGCTGTTCTTTATGGCTGGGCTTTTGTTGAGATAATTAATAATTTCTGGCACTCTTGCCTTTTTGATTGAAAACCTCAATACAATACCAGGGTGCTTCCCAGTGCAAAAAGTATACAAGAGCACTCAATGGTTTTGAAAGTGAAAAAAATGTACATTGCATATACAGATCAACGTTTCAGCCGACAAACCGGCCTTTATTAAGATTCTGAACAACTTACAATGTGCATTATATATAAGAAATACTTTATCATAAATTAAGCTTACCATAAACCCGGTGAAACATCAAACCCCAGTACCGTCAGCCGATATGACGAACGGACCTCCCCAACGTGCGTGATGACGTGATCACCTACCAATGCGTTAAGCCAGATTGCGTCCGGTTACTATGGTTGCAAAGCCTGTCAACACTGAAGTGTAAAGAAGAGAAGTTCAGTGAGATTAAAAACCTATAATCTAAAGTCCTAAGATAAAGTCATACTAGTATTATATGCTAAAGCAACTAGAGTGGAACAAAAAAATCTATGAGCACAATATCCAATACCAGTATATACATAAAAATAAAAATAATAATAGTATATCACTAATAATTGAGGCAGAAGCATAATATGCAGAACAACGCAGAAAACATAAGTATGACAACTACGACAAAAGAAATAAGAATTAGCATTGCAAATAGGTGCAGTCTCTAGAACTTATGTCGCTGGACACAAAAAATAGCATTATCGCCTTTTTAGAAATTAGTTAAATTAGATATACTCATTAAGTTCTTTATGGTGTAAGGTATCTAATGTTTTGATGCAATAAGTTTCTCTTTGCAAGAGAAGACGAGATCTGTCACCTCCTCTGTTAGGAGTTGGAACCATGTCTATCGCTATAAACTTCAGCGTAGGTAGTCTGTGGGAATGTTCCAAAAAATGTTTGGCAAAAGATGTATCTGTTTTGCCATCCCTGAAGGTTGTCATTATGCTGGATCTGTGTCCTCGTATGCGATTCCACAAAGTCAGATCAGTTTTTCCACACATAATATAATACATATAATACAGACATGAAATTAGATAAACCACGTGGTCACTAAGACAGGTGATGTGATGCTGAATGTTAATTCTTTGCACAGGAAAGAGTCACCTAATCCACAATAAAGTGGATGAGGTAAAAACTGGAAAATATAATCAGTATCCTGAGGTAAATGGGATCACAGTCAACTCTGCATGCACCAATACATGCACAAATCACATATCTCCCCAGTGCAAGTGAAATATACTAGCCGTGTAAGGCTATTCCTCTACATAGTATAGATAATGGATAACCATTGGATTATCCAGACAGGTGCTTAAAATATTAATATACAAGCTTTATTTATTATGCTTATTTGTAGCACTTTTGATAACCCATTGTAGGTAAGTGATGCACTGGAAAATACACCCTGTTCCAAATTATTATGCAAATTATATTTTTCTCATTTACCTAAATAATTGATGTAAAATAACAGTCAGCATAATTCTCATGTTATCAACTATTAAGAGTACAATTCAAATTTTATTGAACAAACCTGCTAATGATAACAGTATTTTTTTTTAAAACATAAAAAACTTACAATGCACTGTTTCAAATAATTACGCACATTAAGTTTCAAAACACTTTATAGGTTGTAAAGAATAGAAAATTGTCATTTGTTGTGTTTGCAGCATAGTTACTGAAATCAAAAGCTATTTCAATCAAACTTATAACAACATTTTAACTTTTTAAATATTTTAACAGGTCACGTTACATTTTAACATAGGACCCCTTATTTGATAGCAGCTTCACAAGTATTGCATCCATTGAACTTGTGGGTTTTTGGACAGTTTCTGCTTGAATTTGTTTGCAAGATGTCAGAATAGCCTCCCAGAGCTGCTGTTTGGATGTAAACTGCCTCCCACCCTCATAGATCTTTTGCTTGAGGATGCTCCAAAGGTTCTCAATAGGATTGAGGTCAAGGGAGGATGGAGGCCACACCATGACTTTCTCTCCTTTTTTCCCCATAGCAGCCATTGATGCAGAGCTATTCTTTCCAGCATGAGATGGTGCATTGTCATGCATTAAGATGATTTTATTACAGAAAACATAGTTCTTCCTTCTGTACCAGGGAAGAAAGTGGTCAGTCAGAAACTCCACATACTTTGCAGAGGTCATCTTTACACCTTCGGGGACCCTAAAGGGGCCGACCAGCTCTCTTCCCATGATTCCGGCCCAAAACATGACTCCACCACTTCCTTGCTGACGTCGCAGCCTTGTTGGAACAGGGTGGCCGTCCACCAACCATCCACTACTCCATCCATCTGGACCATCCAGGGTTGCACGGCACTCATCAGTGAACAGGATTGTTTGAAAATTAGTCTTCATGTATTTTTCTGCCCAATGCAGCCGTTTCTGCTTGTGAGCATTGGTTTGTGGTGGCCGAATAGAAGGTTTATGCACAGTTGCAAGACTCTGGAGGACTCTACACCTTGATGTCTGTGGGACTCCAGAGGCACCAGTAGCTTCAAATATCTGTTTGCTGCTATGTAATGGTATTTTAGCAGCTGCTCTCTTGATCCGATGCATGGATCTGGCAGAACTCTTCCTCAATGTGCCTTTATCTGAACGAACCCGTCTGTGCTCTGAATCAGCCACAAATCTCTTAATAGTGCGATGATCACCCTTAAGTTTTCGTGAAATATCTAATGTTTTCATACCTCGTCCAAGGCATTGAACAATTCCACTCTTTTCGGCAGCAGAGAGATCCTTTTTCTTCCCCATATTGCATGAAAATAGTGCTCTGCTTAATAATGTGGAACACCCTCCTTTAGTAGTTTTTCCTTAAATTGTGCTCACCTGGCAATCTAATTATCACTAGTGATCAAAAGAGCCCTGAGACACAATGCCATCCATGAGTTAAACTGAAAAACAAAATATTTAATCTTTGTGACACTTAAATAGAATTTGCATAATAATTTGGAACAAGGTTTAAACCAGTGTACCCAGGTAGTCTAGAGGTTAAACCATATTTCTAATATATCACCAAAGGAAACAAATAGTGCAAAGAATAAAATATAACAAACGATAATACTTAGCTTTAAATAACGTATAACAGCCTCCCTAGGTCGTCACCCAAAAAACGACCTATATCATATATAGGAAACCACAACAAAAACAATTCGGGATATGGCTGTGTGAATCTACAAAGAAAACATAAAACAAAACATAGTGTAATATTGTTACAAAATACAATATTCTGTGCGCAGCAATCTATTGCACTCACTAGATATAGGTAAATATAAGCGCTCTTAGGGTGCCTCCCCTGATGTAATGGGGTGCCAAACAATCCTTCTGTTCACCTCCAGATTCTTATTCCACCAAAAGACATCCACAGGTCAGGGTTAAAAAATTAAAGAAAATGTATTCAATAAAAATATATATAAATATATGAGCAGTCACCAATTCAGCATAGGATATGGATGCAGAAAAAGTAGTCCTACGCGTTTTGTTCGTTATGAACTTCCTCAGGGACCGCAGTAAAAATGATCTCCATGTATATATATAAAATACAAAATAAACATATCCTAAAACAACCACCCTCCCTGTGTCCTTAAATAGGGCTAGTCCCTTAAGTCCATTGGTGGATTCAGTGGGTGTAGATCCTTTTTCTTTTTTGATTGGAGGAGAAAACCACCTCCATCAGCTGTTTCTCACCATTCTAATCCGAAAATAACGCCCTTTTTCAACGAAAACCGGAAGTCGTCATCATCGCCGAAACCGGAAGTGACGTCACAGACTCGTTTGCGTTCCAATGTGCGTTCCAGTGATAATGTCTCCATAGCAACCGGACGTGATTGTCTCGGCCACAGTTTATATAATATAAAAGGAACTGATTACAGCCCCCAAAATTCTGCTAAAGAAAAAAGTGTTAATCATATGTGATTTAAATTACTTTCATTTATTATATACACTGAATAATGGCAGCACTTATTATATTACATTAGTCACTAATTTAATCATCAAAAACTGTAAATATATTAAATCAATGTCTAACCAAAAAGTGGTCAGACAAGGAATATGTATAAAATAAAATAATCTTTTAAATACACCAAAAAGTTTACATTTTCAAACTAAAGAGACCTTTAGCTTAAAAATTCCACCATTTAAAAGTGAAACCCCTCTTATTCTTAAAGGAACACTTCTTCAAAAGAATATATGTATGAGGCATAAAGTATTTGACCAAAGACATGTTACTATTAAATAAATCTGTAACTATATGTACACCACATATAACTATATCACTATATAAAAATAACTGTTTATTATACAATATAAGTGTATGAACCCTCTTTCCCCATAGGGGTTAGTCCTCAACTGTAGAAAATATCCCACAGTGGGGTCAAGCACACATACCTAATATATCTAAGCAAATATATCAATACCAAATATTACTTGGACCATATTAGTCCAGAAAACAAGTTAAATCGATATCAATATTTAAACCCCTTGGCGTGAGGGTCCGTAGTTTGTGAATCCAGAAAGTCTCCCTCTGGGCTAGTCTCTGGACTCTATTACCCCCACGCCAAAAGGGGGATACCCTTTCGATTCCCAGACACTTGAAATCTCTAAA
The DNA here is from genome assembly GCF_036172605.1 of Pelobates fuscus. Lineage (NCBI taxonomy): Eukaryota > Metazoa > Chordata > Amphibia > Anura > Pelobatidae > Pelobates > Pelobates fuscus. The sequence goes on from NC_086322.1 coordinate 215,805,134, forward strand.
TGAAAAGAAGGGGCATTGTATGCAGTGGGCAGGAACTGAGTGAATCAGTAATCCCTTTTTAATGGTATTAAGGTGTTCTAACAAGCGAACCTTCAGAATCCTCTTGGTCCGTCCCACATGCGACACGGACATTGCAATAAATATACCACAAAGTCCGTGTGGCAATTAATATCATCTTTAAGTTGGAAATTCTCCCCCGTGAAAGAACTAGAGAAGGAGTGTGTATGTATAATATATGCCGTAACGCAAGCTTTACAAGAACCACAGCCCCGAAAAGAACCTAAACAGATGGAAGTATGAACTATTGGTGGTTTAATGGCAAAACTAGGTGCCAACATATTCTTGAAATGTTTTTTTTTTTTTTTATAAATAACTGTAGGGTTATCTGGTAAATGTACTCCCAAAATGGGGTCCTGTAACAAAATAGGCCAAGAACCTTGAAGACTTCTCTTAATTCTATTATGATCGGTATTGAAATGAGTAATAAATGCTGAACGGAAACCATTCCTGGTATCTGAAGGACATAGTTTATTCTCCAATAGAGTTTTCCTTTCTATATCACCAATTCTCCAGATCTCTCTCTCTAGCTCCTTGTTATTGTATCCTCTATAAACAAGTTTCTTTTTGACATGTGATGATTGGGAATAGAAGTCTTGTATATCTGAACAGTTCCGTCTCAGACAGGTAAACTGACTTCTAGGACTTCTAGCAATTCCCTTAAGCCAGGGGTGATGATGGCCACTCTTACAGTGAACAAACCCATTAACATCTGTGGGCTTGAAGAAACATTTACTCCTAACATATCCTGAATCATGGGACAAGGTGAGATCAAGAAAATTTATCTCATCCCTGCTCCATTCAGGAGTAAAAACCAAATGATACTCATTTGTATTCAAAAAGTTAACATAATCCTGAAATAAGATAAAAGGCCCCTTCCAAATAATGATAACATCGTCAATATAATGCCGCCATGGGACCAAGTTCGCCCTCCAGTCATGTCTTGACCACACAAATAGCTCCTCCCACCTCCTCATGTAGATATTGGCATAACTGGGGGCGAACTTGGTTCCCATGGTAGTCCCCGTGATTTGCAGAAAATCACCATTAAGAAAAAATAATTGTGATGTAAAATAAATTGAACAGAAGAAAAAACAAAATCCCTCAGATCAACTGGTAATTCTGCATCTTGTTCCATGAAATAATTAATCGCCTCCAGACCCAATCTATGGCTAATCACCGTGTACAGAGAGGTCACATCAAGTGTGGCCCAACTGTACTCTGGATCCCATTCAATACTCTCCATTTCTTGGAGAAAGGACTTAGTATCCTTTACGTATGATGGTGACTCTTGGGCATATTTTTTTAAACGAGAATCCACATAGGCGGATAGATTAGTGGTCAGCAAGTTAATACCGATGATAATAGGTCATCCAGGGGGGTTAGGGAGGTGCTTGTGTGCCTTGGGGAGAAAGTAAAATATTGGAATGATAGGATTTTTTTGAAGCAGGAAATCATAATTTTTCTGTGAAATAGTACCCCTTTGTTTGGCTTCATCCAAAATAATTTGGAGCTCTGTATTAAACTGTTTAGTTGGATCACCCCTAAGTTTACTATATGTATCTTCATCCCCCAAGATATGGGCTGCCTCTTGAAGATAGTATGTGGTGGTCATTAACACTATTCCCCCCCCACCTTTATCTGCTTCCCTAATTATCATCTTGTTTCATCAGTTGCTTAAGCGTCTTTTCCTCCTCTTTGCTTAGATTTTGGGGGCAATTCTTCCTATTTTTATTAGCGTTCTTAGTCATATTACAAAATTGTTGATCTACCATATGCTTAAAAGTTTTGCTATATGTTGGAAAAAAAATGGGACTTAGGGCGAAATCTATAGTCAATATTAGTTTCCTGAACATCAACTTCAGTCTTAGGTGGATGCAGTAAAACATGCCTTTTTATAGTTAAAGAACAAATTATTTTTTTTATCCCAACCGGTTCTCAGCTCTGTGTCTAGATTCTCCACAGAAGAGAATCAGAACAGAGGATTAGAAGTAGCTACTTTGACTACATACTCCCTAAATGAGAAAGAATTGAGCAGAGTGATTTTTAATCTAACTCCAAATCCACTCTCTGATGAGGAAATTAATTTTTTATCGAGGGGTTTGAAATTTGCCCCTAACAAACCAATGACTTTGAGTTATATATTGATCTTAAAAAATGTATTCATTCTTTAACTATAAAAAGGCATTTTTTACTGCATCCACCTAAGACTGAGGTTGATGTTGAAGAAACTAATATTGACTATAGATTTCGCCCTAAGTTCCATTTGTTCCCAACATATAGCAAAGGTCCCTTCCTAGAAACTTTTGAGCATATGGTAGATCAACAATTTCATAATATGACTAAGAATGCTAATAAAAATAGGAAGAATATGAAGAAAAAAACATTACTGTACAGATAAATGTTTAGCACCTAATGTTTTATCACTATCAAGGAATAATATATATATATATATATATGTGGGTCTGCGCAAAGTAGCATGGAAATAAACGTATTTAGGTCTATATTGATTGGAAAATTCTGAAGTTCTAATTGGGACTGGAATAACCTAACAATGGGAGGACACTAGGCAGTAGATCCAACAGTGAGCGATATCAATAAGGAAAACAGGGCCACCAACTGTGCTGCGAGTGCGTTGAGTGATCACTAAAAAATAGAAAAGTACTTACAAATTTCTATAATAAATCTAGCTTTCATAACATAAGGATACTGAGCTATATACAGTGCTGACTATAAAGTAGGCTTATTCAGGAATAAATTAAGCGTATGAAAAATCTTCATTCAGACCACGTGGAGCGAGCGTCTTAAGTTTAGAGATCCAAAAACTCTTGCGTTGTAAGAGTATCTTATCTAGGTCACCCCTTCTTGGACCAAGGTTGACTTTCTCTATTCCGCTGAATCAAATCTTGTCAGCCGATCCACCATGGAATAATTTCAAATGCTTTGAAATAGGTGTATCAACATGACGTAACGGGTTAACGGAATTAACATGTTCCAAGATTCTGTGTTTCAGTGGGCGACACGTTTTACCCACATCTATTGACAGCTGCAGGTCAGCAAATAAATGAATCCTGTTGTCTGGCAGTTAAAGAAGGATTTGGAAGTAAATTGTTCAGAATTTGTGGAATTTGCAAAGGTCTTAGATTTTCTGTTGATGTATTTACATGCCTTGCATCTTCCACATTGGTATGTCCCAGTAACGGAAGATTTTAACCAAGTTTTATTAGTTGGTACTGGTTTTAGATAACTAGGGACCAGTATATAATTTAGGTTTCTACCCCTTCTGTCACGGGTGGCGGTCCGAAGACCAGACCCTTGTGTGCCTGATGAAGATGATTGGAGTCTTAGCGTGCAAAAGGACTTCCAGGGTCTGGTGCAGGGTAACCACAGGCCCCCTGGTGTTGAGCACCAGGGTTTGTGCGGCCACATACCAGAGCCCTGATGCAGCTTAAGCGGAAGTCAGGAGCTAGATGATATGTTGATATGTATTCAGTACTAGAAACAAGGTAAGACTAAAACAGGCAGCAAACATGATAACAAGACAAGACTAGAAGAACCCAGAACCGGAGCAGGACAGAAAGCAGAACCAAGAACATGTACACAATACATGAGGGAAACATGAACAGGACATGAACAGGGCAGGGCAGGACAGGACAGGACATAAATGTTATGTTTTGGGGGACTTATGGGACTTTATACAGATGTGCATTTTTTCTGCCTGTGGATAATTAAGTTAATGCATTAACTACCTTAATTATATCACAGGCAGAGGGGAGGGATTGTGGGAGTGTCGCACTGTTAATTACTGTTTTGATTGGTTTGTAAGTTTTGTATTCGGTGCCCAACTAGGTCCACCTAGGCGTCACCTTTGCTGTAAAAACTGTATAAAAACTCAAGCTGTTCAATAAACCTTCAGACCTTCTTACCCTCAGCTCGCAGCCTTGTCTTGTGTTGTAGGGAACTGCTATAATCACACTGGGGATTTCTATACTCTGTATACTCCCCTAGGTTCTAATTACTAGCTCTTCTAAGAACTGTTCCTGCTTCGCTCTCTGAAGGAAGAGAGGTTCAACCACTATATTATTTTGTTCTATGTGTATTTTGATATCAATATATTTATTTTAATATCAAAATAGAGTAAAACAAAATTACACACATATATTTTTTAATGATTTATTTAGAATTATTTTTATTTTTAATGTATTTACATATTTTGTTATATTATCTGTCAATAAGTGTGTGTCTGTTAGTAAGTGTGTGTGTATGTCTGTCAGTAAGTGTGTGTCTGTCAGTAAGTGTTTGTGTCAGTGAGCGTGTCTGTCAATAAGTGTGTGTCTGTTAGTGAGTGTTTGTGTGTGTTTGTTAGTAAATGTATCTGTCAGTGAATGTGTGAGTATGTGTCTGTCAATGTGTGTGTGTATATGTCAGTAAGTGTGTCTGTCAGTGTGACTGTCAGTGTGTTTGTGCCTGTTAGTAAGTGTGTGTGTGAGTGTATGTGTCTGTCAGTAAATGTATCTGTCAGAGAGTGGGTGTGTGTGTCTGTACATGTATCTGTCAGTGAGTGTGTGTGTGTGTGTGTGTGTGTGTGTCTGTCAGTGTGTGTGTATCTGTCAGTAAGTGTGTCTGTCAGTGTGACAGTCAGATTGTGTGCATCAGTAAGTGTGTGTGAGTGTATGTGTCTGTCAAGAAAGTGGTTGTCTGTCACTGTGTGTGTGTCACATCCTGCTCTGTTCTGTGGAGATGTCTGGCCTTGGCTTCTGGTATCCAATACTCTTGTTGCAATTCTTGTTTAGTTTTTCTTTTTTTTTTTGGTTTTCTATTCTTTGTCTGGTTTTCTTTATGCTGGGATTTCTGGGTTAATTCCTATAATCGGTCCCTGGATTTCCCAGTCTCTTGGATTCATTTAAATGTTTGTTTTATTTGCCACACCCGTTTGTTTTCCATCATTCCTTTTTGTTTCAGTGTCCTGCAGGCAGCTGCTTATGGCTTCTGCCCTTTCTTGCAGGTAAGTGCTATATATGTCTTCTTTGGTTGTTTTAGCATACATTAGGCAGCGTAGGACCTGCTCCAAAAACATCTCTGCACCCAGACGCCTGTGACCTCAGGATCGGCCCTGCCTTGTGCTTAGGGTCATTGTCATGCTGGAAAGTCCAAGAGAATCCCATGCGCAGCCTTCATACAGAAGAATGCAAATTGTCTGCCAGTATTTTCTGATAACATACTGCATTCATCTTGCCATCAATTTTCACAAGGTTCCCCGTGCCTTTAGAGTGTACACCCCACCAAAACATCAGTGAGCCACCACCATGCTTCACAGTGTGAATGGTATTCTTTTCAGTATAGGTCTTGCTGACCTCTCTCCAAACTTATGGTTGTGGCCATAAAGCTCTATTTTGGTCTCGTCATTCCAAATTACAGTGTGCCAGAAGCTGTGAGGCGTGTCAAGGTGTTGTCGAGCATATTGTAACCGGGCTTTTTTGTGGCATTGGTGCAGTAAAGGCTTCTTTCTGGCAACTACCATGCAGCTAATTTTTGTTCAGGTTTTCTCGTATTGTGCTCCTTGAAACATCCACACCGTTTTTTTCCAGAGCAGCCTGTATTTCTCCTGAGGTTACCTGTGGGCTTTTCTTTGTATCCTGAACAATTCTTCTGGCAGTTGTGGCTGAACTCTTTTGTGGTCTGCCTGATCTTGGCTTGGTATCAAGATATCCCCAAATTTTCCACTTCTTAATAAGTGATTGAACAGTACTGATTGGCATTTTCAAGGCTTTGGAGATCTTTTTATATCATTTTCCATCTTTAAAAAGTTACATTACCTTGTTATGCAGGTCTTTTGGCAGTTCTTTTCTGCTCCCCATGGCTTAGTATCTAGCCTGCTCAGTGCATCCACATGAGAGCTAACAAACTCATTGACTATTGATACACAGACACTAATTGCAATTTAAACAGCCCAGTGTGGGAAATTAACCTTTAATTGCTATTTTAACCTGTGTGTCACCTTGTGTGTCTGTAACAAGGCCAAACATTCAAGGGTATGTAAACTTTTGATCAGGGCCATTTGTGTGATGTCTGCTATCATTATGATTTAAAAAGGAGCCAAACCACTATGTGATAATAAATGGCTTCATATGATCACTATCTTTTAATAAAATATTTTTTTTTTGCATGATCAGTCATAGTTTCAAAATCACTGCCAAAATTTCACAATTTCTTCCAGTGTATGCAAATATTTGAGCACAACTGTATATTACACTTGCCCCTCTCCTACTTAACTCTTTGTGACCTGTTGGTCTGATAGATTCTCTGGTGATCCTTATGGTCTAGAACTCTTTGAGGCACCTGCTCTCTGACTGTATCATCGAATAGGAGAACCACAAAGAACCACAGACCACCAGTGAAGGATTTCTAAAGGACCATGCAGGGAGATAATTTGATTTATGTTCCTCCCAGCATTTAAATCTGCCACTGACATTAAAACAAGGTCTAAGTCTCAGCTGAACGTCTAACCAAAACGAGGCTTGTGGTGCATGCTTCTGAAATTCAAGTCTGAATGAGACTGAGAACTCGAAACCAAATTCAAACCAAAAGAGGCTTGAAACATATTATAATCGGGCGAACTTGAATTTATAAAAAAAAAAGTGGATAATGCTAGCCTGCCAGCTAGGGGATAAGCGGTATTTAGGCATAGCTGTACATCATCAATGCTCCAAAGGATGAAAGATTGTCTTCCAAATTTCTCCATAGTCAAAACGAGGTATTGAGAGTACTCGACGCCCCTGGTTTAGTTAGTCCTGTTTAGCAGACTGTTTACAAAACCATTTCTGGAGAGAGAGAAAAACACCTGGGACTGCCATGACAATTATGGTAGGTAAGCCACAAAATACAAATGTATTTCATTAAATGAAAAGTCTGCAGCTTGAATGGACAGGAAGAAATAGACTGACTGCTACCTTAAGGGAAGAGTATTTATGCAAATTAGTCTTTCTACTTCCTGTCTTTTAAGCTGAGGGGAGAAATTTAACCCATTAGTGATGCTGCTGTGGTTGGCCAGGAAACTTAACAACTTTTAAAATACAGGCTTACAGAGTTTACAGGGCACACATTGACAAATATCATAGTTAAAAACTTTATTTGGTTTGTGGTGAAACCAGACATGGGACCATTTTAAATTACAAGATATCCAACCGAAATGATTGCATAACAAACTAAATCCATTTTAGAAAAAGGATACAGTTCATAAATTGCCTCTCAGTCTTTATCTCAGGCATAGCAAAGGCTTAGAAATATAGACAGTGCCCACAGGAGCAGTTGTACAGTTAATTAAAGATGTACAGTTTAGACAACTTTTAAAAGACTTCATGAAAGACGATAAATTTAAACTAGTTTTGCATTACAAAAATTAACCAGATAACACGCCGTTTATGCAGGAACCCAAAAATGTTTTGAAAATTATAGGTTATCAATTTTCTCATGCAAATGTGAATTTTGACTGGCTTATAAAAAGCAAATTACATTTAAATATTATTTTTATTTAGAATTCAGATGAGGGTGCCGTGCCCTCACATATGTGCCAGTAAAGTGGTGTTTATCACAGTTTTAATTGCACAAAGTTATTTCTGAAAGCTCCAGATAAATACTTTAGAAACAGCATTTGTTAATTTTATACAGAGGGATGCCAGTTATTTAACCTACAAAACTGGAAGGGGTCTCTTGGAAAACAGATACTTTTTGTTTTACATAACCCTTAAAACAAATCCCTTAGAGCAGGGGTTCCCAAACCAGTCCTCATGGCCCACCAACAGTCCAGGATTTATGTATGTCCCTGTTTTATTCCAATGGAGATGCTAACAAAACCTGGACTGTTGGTGGGTCTTGAGGACTGGTTTGGGAAACACTGCCTTAGAGAGTTAGGTAAATCAATCTGCGGGTAGTCAACTCTGTTTCAGCACTCTGTTTCAGCTTGGTCAATTCATAAAATTCAGTATGTGCAAATCAAGTACAATGAGAACTTATCATATAACTATTTTTTTCTTCTCTTTCCTTGCTATGTGTAAATACCCTCAGACTTAGAATTGTGTAACATTATTGCCTTGACTTGTAAAAAATGTAAACATAAAAAAACTGAATACATTTAAAAATATATATTTTCAAGGAAAGTTAAGTAAATGGTGATGTTTTCCAAATTTAAGCATCAACTAACATACCTTTTTATGTTATATGTGTTTTCCTTCTTGATGATAGGGGCTCTCATTGCATCCTCTTAATTATACCTCACTCATTCAAATATGTGAGTGGATACGAATAGCAATAACCAGTAGACATTAAGATTTGGTTTGTTCTATACTGCAGTTCATATGAATTGGTGCCAATCCAGTAATCATCTAAATTACAAATTTCCAAAGCATTAACAATTCATGAAACAAGCCATAGACAAGAACATTCATTTAGATATATGATATTGGGTTCTATTCCTGGCATCGGAAAAAAATTAATGGAGGACAAATCAGCAGCTTGGGTGAGGGCAAATAAGCAGCGTAATTTGTCATGATGGGCAATAGGTTTGCCAAATCATGTGTGTTGTGTCTCCTGTTCGAAAAAATTGATCAAACAGATCAAGTGACACTGACCAATAGAGGGGAAAAAAAGCAGTAAAATAATTTATACTTACAAGCAGCATTCTTCCAGACTCATTGACTGCAGCTATTGAGAGAAACAGACCATCGATTGTGTGTTTTAGACGTTGCAATATACTCTATGCCAGCTCTAAGTGGCACAAATAGCTCTCACACTGTCATTGTCATGGCATTGTTACCACCATCATTGCCACCACCATCAACATCATCAGTACTACCACCATAACATTTCTATTAGCATTAATCAACCATGTGCTAGTGCAAAGGCTAGTGTTGCGACAGCTTCCACTGTCACCAATGCAAATCGAGCCAAATCTTCAGCAGATGCAGGTCAAAGAGATCAGCATACTGTACTCGGCCAATGAAGTAACGTTTGGGATCATTTTGAGTCCCTCCAAGTAGGGTGACTTTCAAAGTGCAAATTGTGAAGGCAAAGGCAGTGAGTATGGGGCGAGTCAAGGGTCATTTTACTAGTGCCAATATGAATCAACATCTGAAAATACACCAAGTGTTTGTATTACTGAGGGATGAAGCAGATCAAGAAAGTACTAGGGCAGGCAACAGGTCCACTGGTTCACCACCCACCACAAATGATATCTCTTCCCCTTCTACCTCAATTCTTAGGAAGTGCAAAGCATTGTCAGGATAGTGCCAGCATTCGACAGAGGCAGATTGGATAGAAACAGTTGGATTCCTCACCATCCAGTGAATAAAAAAAAATTAAAAAAAAAATTATTCTTGCCTACCTTCTACTACCAGTGCTACTTACATATTGATTCACTGATTTAGAATTGTTTTACTAATATGTGATTTATTTATTTATTTCTAATTGTATATTTATTGTAAGAGATGTAATATTAGATTTGCAGTGTGCCTTGTGCCACTACTTGTGCTTTAAAAATTGCAAGTGTCTCACCTAAGTAATATACACATTGTGTAGTAATTTACTTCACAAGTGAACGCTGGCTGCATTAAGCATGACAAGTCTTTTTTAAACTCTTTCTACATAAGAGTATTCTAAAAAGTAGAGGTAGTGGTTGTAGTATTTTCAATTGCCTTTAATTGTAGTGGTTTCACACTTCCTGACTGAACCTTGTGGTGCTTGTCATCTTCCCATACAAAGTTGGTATACCTCTGTACCCCCTGTCTTGTGCCTTCCTTAACACACATCTTCAACTGCTCTCTCTCTTCTGTCGTTGTCCCTGCTGACCTTAAACATGCCATTGTAGTACCTATCCTGAAAAAAACATCTCTTGACCCGTCCTCCCCCTCTAACTATCGTCTCATATCCCTGCTCCCTTTTTCCTCAAAGCTTCTGGAAAGACTTGTCTTTACTGGTATGTCCCACTTCCTCAATTCCAACTCTCTCCTTGACCCTCTTTATTCTGTCTTCCGCCCTCTCCACTCTACTGAGACTGCTCTTATCAAAGTTACTAATGACCTAATCGCAGCTAAATGCAAAGGCCACTACTCCATTCTAAGTCTTCTTGACCTCTCTTCTGCCTTTGACACCGTTGATCATGCTATCCTTCTTCAAACTCTTCAATCACTCGGTTTCTGTGACTTTGACCTCTTGTGGTTTTCCTCTTATCTCTCCCAACGCTCATTCAGTGTCTCCTTTTCTAATGATACCTCCTCCACTCATCCTGTCTCTATTGGAGTCCCCCAAGGCTCTGCCCTTGGTCCCCTTCTATTTTCTTTTCATACTGCAAACTTATTACCTCATTTGGATTCCACTACCACCTATACGCTGATAACACCCAGATATATCGCTCCTCCCATGACCTCTCCCCTGCCGTCCTGCAACGTGTCACTGCTTGCCTTTCTTCCATCTTTGACTGGATGTCCTCCTGCTTTATGAAGATAGCGGTTCGCTGTAGGGTCGGGTCTCTGGGACCTAAGTGCTTTCTGAGGCTTCCGTATTCGTTTCATCACCAGCCATGCCGTTTTTAAGTTATTTATTAGATCAATCGATAGATAGATAGACATAGTATATATTAATATAAATACGCACAGAGTTTATTTCAGAGGGCCACTGCGTGCCATATGATCTAGAATGTATTATTCATAATTGCAAATAGTTTTGTGAAAGTTGAGCTTATCGCTGACGTTGTTTGCAAGTATTGACTTTCCATAATTTGGCCAAATTACAAATGTGTGTGCTTCTAGTTTACACATTTCATATATCATTCTTTAGAACAGTCATGTTTTTATTGCCCCTGGAGTGTGTTTGATTTGAAAGTTTTGTGAAAGAATAAGAGCTCCCTATCATCCTAGCAGACAGTACACGCATGAATAAATCACAGGTGCTTAAAGCAGCATGATGCTACAAATTAAAAAGATCTTTCACAATTACAAATGATAATACAACTGCTCTCAGTGTTTATCCTTAATAATATTCCACTTTAGTTGTGACCTGTGGAGATGATTAGTAAATTAGTCTTGTATCCTTTTGCATAATTCATTATAATTATATCATCCTTGATTGTCAGGATGCAGATGTATGATCCTTAAGTTTTGTTTTCTGTTTTGACTTTTGTCTTCATTGCTGTAAAAAAAGTGCTAGAGGATGTAGGTGTGTCAGAATTCCTAATTGTGTCAATTTTCAAAATCTCTCAACCTTACATTTTCGAGATTACTCCATTTATTATTTTTTTTTTAGAGCTTGGAAACTGCACCGTTTTAATCAGACTTTATATCTCAAACTTAAAAAGTAAATACAGTTTTTTAAAATCTAAAATAGTAGACTTTCACTGTCATATTTTCATACTGGACACTGCTAAGAATAATGTATTTTTGCATATGTTGTTTATTCTAATAACAAAGATTTGAGATTTGAAGGGACACCCCAGACCCCCAAAGCACTTTAGCTTGCTGAAAAGCTTTTTGTGTGAAAAGTGTGTCCTCTATTTCATTTTGGAAAAGAAAGTGCAGATTTCAATAGAAATTGACACTTTTATAATTTCACATGGTTACACCCCCTTGGCATTCTAGCACACAACAGTTCCTGATACTTCCTGGTTTGGTTAGTGCAGTGGAGCTAAACTCAAGAGGCAGCAATTACTCAGAGGACCTGCCTGGCAAAGACATCTCATTGAGCTGCATTTGGAAGTCTGTGATTGAACAGACACAGAAAGTCTGGGAGGGGATAGAAGAGGGCATGCAAAATGATGCAGACAAGAGAACTGTAGCTTTTGCAAGCTGTTTTTAGATATACCTCAATGAAAATAATGCATAATTAAATGCATGCTAGCTTTCATTTGGGGTATATATATTAAACATTGATTTTATTGATTTTGTTTTGGGGCATTGGAGCATCCCTTTAAGTCCTTCATGCACTGGGCGATCCCTATTATTGATATTGATATTAAATGATATTGCTAAGTTTTCAGATAACTTTTAAAAATAATGGAACATTAGTGTCAGTTTTTACAGCTCCCACTATGATTAGTCGCAGGTGCAATAGAAAATTAGAAGGGTTTATTTACTAAACTGGAAATGTTAGAGAACAGTTAAGGATTTGCAAATTCAAGGCAAATTCAAGTCGTTGCTGTGTGCCTGGACTTAATTTTTTTTTTTTTTTTTATATATGTTTGCAAAAATACATATAACATATAAAAAAAAATGTTTTTTTTCAAATAATTTTTTGGATATTATTATATTTGTTAATGTATATATTTTTATTTTTTAAAATTCTAATATTTTGAAACACATAATTTTAAAGGTTCATCCAATAAAATTCAGTAATTTGATAAGCTTATCGAAAAATATTAAAACAAGACCATAATGTACGTATATCTTCACTTGATTCTTTGTAAACGTTAACTTAGACTTCCCATACTGCCTCTGATAATAGGTCCTCTTGTTTTATCATTTTACTTGCTGAATACGTTCTTGGTTTATATAGCCAACCATGTTATCAGATATATTAACCAGAAGAGTCACCAAAAACTCCATGAATGTTTCAGTATTCAGTATATACTTGGCGATTAGCCTCTATGTCTTTTATGTCTTCACTTGCTTTCTGTCTGTACCCGGAACAAAAACACAAAAGTAGGCAGTTGCACAGGTGGCCCTGTACCCCAAAGTTTTCTTGTAGTGATATCAATATGTAACTTATAAGACAGATATCAAGAACTTATATATTGTAGTACAAGCATGTCAAACTCAAAGTGTGGCACAGGCCACATAAACAAGGTTCAAGTTTATGTGGGCCGCACACACACACACATACTCACTGACAGACACACACACACACTCACTGACAGACACACACACACACAGATACTCACTGACAGACACACACACACACACACACACACAAACACACTGACAGACACACACACACTCACTGACAGACACACACACAGTCAAACTGACAGACACACACACAGACACACTGACAGACACACTCACTGACACACACACACACATACTCACTGACAGACAGACAGGCACACATACAGTCACACTGACACACACATACTCACTGACAGACAGACACACACATAGAGACACACATACTCACTGACACAGACACACACTGACAGACACACACATACTTGCAGACAGGCGCGCACACACACATACTTACTGACAGACAGACACACACTGACAGACACACACATACTTGTTGGCAGACACACACACACAGACACAGACAGACAGACACACATACAGTCAGACTGACACACACTCATACTCCCTGACAGACACACACATACAGACACACACATACTTGCTAACAGACACACATACTCACTGACAGACAGACACACACTGACAGACACACACATACTTGCTGACAGACACACACATACTTGCTGACAGACACACACATACTCACTGACAGACACACACATACTGACAGACACACACACATACACTGACAGACACACACACATTGACACAGACTCACACACAGTTACACAGAAACACACATACTCACTGACTGACAGACAGACACACACACTGACAGACACTCACACACACACATACTTTTCATTATTGTTTCTTACCTTATGGAGCTGATGGGGGGCATCTCCCTGGGGTCCTTCCTGCTCCTTCCTGCTCCCACATGCGGCTTAGTGATGCCGGATGCCGGAACACTGAGCTCCCTCGTGGCCATCCTCCCCGGCCGGGTAAATGATAGCAGAGTAGGCACCTGCAATATGGGGAAAGCAGGTGCCTACTCTGCTATAACACCGAGCATGCACTCGCGGCTCGCCGGGCCGCAAAGATGGTCCTTGTGGGCCACTTGGTGTAGTACAAGCATGTCAAACTTGCGGCCCGCTTGCCGCATGCGGCCCACAAGGACCATCTTTGCGAGCCGCGAGTGCATGCTCGGTGTTATAGCAGAGTAGGCCCCTGTTTTCCCCATATTGCAGGTGCCTACTCTGCTATCATTTACCCAACCGGGGAGGATGGCAGCAAGGGAGTTCAGTGTTCCAGTTCCTCACTGCTCCCTAGCGCGCCGACTGAAGTGAAGCCTGGTGCCGGAATATGACGTCATATTCCGGCACCCGGCATCACTAAACCGCGCGTGGGAGCAGTGAGGAGCAGGAAGGACCACAGGGAGATGCCCCCCATTGGCTCCATAAGGTAAGAAGCAATACTGTAAAGTGTGTGTGAGTGTCTGTCAGTGTGTGTCTCTCTGTCTGTCAGTCAGTGAGTATGTGTGTGTCTGTGTCAGTGTGTGTGTCTGTGTCAATGTGTGTGTGTCTGTGTCAATGTGTGTGTTGTCTGTCAGTATGTGTGTGTGTGTCAGTGTGCGTATGTGTGTGTGTCTGTCAGTGTGTGTCTGTCTGTCAGTGAGTATGTGTGTGTCTGTCAGCAAGTATGTGTGTGTCTGTCCGTGAGTATGTGTGTGTCTGTCAGCAAGTATGTGTCTGTATGTGTGTGTCTGTCTGTCAGTGAGTATGTGTGTGTGTGTCAGTGTGTATCTGTCTGTCAGTGAGTATGTGTGTCGGTCAGCAAGTATGTGTGTGTGTCTGTATGTGTGTGTCTCTGTCAGTGAGTATGTGTGTGTCAGTGTGACTGTATGTGTGTCTGTCTGTCAGTGTGTGTCTGTGTGTGTGTGTGTGTGTGTGTGTGTCTGTCAGTGAGTATGTGTGTGTGTCTTTAGTGAGAGTGGGTGTGTGTCTGTCAGTATGTGTGTGTGTGTGTGTCTGTCAGTGTGTGTGTCTGTCAGTGAGTATCTGTGTGTGTTTGTGTTTGTGTGTGTGTGTCTGTCAGTGAGTGTATGTGTATGTCTGTCTGTCAGTGAGTATGTGTGTGTGTGTGTGTGTGTGCGGCCCACATAAACTTGAACCTTGTTCATGTGGCCCATGCCACACTTTGAGTTTGACATGCTTGGTGTAGTACATCTAGTGTAGTATATAATAACATATATATAGCTGATGTCTGTCTTATATCTTACAAATTGATATCACTACACAATCTCTGGTGCAGTCCCCTATTTATGTGTTTTGATTCTGAACTATGCTGGTTGGGTGTAGAGGGATTATTTTCCATATCTCTGATAAGTGCTTGATATTTTTTGTATATTTTACCAGTACATTGGAATGCCACGATTTGCCAACAATTGCAAGAAGACATATTTCACATGAAATGTGCTCGTAATATAAGTGATAAGGTAGTGCCACTCAAAGAGAAGACGAGATGGGAGGAAAACCCATCAGGGTTTTAGATATAGATGTGATTATAAAAAAGAAACAGAAGGCAGGAATGTAGAAGCATTGATCAAAATTATAGTCAATTAAATTGCCTTTCTTCTTCAGGACAGAACAAACATTCATTGTTATAGGCACATACGTAAAGACTTTACATCATAGATGCTAGACATTGTAAAAAAAATGCGCTTTAATTTATAACAAAGCTATACCATACAACACAACCAAGCAGTAAAAGACAAAACATATTTCTTCATAAAGTCCCTCTAACTGATACACTCAATTATTAAATAAAACAGATATCATGGCTTCCATGAACAATGTGTTTCAAGAAAGATAATAATGGATTTCATACAATTGTAGATATTGCCTAAGGCTTCATTTTAAGAGGATACCAAAATAACCCTTGAAGCTTTGCTGATTAACCAATTTATGAAGCAATTTGCGCAGCTAACATGCTCCAGTTACATCAGCCTGTTGTTGAAGAATGCCTAAGGACATTTTAGATTAATAGTACTGGCTTGATCATACAGTTTAATTGCAGTACATGTTCAAGTCATCTTATGCATGCAGGAAATACTAGTATTATATATACTATATTATTTTTATTATTAATGGTGGTGTACACTTCCTTTATAAAAATAATCTAAAAATCAATACACTGCAAAGTAAAATAATTCAATGATGTATGGTGTCCTGTAATATTGTACTGTTTTATAGTTTAAATGTATCAATTATGTTACTAAGTAGTAAGAAAATGGAATAGGTTTGACTTTTTAAACAGTAAATAAACAAAGAAATACAAAATGTGTTATGCTGTGAATTTGGGGATATGGGTGGTCATTATATAGCAAATCAGGGACTGAGTTAGAGGACAAGAAGTACATTTCTTTAAAGATGATTGTATTGGCAGTAAATTGGCATCATGAATGGGCAGAAAAATAAATAACCCTGAAGGTATCTTAATAGGTAAAAATAACATATATTTTTATTAATGCCAGTAAACTACCCTATATGGAAAAGGTAAAATGCTTAGACATCGGTGATAAAATTACAGCACGCATTTGTAAAAAGGTTCTAAAATGTACAAAATGAATATTTTAAGGGGAGCTTATTAATGTAAAAACAAACAATGTTTATTTTTATAGGTAAGGGACAAACATTTTGTAACTGCTATTAACCCCTTAATGACGAGTGATGGACGAGGTCCGTCACTCAGGGGAAACCCTTAACAATGAGTGACGGACCTCGTCCGTCACGCGGCAAAATGAACCCAGATCGCCGCGATTGCGGGGTTAATGGTGCTCCGGTCTGCCTCTGTATTAGAGGCAGACCGGGAGCACCGGATCGGGCTGTCCCAGCACATTTGCCCGCTCTGACAGCATGTCAGAGCGGGCACATGTGCTCAGTATACTTACCTTCCGCCTCCCTGAACTTCTGGGTTCACTGTGAAGTGCAGGGAGACGGATCAGTGCTGATCCTGCCCCCTGTAAAAAAATAAAATAAAGTTTTATTCAAATCCCACCCCCCTTTACCAAGTTTAATAAAAAATTAACCCCTTCCCTGCCAATTGATCATTGACTACAGTATTTTTAACCCCTGAGGCTTAATTGTTTTTTTTTTAACCCTCAGGGGTTAAATTTATTTTATTTATTAATTTAAGTATTTTAAATTATAAATTGAGCTAGCTGGGGAGGGTGGAAGTTAGTGGGGAATTGGAGGATTTGGTGTTAGACTAACTAGGGGTTAACGTTAAAAAATGTTTTAAAATAAGCTTTAAAAAGTTAAAAAATTACAGTAAGTTAAAAAAAGTTTTAATAACGTTTAAGCAAAAAAATAAAAAAACACCCCCCCTTTACCCAGTCCAAATAAAAATTAACCCCTTCCCTGCCAGTCGATCACTGCCTACAGTGATCAAAATACAGATCACAGTATTATACTGTAATCTAATTTTTTTTAACCCCTGACGATTAACTTTTATTTATTTTTTTAACCCTCAGGGGTTCAATTTATTTAATTAACTAATTTAAATATTGTATAATTAAATATTTTGCTAGCTGGGGTGGGTGGGAGTTATGGGAAAATGGAGAATTTACTGTTAGTGCTGCTTACTGCTAGTTAGGGGTTAACGGTAAAAAAAAGCTTAGAAAAATGTTAAATCTGTGAAAAAAAAGTTTTAAGAAAGTTTAGGAAACTTTAAAAAAAATGAATAAGCAAAGCAAAAGTATAAAAAATAGTTTTAAAAAGTAAAAATAGTTTTAAAAAGTTAAAAAATACATTTAAAAACATTTATTACCACTACACCTGGAACAAACTAGAGAAAAAATGATCCCACGCTAAGGTTCAAAGTACGGAAAATTTTATCATACTTACCGTAATTTTCTTTTCCTGGCTATTATTCATGGCAGCATCACTTATGGGTAGCTCCGCCCCAATCAGGAACAGGACAGGACAAAATCAATTAATCAGACCAGGCTGGGTATAAAAGGTCCCTCCTCCTTCTATCCCACAGTCTAGTCCCAAAGCTAATAACAAAAACAAGGGGGGGTTCGCTGATGCTGCCATGAATAATAGCCAGGAAAAGAAAATTACGGTAAGTATGATAAAATTTTCCGTATTCCTGGCTAATCATGGCAGCATCACTTATGGGTAATACCCAAGCTTCACCATAGGGTGGGAGAAAAACAAAACAAACACATCCAACCAGATGATGCTGAAATAAGTTTAATTTAGATAGATTCAACAGAGGACAGAACACCTCTACCAAAAGACGTAGAGGAAGAAGCCAAATCCAGTTTATAGTGTTTGATGAAAGTGAGAGGAGAAGACCACGTAGCTGCCTTACAGATGTCGTCAGATGGAACCTCTGCCCAGTTAGCCCATGACGTTGCTAATGCCCTCGTAGAGTGTGATTTGATCCTACTAGGAGGAACCAGGTCTTTCAACTGATAAGCCTTCACTATGGTATTGGAAATCCAACGTCTCAAGGTGGAAGTAGAGGCTGCCTCCCCTCTCCTGGGGCCAATTGGAAGAACAAACAACTGTTGAGACTTCCGAAAGTTAGCAGAAACCTCTATGTACTTAAGAATGCACTGCCTGACATCCAATTCATGAAGTTTTACTTCTTCTGGAGTAGAAGGGGATGGATAAAAGGACGGAATAACAATTTCCTGTAGGATGTGGAAATTCGAGACAACTTTAGGCAGAAACTCTAGTTTGGGTCTAAAGATCACCCTGTCGTGGAACACTTGAAAGTGATTTTCACCGCAGGATAAAGCATGAATTTCAGACATGCGCTTTGCAGTAGTAACAGCCACCAAAAATAATGTCTTATAGGTAAGCAAGACAATGCCCAGCTCATCCAAAGGAGCGAAGGGGTTTTCAGACAACGCCTCCAGTACCATAGGTAAATTCCACGGAGGGGAGTAGTTCCTATTAGGTGGCCTTATACGGATTGTAGCTTTGAAGAATCTAGAAATCAGAGGATCCGATGCCCAAGATTTGTTGCAGAGAGCAGATAAAGCCGAAGCTTGGACTTTTAGAGTACTCAGACTCAGCCCCTTCTCCAGACCTGTATGAAGGAAATGTAGCACGTTGATGTTAGATGGCTGAAGAAAATTCACATTATTAACATGAGACCAGGAACGAAAAACTTCCCATATCTTATGGTAGCAGGAAGAAGTAGACACCTTTCTGGATTTAAGGAGAGTAGACACCACAGCTTCAGAGATCCCTTGAGCTAGAAGTCTCTCCTTTTCAAGAGCCATGCCCCCAATTTCAGCTGGCTGGGGTTGGGATGAACAGCTGGTCCCTGAGTCAAGATGTCCGGTCTGAGAGGAAGAGGCCAAGGAGGTTCCAGTCTCATCTTGTTTAGCAAGGGAAACCAAGGCCTGCGTGGCCAGATTGGAATGATGGCAATGACTTTGAGGCCTTCCTTCCATATTTTCCTCAGCAGTCGGTAGATCATTGGTAGGGGAGGGAACGCATACCCCAGATCGAAATCCCACGGAAGAGACAGGGCATTCTGTCCTTCTGCTCGATGATCCGCATGAAGGGAGTAAAACCTCTTCACTTGAGAATTGTGGTATGAAGCCATCAGGTAGATCTGGGGTACACCTCACCTCAGGGAGATCAAGTGAAACAATTCCGGGTGCAGTTTCCATTCTCCTTGGAGAATCCTGGTTCTGCTGAGGTAATCCGCCAGAAAATTTTCTGGTCCTGGGAGATAAACTGCTTTTAGGCCTTGTAGATGCCGTTGCGCAAACCTCATTATCGGGGACAATTCCATCAGCAGAGCATAGCTTCGAGTGCCTCCCTGATGATTTATGTAGGACGCCACTGCTCTGTTGTCTGTATGTATCCTCACCCAGGCCTCTCTTATTAAAAAACGGAACCCCATTAACGCCTTGAGAACCGCTCTCATTTCTCTCAAATTTGAATGGAGTTTTGCCTCCTTCCATGACCAAGCTCCTTGAATCCAAGAGTCGTTCAAATGAGCTCCCCATCCCAGGAGGCTGGCATCTGTTGTTATGGTCATCCAAACTTGTTCTTCCAGTGGAAACCCACGAAGAAGGTTTTCTTCTTTTGTCCACCAACATAGCTCTCTCGAAATCCTCGGGAGTGAATGAATCTTTTGATCCCAATTTCCGGAGTTTGCCTTGAACTGTAAGTGAAAATGCTTCTGAATGGGTCGCATCCTCCACTGGGCCCATTTCCTAGGCCTATTGTGGAAGTAAGAGACCCTAACAGGCTCATGAACTCTCTTGCCGTGACGAATGACTGTCGACGCAGACCTCTGATCTTCTTCACTATACGTTCTATCCTGTCTGTAGACAGAGAGACTAGGCCATGCACCGAATCTATATTTGCTCCCAGGAAAATCATTTTCTGAGAAGGCACCAAGGAACTCTGTTTGGGGTTTATCAGCCAACCATGATCTTGAAGGCATTTGATGGTTATCGCCGTGTGGACATCTACTATCTGACTGGACGGACCTACAATCAGAAAATCGTCCAGATAATGAAAAAGTTCGATGTTCTGTGTCCTTATAAAGGCCACCAGAGAAACCAGAATTTTCGTGAATGTTCTGGGCGCTAGACTTAGGCCGAAAGGAAGTCCCTTGAACTGGTAATGATACCCCGAAATCCAAAACCTCAGAAACCGGCGATGACTGATATGGATAGGAATCTGATAGTAGGCGTCCTTGAGATCGATGGAAGTCATCCAGTCCCCTGTCTTTATATTGGGCAGGATTGTGGTAATGGACTCCATCTTGAACGTTCTCGGTACCAAAAATGTATTCAGAACTTTTAGGTCCAGAATTAGACGCCATTTCCCCAGAGGTTTTGGGGCCAAAATTATCGTAGAGTAATGGCCTCTGTAACGTTCTTTGTAAGGTACTTCCTCTATGACCTGAGTCCGAAGAAGTTGAGAGATGATATCGTTCAGAGCAGCTTCTTTTCTTCCTTTTGCCACTCTTGATCGGACAAAGAAGGTTCGAAAGGGGAATTCTTTGAATTCTATCTTGTATCCTTCCATGAGGATAGAAAGAACCCAGGAATCTTGAATACTTCTGGCCCAAACCGGATAAAAGAAGCGAAGTCTGCCTCCTATAACATCTGGCCGGGCCAACAAACGTTCAGAAGCTTTTATTAGCTGGTCTAGATCCTCTTCCTCTAACCGGTTTTGATGAAGAGGACTGATAGTTTCTCCAGTTAGAATTCCTGGAATATTCTCTTCCGGGCCTGTATGCTCTGACATCTCGAAAGGATCGGTCTCTGAATTTTTTATCCTTCCAGTAGGGAGCACTAAATTTTCTCTTCCCTTGGGGAAGAAATGCCTTTCTCCCATCTGCTGCTTTGTGGATAGCATCTTCCAAGACTTTTCCAAATAGTAGTTCACCTTGAAAAGGGAGCGCACGTAGAGAGGCCTTAGAAGCGTAATCTGCACCCCAAGAGTGAAGCCATAACGCTCTCCTAGAGGCTACAGACAGCGCCATACTTTTAGCTACCATTTTTGTAAGATCCAGGGAAGCTTCAGAGCAGAATTCCGTGGCCAGCTTTAAATCTTTAAGGCCCTCCATGAGGTGTTCTCTACGGACTCCCCTGGTAATATCCTCTTCTAGATTATCCACCCAAATCTTAAGAGCTCTGGGCAAAGTGGTAAGGGCAATGGCTGGATGTAATGCCGATCCCAAGGCCAGGTATGCTTTAATCAGGTCAGCGTCCAATCGCTTTTCCATTGGCTCCCTCAAATATGCCATTGAATCAATGGGAAGGGTCGTTCTTTTCGCCATGTGAATTACTGCTGCATCAATTTTCGGAACTGAACTCCATGATTTGCAGTCCTCAGGTGCATACGGGTATAATCTAGGAATCTTGCTCTTTAAAGTTACCTTCCTTTCCGGTCTATTCCATTCTTCCTCTATGACCTCCTTGATGGCCGAATGAACTGGAAAAGTGGGTCTGTTAGGCTTCAGATCTTCAAAATATCTGTCAGACTCCTTCTTTTCCCTGCTTTCTTCAGGAATTCTCAACGTGTCTCTAATAAGAAAAAACAGTTTATCTACAGACCTGGAATCCAGTGATTTTGAGTCACACTCGTCCCCTTCTTCCTCTGAATAGTCTTCCATGATATCAGATTCCTCTTCCGATTCCATATAGTTTTCTACTCTGGGACGCTTAGAGATAGTCATCTTACTTGAGGATTTAAACCCTTCAGCAATTGCTTCAGATATCCATTTCTTTAAGTCGGCCTGTGGGGAACTTTCTTTCGCTGCTTCCGTCAGGCAAGATCTGCACAGGTTATTCCCTGAAGGAGCCACTAGGTTGCAGTTCACACATCTGTTAGATTTTTCTCTATATTTCTTGGGAGAATTGTCTTGCGATTTTTCTGGGCTGTAATAGAGGCCAATATACAATATATTATAGGCCTGAAATGGCACTCTTTTCCCCCTCCAATTAAAAGGAACAAATGCGGCTCACCTATGTCTTCTAGAGCGAGATCTTGAGGCAGAGGGAGAAGCCATCTAGAAAATAATATGCTTATTGTATAACAAAATTCACTTTAAGAAAAAAAAGGGAACAACAAATATCAATATAGATAAGATTTACCTTAAAACCAGATTCTATGCGAAAAAGGCAACTTTCCTTGATACCAGATGCCCAGGGAAGATACCAGGATCAATTCTGAGTGATTTTAGAATTTTAGATTTTTTGGCGCTATATCCCTTTAAGCGCGCAATTTCCCCGCGCATGCGCAGAACGGCCGCCGGACGCCGCTGGTACCGCGCATGCGCCGGTATTCCGAACAGAGAAGAGGGGGAATCGGATGAAAACACAACCCCTGCCAGCCGAGGATGCTGCAGAGGCAGAAGATTCAAGCAGGATGAAGCCAGAAAGAAAGATTTTGCTGGAGAAGATATTTTAAAGCAGCTAACCAGCAAGGAAAGCAGAAGATTTTACCAGTAAGTAAGACTTACCCTAGCTTCTCCAACACTATGTCCTCAGATCAGGGGGGTTATTTGATGCCATAAGGGGAATTTTTAAGGCAACAGCCGACCCCACATCATAAATTAGTAGAATAATTTCTCCCAATATAGTACAGATACTAATCTGCACTAAAACTCAGTTAGTCCTGCCCGTGCAGGCTGTTTACTGAGTTCTTCAGATGAAGAGAGGCTGAACTTCATCTGGAGGCCCATGGTACACATGGGAAGGTGGCCCAAAATAAAATATCCTGTGTGTCCTGAAAGGACAGGAAAAAAGACTGTGGGATAGAAGGAGGAGGGACCTTTTATACCCAGCCTGGTCTGATTAATTGATTTTGTCCTGTCCTGTTCCTGATTGGGGCGGAGCTACCCATAAGTGATGCTGCCATGATTAGCCAGGAATATGCCTTTTGAATTACCCCAGGGTGTATTCGTTAATAAATAGTATGTGTTTGTGGGGAAGTTTCAATAACCAACCATCTAAACTACTCCAAATTGGAACATGGACTTCAAAGTTAGAAAAAAACTGAATGGCTGCGTCTCAAATGTGCCCCTTCAACATCCACATATACCTGGCAAAGGTACATATGGGGGTATTGCTGTACTCAGACCACATAGCTGAGCAACATATAAAGTATTATACAGTTGTAGCACACATAAGGTTTGCAAAATATACTGTGCAAACTCACTTTGTGTGTCAAAAAGGCAGAAAAAACGCTTATTACCACTACACCTGGTACAAGCTAATGGAAAAATGATCCCACGCTAAGGTTCAAAATATGCCTTTTGAAATACCCTGGGATGTCTTCTTTAAGAAATGGTATGGCTTTATGGGGTATTTGGATTATATAGCCTGGTAAAATACTCTAAAATGGGACATGGGCACAGCGTAAAAATGTAAAGTTTGAAAACAAATGGAACGGCTGTGTCCCAAATGTGCCCCTCCGATGTCCACATATACCTGGCAAAGGTACATACGGGGGTATTTTTGTACTCAGCAGACATAGCTGAGCAACATATAAAGTATTTTACAGTGGTAGTACACATAAGGTCTGCAAAATATACTGTGCAAACTCACTTTGTGTGTCAAAAAGGCAGAAAAAACACTTATTACAACTACACCTGGTACATGCTAGCGGAAAAATGATCCCACGCTAAGGTTCCAAATATGCCTTTTGAAATACCCTGGGATGTCTTCTTTAAGAAATATTATGGCTTTATGGGGTATTTGGATTATATAGCCTGGTAAAATACGGGTATATATGGGGTAGTTTGAATTTAAAACCTGCAAAGATGCTTGGACATTGCACATAGGCCCAGCTTCACGAAATAGTGCCAAACACATTCATTGTGGGTGTCTTTTTAGTCAGAAGATTTAGCTGAGCATAATTTGAGGGGTTTTGAACTTAGTGGCACATATGAAATATACAAAATGCCCAGCAAAAAATGCAATCCGTATGTAAAAAAAATGCCCCAAATTATTTTTTTACCACATACTTTGGCATATATTGGTGAAAAAATGGGGCATGCTAAGGCACAATATGCACCTTATGAGATACCCTGGAGTGTCTACTTTTACAAATGGTAGGCCTTTGTGGGGTTTTTGGGAACAGTCAAACTGTTTTAATACCCCAAATGAAAGCATAGGCTTATTAAATCCGTCTCTCAAAATTCTACTGTGAATACTGAAAAGGACAGGTCTCCTATATGGCACTGTAGCTTCACGAAATAGTGCCATAGACATACAATGGGGGTGACCTTTTACTCAGAAGACTTAGCTGAGCATAATTTGGGGGGTTTGAACTTAGTGGCACATATGAAATATACAAAATGCCCAGCAAAGATGCAATCCGTATGTAAAAAATGCACACAATTTTCTTTTACCACATACTTTGGCATATATTGGTGAAAGAATGGGGGCATATTAAGGCACAATATGCACCTTATGAGATACCCTGGAGTGTCTACTTTTACAAATGGTAGGCCTTTGTGCTTTTTTTTTTTGAACAGTCAAACTACTATAATACCCCAAATGGAAGCATAGGCTCATTAAATCCGTCTCTCAAAATTCGACAGTGAATACTGAAAAGGACAGGTCTCCTATATGGCACTGTAGCTTCACAAAATAGTGCCAAATACATATAATGGGGGTGTCATTTTACTCAGCAGATGTAACTGAACACAAAATAAAACTTTGTACAGGAATAGCACACACCAACTTTATAAAATACACATGAGAAATTCTTTGTTATAAGTTTGTGTGCCAAAACCCCAAAAAAACATAATTTTACTCCAATATTTAGCAGAGGTTGGCGGTCAAATGGCTACGTAGAAAGTGTCAAAACAACCTAAGGTAAATAGCCTGTGGTGATTACTTTATATAAATATCTACATTTGTGTGGCAATTTTGTTTTCTTTTATGGCTATTAAGCTTACAAGACAAACATACCAAATTCTAAAATCACTCCACATTAAAATTGGTTTTACTCCTTGTGCTTTGTGACCTGTACCTACAAAAAAAAAAAAAAACGTTAAATCCCAGACACATTATATATTCTGTAAATCAGAACAACTAAATGAATTTATTTTTAATTACTTTCCTTAACCTGCACTAATTGTGCACACATTATTATTGCAAAAACTGTAAAATAAAACTCAAAATGTTTCTTTTTTTTTGCATTTTTCTGTATTTTTTTTTATAATAAATAAGCATTTATGTATATATATGTTACATCAAATTAAAGCCCTTTCTGTCCTTTAAAAAACGGTATATAATATGTGTCAGTGCAATAAATTAGTAAAATGCAAATTGCAGTTGAACGCAAACAGCAAAAAATGCAAAAAATACTGTTGTCATTAAGTGAAAGACAAGCTTCTGAAGTTCTGTCCTTAAGGGGTTGAAGGTTGTAGTTTGACAATCTTGCCATGGGTTAGTAACTGCTTTCTGTTAGAAGATATTTACATAAAGGTATTTATTACTAAAGATTTTTACTCAGGGACATTCCTGGGGAAAATAGGTCCTAAATAGTGTTGTCGCGAACCCGAAATTTTCGGTTCGCGAACGGCGAACGCGAACTTCCGCAAATGTTCGCGAACCGGCGAACCGCGCAAACCGCCATTGACTTCAATGGGCAGGCGAATTTTAAAAACAACAGGGACTCTTTCTGGCCACAATAGTGATGGAAAAGTTGTTTCAAGGGGACTAACACCTGGACTGTGGCATGCCAGAGGGGGATCCATGGCAAAACTCCCATGGAAAATTGCACAGTTAATGCAGAGTCTGCTTTTAATCCATGAAGGGCAGAAATCACCTAACATTGACACCTGTCCTCAAAGCCCAGCCCTGATACACACTGACACAGAGCAGAATAGAGACTGTTCCCCCTACATAGGGTCACTTGACAGATATGGATTGACACCTGTCCTCAAAACCCCTGATACACACTGACACAGAGCAGAATAGGGACTGTTCCCCCTACATAGGGTCACTTGGCAGATATGGATTGACACCTATCCTAATGATCCCTGATACACACTGACACAGAGCAGAATAGAGACTGTTCCCCCTACATAGGGTCACTTGGCAGATATGGATTGACACCTGTCCTCAAAACCCCTGATACACACTGACACAGAGCAGAATAGAGACTGTTCCCCCTACATAGGGTCACTTGGCAGATATGGATTGACACCTGTCCTCAAAACCCCTGATACACACTGACACAGAGCAGAATAGAGACTGTTCCCCCTACATAGGGTCACTTGGCAGATATGGATTGACACCTATCCTAATGATCCCTGATACACACTGACACAGAGCAGAATAGAGACTGTTCCCCCTACATAGGGTCACTTGGCAGATATGGATTGACACCTGTCCTCAAAACCCCGGATACACACTGACACAGAGCAGAATAGAGACTGTTACCCCTACATAGGGTCACTTGGCAGATATGGATTGACACCTGTCCTCAAAACCCCTGATACACACTGACACAGAGCAGAATAGAGACTGTTCCCCCTACATAGGGTCACTTGGCAGATATGGATTGACACCTGTCCTCAAAACCCCTGATACACACTGACACAGAGCAGAATAGAGACTGTTCCCCCTACATAGGGTCACTTGGCAGATATGGATTTACACCTGTCCTCAAAACCCCTGATACACACTGACACAGAGCAGAATAGAGACTGTTCCCCCTACATAGGGTCACTTGGCAGATATGGATTGACACCTATCCTAATGATCCCTGATACACACTGACACAGAGCAGAATAGAGACTGTTCCCCCTACATAGGGTCACTTGGCAGATATGGATTGACACCTGTCCTCAAAACCCCTGATACACACTGACACAGAGCAGAATAGAGACTGTTCCCCCTACATAGGGTCACTTGGCAGATATGGATTGACACCTGTCCTCAAAACCCCTGATACACACTGACACAGAGCAGAATAGGGACTGTTCCCCCTACATAGGGTCACTTGGCAGATATGGATTGACACCTATCCTAATGATCCCTGATACACACTGACACAGAGCAGAATAGAGACTGTTCCCCCTACATAGGGTCACTTGGCAGATATGGATTGACACCTGTCCTCAAAACCCCTGATACACACTGACACAGAGCAGAATAGAGACTGTTCCCTGTCCACAGAGACCATGATACACACTGACACAGAGCAGAATAGAGACTGTTCACCGTCCACAGAGACCATTATACACACTGACACAGAGCAGAATAGAGACTGTTCACCGTCCACAGAGACCATGATACACACTGACACAGAGCAGAATAGAGACTGTTCCCTGTCCACAGACACCATGATACACACTGACACAGAGTGTCCACGTGAAATAGGGCCGTGAGTAATGACGTCACGGGTAGCCTGCCCATATTATCGCATAGGGTGGAAGAGCTGATAGGTGTCAGGATCGGGACAGGGATCCAACACGCAGAGTACAAACAGTAGCCAGATACGTATACCGGACCTTAGAATGGCCGGACTAACGTAAGTAGTACAGTATAGAATGGTCAAAGACAAGCCGAGGTCGAGGGTAACAGAAGACAGGTAAGCGAGAGACAAGCCGAATCAAGGGTAACAGAGATAAGCAGAGTAAGGTAAACAAGCCGGGTCAAAACCAAAAGGGATAATAGAATACACAAGCACTGAGTGACTAGAACAAGCTAGAACCACGACAGGGCAATGAGCTAATGAAAGAAGCTCTGTTAAATACCCTGTTCAGAGCAGTAACCACGCCTCCGAGGCGTCCTGATTGGTCCTGCAGCAATTGACTGACAGGTCGTTCCGGGGGAGTGTCCTGATGACTACTTCCTGCCTAGATGCTGTAAAAGGCAGTCACTCCCTCGCGGCCGGCCTAGCATGACCGGATAGACCGCGGGGAAGGGAGCCATCAGACCGTCTGGATGGAGGAACAGCTAAGTCTCTACCTCTTTCGGAGGTAGAGACCACAGGTACCCTGACAGTACCCCCCCTCTCAGATACGCCCACCGGGCGGAATGAACCGGGACGAGATGGGAAGCGAGAGTGATACTCCCTGCGGAGACGGGGAGCATGAACATCCTCCTGAGGTACCCAACTCCTCTCCTCAGGACCATATCCCTTCCAATCAACCAGATATTGTACTCTCCCCCGGGAGATTCGAGAATCAATAATAGAGTTAACCTCATACTCCTCCTGACCCTCCACCTGAACGGAGCGAGGAGGGGCTATTGTGGAGGAAAATCTGTTACATATGAGTGGTTTCAGCAATGAAACGTGAAACGAGTTCGGGATGCGTAAGGTATTAGGAAGAGCTAAACGATACGCAACTGGATTGATACGGGTCAGCACCCTGTAGGGTCCAATATAACGAGGAGCGAACTTCATGGAGGGCACTTTTAAACGGATGTTCCTCGTGCTCAGCCATACCCTATCACCAGGAACAAAGTCCGGAGCCGCCCTTCTACGTTTATCAGCGTGTTTCTTGACCAACATAGAGTTGTGCACAAGGATTTGTCGAGTTTGATCCCACAACTTCCTCAAATTGGCAACATGAACATCAACCGACGGTACCCCCTGGGAAGGAGAATCCGAAGGAAGAATAGACGGATGAAAACCATAATTCATGAAGAAGGGGCTTGAATGAGTAGAATCGCAAACGAGATTGTTGTGTGCAAACTCCGCCCAAGGAATCAAACCGACCCAATCATCCTGGTGTTCAGAAACAAAGCATCGTAAATATTGTTCAATTTTCTGGTTGGTACGTTCAGCAGCTCCGTTAGACTGAGGATGATAGGCAGAAGAAAAGTTTAATTTAATACCAAGTTGAGAGCAGAAGGACCTCCAAAAGCGGGAAACAAATTGGGAGCCTCTGTCCGATACAATTTGAGAGGGTATCCCATGTAGGCGAAAAATCTCCTTAGCGAATATTTCTGCCAATTCGGGAGAAGACGGGAGTTTAGGCAGGGGAATGAAGTGTGCCATCTTAGTAAACCTGTCAACCACGGTGAGGATAACAGTCTGTCTTTTAGAGATAGGTAGATCGACAATAAAGTCCATGGCCAAACAGGACCATGGTTTTTCTGGAACCTCCAAGGGTTGCAGGAATCCACATGGAAGCGTATGGGGTTGTTTGGTTTTAGTACAAACTTCACATGCAGCGATGAACTCCTCAATATCCCTCCGTAAAGCAGGCCACCAGAAGTCCTTAGAGATCAACGCGTAAGTTTTGCGAATACCAGGATGTCCCGCCATCTTGCTATTATGTAAACACTGTAAAAGTTCCAGTTGAAGAGCAGGAGGAACGAAATGACGGCCCGCAGGAGTCTGTTTAGGTGCTAGATGTTGCAACTTAATGATCTCGGCCAATAATGGAGAATGAATCCTGAGATTCGTATTAGCAATGATATTGCATTTCGGAACTATAGAAGAAAGAACTGGTTCAGGTACAGTAGAAGGTTCATATTGGCGAGATAATGCATCGGCTTTAGAGTTTTTAGAACCAGGTCTGTAAGTCAGTACATAATTGAAGTGAGTCAGGAATAAGGACCAACGAGCTTGTCTAGAGGATAAGCGCTTAGCCTCCCCAATATAGGACAAGTTTTTGTGGTCCGTCAAAATCGTAATAGGGTGTAGGGTCCCCTCCAACAAATGTCTCCACTCCTTTAAGGCTTTAATGACTGCTAACAGTTCCCTTTCCCCGATGTCATATCTGCTCTCAGGCCCAGAAAATGTCTTAGAGAAGAAACCACAAGGGTGTAACGGTTTATCCACCTCTAACCTTTGAGACAGAACAGCCCCAACTGCTGTCTCAGAGGCATCGACCTCGAGCAAGAAAGGCAGAGTCGTATCAGGATGGACTAGAATGGGAGCCGAGGCAAAAAGTTCCTTGAGAGTCTTGAAAGCACCAAGAGCTTCCTTAGACCAGAACTTAGTATCAGCCCCTTGTTTGGTCATATTGGTAATAGGCGCAATGATAGAGGAGTATCCTTTAATGAAGCGCCTATAGTAGTTGGAAAAACCAATAAACCTTTGGATAGCCTTGAGTCCTTTGGGCAAGGGCCAGTCTAAAATAGATTGAAGTTTTACAGGATCCATTTTAAAACCTTCCCCAGAAATCACGTATCCAAGAAAGTCTACCTGAGACTGATCAAAACTGCACTTCTCCAATTTGCAATATAGACCATGTTGCAGCAGCTTGTGTAATACCTTTCTGACCTGTCTATGGTGAGTCTCAATCTCCTTAGAGTGTATTAGTATGTCGTCCAGGTAAACAATAACACAATCATGCTGAAACTCCCTAAGTACCTCATTAATCAAATCTTGAAATACTGCAGGAGCATTGCATAGTCCAAATGGCATAACAGTGTATTCGTAATGGCCATACCGGGTATTGAATGCCGTCATCCACTCGTGACCTTGCTGGATTCTCACCAAATTGTAAGCCCCTCTGAGATCTAACTTGGTGAAGATTTTGGAGCCCTTAAGACGATCAAATAACTCGGTAATCAGTGGGATAGGATAGGCATTTCTGACAGTTATTTTATTCAAGCCTCGGTAATCGATACAAGGTCTCAGCGTGCCATCCTTCTTCTTAATGAAAAAGAACCCAGCCCCGGCTGGAGAAGAAGACCTCCTGAGGAATCCCTTTTCTAAATTCTCCCGAATATACTCCTCTAGAACAGAGTTTTCCTGAACAGACAAAGGATATACATGGCCCCTCGGAGGCATAGTGCCGGGTAGAAGCTTAATCTTACAGTCAAATGACCTGTGTGGAGGCAAAGAATCGGCATTCTTCTTGTCAAACACTGCCCTTAAGTCTAGGTAAAGGTCTGGTATTTGTCTTTCTGTGGACTGAGTAGGATTCTCCGGTATGTTAATATTAGCTAATGGAGAAACCTTGCACAAACACCGATCCTGGCAGCCCTGGCCCCACGAGAGTATCTCTCCTAACTCCCAATCGATAATAGGGTTATGTTTTTTCAACCATGGGTACCCCAGAACTATGGGAACGGAAGGAGACGAAATGAGCAGAAGAGATAAATTCTCCACGTGTAGGATACCAACATTTAAATTAATGGGTATGGTCTCACGAAAGATAACAGGGTCTAGTAGTGGTCTACCATCTATGGCCTCAACGGCCAAAGGTGTCTCCCTTAGCTGGGATGGGAAATTGTTCTTACTAGCAAAGGCTTGGTCGATAAAATTCTCAGCAGCACCGGAATCTATCAATGCCATAGCCCTTACTACTTCCTTCCCCCAAGTTAAGGAAACTGGTAGCAGAAGCCTGTGATCTTTATAATCAGGAGTAGAGGACAAAATAGAAACACCCAAGGCCTGTCCTCTAGAGAGACTTAGGTGCGAGCGTTTCCCGGGCGGTTAGAACAGTTCGAGAGTAAATGACCCTTGGCTCCACAATACATACACAAACCCTCTCTTCTCCTGTGCTGTCTTTCCTCCTCAGAGAGGCGGGTATACCCTATCTGCATAGGTTCAGTAAGCAAAGATATCGTGGAGTCAGGACTTGGAACAGCGGGAGCTAACCTAAAAGAAGGTCTCTGGTTCCTCTCTCGAGTGTTCTGTCTCTCTCTTAGACGTTCATCTATACGAGAGATGAACGAAATTAAATCCTCTAAATTCTCAGGGAGTTCTCTGGTAGCAACCTCATCAAGGATTACATCAGATAGGCCATTCAAAAATACATCCATATACGCCTGCTCATTCCACTTGATTTCTGCCGCCAGAGACCTGAACTCTAGTGCATAATCCACCAGTGTTTGGTTCTCCTGTCTCAGGCGCAACAGTAATCTGGCTGCATTAACCTTTCTACCTGGAGGGTCAAATGTTCTTCTAAAAGCAGCTACAAATGCGTTATAATTAGAAACTAATGGATTATCGTTCTCCCATAGTGGGTTGGCCCATCTCAGAGCTTTCTCAATGAGTAAGGTGATAATAAATCCTACTTTTGCCCTATCTGTAGGATAAGAGCGAGGTTGCAATTCAAAGTGGATACTAATTTAGTTTAAAAAACCACGACACTTCTCAGGAGCCCCACCATAGCGTACTGGGGGGGTAATGTGAGAAGAAGCACCCACTGTGGCTACCTCTAGACCTGAACCGACAGGAGAAACAGGGGTATTACGTATCTCCTCTGGTGGGTTATTGGCACAAGCTAATAGAGCCTGTAGCGCAAGCGCCATCTGATCCATTCTGTGATCCATGGCTTCAAACCTAGGATCAGGAGCAGCCAGCTGACTGTTTGTACTTGCAGGATCCATTGGCCCTGTCGTAATGTCAGGATCGGGACAGGGATCCAACACGCAGAGTACAAACAGTAGCCAGATACGTATACCGGACCTTAGAATGGCCGGACTAACGTAAGTAGTACAGTATAGAATGGTCAAAGACAAGCCGAGGTCGAGGGTAACAGAAGACAGGTAAGCGAGAGACAAGCCGAATCAAGGGTAACAGAGATAAGCAGAGTAAGGTAAACAAGCCGGGTCAAAACCAAAAGGGATAATAGAATACACAAGCACTGAGTGACTAGAACAAGCTAGAACCACGACAGGGCAATGAGCTAATGAAAGAAGCTCTGTTAAATACCCTGTTCAGAGCAGTAACCACGCCTCCGAGGCGTCCTGATTGGTCCTGCAGCAACTGACTGACAGGTCGTTCCGGGGGAGTGTCCTGATGACTACTTCCTGCCTAGATGCTTGTAACGGATCACCTGGCACCCCGACTTGGTACCGTTAATGGATGCTCCTAGCGCTTCCTGAGGACTCCAAGCACTCTGGCAGACAACACAATCACCGAATCCGAGAAACCTTTAAATTTCTCCCAAGCATATGAATGCTGTAGACCATTGAATAGGAACCATACGAATAGGCTTGTACTCCTAGCAGTCAACTGGAACAGCATGCAATAAATCCTTCCCCCCAATAATGAGACGACACATCACTGTGAGGGTAAAACAGGAACTCTGGACTGGCTCATCCAGCCTGGCTTTTATTTCAAACTCACACATACAGGCCACACCCAGGGGGAGGCATAAAAAGAACCAATGACATAGATGTTACCTCCCACACATCCCCTCCCCTTAGTGTGACACATAATCCCATTATGCATACAGTGTAAAATATACTTTTACACAACTTTCATAACTTTAAAACCATACATCACATTCACATAAAAATACATATCCACAATCAATCCATTCAGGGGAACAACATATTAAAAAATGGCATGAATCCGACCAGGGGTTCAAAAGTTACTAAAAGTATCTTTTGTTCCTTTCTGGCTGGCAGAAAAACATCCCCACAATGCACCCTGGTTTCCTCCCTTCTGCCCTGGAGTTAATTGGAGAAGTAATCCAATTACTCAGGACTAAAGGCAGACTCCATTAACCACATGGTTGCAAAACGACATAAAACACTTTAAAATACATAAAGTCACATTTACACATAACACACAGACATTTCACCTATCCCCAGATAGCTGGGATCTGCACGCACAAAACTACCGAATAGCGCGCAGATCCTACTCACACAGTACAATTGCCATGGAGCTAAAGTCTTTCCCATAGTCTTTCATTATATGAATAGGCTCCATGGAATGGCTATCTGGGGTATCACATTCCCATAAAGTCTGGTCCATAGTCCAAAGGCAAGAGGCGGGCAATCAGCCCCCTCCAAGGACACGTGGCAAGGTCGGTTTCGCCACACTTCTCCCCTTTACCCCCCAGACTAACAGGGTACTTGACCTCCTGCCGGTCAGTGCCCTTGTTAGTCCAGCAGCCCACCCACAAGACAGAAACAGCAGAGCAGCCCACCCACAATAAACAGTTACTACACCTGGGTGAGGGAGAATCTTGTCCAGGTTTAGGTGCCTCACCACGGCTGTGTGGGGGACTGGTAGGCTGCCTTGGTAGGTTGCTGAGGGGGCAGAGACCAGCGGTACTCTGTCCTGTTGCCAGCACTACCACGGGAGTAGTCTGGTTGGAGCCTGGTTGCTGGAGACCGACTGTCTCCCCTTTAAATACACCGCTCTGCTGCTGGAGACCGACTGTCTCCCCTTGAGTTGCACCGCTCTGCTGCTGGAGACCGACTGTCTCCCCTTGAGTTACACAGCTCTGCTGCTGGAGACCGACTGTCTCCCCTTTAGTTACACAGCTCTGCTGCTGGAGACAGA
Source organism: Pelobates fuscus (assembly GCF_036172605.1). Taxonomy (NCBI): domain Eukaryota; kingdom Metazoa; phylum Chordata; class Amphibia; order Anura; family Pelobatidae; genus Pelobates; species Pelobates fuscus. The sequence goes on from NC_086322.1 coordinate 215,839,683, forward strand.
CTGTCTCCCCTTTAAATACACCGCTCTGCTGCTGGAGACCGACTGTCTCCCCTTGAGTTACACCGCTCTGCTGCTGGAGACCGACTGTCTCCCCTTGAGTTACACAACTCTGCTGCTGGAGACCGACTGTCTCCCCTTTAGTTACACAGCTCTGCTGCTGGAGACAGACTGTCTCCCCTTTGGCTAAACAGCCCTGTTGTGGGGGGGCAGGACCGACCGTCCCTACCCCCTGTGCTGGAAGTGCAGGGACCACGGTCCCATCTGCACAGGTGTGGGGCTTACAGTCTCCCCCTGGTACATTAAGCTGCCGCTGGGGAGAGGTGGTAACCAGCTCCTCTCCCATTAGAACACTCTGCCGCTGGGGAATGGAGACTGGGCTCTCTATTCCCTGTACATTAATGATCCGCCGCTGGGGAGAGGTGGTAACAATCTCCTCTCCCATGCATACTTCCCGTCTCTGCGGAGGGAGACCGACTGTCTCTCCTCCCAGCACAGAGTCCTGCTGTGGGGGAAAGGGGTCTGGGCTCTCTATTCCCTGCTGGATACTCTGCCGCTGGGGAATGGAGACCGGGCTCCCAATTCCCAACAAATCACACTGCCGCTGGGGAGGGAGGACGGCTCCTTCAGCTCTCTGTAACTTGGGCGCAGAGACCACGGTCCCATCTGCGCTGGTGTGGGGCTTACGGTCTCTCCTTGGTGGGTTAGGCTGCCGCTGGAGAGAGGGTGTAACAAGCTCCTCTCTCTGAACTGTAACCTGCCGCTGGGGATCTGGGCCGACTGCCCAGCATCCCTGTAGGGCCGGTAGAGAGACCTCGATCCCATCTCCACCTGCCATCTGTGGGTCTCTCCAGGACCAGTCTATGAGGTCCCCTACTTCTGCAACTGGTAGTGAAGCAGGGGGTACCTCTGCCGCGTTTTCCCAGCTATAGGCTAGCAGGTCTGGGTCTGCCACCCAGTTTTCCCGGTCTGCGTCCCTGCTCTGCGGCTGGCAGGAATTTAATAGTTCTACATAGTCCATCTCCAGCTCTCGTTCCATGGCAGCGAAACGGCGGAGGTCTTCTCCCAGTCCAATAGATCTCGGGCCCTGTATCATCTCACCTCGGTAATGAAAGATAGCCCAGTACCGTGACTCTGCTGGACTGCCGAAGTCGACATCCTCCACTAAGGCTTTCCACAACAGGCCAGGGCTTGTGTAGTTCTCCCCCTCTGGCTGGATGCCCTCTGCCCTCCACGTCTCTGGCTGGACAGTGCACCACCACAGTGCCCGGTATGAGGCGTCCAGGCTCAGTTCCCTTTCCACGAGGTACTCGAGTTGTCTTACCTGCTGCCCTCCAGGTTGGTCTCCCAGAAGTGGCATCCGCCAGGCCATTTGTTCCGCCAACTGGTATGCGACACCAGGAAGGCGCTGCTGCCGTTGATACTGGACTTCCTCCAGGGCATCGTACCATAATTCTTTCCGGGCATTATCTCTCCATTCTAATTCACTCTCTTCCTCAGTGTGTGTTGCCCAGGGGTCTACGAACCCCATTTTCCCAAATCTTTGTGTAGACAGGGACGCTGTAGGCACACTAGCGTCGCCCTCAATTTGTAACTCCAAACGTACTGTGTCTCCGAGCTGCTTTACCTCGCACTAGGACGCCATCCCACCGCTTGCCACCAATTGTAACGGACCGTTTCAGCATAAAAGGGGAAAAATCCGTTTAGGCGATAATCCCCTTTCCAGATGCACAGGCAGCTACTGCAAACACCACTCTTCTGACTGGAACCACACGAACACTGGAACAGCTGAACAAGAAAAGCAGACATCGGCTTACACTCTTGGCAGTCAGCATACAATCCCATTCCCCCAAAGACCGAGACGACACATCGCTTTGAGGGTTAAGCAAGAACTCTAGACTGGGACACCCAGCCTGGCTTTTATTTCCAACTCACACATACAGGCCACACCCAGGGGGAGGCATAAAAAGAACCAATGACATAGATGTTACCTCCCACACATCCCCTCCCCTTAGTGTGACACATAATCCCATTATGCATACAGTGTAAAATATACTTTTACACAACTTTCATAACTTTAAAACCATACATCACATTCACATAAAAATACATATCCACAATCAATCCATTCAGGGGAACAACATATTAAAAAATGGCATGAATCCGACCAGGGGTTCAAAAGTTACTAAAAGTATCTTTTGTTCCTTTCTGGCTGGCAGAAAAACATCCCCACAATGCACCCTGGTTTCCTCCCTTCTGCCCTGGAGTTAATTGGAGAAGTAATCCAATTACTCAGGACTAAAGGCAGACTCCATTAACCACATGGTTGCAAAACGACATAAAACACTTTAAAATACATAAAGTCACATTTACACATAACACACAGACATTTCACCTATCCCCAGATAGCTGGGATCTGCACGCACAAAACTACCGAATAGCGCGCAGATCCTACTCACACAGTACAATTGCCATGGAGCTAAAGTCTTTCCCATAGTCTTTCATTATATGAATAGGCTCCATGGAATGGCTATCTGGGGTATCACATTCCCATAAAGTCTGGTCCATAGTCCAAAGGCAAGAGGCGGGCAATCAGCCCCCTCCAAGGACACGTGGCGAGGTCGGTTTCGCCACAATGCTGTAAAAGGCAGTCACTCCCTCGCGGCCGGCCTAGCATGACCGGATAGACCGCGGGGAAGGGAGCCATCAGACCGTCTGGATGGAGGAACAGCTAAGTCTCTACCTCTTTCGGAGGTAGAGACCACAGGTACCCTGACAATAGGACATCTGAAACGTATTGGGATGGAGATGCTTAATTGTTCTCCAAAATGCTTGACACCACCCCATAGTGAATCTCTGCAAACTTTAATACCATCAGAGGAGGAAGAATGTGGCAGCCCACTGGGATTATTCGAAAAATTTCAAATTGATGATTTTCCAGACCCTGGGGTTGACATTAGTCCAGATTTACATCTTGTGACCCATAAGGATGTTCCAGGCACTACTTGTGAAATAAAGACAGATAATAAAGTGAATGATCCTTCTCCTTGGGACTTGCACCCTGTCGTTGAAGGTGGAGTAGGCAATGGCAAGAGCATGCTGTGGGTAGTCAGTGCAAACACTCTCTTCCCGGTGAATAATGAGGAGACTAACTATGATGACGTTATTTGCGTTGAAAGTAATGATGCCAGAGATCTTTTGAAACCATATGGAAGGAACGAATTGGTTAAAAGAAAGGCAAGAGACCACCTGCAAATAGACAAGAATACGCATAAGAGAAAGAAGAGAACAGGTGAAAAAGAGAAGCTGCAGACTGCCTATCTGCAAATAGTTGGGTTATGTCCTGAAGATGTCCGTGTTACCACAGTGCAGACTCTGTTTGATACACTACTGAGGAGAGTCAGAGAAACCCCAGATCTTCACGTATTGGATGAGTCGGTGCGTGGAGTTGCAGAGAACGTAGAACAATAAATATTTAAACTTTTCCTGTGTACTGACAGCAGATATACATAGGGTCACTTGGCAGATATGGATTGACACCTGTCCTCAAAGCCCCTGATACACACTGACACAGAGCAGAATAGGGACTGTTCCCCCTACATAGGGTCACTTGGCAGATATGGATTGACACCTGTCCTCAAAACCCCTGATACACACTGACACAGAGCAGAATAGAGACTGTTCACCGTCCACAGAGACCATGATACACACTGACACAGAGCAGAATAGGGACTGTTCCCCCTACATAGGGTCACTTGGCAGATATGGATTGACACCTGTCCTCAAAACCCCTGATACACACTGACACAGAGCAGAATAGAGACTGTTCCCTGTCCACAGAGACCATGATACACACTGACACAGAGCAGAATAGAGACTGTTACCCCTACATAGGGTCACTTGGCAGATATGGATTGACAAATCCCTGACAAACAGCTACCACATGCAAGGAAGGCAGCAGGGGCGCAAATGACCCACTCCCGACGCGGGAAGGTAGTGACGACAAATAACAATACAGGATCCTTTAACTTTGATCAATTGGAGGGAAGTCTGGTGCAGAGCCACTGACCCATGCGCAGGGCCAGCCTTAGGCCTTTGGGCGCCCTGTGCAAGAAATCTTCACCCTGTCACACCCATGTGCAAGAAATCTTCACCCTGTCACACACACACAGGCAGACAGCCATACACACGCACACACACAACTGCGACTGACTAGGTTTGTCACCTCCTCAAAAGGACGCATGAGCCTACAGGCATTGCGCATGAGCTTCCAGTAACGTGGCAAAAAATTCCCAGCTCCCCAGAGGCTGTCCTAGCACCCCAGTCATACAAATATTCATTAACAGCTTTTTCTTGTTGGAGCAGGCGGTCGAACATTAGGAGTGTTGAATTCCAACGTGTAGGGCTGTCGCAAATCAAGCGCCTCACTGGCATGTTGTTTCGCCGCTGGATATCGGCAAAGTGAGCCTTGGCCGTGTAGGAACGCCTGAAATGGCCACACACCTTCCTGGCCTGCTTCAGGACGTCCTGTAAGCCTGTGTACTTATGCACAAAGCGTTGTACGATCAGATTACACACATGTGCCATGCACGGCACATGTGTCAACTTGCCCAACTTCAATGCCGCTATCAAATTTTTTCCGTTGTCACACACCACTTTGCCGATATCCAGTTGCTGCAGAGTCAGCCACTTTTCCACCTGTGCGTTCAGGGCGGACAGGAGTGCTTGTCCGGTGTGACTCTCTACTTTCAAGCAAGTCAAACCCAAGACGGCGTGACACTGCCGTATCCGGGATGTGGAATAGTACCTGGGGAGCTGGGGGGTGCCGTTGATGTGGAGCAAGAAGCAGCGGCACAAGAGGACTCAGCCGAGGAGGTTATGGAAGAGGATGGAGTAGGAGGAGTAGAGGAGGTGGCAGCAGGACTGCCTGCAATTCGTGGCGGTGTCACCAACTCCTCTGCAATGCCACGCATTCCTTGCTTGTCAGCCGTCAGCAGGTTTACCCAATGCGCAGTGTAGGTGATATACCTGCCCTGACCATGCTTTGCAGACCAGGTATCAGTGGTCAGATGGACCCTTGCCCCAACACTGTGTGCCAGACATGCCATGACTTCCTTTTGCACAATCGAGTACAAGTTGGGGATTGCCTTTTGTGAAAAGAAATTCCGGCCGGGTACCTTCCACTGCGGTGTCCCAATAGCTACAAATTTTTTGAAGGCCTCAGACTCAACCAGATTGTATGGTAAAAGCTGGCGGGCTAATAGTTCGGACAAGCCAGCTGTCAGACGCTGGGCAAGGGGGTGACTTGGTGACATTGGCTTCTTACGCTCAAACATGTCCTTGACAGACACATGACTGTGGGCAGATGAGCGGGAACTGCTCAAGGCGGGAGACGGAGTGGCGGATGGTTGAGAGGGGGCAAGAAGGACAGCAGTGGTTGACGTGGCTGAAGATGCTGGACCAGGAGGAGGATGGCGTCTTATTGTAGGCGTGCTGCTTGTACTCATGTGTTGATCCCATAGGCGTTTGTGATGTGAGATCATGTGCCTACGCAAAGCAGTTGTACCTAGGTGGGTGTTGGACCTCCCACGACTCAGTTTCCTTTGGCACAGGTTGCAAAGGGCATCGCTGTTGTCAGAGGCAGACACACAAAAAAATGCCACACTGCTGAGCTCTGCAATGACGGCATTCTGGTGGTGGACACAGCATGCGTTGATTGGCGTGCTGTCGGGCTGACCCTGGGTGCCGATGCATGCTGTCTGACTGTACCACTAGCTCCTTGCGACGACAAACCCCCTGCTTCCAACTCGTCTCCTCCTCCTCTCTGTCTCCCCATCTGAACTTTTGCCCTGTTCTTCTTCTTGCCGAGCGGGCACCCACGTGACATCCATGGACGCATCGTCATCATCAACCGCTTCGCTTGTATCTGACAACTCAGAAAAGGAAGCAGCAACATCATCATCATCACACCGTACCTCCATGTGTTTAATGCTGCCTGCCTGAGACATATCCCTGTTATCTACATCCTCTAGCAATAATGGTTGCGCATCACTCATTTCTTCAAACGGGTGTGTGAATAACTCCTCTGACATACCAAGTAAAGCGGCTGTTGTGCTAGTTTTGGTGGTGGCGGCAGGCGGGTGAGTGCTATCTTGAGAGGTGCCTGAAGCTAAGCTGGAGGAGGATGGTGCGTCAAGGTTCCGAGCGGAGGCTGTACAAGATTGGGTGTCCTGTGTTAGCCAGTCAACTAAGTCCTCAGAACTTTTCAAGTTCAGGGTACGTGGCTTCTGAAAACTGGGCATTATTCTAGGGCAAAAGGGAATCACAGCACCATGACCATGACGGCCCCTGCGGGGTGGCCTGCCTCTGCCTGTCATTTTTTGGGGGATTAGTGGTACTATGCGTGCAAGCTACTGTGAGACCAGATATGATTGGCAATGTGCACTGGAACAGTTCTGCAGAGCACACGCTGAAGGAAGGACTGACAGAGCCGCTTGAAGACAAGTAACTGCTATTTAATCTATAACAGTGAAAAACAAATTTTGGTTTTAAAAGCATGCTATAGAGACACCAGATATGATTGGCAATGTGCACTGGAACAGTTCTGCAGAGCACACACTGTAGGCCTGAGACACCTGCTTGAAGACAAGTAACTGCTATTCAATCTATAACAGTGAAAAACAAATTTTGGTTTTAAAAGCACGCTATAGAGACACCAGATATGATTGGCAATGTGCACTGGAACAGTTCTGCAGAGCACACACTGTAGGCCTGAGACACCCGCTTGAAGACAAGTAACTGCTATTCAATCTATAACAGTGAAAAACAAATTTTGGTTTTAAAAGCACGCTATAGAGACACTAAATATGATTGGCAACTGTCAAAGCACGCTGGGACAGGTCTACAGAGCACACGCTGAAGTAGGCCTGACACCCAGATGCTTGCAGACAACTAACTGATCTTCTATTACAGTGAAAAAAAATGATTTCTTTAAAATCTAAAGCTTAAGCTATTGTTAAAACAGATATGAGTGGTGGCACTGACTGTGCAAATGGGCAAGGCATCCAACCTGACACAGAAGCTGGCAGGCAGGCAACTGCTCTTCTATTACAGTGGAAACTAAATTTTGGTTTTAAAAGCACGCTATAGAGACACAAGATATGAGTGGCAACTGTCAAAGCACGGTGGCAGGGTTGTGCAGGGCACACGCTGAAGGAAGGCCTGACAGAGCCGCTTGAAGGACACTGACTGTCTGCTATTAGCTTACACTGGAAACCTTTTTTCTTTGTAAAAGCACGCTAAAGAGACACCAGATATGATTGGCAACTGTCAAAGCACACTGGCACAGGTCTGCAGAGCACACGCTGAAGTAGGCCTGACACCCAGACACTTGCAGACAACTAACTGCTCTTCTATTACAGTGAAAAAAAAATATTTATTTTAAATGTAAAGCTTAACCAATTGTTAAAACAGATATGAGTGGTGGCACTGGGCAAGTAGGCACAGTATCCAATGTGAACCTCACACAGAAGCTGGCAGGCAGGCAACTGCTCTTCTATTACAGTGGAAACAAAATTTTGGTTGTAAAAGCACGCTATAGAGACACAAGATATGAGTGGCAACTGTCAAAGCACGCTGGCAGGGTTGTGCAGGGCACACGCTGAAGGAAGGCCTGACAGAGCCGCTTGAAGGACACTGACTGTCTGCTATTAGCTTACACTTGAAACCTTTTTTCTTTGTAAAAGCACGCTAAAGAGACACCAGATATGATTGGCAACTGTCAAAGCACGCTGGCACAGGTCTGCAGAGCACACGCTGAAGTAGGCCTGACACCCAGATGCTGGCAGACAACTAACTGATCTTCTATTACAGTGAAAAAAAATGATTTCTTTAAAATCTAAAGCTTAAGCTATTGTTAAAACAGATATGAGTGGTGGCACTGGGCAAGTGGGCACAGTATCCAATGTGAACCTCACACAGAAGCTGGCAGGCAGGCAACTGCTCTTCTATTACAGTGAAAAAAAAATATTTATTTTAAATGTAAAGCTTAACCAATTGTTAAAACAGATATGAGTGGTGGCACTGGGCAAGTGGGCACAGTATCCAATGTGAACCTCACACAGAAGCTGGCAGGCAGGCAACTGCTCTTCTATTACAGTGAAAAAAATGATTTATTTAAAATCTAAAGCTTAACCAATTGTTAAAACAGATACGAGTGGTGGCACTGACTGTGCAAATGGGCAAGGCATCCAACCTGACACAGAAGCTGGCAGGCAGGCAACTGCTCTTCTATTACAGTGAAAAAAATTATTTATTTTAAATCTAAAGCTTAACCAATTGTTAAAACGGATATGAGTGGTGGCACTGGGCAAGTGGGCACAGTATCCAATGTGAACCTCACACAGAAGCTGGCAGGCAGGCAACTGCTCTTCTATTACAGTGAAAAAAAAATATTTATTTTAAATCTAAAGCTTAACCAATTGTTAAAACAGATATGAGTGGTGGCACTGGGCAAGTGGGCACAGTATCCAATGTGAACCTCACACGGAAGCTGGCAGGCAGGCAACTGCTCTTCTATTACAGTGAAAAAAAAATATTTATTTTAAATGTAAAGCTTAACCTATTGTTAAAACAGATATGAGTGGTGGCACTGGGCAAGTAGGCACAGTATCCAATGTGAACCTCACACGGAAGCTGGCAGGCAGGCAACTGCTCTTCTATTACAGTGAAAAAAAAATATTTATTTAAAAAAAAAAAGCAGCCTGATGTTATAGCCCTAAAAAGGGCTTTTTGGGGTGCTGTCCTTACAGCAGAGATCAGATGAGTCCTTCAGGATTGTAGTGGACACTGAATACCCTAGCCTAGCTATCAATTTCCCTATCTAATCAGCAGCAGCTAAACTTTCCCTCCTCTCACTAAGCATGCATCTTCCGAATGAATCGAAAATGGATGCTGGGAGGGAGGTTGGAGGGTGTGGAAGGGAGGGAGTGCTGCTGATTGGCTGGAATGTGTCTGCTGACCGAGAGGCACAGGGTCAAAGTTTGCCCAATGATGACGAATAGGGGGCGGATCGAACTGCGCATGTGTCCGCCCACCGCGGCGAACGCGAACACGCTAATTTCGCCGGGAACTGTTCGCCAGCGGACAGTTCGGTACATCACTAGTCCTAAAATAATGCTATTCTACCAGATTTAAATCAGTTGTTGTCTTACCTGTATTATACATGTTGAGGCAACTAGCTAGTGTACGGAAGTGGATTGAAAGTATTACGATTAGTATTACTATACTTTTATTTACCTTTTTTTCTATTATTACACCACCCAACTAGAGAGCGAACAGTCTTTGCCTGTTCCAGTGGCGAGACAGTAACACCTCTCTCTCTGCCTTGTAAGGTTTAATTAGAATGGACAGAGTATACAATTACATCTTCCCTTAGTGTTGAATGGGGCTAGGATTGCTGGGAGTTGTGATGGTCACTGCTGGAGGAGGCAGAGTGAAAAGTTACACCTTGGACTAGACCCTGCAGAAGCCTTAGAAAGGCAGGCAAAGGAGGCAGTTCTAAGCTAAAAAGAGGAGGATGGACCTGGAAAAGCAAATGGAACAGTGGAATTTAGTAAGAAGAACAGGAGAAACTTTGGTAGTGGGGAGGGAGATAAGCAAGAGCATTAACTGTCACTCAAAGACCCCAACATGCATTTATATACTGTTTTCATGATATACTGCATGATATACTCTATCTAGTAAACTAGAGAGTGTATAATTTGGTAACATTTTGGCTAAAATAACAAAGCTAAAAAACGGTATAAGTTGGCCAAATTAAAAAAAATATTTTGATAAGCATTTTTGAATTAGGTTGCCACTTCAGCATTGATCTTTTTCATTTTCCCTACAATTAAAACCAAAAGCATTGCCTATAACATGCAGTTATTTATCCAATAGTACATTGAAATAATCCATAATTTACTCTTCATTGGCATAGGAAGAATAAAGCAGAGTTTATATATATATATATATATATATATATATATATATATATATAGAGAGAGAGAGAGAGAGAGAGAGAGAGAGAGAGAGAGAGAGAGAGAGTTATTTAAGGTTTTCATGATATACTGCATGATATACTCTATCTAGTAAAGTAGATTTTTTAATTTTTTTACTAGTCTAGTCCAGTGGTCCCCAACCAGTTCTCATGGACCACCAACACTCCAGGATATTTGTTGTGACAAAATGGCTTTTGTCACTGGGCTTGCATGTGACAAACTGCCCTGCCCCCCTGTCTCTTGGAGGAGCCGGATTGCTAGCCTCTTACCCTGGGATGCTGGCCCGTTAAGTCATGGGGTCTTAAGGCACTTGGGACAGAGCCCTCTGTCTCTGGATCACATCGTTCACCTTACTTGCTCGGATTGTACATTTCCCCTGTTACACTCGTATGTGGGTTCGTGCAGTTTAACTTCCATTACAGCTGGACTAAGGCTGTTCGTACCGACGAACAAACTGCCGAAGGGCCGACCACACGGTCTGCGGAGTTCGCTGCTTGTTAGCCACCCAGAAGCTGCAGTTAACCGCAGCTTAATTGTCAAATGCCTGGGTGGCCGGCGTTCATTTGCCGAACATGTAGCGGCGGACATTTTAAATCGCTGAATACTCAGCGGTAGTTTGTCGTCAACGCTCTGGAACTCTTTTCGGGTACATTTGCACGGACAGCTGGTGAACTTAAACTTTACTCGACGTTATTGAGAACAGTGTTCGTGGGATCTGAGCGCTATTCGCCTATTATATGCGATCAGATCCAAGCTATCTGGGTGTGTGTGGAACATGGGGACTTTGTTCAGCAAAACATGAGCTATTGATTTTAATACAGTTTTGTTAAAAGGTAAAAAGCACATGTTTCTCTCTGCCGGGAGATAATTAGGTTCTCTGCAACCACTTAAGTTAATAATCTCCAGGATAGAGAGGAGGAGTTACACTCTTCCTGTGGGTGTGTGTAATATTTGTAAAGTACAGTGATTGGTTCTGTATATTCTGTTTCAGTCTTCCACAAGGTCCCATTTGGGAGTGTCCTTGCTGGAAGACCATCATAAAAGGGCTGAGTTTGGCCATCAATAAACACATAAGTTTTACCCCTTCATGAAGTCTCGACTCATGTTTGGGGAATTGGGAGCTATAATCACTACTTCACTCTTTTCAGCTTGGATTTCGGGAGACGCTACAAGGATCAGCGCTGCACGGATAGCAGAATCCTTTACATTTGTATTTCCTTTTTTTATTCAAATGGAGATACTGACAAAACCTGGACTGTTGGTGGTCCATGAAGACTGGGTTGGGAACCACTGGTCTAGTCAATATTCGCCTATCTGTTGTATAGTGAAAAAAAGCTGTTAAGTCACGTAACAGAAAATTGGTAGGAGAGTGTATCATTTGGTAACATTTTGGCAAAAATAACAAAGCTAAAAAATGGTATAAGTCGGACAAATTTAAAAAATATTTTGATAAGCATATTTCAATTAGGTTGCCAGTTTGCCACTGTTCTTTTTCATTTTCCGTACAATTAAAACCAAAAGCATTGCCTATAAAATGCAGTTATCTAAGAGTACTTAGACATACTCCATAATTCCCCCCAGAAAGACTAATAATTCTGTGTGTTGGGTCACTCACTGCTAAATTATTAGGATATGTGAACAATTTCTTCAAGTGGAGGTTGTTAAACTAAAATCATATTTTCGAGAAGCCACTCAAGTTATTTACAGACTGTCAAATATAGATTTAGGAGAGGCCAAGTCCATATTTAAACTGGACACTTTGGAACCTAATGGTTTAAATATAGACTTTGAATTAAATGCCTTTATCTTGGTAGGGATTTTCTATGTTTATTTTAGATTTTCTATATTCATATTTATGTCTATTTCCATTCAATATCTTTTTCTTAATTTGGTACATAATTTTTGATGTTTGATTTTTTTTTTTACTTTATTGAAATTTTCGTTTACATTTGTTCATTCATTTTTTATTTTTTTTGTCAATCTTTCTTTTATTAAGGCATGCAAGATGGGGTACAGAAAAGAAAAGGGGAAATGTACGTGTAGTATACAGCATAGGGATAATACAACGTTAACATAGAGAAATCACATTTCCTGGATAATAATGCTCATTTTTGTTTTTATAATGTTTAGCTCATTTATGTCTGTTACGATAGCATTCAAATGTCTCTTGTCTCACTAGCTGGTCAAGAGTGTGTGTTCTGTATTACAAGGAAAGAACAAAATGTGTCAACGCTTAATTAATTTTAAAAGATAAGCAAGAACAATCAAACTGTACAATAAAGAAAGATTACCTAAACTGTTTTTGTCGCAAGATTCATGTGGAAGATGGGACAAGCAAAGTGCTAAACAGTCTGGTGTTAGTAGACCTATTGATACATAGAGTTGACGGTTATAAGCATTACTTTGGTCTAAGAGATTAATTAATGATGCTAGATATGTTTCTAAACATGCTATAATAGTGTATCAACTAGCAGGTAGGCGCAACACAAGGTATGGTATGTTGGTCATAGTTCAGCAGGGGCACATGTGGCCAGGTAGGTATCTGGGCTGTAGGTCATCACCAGCAGTTTTAATGTCCCTGAGGGTGCCAGGCATGTAAGCTGGGGCCTTCCACCACAAGCCGTTTAAACTCATCCCCCTCAGCCTATGCCCACCGGGTGTACCGACCTGTCTATCTTGAGGGCGACCTGCCCAGGGGTGTCATTGGTCTGAGTGTGGAGCTTCGTGTGAGCTTGGTCACGAGGCTTCCGTGTTGCCCCTATAGGTAAGTTCTGTCGCGGGTGCGAGGCATGGGATTGTGAATGACCCCTCCTGAGCTGTGGCACCGATCGCTCCCGGTTTCCAGCTGGGTCCAGTCTTCGAGAGAAGTGTGGCTGGGGAGACTCCCGCGTTTGCTGTGAGGCTGGGTTGGGCTTTGGCACTCGGAGAGGTGTTCCTGAGTGTCGGTAGGGTAGCCGGGGGCTTCTCCGGGCTTGAGGGCGTCGGGATGGCTTCCGCGTGGTGCAGGCCTTGCGCCTGTATGGCAGTGCCGCAGCTGTCTTTGCCGTCGGATGTACGGGTTTCGCATGAGTGGGTAGCCGGTGTGCCCGGAGTTTCAGGCGGAGCCAGAATGCTTGCCAGAATTTCTCAAAGGACGCATCGATGGGCTCGATCCCCCGATCACTCCTTGAGTTTGTATGTGCTCGTGAGGGGAGCTTGACATCCGCCATCTTTGGAGGCCATGCGGTTGCAGGGTTTTTGCTCCAGCTTGTTGACCCTGCTGAGGTGAGGTCGCGCTCTGTAGGGACCGGGATATCCCCCGCCGGTCCAAGGGGGGGAACAGGGCTTTGCAGATTCCTGTGGCTGCCTGGAGCCCGGGGTCGGGAGCACGGCTGCCACCTCCAACACCCAGGTCGTCGACCGTAGTAGGCCGCAAGCTGTAACGCTGTGTGTTGCCATCGGGTCACCCCGGTTCAAGCTTAGGGAGTAGTCGAGGGTGTTTAGGGTGATCCTCTGGCTGCCTAGGGTCGGTTTTCTCCAGGTTTGCCTCAGTTTTTCATATGGTTTAGGTTAGTGTAGCAGGAGCTTGTTACAAACACGTCTAGCCATCTTGGCTGTCAGGCCCCGCCCCCTGTTCATTCATTTTTATATTTATTTTCTTACATTGTTAGTGATTTAGTTTTTCAATTAATTTTTTTATTGGATTGTATCTGAGTAATATGGGGATATTTTCTTTATATATTAAGACATTGGTATCCTAATACCTATTAGTTTTAAAAATAGTGTTCATTTATATATTTAGTAATTGTTTTGGTGAAAAATATCCATCTAAGACAATTGTAACAGATCTTTTGGGTTGAGAGTATTTTGTCTTGTATTACTATTTCTCTAGTTTTGTGAATGCACACTGTTTTAATTTTTTTTTCAGTTTTGACATTTCTATTTTTTTTTTAAAGTGTAATTGTTAAATGCAATATTATATTAATTTATTCATGTACTGGGATCGCAATTGTGAATATATAATGTCCACCATGATGGTATCTGAGAAAGTGGAGTTCTTCTCCGTGATACACTTTAGACAGTGGCAGTATATACACTTGAAAATGAGTTTTATTGATTCCAAAGTTAGCAAAGACCATCCCTCGCAGGAATCAAGACATCAATATTCATATGCATTGAGGTTTAGAATTAAACATTAAAATGGTGAAAGTGTACAGAATTCACATATTGCAATTTAAGAAATTATGAGAATTGATAGGAGTACATATGGGCAGCTCGTCCCTCGTTGTATACCCTCCCAATTTCAGTAGTGGCTCCGTAGTATATCAACTACATATTGGGAGCACATATGGGGTGAAACACATATATTTCCTTGCTAGAAGTCCTGTTTTTCTCCTATAAGCCAGCATGTGAAGAGATTGGATTGACAATAAGGACACGAGAGAAGCAGTACATAGGAGTGGCATCACCTGATGTGTGATTTCTATTCTATGATCCTGCAAATGCTTTTAACCCCTTAAGGACCAAACTTCTGGAATAAAAGGGAATCATGACATGTCACACATGTCATGTGTCCTTAAGGGGTTAATCCTTGTTGGACTAAAGTGTGCTTTTACTGTGTACACCATTGTTATATTAATTTTGTGAGTTGAAAGCATGATTTATATTAAATAGGGGTCTACACCAATGGTCTCTGTGTTTCCCTATTTATCTGCCTTTTTACTTCTACTATAACTGAAGGCACTAAATACATATTACTTATTTTACTATTGCCCTGTGCTAACTGATTCACAGACTCTATGGGCTTCTCTTCATATGTCAATCTCTGTTTAAACCTGCATTTAAGTTTGCTAAAGGACTACAACTAGAGATGTCGCGAACATAAAATTTTGCAAATGTTCACGAACGGGCGAACCGCCATAGACTTCAATAGGCAGGCGAATAAAACCCACAGGGACTCTTTCTGGCCACAATAGTGATGGAAAAATTGTTTCAAGGGGACTAACACCTGGACTGTGGCATGCAGGAGGGGGATCCATGGCAAAACTCCCATGGAAAATGACATAGTTGATGCAGAGTCTGGTTTTAATCCATAAAGGGCATAAATCACCTAACATTCCTAAATTGTTTGGAATAACGTGCTTTAAAACATCAGGTATGATGTTGTATCGATCAGGTAGTGTAAGGGTTACGCCCTTTTCACAGTGACAGACCAAACTCCCCGTTTAACGCACCGCAAACAACCGCAAACAGTCCATTTGCACAACTGCAAACTCCCCATTTGCCAAGGTTGGATACCAAGCTAGCCATGTCCGTTCCTTGTCCTCACTGATGTCATTGAAGGTCTCTTCCTCCACCCAGCCAAGTACAACACCAAGGGTCCCCGAAAGGTGACAACAAGCCCCCTGGGACGCCTGCTGTGTTTGGTCTTCCACCTCCTCAAAGCCACCTTACTCCTCTGACTCCTCTTCTTCAGACTCCTCTCTCTGCATTGCCTCTCTCTGCGTTATTATAAGGTGTGTTAAGTAGTACTATTCCTATCAGTTTAATCCCTGTTACGTCCCCTATCAGGGGACGTGTATATGGCATCGATTTTAGGAACCGGGAGATGGAAAAAGATGCTTGGTCTGTCCTCCTACTTCAAATTTGGGGCACTGCGCGTGCAATCTAATGTGCCACCAGATAGGTGTGGTGTGTTAAGTAGTACTATTCTTATCAGTTTAATCCCTGTTACGTCCCCCTCATCAGGCCTTTTTTAGTCAAATGTATCGCCCACTGTCAGTCCCTTCGGGATCCATCCCTCATTCATCTTAATAAAGGTGAGGTAATCTAGACTTTTTTGACCTAGGCGACTTCTCTTCTCAGTGACAATACCTGCTGCTGCACTGAAGGTCCTTTCTGACAGGACACTTGAAGCGGGGCAGGCCAGAAGTTCTATCGCAAATTGGGATAGCTCAGGTCACAGGTCAAGCCTGCACACCCAGTAGTCAAGAGGTTCATCGCTCCTCAGAGTGTCGATATCTGCAGTTAAGGTGAGGTAGTCTGCTACCTGTCGGTCGAGTCATTCTCTGAGTGTGGACCCCGAAGGGCTGTGGCGATGCGTAGGACTTAAAAAGCTCTGCATGTCCTCCATCAACAACACGTCTGTAAAGCGTCCTGTCCTTGCCGGCGTGGTCGTGGGAGGAGGAGGATTACTTTCACCTCTTCCCCTGTTAGATTCCCGTTGTGCTGTGACATCACCCTTATACGCTGTGTAAAGCATACTTTTTAATTTATTTTGGAACTGCTGCATCCTTTCCGACTTGCGGTAATTCGGTAACATTTCAGGCACTTTCTGCTTATACCGGGGGTCTAGTAGCGTGGACACTCAGTACAGGTCGTTCTCCTTCAGCCTTTTTATAGGAGGGTCCCTCAACAGGCACGACAGCATGAAAGACCCCATTTGCACAATGTTGGATGCCGAGCTACTCATGTCCCGTTCATCGTCCTCAGTGATCTCACTGAAGGTATACTCTTCCCCCCAGCCACGTACAACACCACAGGTACCAGATAGGTGACAACGAGCACCCTGGGATGCCTGTTGTGGTTGGTCTTCCTCCTCCTCCTCAAAGCCACATTCCTCCTCTGACTCCTATTCCTCACAATCCTCTTCCAGCGTTTCCGCAGGTCCAGCAAGCAATGCTGATAAGGCAATCTGGTGGTGATTGTGACCACACCTCTTCCTCTTCCTCTTCACGCTCATCTACGGCCTGATCCAGCACTTTTTGCAGGGCACGCTCCAGGAAGAAAACAAATGGTATGATGTCGCTGATGGTGCCTTCGATGTGACTGACTAGGTTTGTCACCTCCTCAAAAGGACGCATGAGCCTACAGGCATTGCGCATGAGCGTCCAGTAACGTAGCAAAAAAAATCCCAGCTCCGCAGAGGCTGTCCTAGCACCCCGGTCATACAAATAGTCGTTAACGGCTTTTTCTTGTTGGAGCAGGCGGTCGAACATTAGGAGTGTTGAATTCCAACGTGTAGGGCTGTCGCAAATCAAGCGCCTCAATGGCATGTTGTTTCGCCGCTGGATATCTGAAAAGTGCACCATGGCCGTGTAGGAACGCCTGAAATGGCCACACACCTTCCTGGCCTGCTTCAGGGCGTCCTGTAAGCCTGGGTACTTATGCACAAAGCATTTTACGATCAGATTACACAGATGTGCCATGCACGGCACATGTGTCAACTTGCCCAAATTCAATGCCGCCAACAAATTTATTCTGTTGTCACAAACCACTTTGCCGATCTCCAGTTGTTGCGGAGTCAGCCACTGATCCACCTGTGCGTTCAGGGCGGACAGGAGTGCTGGTCCGGTGTGACTCTCTGCTTTCAGTCAAGTCAACCCCAAGACGGCGTGACACTGCCGTATCCGGGATGTGGAATAGTACCTGGGGAGCTGGGGGGTTGCCATTGATGTGGAACAAGACGCAGCAGCAGAAGAGGACTCAGCCGAGGAGGTTATGGAAGAGGATGGAGTAGGAGGAGTAGAGGAGGTGGCAGCCGGCCTGCCTGCAAGTCGTGGCGGTGTCACCAACTCCTCTGCAGAGCCACGCATTCCATGCTTGGCAGCCGTCAGCAGGTTTACCCAATGCGCAGTGTAGGTGATATACCTGCCCTGATCATGCTTTGCAGACCAGGTATCAGTGGTCAGATGGACCCTTGCCCCAACACTGTGTGCCAGACATGCCATTACTTCCTTTTGCACAATCGAGTACAGGTTGGGGATTGCCTTTTGTGCAAACAAATTTCGGCCGGGTACCTTCCACTGCGGTGTCCCAATAGCTACAAATTTTTGGAACGCCTCAGACTCCACCAGCTTGTATGGTAAAAGCTGGCGAGCTAAGAGTTCAGACAAGCCAGCTGTCAGATGCCGGGCAAGGGGGTGACTTTGTGACATTGGCTTCTTACGCTCAAACATGTCCTTAACAGACACCTGACTGTGGGCAGATGAGCAGGAACTGCTCAAGGCAAGAGACGGAGTGGCGGATGGTTGAGAGGGGGCAAAGAGGACAGCAGTGGTTGACGTGGCTGAAGATGCTGGACCAGGAGGAGGATGGCAGCTTTGAGTTTGTGTGCTGCTTGTACTCATGTGTTGATCCCATAGGTGTTTGTGATGTGCGATCATGTGCCTTCGCAAAGCAGTTGTACCTAGGTGGGTGTTGGACTTCCCACGACTCAGTTTCTTTTGGCACAGGTTGCAAATGGCATCGCTGTTGTCAGAAGCAGACACACAAAAAAATGCCACACTGCTGAGCTCTGCAATTATGGCATTCTGGTGGTGGCAACAGCATGTGTTGATTGGCGTGCTGTCTGGCTGAGCCCGGGTGCCGATGCATGCTGTCTGACTGTGCCACTAGCTCCTTGCAATGACCTCCCCCTGCTTCCAACTCGTCTCCTCCTCCTCTCTGTCTCCCCATCTGAACTTTCCCCCTGTTCTTCTTCTCTTCTAGCAGGCACCCACGTGACATCCACGGATGCATCGTCATCATTAACCGCTTCACTTGTATCTGACAACTCAGCAAAGGAAGCAGCAGCGGGTACAACATCATCATCACACCATACGTCCATGTGTGTAATGCTGCCTGACTGAGACATATCCCTGTTATCTACATCCTCTGGCAATAATGGTTGCGCATCACTCATTTCTTCCAACTGATGTGTAAATAACTCCTCTGACAGATCAAGTGAAGCGGCTGTGGTGCTAGTGTTGGTGGTGGCGGCAAGCGGGCGAGTGGTAACTTGAGAGGTGCCCGAAGCTAAGCTGGAGGGTACGTGGCCGCTGAACAATGGGCATTATTCTAGGGCCAAAGGGAATCACAGCACCACGACCACGATGGCCCCTGCGGGGTGGCCTGCCTCTGCCTGTCATTTTTTTTTCGATTAGTGGTACAATGCGTGCAAGCTTATGTGACAACAGATATGAGTGGCACTGTGCACTGGCAGAAGTTGGCAGAGTATACGCTGTAGGCCTGACACACACGCTTGCAGACAACTAACTGCTATTCAATCTATTACAGTCAACATTTTTTTTTTTAAATGTACACTACTGTTACACCAGATATGAGTTGCACTGGTGTGACACTGTGCCCTGGCAGGCCCTGAAACGCACACGTGAGAAGGAAACTGGCTGCTATTATTTCACAGTCAAATTTCTAGTTTTGTTTTTTTAATGTGCACTACTGTTACACCAGATATGAGTTGCACTGGTGTGACACTGTGCCCTGGCAGGCCCTGAAACGCACACGCGTGAAGGAAACTGACTGCTATTATTTCACAGTTAAATTTCTAGTTTTCTTTTTAATGTACACTACTGTTACACCAGATATGAGTTGCACTGGTGTGACACTGTGCCCTGGTAGGCCCTGAAACGCACACGTGTGAAGGAAACTGACTGCTATTATTTCACAGTCAAATTTCTAGTTTTCTTTTTAATGTACACTACTGTTACACCAGATATGAGTTGCACTGGTGTGACACTGTGCCCTGGCAGGCCCTGAAACGCACACACGTTAAGGAAACTGACTGCTATTATTTCACAGTCAAATTTCTAGTTTTTTTTAAATGTACACTACTGTTACACCAGATATGAGTTGCACTGGTGTGACACTGTGCCCTGGCAGGCCCTGAAACGCACACGTGTGAAGGAAACTGACTGCTATTATTTCACAGTCAAATTTCTAGTTTTCTTTTTAATGTACACTACTGTTACACCAGATATGAGTTGCACTGGTGTGACACTGTGCCCTGGCAGGCCCTGAAACGCACACACGTTAAGGAAACTGACTGCTATTATTTCACAGTCAAATTTCTAGTTTTTTTTAAATGTACACTACTGTTACACCAGATATGAGTTGCACTGGTGTGACACTGTGCCCTGGCAGGCCCTGAAACGCACACGTGTGAAGGAAACTGACTGCTATTATATTACAGTCAAAAAAGTTTGTTGTTTTTTTTTTTTTAATGCAAGCTATTGTGACACCAGATATGAGTGGTGGCACTGGGCAAGTGGGCACAGTATACGCTGTGAGCCTGACACACACGCTGGCAGGCAGGCAACTGCAATTAGATTACACAGAAAAAAAAGCAGACTGATGTTCTAGCCCTAAAAAGGGCTTTTTGGGGTGCTGTCCTTACAGCAGAGATCAGATGAGTCCTTCAGGACTGTAGTGGACACTGAATACACTAGCCTAGCTATCTATTTGCTTATTAAATCAGCAGCAGCTACACTGTCCCTCCTCTCACTAAGAATGCAGCTTCCAAATGAATCTAAAATGGATGCTGTCCAGGAGGTGGGAGGGTCTGGGAGGGAGGGTCTGCTGCTGATTGGCTGGAATGTGCTGACTGTGAGGTACAGGGTCAAAGTTTACTCAATGATGATGAATAGGGGGCGGACCGAACATCGCATATGTTCGCCCGCCGTGGCGAACGCGATCAAGCTATGTTCGCCAGGAACTATTCGCCAGCGAACTATTCGGGACATCTCTAACTACAACGATTTTATCTCAAACTATAATCTTTTTTTATAAAATATGGAAATTGCTAGTGACATTATTTTATTTTTTTAATTTGTTGATATATATTTTTTTTAAGAGCGAGTGTTTTTTTTTTTCCATATTCATTAAGTTAGGCTATTTTTAGCACTATTTAGGCATTTTCCCATATGATATATAGTGTAGGTTATTTTTCACATCCTTTGTTCATAATTTCCCTATTGCCTATTATTATTTCCAGCCTATGATTTTTTGTTCATTTTACAATTGATTGCTTTTTATTTCCAGTTTTTTTTCACCATTTTTATACCATTAGATTTCTCGTAGCCCACTTGTGACAGCTCCATGGATATTACCTATTTACATTAGTGTTTCTTCTATATCTATATATGTTTATGTTTTCAGTACCTCATTGAGATCAGAAACAATGAGATTAGACTGTACTGTATAGGTGCGTATGAAAGAAACATTGTTAGGCCAATAATTTTATTATTAAACTATCAAGAAACACTTATTGAGTTATTCACTAAAGTTAGTCACTAAAACGAGAATTGTCAGCTGACTTGGAAAATATATGGTTGTTTGGCGTGAAATGTTAAATTCATTTTGAATCCACTTTTAAATACCAACAATACTCACTTCGTTGAATAAAGTTGAGACGGTTTAAAAAAAAAGACAATTGCTTTGTCAACAAATTTCTTGCTCTTTCGTGTCCATTTTTATATCAAATCACCTGCCAGTTCATTATTTTTTACGGTTTTCAGGAACTGTTTACTTTAAAATAATCTCCTAAGTGTACTTTTTGCTGCTTGGATAAAATAATTTCTTCCAGGCAGGTTGTTTTTTTTTTTGCCTGAACAGCTATAAAACTAACCTAGCAATTTCTCTTCGGTGATGAAATGTACTGAGAGAGAGTGCAGGGCTTCAGGGAGCAGTGACATTTCCACAACTTGCTTACGTTTTGTTTTAGATTCAAAGTCTTGATATCCTGTCATTGTATTGGCATGCATACATCAATAATGACACTTAAGTGCATCTGATAATGAATGAGGGAAGAAAAGAAGATGCACAAACACAGTGAACATTTACAGACACAGATTTAACACTTGTTTCTGGCTGTGATTTTTATTTTATTTTATTTTATAAAGTGTGGTTTTCTTTGGGAGATTACATGCATATTTATCTTGTTTTCAAGTATTGTACTGTATAGCATAAATATTTCAATGAAATCACTTTAAACTTATGTAGAATAAGCATATTCAAAACACAGTAGTGATTGGTTGTAGCCATAGTGATGTAGATGTTTCAAGAAGTTTTATAGGTTGATGTCTTGAATTTCTGTGTGAGGATACTTTTGCGATTGTGATTGAGATTCTTGCTGTATACTTTGTTGGAAACGTGAATAGTGAGTGAAGTCCTATGGGTAAATGTAAGATGAGGGGTATTCTAATCACATTATAGAAGCACCATTATAAATTATATAGAGTTTACTGTGATAATTGTTTGGTGCAAAGTGCATATACCAACTCATGAGAAAACATAAATTTTACTTACCGTAAATTTATTTTTCCTGAAGATTAGAGGCAGTGCTTTTACCAATGGGATTTCTAATCTGGAGGGAAAAAACAGGCAGGCAATTCTCCAAATTTTTAACACCCTCCCCCTAATTAAATCCTTTCCGTTAAGTAGCAACTCCTCCTGAACATACCCAGAAAATACACAAGCCAAATACCTGCAAAACACTGAGTTTATTAGAAAAAAGGGGGGAAATATAGCACTGCCTCTAATCTTAAGGAAAAATAAATTTACGGTAAGTAAAATTTATGTTTTTCCCTTCAGATTAGAGGCAGTGCTTTTACCAATGGGATATGACAAAGCAATTCCTGAGGGCGGGTTTTATTTCACTACTGCTTGAAGCACCTTACGCCCAAAAGCTGCATCCTCCAAGGCCAGTATGTCTAACCTGTAGTGTCTTGAGAACGTATGCAGAGAGGACCAAGTAGCCGCTGAACAAATCTGAGAAGGTGAAGCAGCTGCTCGCAGAGCCCATGACGTAGAAACAGCTCTAGTAGAATGGGCCTTTATAGGGCCTGCAATTTCTGCGCCACTTGTGGAATATGCCAAAAGAATACAATCCTTCAGCCATCTAGCCAGCGAACTCTTTGAAGCCTTCATACCCTTCCTTGTGCCATTGAACAAGACAAAAAGACTGTTATCCTTCCGAAAGGATTCCGTAGCTTTTAGATATTGCAAAAGACATCTCTTTACTTCTAGGCCGTGAAATTTACTTTCCAAGGCATTAGAAGGATTCTGACAATCTAGCTGCCATTTTGACATTTTTTAACAGCTTTACTGGATCTTCCTTTGATTCTCCTGTATAGATCTTCTCTAGCTCTTCCAGCCAAAGTTTTTGGGCCTTGGCCACGGATGTTCCAGCAATCAGAGCTCTTGCTTGGGCCGCTGAAGAGACAAACATCTTCTTTAAGGATGAGTCCATGCGTTTTTCCATGACATCCTTCAGCCCGCTCAAGTCCCCAATAGGTAATGTAGTCTTCTTTCCTATTTGTGCAATAGCAACGTCCACTACAGGGACCGTATCCAGCTTACAGTCCTGGTCCGCTTCTATGGAAAAAAGTGTTTTAAAATGCTTTGAAATAAAAGGTTTGTGGCTTGGGAACTTCCATTCTTTTAAAACCAACTCCTTAATCTGTGGGTGTAAAGGGAACACTTTAGACTTGTTTCCTGATTCCCCATTCTCAAAAATGCACTGCACTTCTTTATAAATTTCCCAATAGCTTATTCTGGAAATGCAAATTCCTCATCCGATGAGTCACTACCGGAAACTTCGCCAGAATCAGAACCACAAGTACCTGAACTTGTATCGGAATCTTCCCACGATCTCTGTCTTTTCTTTGAATGTTTCACTATCTGTGAATCCTGGGCAACCGAAGCCTGGGCTGTCTGCAAAGCTGCCGACTGCATATCCACAAAAGTTTGCTCCAAACTCTGTTGTAACCAGCTGAGAAATGTGGACATTTCTGCTCTTTTCGCTTCCTCTGAAGCTTCTTTCGAACATAGTGCGCAAAGTTTCTTTTTATAGCCATCTGGCATAGGTTGGCAACACACAGAGCAACTTAAATGCTTGGCTTTTGATGTACATTTCCTGTTTTCTGAAGCTTTATCCAGAATCTCAGGATTAGACATACTGAGAAAAGACAAGAAAGAAAGGGAAAAATTACCAAAAAAAAATAATAATTTTTTTCCTTTTAAGATTCAGGCTAAAGCCATTTAAAATAAAAGCTAAGAATTCTTACCTCAAATGGCCTCACAGTGTGTTGGAGGGCAGGTGAGAAACACACTTGCAACCGTTCTGAGAGCTCCTGGCAAACAGAGGTTGCTGCTGGTAAGTTGCTCCTTTTAAGTCCTGTAAGCCACTGAACCAAACGCCGAGTTCATATTTGTGCATGTGCATAGCGCTCTGCAAACCCCCAGTGGAACGCAACGCAACCTGTGCGTGCGTTCCACAGACAGGACCTCCCAGCCGACGCACGCCTGCGTCCTTCGTCAGACCGGCACCTGGCACGGCACGAGATGGCATAAATGAAGGCAAAACCATGCCGTCCGGCGTGTTAAATTCTACTTACCAGAGAAAAAGAAAGCAGAGCCTCCCGAGCCTCAGCCCTTCTCACCTGCTTCCTTGGAGAACCTCCTGTCTAACCTCCCCTGCCGAAGGCAGGCAAAGAACTGGGTATGTTCAGGAGGAGCTGCTACTTAACGGAAAGGATTTAATTAGGGGGAGGGTGTTAAAAATTTGGAGAATTGCCTGCCTGTTTTTTCCCTCCAGATTAGAAATCCCATTGGTAAAAGCACTGCCTCTAATCTGAAGGGAAAATTCTGTGAATATTAACTAGCATTGGCCTGGTCATTGTTACTCTTTCAAACCTCACTTTCCCTCACATATGTTTCTAAGGCATTTTTTCAATGGGATTCCAGTAATATCCTGAGAGCCCCAGCTTATGCTCTCAGCCTATCACAGGCACTTACGGAAAGGCTTCCACATTGAAGCCGAGGTCCAGAGGATGGGTGCCGTCAAGAGCACTTGCGGGTTAAACTGCCTGAACATGGTTTAATCCTTTAAAGGGACACTATAGTCACCAGAACAACTACAGCTTATTTAATTTGTTCTGGTGAGTAGAATCATTACCTTCAGGCTTTTTTCTGTAAACACTGTCTTTTCAGAGAAAATGCAGTGTTTACATTACATTCTAGTGATAACTTCACTGGCCACTCCTCAGATGGCTGTTCGAGATCCTTCCTGGGTCATGGCTGTCTAAAATGCATCCAAACATTAAGTGTCTCCACCCTCTGCACGCAGACACTGACCTTTCCTCATAGAGATTCAATGATTCAATTCATCTCTATGAGGAGATGCTGATTGGCCAGGGCTGTGTTTGAATCATTCTGGCTCTGCCCCTGATCTGCCTCCTTGTCAGTCTCAGCCAGTCCTATGGGGAAGCATTGTGATTGGATCACCATTTCTGATGATGTCAGCACACTGCTTGTTTTTCTGAGTCTAACAGCATGCAGAGTTACAGCTTCAAGTTTGAATACAGTAGGATTTTTACTATATTTATGGAGGCATGAGGGGCCCAGGGGGGCTAGATGGTGGTTTTAACAATATAGGGTCAGGAATACATGTTTGTGTTCCTGACCCTATAGTGATCCTTTAAGCTAAGACAGGGCTTTGGACCTCCAGACAGCATATGAGTTAATATAAAATTAAGTTTTTATGGTGTCTAGAGCTATCCTTTAACATTGCATTACACCAATTAATAATACTCATCTCCTCAGGGTGTATATGTCCATTAGCAATAACCAGCAATATAAGTGAATGTGTCACCTTAGTAAAATAAGCAAATAATGTAGTAAAACCATGTGCTCCAACTCTCCTTAAAACAAAACACAGATAATACCATAACAAAGTCAAAACAAAATGTTTCTAAAACTATTCACAGATATATTAGAGCAACACTTTTAAAAGGAGAATAAATATATAACTAGAAATAGATATA
Organism: Pelobates fuscus; assembly: GCF_036172605.1. NCBI lineage: Eukaryota > Metazoa > Chordata > Amphibia > Anura > Pelobatidae > Pelobates > Pelobates fuscus. Next base: position 215,865,301 of record NC_086322.1, read on the forward strand.
AAGTGATATAATGTGATATTGCCTATAAATGTATGTATTTGTTTATTTTTTGTAATGGAGGGATATTGGAGGGATAAACTACTCACAAACTTCAAGCCCAACAATTGGTTCTAATCTTTATTCAAATTAGCAGCATTATCCAACATTCCTATGTTGCACAATTTCAATTATATAAATAAACAAAAGAAAAGCGTAGTAATCACCAATTCATAATGAACAGTGGGAGTAAATAGTTAGAGCAAAAATGTAAACACTTGCATAACATCTTTTCTTGAAAGTTTGGAAAAAAAAAAACATCATTTTATAAACATCAGTTTATCTCACTTGGAAAATTCTGCAGTGATATGATCAAAAGCTTTAAAACCTGAGAAATGTAAAAAATATTGTTGGGAAAACAATACATACAAATTAGAATTACTTGTTATTATGTATAGACATTCAGGTTTATTCGCTAAAGTCATAGTACATTGTGGCTTACTAAAATTGAAATTTTTCCAGGATTAGCAAATCAGCTATTTAAGGATACAAGGATTAAATTGTGAAATGCCCCAGATGTGCAAAACTGATTCTGAACAAAAATGTCTGATTCTTATACATGGCATGGGATTCAGGACATTTATGTGATACATTTATTATATTTTAATTAACAAACATCAGTGAGTTGTCTCAGTTCCGCCAAAAAACACTCATGCTAAATAGTTTCTAAATTTTGTCCTGAGTTTAGAAATACCTAATTTTAACATGTTCTTAGCTTTTTTTTTTATTGCAAGTTATAGGGCTATAAGTACAAGTAGGACATTACTGTTTCAAAATATATATTTTTAAAATTGATCAATAGTGACATTGTAAAACTGTTATCTGTCATAAATCTCTGAATCACACCTCACATGTACATATTTTTCTTTTTTTTTTTAAAGTAGACAACCCAGGGTATTCAATATGGGGTATGTCCAGTTTTTTTTTTAGTAGCCACTTGGTCACAAACACTGGCCAAAGCTAGCATTTATATTTGTTTGTGTGTTAAAAATGCAAAAAACAATTATGAACGCTAAATTTGGCCAGTGTTTGTGATTAAGTGGCTACTAAAAAAGACTGGACACACCCCAAATTGAATACTCTGGGTTGTCTTCTTTTGCAAATGGTATGCCATCATGGGGGTAATTCTCATTCCTGGGCTACCGTAAAAGGTCTCAAAGGGAACATAACTAATCTGGCAAATTTCAATGTGAAAAAAATAGAAAATCTAGCCTTATATTTTACCCTGTAACTTTCAAAAACACTATAAAACCTGTACATGGGGGGTACAGTTATACTAGGGAGACTTCGCTGAACACAAATATAAGTGTTTCAAAATAGTAAAAAGAATCACAACAATAAGTGCTGTGAAAAATGCAAAAAGAAGCCACTTTCTTTGACAATATCATCACTGTGATATGTTTTACTGTTTTGAAACACTAACATTTGTGTTATCTACTAACATTTGTGAAATCTACTGAGTAAAACACTAATCCCCATGTACAGGTTTTAGGGTGTCATGGAAAGTTACAATTCTCTGGACTTTTGACATGGGTTATCAGGCAGGTCCCTCAAATTGCAATCAATTGAATTACTTAATTATGTAAAAATATTATATAAATATGCACGTAGAATTTAAATATATATACATATTTATATATTTGAAGTCTACGTGTATATTTATATATATCTAGTATTATTTTTATACATATATATATATATATATATACAATTTAGAGCGATCACATGGCCTAATTTGCTGAGGAGGGACTGTCTGGGCTGTCAGGCAGTCCCCCCAGACCGGGAGCAACACTGATCCCCTGTTTCGGCGCCGGCGATCTGGTAGATAATAAGGACTGACGCGGACATACTTGGACCGTTTTTTGTCGGAAGTACCTAGTACGTCCGCTGTCCTTAAGGGGTCAACTAAACCCATTAGATATTAGTTGTGTTGCCTAAAATCTGCTGGAGATTTAGTCGACTAAAACTAAAACAATGCAGATTACTAAAATAAAACCAAAACTAAAATGGCTTTTTAGTCAAAAGACATAGACTAATACTAAATCGAAATTTGCTGCCAAAATTAACACTGAAAAATAACTATAATGATTTATTTCTATGTAAAACTGAAGATACTTAATAGTTAAATGAGTGAGTATAGTCAGTGTGAGCTTGTGGGATGAAAATTGATATTTTTCACATGAGCCCTGTGGATTACACCTGAAATTCTTCTGACTATAACATGATTTTTTCCTTAAATTATCACAGGCATGGCCTTGAGGGAAAAGTAATTCCCCACACTGAAAGCAGTCAGTCAGTAATTTGGTCACCTAGATTTTGCAGGACTTGTTCACTCAAATAATGCAAACCGAGCAAAAATTCCCCCAAGGTGAACTAATGAACACATAATAAGCAGTTTTTGAATTGTTGTTAAAATTGAGTAGAAATATGTACATTTGCATATCTCTTTTTATTTCCTGGGAATTTTTGTATTACACTTTCAATCTACGGCAATGGTCACCAGATGATCGTGAGAGTAGTATGAGATCCACCATTCTTTATTCCACAGCTGCAAGTTGTTTAGAATCTTAAGGTGCACAGGAAAAATGCTCAGTATATATCATGCATTATCTACCACAAGGAAATCATGTATTCATTTGTGGTTCTTATATGAGCTGTACAATATACAAATATAAAAGTTACTTCCTTGGTGCTGGTCATATCCAAGTATGTCAGGCATTAGAGGTTCATAGAAAATATTATTTCAGAAAAATGACAGTTATACCTTCAAGGGTTACAACTACAGGATCACTGCACTTAAATCACTTCATTGAAATGAAATGGTCTGGTTGACTTTAGTGGTCCTTTAAAACAGCATGCAATCACAAATTACTTGCATGTTGCAACTAGATATAAATCAGTCTGCGTAGCTCAGGGACGCAATATAACTTTCAGGTAAAAGATCAATGTGCTAGTGGAAAGGAAATATGCCAAAAGGTCAATAAAGATACCTGAAGCTTATTTACACAGGGAACTAGTGAGAGATGAGTTTTCTGACTCTCTTATGTCTCCTCCAAATCATTGACCAGACAAAGACCACTAGATATTTTTGGGTTAGAGGTAGGAACAAATGAGAACCCAGCATGATAATCTCTGTAAGAACTACTTACTTCCACTTTGAACTATAGTTCAAACCAAATAAGACAGGAAACTCTCCCAGTTGTCTCACTGATGATAGTCAGGAAGTGTGAATAAGGGGACTAGTCTTGGACATTCATGTTAGGATGAACACATATTCCCCCTCCCCGTATGGAGGTTAATATGACCATCATATTACTATAGAGGAAAATAAATTCTCTCTCCTGCCCCTTTCCTGCGGTGCCATTGAAAAGGCAGGAGATGCCGATGGCTGCTCACTTTTATAAAAAAAAGGCTAGCAACTGGCAGCTATTGCCATCCAGTCCCTAATTCAATAAAAGAAAAAATTAGGTTCTGCACAAACAGTTAAAGTGTGCACACCTAGATGCTACACAAATATACACTCATCGATATATATATATACAATAAAAAGGGCTTATAATTACATGTGCCACCCCCCACCAAAATAGTGAATCTGTGCGCCTGAATGCAGTTTCCATCCACCATCTTGGAGCTCCTTTCAAATTCCAGAAGTGATAGGCATTGTTTCATGCATAAATTTGGTCTTTCAGCATCATGGTAGATAGTTCCCTAATCTTTATGTGGGATTGCTATAAGGATTTTAAAAAGAGCTATCTTCTAAACAGCTCCCTAATTTGGCACCTTGAAATATGGCAATTACACAAGTGTACACAATTTAGGGAGTTACCTACTAAACGGCCGCAAGACACAGATGTGGCATGGATAGGAATTTTAATAGAAAACACAAAAATAGGTCGCGCTAATTTGTGTTTTCTGTCATTTCTTCTTTGAGGACATAAGAGGGAACCTCATACCCATAGGTTGCAGCTTTCTATTTGTTTCTTTCCCTTTAGATCACTCAGCGCTGATCCTATACCCATTTTCTAGGAATTTTAATAGTCTGAATGAAATTCCCAAATAAAAATAATGAACAAATTTAATCCAAAAACAAATGGACGATATTCACTTCGGACAAAACAACATTTTCTTTTGTCCAAATGTGTTCCGACAAAACTGAAATTTCGGCGTTGCCCAAGTCTAAAAGGGACTATTATGAGATAAGCCTGATGAGAGAACCAATTAACATCTTAAGCACTTTAGCAAGGTGAAGTGTTTTAGGTACGGGGTGTGTTCCTTTAATATTATACCGATTTACAGTAACAATAGTAGCACCATTTTCTTTTTACAAATTGTTTTAAAAACTTTTATTTCCATATGTCTATCTGTCTATTACCTTGTAACAAGCCAATGGTAAAATTGAGCACTTTTCTTATATTATCTGCTTTAAAATCTGGCCTATACAATAATGTAAAAGAAATGAAGTAAAAAGGGAATGTGCCTGAATTTCTTTACATTATTAATGATTCTCTAGGTCTAAATTGGAAATGTGCTTCTCTACCTCAGGGGGATGATTAATTTAGCAGACTACTAGGTTTGATTAAAAGGGAATGAAATCTCTGACATGCAGTCTATTTATCAGATATTATGATATTAAACTGTCTAATCACTTGGTACCTAAATTAAGACTTACGATTCTTAAATGTCACTTTTTCTTTTGTTTTATTTCAGCACCACATTGGCACAAACATATGGAGTCAATCAAAAGGGCACTTACCATGGGGAAATTATCTTATTATGAAGAACATTTTATGGTCAACCAGTTAATAGGAAATGCAATCACACAAGAACCACATGCTACAAGATCATCACTTAATTGTCTTGGAGTCAATTATGTCAGTTTTAGAATGCAAACTCATTTTTTTTTATCAGAAAACCCTTCACTCCATTATGTCATTAATAACCTGTATTAAATACATCACCAAACTCAGCACAATGATTAATTAAATCTGATTATATTTTTTTAATTTGTTGATTGTCTTTGTCAATGTACTGATTGTAAGTGTTGTTGAAAAAAACAAAAAACAAAGTTGCACTTTAAACTCACATTATACTTCTGGCTAGCTTTTCCACAGCCCCTTCCATTTCCAAGTGGGCATTGGCCCCTTTCTGGCATGAATATTGGATAAGGTAGCTAGTGGCAATTCTTAATCAATTTAGGTATGCTTTAAAATAAATAAATAAAGATATAAAACTGCTTGCATTGATCTTGAGAAATGTATCTTTTTCATCAATGCATTTTTTAGATACGCTACACACCAATTGTAACTATGTACCAATGTCAGCACTGACTGATGTCAGTACTTTCACAAACAAAACACATGGCAACAGTACAATGACAAAAGCATGCCTATATGCTGGAACAATGTTAGTCTTTTCTTGCTAATGTCACTGAATGTTGTTACTTTGTCTTCTCTACTATGTACAAGAACAACGGGGCTAATGACTGCTGCATCTTTCATCTTACACTAGTTTATTATTGAAACTTTCAATTAATGTTACTGTCACATGTACATGTGTTGTCATTCTTGCCCATACATGGCTATTTTTTTGTGAATCAAATTTTATTAAGGTTTTCAAGAGTAAATTTGCAAACAACAAGAAAAGTAAATGTCTCAAGAGTGGTTCGGTGAAACACGCAGGTTTCCAATAAATGGCATATACAAGTTATGAGGCACAGTATTAGCGAATCATAAGTATCGGTACAATAATGCAGGGAAACGCGCAGGTTTCCAGGTCAAACACATGTGCATTTAAGCCTTTAGTGGCATACCTGTGGTCCGCTGTATCTTGGTCCGGCTGCGTGGTCCGCAAGTTCGCCCGGGCCGGGGAGGGGGGGGGGGGGGGGAGGATGAGAAGAGATTGGGGGGGGGATTCCTCAGCGTTTGGGAAAGCGTCCTCCCTGCCCCATGGGTTTATGTGGCCCTTCGTCCCCGTCAGGGCTAAAATTATCGTGTTAATCTCTGTCTGTGGTAGCTCTACGTATGACATGCGCTGTCTTTTCGGTCATTCTACGTCACCCCTACCCATCGTCTCGGTTCATGTTCCCACTGCTGTCTACTCAGTCTGTGATAAGTGTCTGGAAGTCGGGTTTCGTCGTAGCCAGTATCCAGTGTGTCCAGGTCGTCATATACGACTGTTCTCGCCCCTCTGCGTGTGAGGTGAGTTCCTCTAGTGCCCTGAGCTCTTCCATGCGTTTAAACCAGGCCGACACAGGTGGTGGGGTCTTTTGTTTCCAGTATAAGGGAATTAGGCTCTTGGCTGTGTTTAATATCCTGATTGTTAGGGATTTTTTGTAGGATGAGCTACGGGTGGAGGTGTGGTGTAGGAGGAAGGCTGCTGGGTCTAAGTGGGGGGGAGTATCAGAAAATTTGGTGATGATCGTGTGGATCGCTGCCCAGTAGGGTTGTATCAAGGGGCATGTCCACCAGATATGGAGGAGCAGGGCCGCCATCAGGGGGTGACAACCATGACGGTTGTCACGGGCCCGGCGGCCCTGGGGGGCCCGGACTGCTCTGGCAGTCCTGGGCCCCACTTTCCCTCCCTGCACACATAGATAGCGAATATCGCGATTTATGTGTGCAGCCGCGGGCCCCCCGGCTTCCCTGTTACCGCAGAGGGGGCCCAGGCAGCACACACTCTTCTCCTCTCGTTTCTGCTAATAACTCTCGCGATACCCGGTTGCCATGGCAACGCTCCGCGGGTCTCGCGAGAGTTATTGGAGGAGAGAGAAGAGGAGAAGCTGTGTGCTGCCTGGGCCCCCTCTGCGGTAACAGGGAAGCCGGGGGCCCCACCATGCCACCGGACCACCAGGGATGGAAACTCCCCCCTCCCTAGACACAGGTAAGCAGGGAGGGGGGAGAAACAATTTAAATAAATGTATTTTTTTTTTTTTATTATGTTAAAATGCCCCTCCTCCCCCTCACCCCAGATTGCAAATTTACACACATACACTGACACAACACACACTGCATACACTGACACAACACATACACTGACACAACACATACACTGACACAACACACACACCGCATACACTGACACAACACACACTACATACAGACACAACACACACACTACATACAGACACAACACACACACTACATACAGACACAACACACTGCATACACTGACACAACACACACTCTGCATACACTAATACTGCATACACTAATACAACACACACACTGCATACACTAACACACACAGTGCATACACTAATACAATACACACACTGTATTCACTAATACAACATGCACTCTGCATACACTACACACTAACCCACTCACTGCATCCACTATACTGAAACACACTCTGCATTCGCTACATATTAACACACTCTGCATTCACTACACTAGCACACACTCTGCATCCGCAACACACACTCTGCATTCACTACACATTAACACACACTCTGCATTCACTACACTTTTACACGCACTCTGCATTCACTACACACTAACACACACTCTGCATTCACTATACTGACACACACTCTGCATTAACTGTACACACAGCATCCACTACACAAACATCCTGTATTCACAGTACACACACTACATCCACCACAAATTGAAACACTCTGCATTCACTATACACAGACACTGCGTCTAATACACACACTGCATCCACTACAGACACTGCATCCACTAAACACATTTCATCTAGTACATACAAACACACACTACATCCACTACAGACACTGCATCCACTAAACACATTTCATCTAGTACATACAAACACACACTACATCCACTACAGACACTGCATCCACTAAACACATTTCATCTAGTACATACAAACACACACACTACATCCACTACTCAAACACACTTTGCGTTCACTATACACACTGCATCCGCTACACAAACACACCCTCTGCATTCACTACACATTAACACACTCTGCATCCGCTACACACTAACACACACTCTGCATCCGCTACACACTAACACACTCTCTGCATTCACTACACATTAACACACACTCTGCATTCACTGCACTAACACACACACACTAAATTCATTACACTGACACACTCTGCATTCACTACACACTAACACACACTCTGCATTCATTACACACTAACACACACTCTGCATTCATTACACACTAACACACACTCTGCATTCATTACACACTAACACACACTCTGCATTCATTACACACTAACACACACTCTGCATTCACTATACTGACACACACTCTGCATTAACTGTACACACAGCATCCACTACACAAACATCCTGTATTCACAGTACACACACTGCATTCACTATACACAGACACTGCGTCTAATACACACACTGCATCCACTACAGACACTGCATCCACTATACACATTTCATCTAGTACATACACACTACATCCACTACACAAACACACACTACATCCACTACTCAAACACACTTTGCGTTCACTATACACACTGCATTCGCTACACAAACACACACTCTGCATTCACTGCACAAACAGTATCTAATACACACAAACACTACATCCATTACACACATTCTAATTCACTTCCACTATACACACCACATTCAGTCCCGCATCATTGTCAGCGGACTAGGTAGGGCGTGGGCGGGCCCGGGAGGGAGGGAGGGGGCGGGGGGGGCCCAGACCTTGTGCTTTGTCAGGGGCCCCAAAATTTCTGATGGCAGCCCTGTGGAGGAGAGTGCCTAGGGCTTTCTCACATCTCCAACAGTTGTTGGTGGCGGTTGGGTCGTAGGAATGGGTGACCAGTGGCGTGCGGTACCAGCGAGATAGTACCTTATAGGCCGTTTCTTGTATGTTACAGGACGTTGAACAGTGAAGGGACAGGGTACAGATCTTTTCCCATTGGGTTGGCGAGAGTGTAGTACCCAGGTCAGTTTCCCATTTACTCATGAAGCTCGGTGGGGGAAGTCTCTTTGCGTCCATGAGGAGGCTATAGAGTATGGACAGTCCCCTGGCCAGTGGGCTTGGGTCATAGCAGAGCCTTTCAAAGTCTGTGAGCGGCCTGTGTGTGTGGACGTCTTTGGTGATTATTAGTAGGTAGGCAGATAGTTGTTTGTATCTGAACTGCATCATGAACGTCGGTCTCTCCACGGGCAACAGGGACTCAAGAGTCCGTATCGTGCCATTGGTGGTAGCGTGGCAGAGTCTAGGTAGCGAGTTTCCTAACATTTGTTGAAACGAGCCTGCGTCTAGTCCAGGTGGGAAGGCGTCGTTATGAGTCAGGGGTAAGAGTGGGGAAATGGGTGTGGTGAGGGAGGAGGGTTTCCCCACTTTATGCCAAACCATTAAGGTCGCTCTAATTAGCGGGTGTGGGTTAGCCAGCTGTCTGCCCTGGTGGTGGTCTAGCCACGGTAAGAGCCCTATCGGTCTGGATATTTGGTCTGACTCTATTTCTTTCCACAGCTTGTGGACCTCCGATTTGGACCATTCCATCACCCTCTGGAGATGGGTTGCTTTGTAATAGACCTGGAAGTCTGGGAGGGCCAGGCCACCCTTCCGTTTTGGTAGTGTGAGAGTGTCGTGTTTGACTCGTGCCTGTAGGTTGTGCCATGTGAATCGTAGTGCCATGGAGCGCAGCGTTGAAAAGTATGTCTCAGGGATGTGAATTGGTAGTGTCTGGAACAAGTAGAGCAGCCTGGGTACAATGTTCATTTTTAATACTCCAATGCGTCCAAACCAGGAAAGACGGACTTTAGTCCATTCCTCCAAGTCTCTGCGTATTGTGGTCAGGAGGGGTTGAAAATTAGCAGTGTATATTTGTGACAGGTCTCTTGGTATGGAGGTGCCTAAGTATCTTATAGTGGTGTCAGACCATTGGAATGGGAGTGTGTGTTTCAGGGCTTCTGCTCTATTGGGTGGGATCGAGACATTCAGAACCGAGGATTTGGCGAGGTTAACTTTGAAGTTCGATAATTGGCCGTAGAGCTGGAACTCTGCCATGATTGCTGGCATTGATGTTTCAGGCTGAGTGACATAAAACAGCAGATCATCTGCAAAGGCAGCCACTACGTGTCTCGTCCGTCCTATCTGTATCCCTTTTATGGCTTGGTTGTCCCGGACAGAGTTAAGAAAGGGTTCCAGTGCCAGTACAAACAGCAATGGGGACAAGGGGCATCCCTGTCTTGTGCCGTTCCGGATGGGGAACGGGTCCGTGAACAACCCGTTCACGCATACCCTAGCTGTGGGTTTAGAGTACAGTGCTCGTATCCAGCTCATCATATGCGGGCCCAGACCTATCGCTTCTAATACTGCCAGCATGTAGCCCCAATCTATGCGGTCGAAGGCCTTCTCCGCGTCTGTGGAGAGCAAGAGGAGGCCTTCCTGACCGTCTTGTGCCCTGTGAATGAGATCGAGTGTCCTGATGGTGTTGTCTCTCGCTTCTCTCTGGGGCGTGAACCCTGCCTGGTCCCTATGTATGAGATCAGGGAGGTAGGTTTGTAGTCTGCGGGCTAGTATTTTTGTGAAGAGTTTAAGGTCACAATTTAGTAGGGAGATAGGTCTGTAGCTTGCACAGAGTTCCGGGTTTTTACCTTCCTTTGGGATCAGGGATGTTGGCCGCTAGAGTCTGTGTGGGTAGGCTGGCTCCGTCACGTAGGGTGTTAAGGGCGGTCAGGAGGTGTGGGGATAATACGTCAGCAAACTTTTTATAGTATCTAGTGGGAAGACCGTCAGGGCCCGGGCATTTGCCCAATTTCGACTCTTTTATGGCCCAGGCTAGCTCATGAGGTGTGATCGGTTCGTCAAGGGCAGTCGTGGCTTCCCGGGGAAGTCGGTTTTGTATGCGTGAGTGTAGGTATTGTCTAGTCTCTGGTAGGACGTCGCCCTGGCGCGGTGGCTCCCTGTCGGGGTGTATGGCATAGAGCTCCGCGTAGTATTCCCGTACAGCCTCTGCCATGTCTCCCGGGAGTTGTTTCAGTCGTCCGTCTTTGTCGCGAATTTTAGGTATGTAGGATTCTGCTCTTTTTTTGGCGATCATACGGGCCAACAAGGTCCCGCATTTGTTGGCGTGTGTATGAAAGAAGGCTTTGGTACGTAGGTGCGCCCTTTGGTAGTTGGCGTTCATGATGGACGTAGTGTCAGTAGCTTGGCACCATCGCTCTGGAGCCGTGTAAGTTTGTGCCTGGCCTCTACCACCTGTATCTCCGCGATTATGGTCGCCAATCTAGCAGCCTTTGCTTTTTTCATGGCTGCGCTTTTAGCTATGAAGTAGCCTCGTATAACACATTTATGGGCCTCCCACACGCAGAGGGGTGTCACATCTGGAGTAACATTGTCAGTGAAGTATTGAGTAAGTTTGGTTCGGGATTCCGTGGTCACTGTTAGGTCATTAAGTAGGGCTTCGTTCAGTCGCCAGTTGCTGCACGTCGGTTTGTAGAGGGGAGATGTCAGCGTCATGGTGAGTGGTGCGTGGTCTGACCATGTCGCGGTTCCAATCGTCACAGACTTAACATCTGTCAGGTAGTAGTGTTGTAGGAAAAAGTAGTCCAGTCTGGAGTACGTCTTATTTGGAGTAGAAGAGAAGGTGAAGTCTCTGTCGTCAGGGTGTGTCGCCCTCCAACAGTCGGTCAGGCGTTGGTCTCTAAGGGTTTTGTTGATAGTGGTCAACACATGTCTGGGTATCGTCGAGGTGCCCGCAGATGTGTCGAGGCTTGGTTGTAGGGCCACATTAAGGTCTCCCCCCATGATCAGACAACCCTCCGTAAAAGCCATGATGGCTTTCAGGGATTTAGTCATAAAACGGTGTTGAGCAGTGTTAGGAGCATACAGGTTGGCTAGCGTGTACGTACGGTCGGCTATCGTTCCCTTAACGCATATAAACCTTCCCCAGTCATCTTTCAGGGTTGCTGTGGGTGTGAAATGAAGGGATTTATGAAGGAGGATGGCCGTGCCTTTGGATTTCCCTATTGGGTTGTTGCTGAGATAGCATTGGGCGAACTTTTTGTCAGTCATTCTAGGTGTCAGACCTTCCTTGAAATGGGTCTCTTGTACAAATACTATGTGGGCTCTTTGGCTGTGAAAGTGGCGGAGCGCCTGTGATCGTTTCTCAGGTTGGTTAAGGCCCTTGGCGTTAATAGAGATTATGTTGATGTCTGCCCTGGCTAGCGGTTTCGGGGTCTGCATGACGGGAACTCCGGTTGACCTCTCTGTCAGGGGTAGTGTGGGCAGATAAGTGGTGGGCCTACGGGCTGTGTTACTACCCAGGTGTTGGGTGGGTGCAGGGGAGGTGCTAGTCAGAGGTGTAGGGAGAGGGTGTTACCTGGATGGATGGTCCTTGATGAGGCCCCTTCCCGAGTCCCCTCGCGGACACCGCAGCCGGACTTTGAGTGCCTAGGAGTAGGTACAGAGACAGAATAAAATAAACACTATGTGAACAATAAACAAAAATATATACAAAGTAATGGCTCGGGTGTAGGCCGAGGTGGAGTCGTCCCGTCCATACTAGCGGTTCGGTCGAGTCCCCTTGCCTTTCTTCCTGACACCCCGGCCAGGTGGGAACGTGGCCTGCTGGTTACCAAATGCCTCTCGGATATACCCGGTCCCTCACCAGGGTCCCGGTTCAGAGAGGGGAGAGGAAAGAAGAAAAAAAAAAAAGAAAGGGAAAAGAACGGGGTGTTTCCCCGTGGGGTCACCTATGGCGGTGACAACGAAAAAAGAAAAACTCCCACGTGGAAGGCCCCTCTGGTTTCCCCCTACCCGCCCCGCCCAAAGAGTACTCTAGCCCCTAGGTTATCTGAGATCTTGTGAGTGGGGTATCTGAAAAAATTATGTGTGTTGTGTGGACCAGGCTTCAAGCCTTATGAGTCGTGTGTGAGCTTCATGGCGTGTCTAATTAGGTGGCGTGTCGTGGTGTGGCCATGAGCTCTAGCGGCAAGTGTGCGTGTGGTGGCTGTGTCCCCCTCCTGCCTACCCTTCCTCATGTTATATACCCGTCCACTTCGATAAAGGGAGATGTTGGGCCCTCCGACAGAGACCCTATATCTCCGCTACCAGTATTCACAAAATGTGTCGGTGGCACCGAGTCTCCACGTCTCTGTGGCTTGTGTTTGGTGATGTGACAGAGTCAATCCCTTTACGGCAGCTCAGCTGGTCAAGAGAATGGTCCCTATCGGGGTGGTAGTCGGAGCATAGCGTATGCCGCAGGGTCGTCAAATCCCCCGTTTATGCCCCCCACCCAAAAGTGAAACAAGAAAGGGAGTCCGGCAGTTCAGTGTGGTTAGTGAGGTACCTTATGGGAAGCTCCCCAGCGGGTTATAGTTCGTAGACAGATACCTCAATCGGTGGGTCTCAGAGTCTCTCAGGAGCCGCGGGACTCAACGGGGGTTGCCGGCTGGTCGTGCCGTCTCCATTCTGGATCTGGTTCGTCTTTGTGGCAGCGGGTCGTCTCGCGCCGGCCTTGGTGGGCCAACGTAGAAGTCTAGCGGGTCCGGCCAAGTCATGTTTAAGGGTGGTAGCTGGAGCTCGACAGTGAGGTCTTGCAGGTCCTGTGGATTGCGTACCGGCATGGGACCGTTGGGAGTGTGAGCAATTAGGCCGGTCGGGAAAGTCCATCGGTATCTCACCTTCTGAGCCGTCAGGGCTCGAGTGAGGGGTTTCAGAGCCCTGCGGTAGCCCAATGTGGCCGGGCAAAGATCAGGAAATATCTGGATAGGGTGATCCTCATGGGTGATGGATCCCGCATTGCGAGCCGCCTGTAGTATGTCTTCTTTTAGGGAGAAGATAGTTAAGCAGCATATTACATCTCTTGGCGGCGCTCCTTCAGGGCCTCTGGGTCTCAGTGCCCTGTGTGCGCGGACGAAGTCGATCGGCGTGTCCGTAGGACGGCCTAGAAGGTCGTTAAATAAGATGGTAAGTGTGTCAGTGAGCCGGGTTGAGGATTCTTCGCCTTCAGGTAGGCCTCGGATCCGCAGGTTGTTTCTGCGGCCCCTGTTGTCGAGATCTTCGACATGGCGCGCCATGGCTTGCATGTGGGCAGTGTGGCCGTGAAGCGTGGACTCTGTGGTTGTGTGGGCCACAGTGAGGTTGTCTTGTTCCTCCTCCAGCCGCGCCATGCGGTCCGCCATACCTTGCATGTCCGCTCTCATCAGTTGGAGGTCGGCCCGGATCGAGGCATGGAGGGCTGATGTGGCTTGGGTGAGGTCAGCTCTGGTGGGCAGTGCTCTCAGCAGGGCCATCCAGTCTGCCGGTGGGTGATCTGTGGTTTCTCCACTTGCTTCGCCGACCTGGGAGTTCGGACTCATGGATGAGGCCTCCGAGTACAGGAAGGCCTCAGTGGAGGCCTGGGATGATAGGTCCGGCTGTGTGGTCATGTATTGCCTTACCGATGCCTGGATTGCAGGTGGGCGGGTGGCCGCTGGTTTGGGGGTACCCCCAGCCTTAGTGTGTTTCCCCATAATTGCGTTTGGGGCAGCTTTCCAGCGATTTGCAGGGCGAGTACGGAGGAGCTCAGAGATTAGGCAGCCATTCCGCTCCGCTGCTAGGCCACGCCCCCATACATGGCTATTTTATAATAGCAGGCATGTTCCTGTACTAATGTGATAAGTTTAATAAAACATTAAAAAAATACATTTATTAATTGTAGTTGATTGAGAGGGAAGATGTCCAAACAGCAAAATATTGCTCAAACATATTGCAAAACGTCAGTAAAATCACTTATTTTTTATTCCTTGTTCGTAGTTTTTCAGAAGACCAGAGTTTCTCCATCTTAGATGGAGTTTTAAACGAATAAGTTTAATTTCTGATCATTAAATTATTTGTGACACCATAACTACTACAAGTGCAATATGATATGTGGCAGCTGAGCACATTTTGATATACGTGACTATAAGCGTATTCATTTCCCTATAGTTTAATATATACTGTGTGTATAACAGTAGTTGTTTTTTTCTTTACTCACTGCATCCATTTGTTAGGCTAAAATTCTCAAAATGCAAAATGGGAACTATTATTTTCAGGTAGTGGAATTGCTACATTGATAAATAGCTGTAATTATGAGTAACTAAAATAAAATAGAATCAGTTCACTCTTAGCAGCCTTACTGTCATGATAAATGTTGCCTTTTCTCTTTCAGCTTTTGGAAAACAGATTTGTAACTTCATTTCAAAGATGCATTTTCCAAAAAAAACAACAACAAAAACAAGGAATTGTTAAATGTTGCATAATTAGGGCATATGTCTGATATATGAAGTTGTCTTTACAATAACTATTACCTTTTGTGTATGAAATATGGTTTCTATGCATTAGTGATAATATAAAAATGACTGTTCTAGTTCTGAGGTTAAAATATATAATGGTAGATTATGCTAGCTTTAGTGTACTTATAAACTTGTTTTATATAATGACAGAAAGCAAATATTTTGCATTTCTTACTTTACTGCACTCAACAGCAGCAAAGAAAACTTAGATGGAAACAAAGAACCAATCAAAAACAAGCAGAGTATATGTGAGGTGATTCAGCCTTATGCACCTCCACTTTCTGAATGTGAAACACAGGAACATAATGTTCAGCAAATTATATCTGAAAGAATCAATGAAGACCAATGAATCATAAAGACAGGCAACAAGCCTAAATGGGTAAGTTCATCCTTAAAAAAAAAATGTAACTGACACGACAAAAAATGTGTAACAGGTTTAGTCACTGAAGAATACTAGTTTTCCAACTAGAGTACAAAATAATTTAATTTAACAGATGATCTCCAAATGCAAAAAACCACAAAAGGGGGCCAGAACTTAAGCAGTTACCACCACTTGTAAATTAGTTTGGCATTGGCCTTACACTGCATATATTTGATAGTCTTTCAGTTCCTGTATGTTTTATAGTTTTATTTTTACTTTATACTATAAAGTTTTTGATCTTTTTACATCTTGAGATCCTCTGTTTCTGCTCTAACCTAATGGATATCCTAGCCTGCATAGGCACACGTGAAGCTTACTACACAGAGTCTGACACGGCTCTGTATTTGTGAGTGACATTCCCTATAAGCATGTTATGGTTAATTTTGTATATGGAAAGCACTATGTGTTTTTGGTTTTATCTTTTTTAGATGAGATTTTCCTCCATGTACAAATCTGTGCTTAAGAATTAATTGTGTGCTCACAGTAGGTGTAATTTCTTATGTGATTGTGTGTATATTTGTTAGGGGATTACACCTTTTATTACACCCTCTATTTTTATATGTTCATCTTATGATAGAAGCGCCAACACACCTGTTCTCTCTTTGTATTATTAACATTAAGATTGGAAGTACTTAATCTGGCATAATCTTCAATTTTACAACATGACTAGAGGCTTCATATTTTGCATTTCTAAGGTATCATCGGTGGAAAAGAGGATTTAGAAAGAGAAGTGCCCTTCGAACAGAAGGGGCTCCGAAAGAGGACTCAATACTTGCCAGGAACAAAAGCCAAGAAATCCATCTGGCAAGTGTAGTAGTCGAGAGTGGCTTATATGATCGAACATAAACTGAAAAGGCAATGTGACCTCAACGTAATAATCAACAAAGTTGGGTATGGGAAGAAAAAAACGGCTTGAAAAGATAAGTGGAATCTTATTTCATAGGCCTAGAAATCTGAAAAGTAACGCCCTCCAGAGAAAAAGAATAAGCATCAATGTCAAAAGCCAAAACATCTGAAACCCAACAGAATGACATTGAGCAAAAGAGAAGTGTAAACTTTGCGAATAACTGGCATAGTGAAAGATTCTCATGGGCCAGTAGCACAATTATCCAAAAGGGACATTTGTGCAACTGGCCAGCTAACTAGAATATTTCTCTACATCAGTATTTGGGATGGGGGAGGGTCATCGCAAGCATATACCCTCAATAAATGACAGACAACTGGGTAACTGCCTACGGAAAGCCCTGGACCTCAATGAGAGTAGCATAGATGGCAAAACACATCACATTGATGGATTGATCGGAGGGCTTAGTGGACAAGAGAATCAACAGATAGTTCAGGATGGCAGTGACATGGACAATAAAGAGATCGAGATCCCGGTCTACACACCAGTAAGTCCTAGGACTTCAGGCAGACAGGTAACTACGTCTTGTGCCTGGAGACCATGAGATCTTTAGCCGCCTGCAATAATCCACCAACTTGCCATGAACCCTGGAAAGCATTCAAACCACTAGACAAAGTTGATCTTCTAAAATCAGAGAGTGGAATCCCCCTCGTGGATCCATGAGAAGACTGGAATAGCTCCAGAAGATCTGGGAGCCATGGCTGGCTTGCCAGAATGGGATGAGCAACACAATCTGGACCTGCTGGAAGTGGACGTGATAAATCATCCTCACAATCAAAGTGAAGGGGGGTAATGCATGCACTGTCAGATTCACCCATCATTGAAAAAAAACATCCACTGCCTTGCATTCTGGATCCAAAATCATGTTGAATAAATTCAACTTCTGATGTTGGTGTGGGAAGCAAACAGATCCAGTCATAAAGGACCTTTCAGTGAATCCAGAATGGAGAACATTACCACGTACAGTTGTTAATTGCTAGTGTTCCTCCAGTGTCTCAAGAACCAATCTGCTGTGAGGTTCATCTCTCCTTGATGGTATTCCACCCTTAAGGTAATGTTGCGATTGAGACAAATGTTGTCTCTTTCATTTTCTCCATTAACCAGTGAGAGTGAGCACCCCCTAACCAATTGATGTAGCACACAGTGGACACATTGTCCACCCAGAGAAGAATTCAGCCATTGAACCTTCCTTTCGCTAGGCTGTGAATGGAGTAGAAGTCCGACAGAGGTTACAGACACTTGATATGGAGGGAGGCTTCCTGTACCGATCACCCCCTGGTGGAGGTCCCATCACTGGCAGCTCCTCAATCTAAAAGGTTGGCATCTGATTCCAGCTCGAAGTCCGGAAGCAGAATCAAAGGAACTTCTACAATAAAAAACAACTTTGGTTTCTCCCAATCATCACCATCTGAGTACGGAGGGAAACATTAAAGAGCCAGTGCCGCAACCTGTTTGGGCTTCTTGTCCAGAGCCTTGCCTTTGTTTTTCTGGGACTGAGAACCCTCACCTTTCCAATTGTGCTTGGTGGCATGAAAGCTTACACTAGCAGAGGAATCAGAGTCAGAAGTGTCTGCCACATGGTGTGTAGAATGTCCAACAGCAGGGAATTACATAGTTGGCCCTGATGTTCGAGATAGGACCTTAGAGAAGGGCCTTTTCTACAGTAACAGCAACTTCCGCATTGATCATAGACTGCCAGTGAGCTTGCACCTGTACACTACTCTGTCTTCCATTTCAACAGAGTAAGGTACACTCAACAGACAGTAAGCCTGTAGAGAAAAAGGGCAGTACTATAATGTATACTTTTATGTGAAACACAGTCATGCAGCATATACCAAACTCTAGACACAAGGTAGTTACAATTTGCAATAATGAAGGGGCTCACACAATAATATGCACAAGTAAAAGACCAAGTAAATCAAGTTGGAAACACAAAACAGAGGCTGAAAGATTAGGGGAACAGTGAAACTGTTTAATCAGCAATACAGGGGCTCTTCCAGGGCAGAGATAGGCATCTGGTACCTTAAACATAATGAATAATACAATGCAAGGTAAAAAGAGGGGTCACCTTGTTAAGATTAAGAACGTGCATTAATAGGATTCACCCTAAGACATGCATATATATATATTTGGTATTCAACAGGTGTAATGGGCATAAAAGATCATTTGTTAATGACCAGCAGAATCATACAATACAGTTTGCAGTTTGTTAGTATAGATATTATCAAGGCAAAATAAACTTGCTAGAAGCTTAGCACTCAAATGTAGCATAAAAAGCAAACCTTAGATGCAGACCCGGCACCCAAGGCATTGTAGGTACTCCTCCACGCAGCACCAGTTCGTGTACAAATATGGGCACCAGAATATTGTGAGACTCAAAATCCAAAATGGCTACTGTGGCTGCAACAAAGTTCCTGGAACAAGAAGCTGGAGCAATAGGAGAGTACCCACACCGTGATAGACCACGAGGGGAAGGAAGGCTACAAGAGCCTTTCCAGTAACAGGGGAGCACCCCCAAAAATGGAATAAAGCGCTAATGAGCTAAGTAGGGAAAAAAAGAAAGAGAAAAAACCCAGCAGAGCAGGGTAAATTTACCAAACCAACCCCAGAAGGGAATAACAACCCCAAACAACCATGTATAGAATAGGAAAGCCCAAAAGTAAGGATCATAAATAATATTAATGAAAAAGTGCAAAAAACAGCAATAATAAAGTACCAAAAATAGAAGAGACAAAACTCAGAACTATTACCAATGTGGAGCAGCAAATAAAGAGGAGGTGCTTAAGACTGCTTCACCTCATATATACTCTTCTTGTTTTTCCATGTAAGTTTTCTTTGCTGCTGTGGAGATCAGTAAAAAAAGATATGCAAAATATAAAGCCTCCTGTCATGTTGTAAAATTAGACTAATGTACATTCTCCAGCTGTTTGTAAGGAATACATGTGTCTATGTCTTGGTACTAAAAAGCTAAAATTAAATATTGACATTCACAAAATAAATCTTGGTTTTTACACTTATATCAAATTCATGTTATTTCTTCACATTTTGCTACTTCCAGAGTTGTTAATGGAATATATATTTCAAAAACGATGTATAATTTATTTTTTTACTTCTAGGCTTGAGTAAAACAAAATATAAAGGTAAACAAGCTGAAATCAAAATTAAATACAAGTATTTATTAAAAATGAAATTCACACACATTTATTAAAGTGTCTCTTGAATAACTAGTGTTACATTTCAGTTGTTACTAAATACATACAGTTCATGATTTGATATAAAACACTTCAATAGAAACATCATCTCTCCAAGTATTTAGATTAATTGGATACTCCACTGTTCAAATACATTTTAAAATCACTGTTTAGTAGTTATACCGCCAATGGAAACATGATTGCATTTAATTATGCATTTTTTATCATTTAGTTTATATCTAAAATTGGCTTGTAAAAGCTGCAGATCTCTTTCCTGAAGCATTTGCAAGCCTTTCTTCCCTTGCAGAGACTTTATGTGGCTGTCCAATCACAGACTTAATAACGCAGCCCAATGAGAAGTCTTTGCAAAGCATATGTTCTGGGCAATTGCCCAGTTCCACTGAGCTAAACAAACCAGGAAGCAATAGGATCAGTTGTCTGATTGACAGCCAATGGGGTGTAACAAGCTTCGTTTATAAAAGTGACACATTTTCACTATTAACACTTGAGTACTTCAGCATGTGAACTCCTAAACAGATGGTATATGGTCCCAGTAAAATTGGCTAAAATGTATAAAGATCAGAAATCGGTATGTTGGCGATGTGAGGAAGGCTTGGGAGATTATCTCCATATCTGGTGGAACTGTAAATCTTTAAGTAACATATGGAAGTGTGTATCCCATCAGATTCAAAGTATGGGTCAGAAAGATATACCCTTTACACCACAAAGTTTTCTGTTGCATTTGGGCTGGCCTGCTATGCCAAATGAGATAAGTAAGCTGATAACGCACATTTTACTGGCAGTCAAGATAACAATAGCCAGATATTGGAAAAGTAATAAGGTATTAGAGTGGAGAGAAATTAAAACACAAGCTATATACCAATGCAAAATGGAAACGGGGATAATTCAAGGTAATTCTGTAGGTCTGAAGGAACCCAGTAAATGGGAAAAGTTAGTTGAGAAGTTTACTGCTAGTAAGGATAAGGTATAACGCAGAGTCTTCTAACCTGCCCCGAAGTGTGTGTATGTTCCCGGAGGAATACCAGCTTTACTGTACTTAATAAAGAGGGTTGAGAACAACCGAAAGGCATTTGCCTGATTCCTCCGGTGGTGTGGATGAGTATGGGATGAGTTTTTATTAACTTCAATCTTTATTTTGGTGTTAAATGGGGACATGGTTTCCCAAACTAGTTTAACAATGGTAAAACTGCTAATTTTTGTTCGTTTTATCCTATTACTACGGTTTTTTAGTAAATTGTTTGTAGGGAAACATATCCATCGATACAAAGAATAGAAATTGAGGTTATTGTATGTCTTGATAATTGTAATATAAAAATTTTTGAAGAAATAAAAATATATAAAAAAAAAAAAAAAAACACTTGAGTACTTCAGCATGTGAAAGTGCTCTAGGAGTCTGTAGTGTCCCTTTAATCAGTGGGTTAAATTCTACATGATTTGAGCTCCATTCTAACATTATACAAATTATACATATTAACTATCTGTCAATATAGAATCAAGGGCTTTCAAGCAACTACTGCTGGTAAGAGTGAATTTTTTAAGAGAGTTTAATTGTTTGTTTGTTTTGTGAACAAAACAAACTACTATTGCCACAAAACCAGAAAATTGACTTTAGTGGTGCATAATATATTGAAAAAGAGAATATTTTGAATAAAAGCCTGTACAGCCTGCAGTTTTGAATAAATTACACATCTGGATTTTTTTTTAATATCTGATATATAATAAATGAGAACTTTGTTGTCAATATTTGTCATTGGGGGGACCATAATTTTGACTGATTAGGGGCAATATTCAGCCTGTGTTAGAACTTAAGTTAACAAAATAAATTGTAACCAGAAATTCTGAAATGTATTACCGAAACTCAGAATGGCCTGATTTAACGCTAATAAACAGAAAATTGGAGAAAAAAAGGTAATGGAAATAGAAGGTGTATAAACAGAATAGTCAAAGAACAAGCCATGGTCAAAATACACAAGATCAATACTTAACGCGCTCTCAGATAACCAAATAAGAAACCACGACAGGGTACTGCGCAATATTTATTTTGAGTTTAAATAGCCTAAGAATGGCTCTGATTGGCCAGTGGTGGTCATGTGACGCTGTGGCAATAATTTGATCTGCACATTCAGTTACTAATATTGGTAATAATATACCTTTATGACATATAGTTTTATTTCAGTGCTTATTAAGTGTTTTCACCCAATCTCCACTCCTTCAAAAATCTTTGAAAACTTACTTCTGTAGGAAAGCTTATCAATTAAACTGGGAACTGCTTTCCCTCCCGGCACCCTGATTCTTCTCCTGAAACTGTCGTCAAAACAAAACACTAAGCCCTTAATGAATACTATCCTAGCAACCTACTTTTCTACCCTACCCTTACTTTTTTTTAACATTTTTTTATTTTTGTAGTGCATAGAAACATAACATCACACGTGAGGTACCCCAACGGCTTTCCTCTCGCAGAGTTTCATCACTTATCAAAATGGGGTGTTCGAAGGTACATGCACAGAGTTTTTTGTTATATATGAGGCTGGCACTCACATGTGTACATAACAGTTTAAGTAGCATAGACTTAGTATAGATAATAAGTAAGTAGGTTAGGTAAGAC
Organism: Pelobates fuscus; assembly: GCF_036172605.1. Classification (NCBI taxonomy): domain Eukaryota; kingdom Metazoa; phylum Chordata; class Amphibia; order Anura; family Pelobatidae; genus Pelobates; species Pelobates fuscus. The sequence continues at coordinate 215,887,706 of NC_086322.1, forward strand.
AGGAATATTAAACATTAAACATGACTCGGATGAACTAACTGGCCATTAGTTAAATGCTGCTTTACGTGTTAAAGAAAACATTATTGCAATAGCCAATATAGATAATGCACGACTGTCCAGTACTTGTATCTCTTTAGGCTTGGTGTGGCTATACCCCTGGGGGACCAAGGCACCCCATTTATAAATTGTCTTGGTGGTGGCAGCGTTAAAATAGTAATAGTTATATTATTATGTTTAAGTGTGGGTGGTGTTAAAAGGGGGATTTTGTCATTATTTCCGGTCTAGTGCAGACAAATAGTGAACTTTAACCCTTTCACCACCACAACTACGTCACGCACACTCTTGGAGTAGGGTGCATTCGTGACAAGTAGGACTTTACTTCCATGATTATTCCAATACATTATTGCTTCTTTATCTCTCTCACAAAGGATTGCTACTTGTTCTGAAATTCCCAATGCTTTTGATTGCCTAAACCTAAATTATATTCATCAATTCCTCTAAATGTAAGCATTTCATACTGGAAAATTGATAATATATTGGACCAGAGCCATCTTTAACATTGATTGGACCCTGGGCAACCATTTGCTTGGGCCCCATGGATCCTCCCCTCTACCACACACACATCCACTCCCTGGCTTGCAATCATGCCCCCCACCCCAACACAGTGGCAGAACTAATTTAGAGAGGGCCCTGGTGCAAGACTTTTTTGGGCCTCCCCTCTAGCGCAAAGTGGAGAAAAGATAGATCCTCATCTGTACAATTCCCACGATGCTATGCCAGCTGGGGATCTACCATTTGGCCATTCTTGCAGGACTGTATTTGTTAACAGTGTTTGTGCATTTTAATGTGAACATGTTGTTGTATAGAATATGTGTGTGCATGTAAGGTGTAGTGTTGGTGTTTGAGTGAAGGGGTGTGTTTCTATATATTTTTTGAGTTTGAGGGGTGGGTTTGTATGTAAAGTTTGCAGGGTGTGTTTGCATGTTGTGTTTGATTGCTGGGATATATGACATACATTCACAGATATACATACACATTAATACACTTATACATGCACACATCTGGACACAGGCTCACACTGACATAAACAGACTGGCAAATACACACACAGACACATACATGCACATACATACACACACACAGAGTTTAAACCACTGGCACATCCACACACAGAGATACACACTGACACAGATATGTACACACACAACATACACACAGACACAAGGGTACAAAAACTTGTTCCAAATGAGGAACCCAAAAGATGTTGGATAGCCTTTAGAATCCAGAGCTTCTAGTTTAAATGTAGGGGAAAACCCAAAATAACAATTACAAATGTATGGACATCATATAGGGAAGAAAACTAAAAGACAATGCCCTCACACGTAGCCAGTGCTAAATGATATGGAAAAATCCTTTATTGATTGCTGGGATAAATGCAGAGTGGCATGTCCACTAAATGTCTCAAAGTAAGTTTGTCTCTACACAAGAGGTAATAATGTAAGTCTGCCTGTATTCACTAAGAACCAAAAATGTTGCAAATAATGTCAACCTCTCTTGCCTAAATGGCAACAGTGTACCGGTAGTAGTGATACATAGGAGGGATCTATACTTAGAAGTAAATGGTATGTCAAGTGCAATTCTATTTAAATCATGCACACAGCACGTATTTCCCCAGGCGTTACCCAGACACCTTTAAGGATATTACTCCTAGCTGCACTTAAATAGAACTAAAACGTACTAATACATCTAAAATAAATAGTTATAGAGTGCAAATCCTTGCAAGTAGTAACACAGAAAACGGAAGTGAAAAAAAACCCTGTGAAGGTCATGCACTTAACACTCGTCTTCAAAGCACAGAGGTAACCTCTCCAACAAAACTGGTGGCAGCCTTAACGGGTAAATAATTATCTATGTGGATACAGAATGTACATATAGGATTCCGCTAGAATAGTCATACCCCTGAGTGGTTAAGACTTATATAACCTAACGTGAACATAATTGCTGGGTCCTCAGTTGCTAACCGCCTCCTATCTAAATGACTAACTAAAAATCTTCCCTTGTAAGGTCCTACATCAATTCGCCCAACACCACACCAAAATTAAAATAAGAAAATAGTGTGCAAAACGCCTGACACGCGTTTCGGCGCTGCTAGAATGTGCCTTCGTCTGGGGTTATTCGCATTCTAGCAGCGCCAAAACGCGCATCGGGCGTTCAGACACACACACACAGTCAAATACAGACATATACAGTCAGATCCACACACATACAGTCAGATACACACACACCCAAATATCAATATAGTTTAGCCACCCTCCTGTCTCCTTACCTTTATTGAAGGGTGGCTTCCCTGGGGTCCAGCTGGAGCTGGATGGCTGAGGTTAATGGGAGTCTGAGGAACTTGGCTACCTCAGTCTCTCTCCTCCTCCTTCTTCTTGGTCTGTGCCTCCTCCTTCTCCATGTGTGCCTCCTCCGCCCCAGCAGGTTACTCTTAAAGGGCAGCTGTCCCGTTTGCCCCGTGTTAAAGACAGCCCTGTTTTGGACATTGTGGACTCAGCAACATTTCAACTCACAGTGGGGTCTTTGTCAGACTCAACAAATACCTAATTTTTGGTGGAAATGTAGCTAAATCCACACTTTGGTGGAATAAACCATTTCTGAAAAAGGGTGGTTTTGCAGCTTCTTAATTCTATAAGCTCAACATAAGGATGAGACTCTCAGTTATCTCACAGTTATCTCAAAGAATATCAAGACTGGAGTAACATTCTCTGTGGCCTCACCTTTGAAAAGTGTGGATTTTATAGTAGTCCCCTTCATTCAATCTTTCTGCTGACACAGAAGACACATTTTATTCAATTAAAATAGGTATTTTTAATAACATTCACATTTTGCACACATGTCAAAGCCATCACATGTTGTACGGATTATATATTCCTTTATCTTAAATTAAAACTGAACACAGCCTAATAGTAGGACAATTCATCTGTTGTGATATCTCAGTTCTCCAAAACAGATACTCCCCATTGTTACAGTTGCAATGTTATTGGTGGAAAAATAATGATTTCCATGTGCCTATTTTTAAAGAGATATATACACAATAAACAACAAGGAGAAGTTTCTTTTTAAATATAAATAAAGGGTTTGCCACTCTGTGAACTGGGTTACATGATGAACTTGCAGAGAAATGTACAGATTTCCGATGGAATAATGGTATTATTATTATTATTATTATTATTATTATTATTGGCATTTATATAGTGCCAACATATTCCGTAGTGATTTATAGTATTATAAGAGGAGGAGTTTTAATAATAAGACAATAAGAAAAACGTACAGGAACAATAGGTTGAAAAGGACACTGCTGAAACGAGCTTAAAGTCTAGAGGAGGTGGGGGTATAAAGCACAATAGGACAGGTGCAAACAGAATAAACCAAAATAGAAGATATGGAGCATGCAGCAGCAGTAAAGTTACATGGATGTAACGTGGCTGCAATGAGGATGGGAACTTTTTTTTTATAATTAGAGAGGGTTACAAAAAACAAAAACTAAAAAAATAATTACAATTATGGATACATTCGATAGGGCTGTAGGTTTCTGGAGCCTCAAATTTTCAAGACTTATAAACAACAATTACTTTAAATCATCAAATATCATAACAATATAGTGTCTTGAATGGGAGAGTTTAATTGTGTCCTAATGGAACTAGTGTTCTCCATAAATAATACATATCCTTTCTGGAACATTACAGCTTAAAGTCAGGTTTACTTACACATATAGAAACATAAAAAACATAGAACATAGAATGTGACAATAGATAAGAACCGTTTGGCCCATCTAGTCTGCCCAATGTTCCACAATGAGTGACCACAGAGATGTGTGATCTTGTTTATTCTGCCATATACACACTCATTCATTACAGCAGCCAAGATGTAAATATACTAAATTATTCTTCAATCCTGGTCAATGCAGACTGAACTTACCATCCTACCTTTTATCTCTCCAACCTTTTCACCACTCCTGTGTCTGAATGTCAAGCAACATTAAATGAAATTTCGAAATTCTAACTCCCGAGGGATAACTTGACACATTCACAACTGCCATATAAAGGAGCTGCTTACCAGCATTGGACTTTGCAACCTTCTGGTGAGATTGTTTGGTTCCTTCTGTAATGTTCACTTAAATACAGATACCCGACTTTAGGCAAAACACTGTATTCTCTGTATTTGGATGTTATGCATAACTACAGCCATAATCTGTCTTTCCAAAATGCTAGAGCGTTCCTTATAAATATCCATCAGTTGGATATTTGACAATTTTCATTTATATTTTTTTATGTTACACTTAATGTATGTTGTAAAAATTAGTTTAGTGCTGCTATGGTTTCATATCATAATCTGTACAAGAAGATAAGAGATACTCTATTAATTTGTAATAATTGATTAACACAACAAATCTATGAAAGGTGAACAATTAAATAAAAAAATGTAATATTGCTTATTTACATAAATTATATTTTTTTAGTTATCCATGAACAAGAAGCTGCTATTTTGTCCTAGGAAATAACACATTTTCTATTTAGGTTAGATGTTATTGCATTTTGATTTGCATTTCAGTACATGACAGCTTCTAAATGAAATATACATGTAAGTATAATATTATAAAAAAACAAAAACAAAGGACCACTTCTAGCAAACATGAACAGTGCTTAGATCACCTACAGCTGGAAGGAAAAGGCCTTATGCATGTCTGAGTTTTTGAAAGGTAGACTATGGAGGAAACTATATACTCTTAATACTGGACACTATAATTTATAGTCCTGCTCATCATTGTTTTTTTTAACTTAAATGTTATTCAACATTCTGCTTATCTCTAAAGACTTTCTCTGTTATTTCTGCTCCCCTTCCCCCCCTTATTTTATTGATACCCACTCGAATGTCTTGCTTGACCAATCCTCACCTCATCTGTGCATCTCCATTGCATAGCTTTTATTGCAGTCCTGTTTTGACCCTATCATCTCTGTCTTCCACAGTCTGAGTTTTAAAAGACCACTTCTAACAAACCTGAACAGTGCTCAGATCACCTACAGCTGGAAGGAAAAGGCCTTATGCATGTCTGAGTTTCTGCAAGGTAGACTATGGAGGAAACTATCTACCCTTAATACTGGAAACTATAATTTTATTGAATTTTAACCACTTGCATATTTTTTAAACTATGTATCTCTAACCACCAATTCTTTGTCATTGTATCTTAACTGGGTGTGCTTGTTCTTTAATATATATATGTGTGTGTGTGTGTATATATATATATATATATATATATATATAAGTGTTTGTTCATACATACATATTGTTACGATTGCCCCCTGTCTAGCAGGAGGGTTGATCGCTTGGATGTCCTGGTTCCCGGCTTGAAGAGTAGAATGGAGCGATACTCGGTAGAGACCTGTAAGTGTAGAATCTCCCCCTAGCTATGGTGCAGCTAGGATATTCTTTCCCCCCACAAAACGAGTCGAGGCTGCGAATTGAGGGTCAAAATGAGAACTGAGGACTGGGATGCCCAGCCTGCTTTTTATTGGCAATACATACAAAGAGGACACTCCCAAGGGGAGGCATAAAATACCCAATCATATATTGGGTTCAACCCACATGTCCCCTCCCCTCAGATAACCAAGTAACACAATTATGTTACACATACTTTTGTCCACATTCTGGATGTACCCCAAAACCAGGGGGTACACCCATACACCCTGCATCGCTAGATAGATCTTGTTCTGGAGGCCAACATATCCAAAAACTGGTCGGATCGAATGAGCGGTTCGGGAGGTAGGGGCTCCTAAAGTTTAGACCGACCGCACGGACTTTTCAGCCGAAAATAGTTCCATACGTTTAGGCCTTGCGGTCGGTCTTCGTTCGGACGGTAAAAACCCCACAACCCTTTGTTTTCCGTAGTCCTTCCTGGGGTCGCTGTAATCCCCAGGTGCAGGGCAAGTGCTTTACTGAACGGTGAATAGTTCGGTATGTCCAACACTGAGTTCTGTGATCCTGGAGGTCTCAGCGGTGTTCGCCTAGGTGGGTCTCCGTTTTTGGTTCCAGATGATTCTGGGCGACCACCGCTGATTGTAGGTAAGATGGCCGCGACCACGTGCAAAAGTCCCGAAATGGCGGCCACCTCTAGGTGTACATAGCGGGTTCGGGCTGGACCATACGAGGACTGTAAATTCGTCAGAACAGTGTCCAAAGCACCAAAAGTATGGGACCGAATAAATCTTTTATAACAGGGGACAACAGTAATGTAACAGTGCTCCCTCCTTGTGGAACACTCTGGCAGACACCGTCTGACCCCTTTTCGGGGTAGACTAAGGCTGTCCAGACTTCTGGTTAGGCTGGGCTGATATCGGTTTGCCTGGACAATCCATCGGCATTGCCATTCTGTTTCCCGGGTCGATAAGTGATGGTAAAATTGAAGGGTTGTAGAGCCAAGCTCCATCGTAACAACCGGCCATTATCTCCAGAGACCCGGTTTAACCATACCAAGGGATTGTGGTCCGTTACCAGAGTGAATTCTTGCCCGTACAGATAAGGAGTCAGTTTCTTTAGTGCCCACACCAGTGCCAAGCACTCCTTTTCCACGGCGGCATAGCTAACTTCGCGTGGCAGGAGCTTACGACTGATGTAGGCAATAGGGTGTTCCCCTCCGTCTTCGCCTACTTGGCTGAGGACGGCTCCCAGCCCGAACATGGAAGCGTCTGTGTGGACGATAAAACGTTTGTTAGGGGCTGGGGCGGCCAACACGGGAGCATTCACAAGAGCAGTTTTTAAGGTTTGAAACGCTATTTCACAGTGGGGAGACCACAGGACCTGTCGAGGAAGGTTTTTCTTTGTCAAGTCTGTCAGGGGTTTGGCAATGGCACTATAGTCAGGCACAAACTTCCGATAGTATCCTGCGGTACCTAAGAAGGCTAGTACTTGTGTCTTGGTGGTGGGGGTGGGCCAATTGGCAACTGCCTCTACCTTGGCAGGTTCTGGTCGTTGTTTCCCGCATCCCACCCTATGCCCCAGATACTGCACTTCAGCCATGCCAAAATGGCACTTCTCTGGTTTCAGAGTCAAGCCGGCGGCCCGAATCTGATCTAAGACCATCCCTACATGGGTTAGGTGTTCCTCCCAGGACGCGCTATGGATCGCTATGTCGTCCAGGTACGCACAGGCGAAACCCTGGAAGCCATCAAGGAGTCTATCCACCAAGCGCTGGAACGTGGCCGGGGCATTCTTCATCCCGAATGGCATAACCTTGAAGTGATATAGGCCAAACGGGGTGACGAATGCCGACTTGGGGATAGCCTCCCTGGCCAGGGGAATCTGCCAGTAACCTTTACACAGGTCAATGGTGGTTAGGTAGTTCCCCTGGGCTATGCGATCCAGTAACTCGTCTACCCTGGGCATGGGGTAGGCGTCTGTCACGGTTTTATCATTAAGTTTCCGATAGTCCACACAGAATCTGGTAGTACCGTCCTTTTTGGGTACGAGTACTACCGGGGATGCCCAGGGACTATCGGAGGACTCAATGACTCCTAGGTTCAGCATTTCCGTGATTTCTTGTTTCATACCCGCTCTGACCGCCTCGGGGATGCGGTAGGGGGCCTGTCTCAAGGGTTGCTGTCCAGGGGTATCTACCTGGTGGGTGGTTAGGTTGGTGAACCCTGGCTTTTGGGAGAACATTGCTTGTTTTTCTCGGAGCAATTGCTGCAATTGCTCCCTCTCTACTGGGTTAAGCCGCTCGCCTATCTGTACCTGGCCCACTATATCGGCCGGTTGGTCCTGGGTAAGTAAGTCGGGAATGGGTAAATTATCGGGGTCTTCGGCTGCGGGACTACATATGGCCAGCACATCTTCGGGGCGTTGGAGATATGCTTTCAACATGTTAATATGGAACAGTTTCTTTAAGCTTGGGTCGTGGCAGCTGGCAATCACGTACGTGGTATCTCCTTTCTTTTCTATTATTTGGTAGGGGCCTTGCCAGGCTGCCTGTAATTTGTCTGTTTTAACGGGTTTCAGAACCATTACTTTTTGCCCTATCTCAAAGCTCCTTTTCCGTGCTCCCCTATCATACCAGACCTTTTGTCGCCTTTGGGCCGCCTGGAGGTTAGCCCGGACCGACCTGGCTAGCTGCTCCATGCGGTCCCTAAGCTCTAGGACATATGGTATGATGGGGACTCCGGTGTTCTCCGTCTCCCCCTCCCAATGCTCTCGGATCAGGTCTAGGGGGCCCCGGACCTTGCGCCCATACAGCAGTTCGAACGGGGAGAATCCGGTAGTTTCCTGCGGCACCTCCCGATAAGCGAATAGGAGGTGTGGCAAGAAGCGTTCCCAGTCCCTATATTCCTGGGTAAACGTCTTTAACATTTGCTTAAGGGTCCCGTTAAACCTTTCGCATAGTCCGTTGGTTTGGGGGTGATATGGGGAACTGAGTAGGGATTTTATTTTACAGACCTGCCATAGTTGTTGCGTTAGTTCCGCCGTGAACTGGGTGCCCCGGTCGGACAGGATTTCTCGGGGAAATCCTACACGAGAGAAGACTTGGACCAGCGCATTGGCTACCGTGTCTGCTTGGATATTAGATAGTGCCACCGCCTCCGGGTAGCGGGTAGCGTAATCCACAATAGTGAGGATATACCGTTTCCCGGAGGGGCTGGGAGTGGCGAGGGGTCCTATCAGGTCAATGGCCACTCTACTGAACGGTTCTTCGATGAGGGGCATGTTTATGAGGTGTACCTTGGGGTGGTCTCCTCTTTTGCCGACCCTCTGGCACACTTCGCACGTATTACAGTACGTACGCACATCGGTATGTACCCCTGGCCAAAAGAAGGTATGGGTGATACGTTTAAGGGTCCGGGTTACGGCCAAATGTCCGGCTAGGGGGATGTCGTGGCCTATCCGGAGGATATCTCGTCGATATTTGTGAGGGATTACTAACTGCCTCCTACGGTTCCCTTTCTTTTCCGTCTGTCGGTACAGTCTCCCCTGTTCCCATACAAATATCTCTTGGTCGGATCCCCCCGTCCCAGTGTCGGCCCGCTCTCTGTATTTCTGGAGAGTGGGGTCAGTTTTAGTCTCAGTCTCGAAGGCGGTAGGGGTATCCCAGGGTAATGGGTCGGGGAAGGTAGGTACAGTCGGGATCGGTCTTACCTGAGTCTCCCGCACCGGTGAAGCCTCTCGAGCCCGTCCTGCCTGGGACCGGGTGGTAACCGGATATGCCTCTGAGTTATAGGAGGGGGCAAATGCCGAAGTCATAGGGCCCAGGTCGTTGCCCAGTAAGACCTCAGCGGGTAAACTGTCCATGATCCCCACCCTCACAAGTCCTTTTCCCGCACCCCAATCAAGATGTACTTTTGCTGTGGGTAATTTGTATATGTCCCCTCCAGCCACTCGGACTGCCACCGTGTCTGTGGAGCGTTTATGTGGTGGTACGAGCTTCCCCTGGACTAGGGTGATGGTGGCCCCTGTGTCTCTCAATCCTTGTGCCGGGCGGCCTTCCAACAGTACCTCCTGTCGATGGTGCTGTCGGTTGTCGGTTGCGGCATACACAGGGTTAGCTTCATGTAATGGTCCCAGATACTCTTCCATAGTATTTGCTTGGTCTACACAAAAAGCACGGGCGGGGCGGTTGTTACCCGGGAGGTTGTTGTTTAGGGGGCAGTTGGAAATGAAGTGCCCCGGCTGCTTGCATTTGTGGCAAGTGGGGCGTGTACGCTCTTGGGGGTACTGGCTGGGTGGCCCGGCATATCGAGTAGGTCCGGCCGGCACTGGGGTACGAAACTCGGGTCGGGGGTTTGGTCTAGGGTTTTCTCGGAGTTCGGGCCGGGTGGCTATTCGAGAGTGGGAGTATTCGTGAACTTGAGCGTCCCGATGTTCGTCAGCTAGTCGGGCTGCCGCATTGAGATCGCTCGGACGCCGATCCTTTACCCACTCTCTGTCCTTTGGGGCCAACCCGTCATAAAAATGCTCTAATAAAAACAGTTCCAACACTTCGGTTGCGGTAACGGCACGGCACCCATTCATCCAGTGGGTAGCCGCCCTCCGCATGCGGTGAGCCCATTCAGCATGGGTGTCATTTACTTTCTTACTGGTGTTGCGGAATTGTCTGCGATAAGTGTCGGGGGTTACGGCATATCTCTTAAGTAGGGTGTCTTTTACCGTCTGATATTGTTCCGCTTCCTCGGGGCTGAGAGTCCGAAAAGCTTCCATAGCTCGACCCGCCAGTTTCCCGGCTAGTATCTTGGGCCAAGCTGTTGTGGGGATTTGGTGCAGTGCACATTGCCGTTCAAAATCGGCCAAGAACTCGTCAACCCCCATTTCACTCTCCACAAACGGCTTAAATGCTGCAAAAGGAATCTTTGGGATTTCCGTTGTCTCCGGGGGGGTTCGGCCGGCGAGTTTCATTTTGTGTTCGTGGGCTCTGGCCTTTTCGACATCTGCCTCAGCCTCGGCCATCAATTGCCGTATGAGTTCCAGGGAGGGGTTTGGCCCATACAGGGGCAGCCTCTCCCGGACCAACCGGGTTTTCTCATCGGTGCAAGTGGCAGTGGCTTCGGCCATGGTAAGGCTCTGGTCCATTTCTGTTAGTTCCGCGATTAGCTCTCTCCTTGGGCGGCTGTTCGCGTGTCCCCCTCGGCTCTCCAGTAAGTCCTTTAACGTGGTGCGTTTCAATTTGTCGTAGTTCCTCTCCATCCGTTCTGTACTTCTTCTAGGAATTCCAGGATGATCCCGCCGCTGCCACCAATTGTTACGATTGCCCCCTGTCTAGCAGGAGGGTTGATCGCTTGGATGTCCTGGTTCCCGGCTTGAAGAGTAGAATGGAGCGATACTCGGTAGAGACCTGTAAGTGTAGAATCTCCCCCTAGCTATGGTGCAGCTAGGATATTCTTTCCCCCCACAAAACGAGTCGAGGCTGCGAATTGAGGGTCAAAATGAGAACTGAGGACTGGGATGCCCAGCCTGCTTTTTATTGGCAATACATACAAAGAGGACACTCCCAAGGGGAGGCATAAAATACCCAATCATATATTGGGTTCAACCCACATGTCCCCTCCCCTCAGATAACCAAGTAACACAATTATGTTACACATACTTTTGTCCACATTCTGGATGTACCCCAAAACCAGGGGGTACACCCATACACCCTGCATCGCTAGATAGATCTTGTTCTGGAGGCCAACATATCCAAAAACTGGTCGGATCGAATGAGCGGTTCGGGAGGTAGGGGCTCCTAAAGTTTAGACCGACCGCACGGACTTTTCAGCCGAAAATAGTTCCATACGTTTAGGCCTTGCGGTCGGTCTTCGTTCGGACGGTAAAAACCCCACAACCCTTTGTTTTCCGTAGTCCTTCCTGGGGTCGCTGTAATCCCCAGGTGCAGGGCAAGTGCTTTACTGAACGGTGAATAGTTCGGTATGTCCAACACTGAGTTCTGTGATCCTGGAGGTCTCAGCGGTGTTCGCCTAGGTGGGTCTCCGTTTTTGGTTCCAGATGATTCTGGGCGACCACCGCTGATTGTAGGTAAGATGGCCGCGACCACGTGCAAAAGTCCCGAAATGGCGGCCACCTCTAGGTGTACATAGCGGGTTCGGGCTGGACCATACGAGGACTGTAAATTCGTCAGAACAGTGTCCAAAGCACCAAAAGTATGGGACCGAATAAATCTTTTATAACAGGGGACAACAGTAATGTAACACATATATTCTGCAGTTTGTCTTGTCCTGCATGCTAAAGCTAGTTGCTCCCTGCCCTGATCATCATTGGTTTGTTAACTTAAATGTTATTCAACATTCTACTTATCTCTAAAGACTTTCTCTGTTATTTCTGCTCCCCCCCCCTTATTTTATGGATACCCACCCGAATGTCTTGCTTGACCAATCCTCACCTCCTCTGTGCATCTCCATTGCATAGCTTTTATTGCAGTCCTGTTTTGACCCTATCATCTCTGTCTTCCACAGTCTGAGTTTTAAAAGACCACTTCTATCAAACCTGAACAGTGCTCAGTGCCCTATCTCGCTACTGCCATTTGCCTCCAAGATCCTCGAGAGAGTTGACAGACTTTCTCGAATCCAACTCTCTGCTTGACCCCCTTCAGTCTGGATTCCGCGCTGGTCACTCTGTCGAAACTGCTGTGACCAAAGTATCCAACGACTTAATTGCAGCTTAATCTCGCTGCCAATACTCTATCCTAATCCTCCTTGATCTTTCTGCCGCCTTTGACACTGTTGATCATCAACAGCTTCTTCACATTCTCCGTAACTTTGGTCTATGGGATACTGCTTTATCCTGGTGCTCCTCCTACCTCTCCCAGTTCTCTTTCTCTGACACTGCCTTTTCTCCCCAACCCCTCTCTGTCGGCGTCCCCCAAGGTTCTGTCCTTGGCCCCCTACTGTTCTCTATCTATACTGCCTCCCTTGGTAAACTCATCAGCTCCTTTGGCTTCCAATATCATTTATTTGCAGATGACACACAAATCTACCTGTCCTCCCCTGATCTCTCCACCCACCTTGACTCGTGTTTCTGACTGCCTCTCTGCTATTTCCAACTGGATGGCTATTCACTTCCTTAAACTCAACCTGTCCAAAACAGAACTTCTAGTTTTTCCTCCCTCAAGTGCTGCTACTCCTGTGTCTGTCTCCATCCAAGTCAACGGCGCTACTATCACTTCTACCTCGCAAGCTCGCTGCCTAGGGGTTCTTCTTAAATCTGACCTTTCTTTTACTCCCCATGACCAATCGATCCAAAATCCTGTCGCTTCCAACTCAAGAACATAGCGTGCATCCGCCCATATCTAAAGCCGGACTCAGCGAAGGTACTGGTTCATGCTGTTGTTCTCTCTCGCCTTGACTATTGCAATCCCCTTCTCACCGGTCTTACATGTTCCCAGCTTGCACCGCTGCAATCTATAATGAATGCGGCTGCGAGGCTTATTTTCCTTTCCGGTCGCACCTCCCACGCCTCCACGCTCTGTCAGTGCCTGCATTGGCTTCCAGTTAGACACAGGGCCCAATTCAAAATTCTGGCGCTTACTTACAAATCCCTACATAATGCTGCTTCAACATACCTATCCTCCCTCATACACAAGTATGTCCCGTCGAGACCCCTGCGCTCAGCCCAAGACCTACGCCTATCCTCTGCCCGGATCCCCACCTCTGATGCTCGCCTTCAAGACTTCTCCAGGGCTGCACCTTTTCTGTGGAACTCTCTTCCCTCCTCAATCAGACTTTCACCCAGCCTCCACTCCTTCAAAAAATCTCTGAAAACTCACTTCTTCATTAAAGCGTATCAATTACACTGTCAGCAGGTTTCTCATCCCCCACCCCATGACTCCTTTCCTGCAACTGTCAAAAATGACATACCAAGCACTCAATAAACCCTTCTCTAACAAATTATTTAATTCCCCCACTTTAACCCTTTGTGTCACTATACCCCACTCCCTCTAGCATGTAAGCTCATCGAGCAGGGCCCTCAACCCCCCCTGTTCCTGTACGTCCAGTTGTCTGATCTCAATTATGTGTCTGTTAGTCCACCCATTGTACAGCACTACGGAATTTGTTGGCGCTATATAAATAATAAAATAATAATAATTCCATTGTACCTTTTTCATACTCATCCAACAGAAAAATGTGAAAGACAAGATATGAAAAAAATGCATGTACCATCTTTATACTGTGCTATTGATATGGGTATCATGTCTTGCTGTCAAGTAGAGCCATACCTTGGTGATGTCTCTTTGGACAAAAAATGGAAATCTTTACTTTTATGAACAGCCTAATGAAAAATAGGTACATTTTTGCAGAAATTCAAATCACCTGCAATTATTTTTGGATCCTACAAAGTGATTCTCCTAAAAATCTAAAGTAAAGTATATTATAGCATCAAAGGACTTTGTTGGTCCATTCATGAACACAGATATGTAAACAGTTTCTATAAATCACAGTAGGTCTAGTGTATATATCATTTCCCCATCGATTCCTAACAAAAGTTCATAAGTACCTTATTATGAAAAAAAATTGTTTCAGATTAAATTTTTCCTAATTCTAAATTTTTGTTAGAATTATTAAGATCTAAAGAGGAGTTTCATATTTTGTTCTATAAAAAAAATAAATGTTGCCCTTTGGTGTGGTAAATACTCTATGGTACTGAATTTAGACCTTCATGGGACTAGATCTGAATAGCCCGACGACAGAAGTGTAATTTTCATTGTCACAGTAGCTTTTATGGACTATATGTAAACATATTGTAAACTTACTACTGGTCCATGCAACATCTGGACTCTCCCTCCTGTGTGACTGCATTGTTGCAGACCTGGCTTCAAGGTTGCCCACCCACATGATATCTGGCCACCAGTACAGGTTGAGTACTAAGTAGAGATTGGGGAGCTAGTAATAAATACAAAATACAGTTCCAATACATAACTAGTATAGGTCCATTATAGTGACATAATCTATTTCATAATGAATAATAAAAATAAAAAAATAAATAAATATATGGTGGCCATTTGGGGCCTATTTACACAAATGGATCTGAGCATTTTTTTATGGGGTTATTTACCAAACCATGAATTGTGGAGTAATGACCAATGGAAATTTAGACCAAAATAGAACTGGGGAAGTTTAATCCATTTGTCCAATTCTTCACAGTTATTATTCAGAGAATATCCCTATCTGTTTATTGTTTCAAACAGGAGGGTTTTTTTGTAGTGTTTGATATATTTCTTTATTTTTAACTACTGCAAAATTTGGATATGTTTAGGTGTTTTTACTTCTTTTTTTTTCACATTTAGCATTTTAGATTCTACAAAATAAACAATTCAGGTTAGTTTATATAGGCCAAAATTCCCTGGAAAGTTTGCATTTAGACAAGTCATTTAAAGTTTTCTGTGGGTTATTTATTTTATAGACATTGTATTCATGTTTTCATAGAGCATTGTTTTCTTAACCAGCAAAGTCTGATTTATTTTCACATTCATTGATTTACTATCATTTAAACAAGACAAACAATCTGGCTTTGCAAGCTACACTTTTAGTCCTAATGTTTAATGCAAGCAAGAGACTGAGAATAATGTTGATTGATGATACCAACATAGTCCTGTGTTGATGACTCTTATTATATCTGGAGGATTATTATCTATCATTATTGCCCATCCTTTCATACACACATATATTCAATAGTTTGTTTTATGAAGCCACATTTCACCTGCTCCTGTTTGTTTAGTACAATCTATCTTTTTATAATTATGTAATTTCCCTTGTAATACTTTCTATAGTCTTGTTTAGGTGTTTATTTTCATTACTTTTTATTATTGACCAGTCTAACCAGTTCAATAAATAGAAGAAAATGTTTCTTTACTAAATTCCAAAAGATGACAGAATAGAATGGTATTCAATTTTCTTGTTGGGCATACTGTATTTTTTCATGTTTACAAGCTCTTAAAGGGGCACTATAATTACCAGAAAAACTACAGCTTAATGTATTTGTTTTGGTGAGTATAGTCAGTCCCTGCAGGCTCCTCTATGAGGAGATGCTGATTGGCCAGGCAGTGTTTGGATTGTGCTGGCTCTGCCCAAATCTGCCTCCTTGACAATCTCTGCCAATTCAATGGTATGGGAAAGTATTGTGATTTGCTGAGATCACCACTTCTGATGATGTCAGCCAAGGAGGCAGATCAGGGGCAGAGCCAGCAACAGCAGACTGGAATAAAGGTAAGACGTTACTATAATTAGGTAGGGGGGGGAGCAGGGGGTCTAGATAGTGTTTCTAGCACCATAAGGTCAAAAGTACATGTTTGTGTTCCTGACTCCATAGTGTTGCTTTAAACCCATTTATAAGGTGTCACAGCAGGAAAAAAAAAATCTGCGTGTCAGTTAAAGATCATAAAATGAGGAATGAAAATAAGGAAACAATATAAGTAATTATTGGATTTGTAAAACTAATTTTCTATAAATGTGGGTTTAGGCAACAGCATGGTTTTAAAATATTATTTGAATAACATTTATAGTAATAAATATATTATTTTATAAAATGAAGCTACTCATATACATGCAGGGTTATTTAAAAAATGGCAAAAACATAACATTTTTCAATTCAGGTATTTACTAAATGCTGCTCAAGGGATAATATGACTAATTTAATTGCAAAAAATATGTTCATCCTGCTCAGAGCAAATTGGTGTCTGCTAAAAACTAAAATTTGCAGATAAATGTGCAAATGCAGCATAAAGTATAGTGTTTGAATGATTATCAAAGATTAATTAGCTGGATGTGCATTTAAATTATAGTTATATGTAGATACATTTAATTTATATTTGCATGTCTTTTGCAAATAAATGAGCATAAACCCATAGTATTTGGTCATTTGGTTCAGCTCATATATCATATAGTGGTGTGAAAGGTAAAATCAGAGTGAGTGTGCAGCCACATTTGTTCTACTATATATTTTTTAACTACTTGTGCAATTGTCATTAATGGATCTGAGAAAATAGTTCAGGAATCATTTAAAAGTTAATTCCAGACTAGTTCTTGAGCTATATGCAAACCTTGTATGGCCAGGTGAACTGATTTGGTTTATTTCTGATTCTGAACTGGTTTGTTTTTAGATGAGAGTCAAAGAAGTAAACTACCTACACCATGCTACCCCCAAACCCCCAACCCCCTCAAATGGCCTTTGTCTTGTGATATGGGAAGAAAGTATTTAAATATGGAGACAAACAATGAAATACCTATATACATACACATTTATATAAACACACAGTCTCATATACACCACATACACTCATACATACATGCACACACAAACTCATATACACACATACACACACATGGACTCATTCACACAAACACTTACACACAATTAATATTTATTTCATTTTTTTCACATTGAGGTCCCTGCATCAGGACAGGGCATGCAAGAAGGCTGGGCAATACGTATACGTTGATTCTAGCACCTCCCTTAACCCCTGCTGCTCAGCCATCCAGTAAAGCTGAATAGCAGACACCTCCACCAGCAATATGCCATTGGACAGTTGCCAGCTCTGGTGAGAATGGTGTGCTTTGTGCATTCACTACCACCTATCACCAGTATCAGACCTCCGCTCCCCCACCCGGTCAATAACGCCAATGCTGTTATTCAAAATACCCTATCCCATAATCCATGGATGACTGAGTGGGCAGCTATGGCAAGTAGTTAATCATCAGGCTTTGAAAACTATATGAATAATATACTTTTGAGCTTTTTAAATTATTTATTATTTTTGTATACATTTTTAAAACAACTTTTTCAAAATATGAAAATATCAAAAAATATATCATCTATAAAACGTATACCATATTATATAAAAAAAATCAAATAATGCACAATTAAAATATTTGTCATAATTTGAAATCATTTTAAAAGTTCATGAAAAATTATTTAATCATTGGAAAATCTTATCCAACAAATTGAAATCATGGCCAAAGTATGGCATTCAGACCATTTCTCTATTATTTTAACAGACACCAATTTGTTAGCACATTCAGTATATTCGCCAGGCCCGGACTGGCCATCGGGCACACCGGGCAAATGCCCGGTGGGCCGCGGTGGCCATGGGCCGAGGCCGGCAGGGGAAGGTCCCAGGATCTCCCCTGCCGGTCTATGCAGGGCCGGCACTATCCGAGCGCCGGCCCCGCTGTTTTCAATGAAGGGCCGGTGAGGAGATCATAGATCTCCCTCACCGGCCCCCTTGGAGAGACCTGCGGCTGGGGAGGGAGGTAGAGGACCCGGCGGAGCTCTATCTTGCTCTCTCGTTCCTGGCAACGACCGGATCTCGCGAGAGTGAACTCTAGCCCTCAGGCTAGAGTTCACTCACCACTGGACCACCAGGGATGGTGTCGGAGTGCCGGTCCCCCCCACCCACTCACCAGCATGCCGGTCCCCCCCTCCCAGGCTAAAGGTAAGAAGGGAGGGGGGGACATAATGCATACTTTTTTATTTATTTTACCCCCCCAACACTCAATCCCTTCTAACATTCACACACAGCACACACATCACTATCACACACAGCACTCTCACTCCCATCACACACAGCACTCTCACTCCCATCACACACAGCACTCTCACTCCCATCACACACAGCACTCTCACTCCCATCACACACAGCACTCTCACTCCCATCACAGCACTTTCACACACAGCACTCACTCCCATCACACACAGCACTCTCACTCCCATCACACACAGCACTCTCACTCCCATCACACACAGCACTCTCACTCCCATCACACACAGCACTCTCACTCCCATCACACACAGCACTCTCACTCCCATCACACACAGCACTCTCACACCCATCACAGCACTTTCACACACAGCACTCTCACACCCATCACACACAGCAGTCTCACTCCCATCACAGCACTTTCACACACAACACTCTCACACCCATCACAGCACTTTCACACACAGCACTCTCACACCCATCACACACAGAACTCTTACACACATCACACTCAGCACTCACACACATCATCCACAGCACTATCACACTCATCACATTTAGGACTCACACACACATCACACTCAGCACTATCACAAAACACATCATACACAGCACTCTCACACACATCACACTCAGCACTCACGCACATCATCCACAGCACTATCACACTCGGCACTCTCACACACAGCACTCTCACACACATCACCCTCAGCACTCACACACATCATCCACAGCACTATCACACTCAGCACTCTCACACACATCACACTCAGGACTCACACACATCACACTCAGCACTATCACAAAACACATCACACACAGCACCCTCATACACAGCACCCTCACACACATCACACACAGCACCCATCATACACACATACTGCACCCCTCACATACACACCGAACCTCCCCAACACACACATACACAATACTTCCAAATATATATATATATATATATATATATACACACACGCACACACACACACTACATTCCTGACATACACACTCTGGATACCCTATACACACACTAGATTCCTTGTAAGCAAACACATACTACACCCCTAAACACACACTCTCTACAAACACTACATCACATATACACACACACACACACACACACACTATAGCCTGTATGCACACACTTGCTACATCCCCTATACACACATTCTTTACAGACCCTAGCCACATATGCATTACATTACACCACAAACACAACACGACTAAAACCGACCTTATTACACAATACCACACCACAATCAGCTCACTCTATACACACACACACACAATCCCACAAGCAGGCTCCAAACACAGCACGATACTCTTTCCTGGCATTTTTGTCTCCTGGTATCCATTTATAGAGACACCAGAGACAAGTTGCAAGGAAACACAGTGCAAGCATGTTATTAAATTTGCTTGCACTGTGCAGAACAAATACAGGGCTTTTTTCTCATGCTAGAGCTCTTTAGCAGAGCTCTGCGCATGGTCTGCCCTGGCCTGCACTTTGAGAAGGGGGCGTGTTTGTCGTTAGTGACGACAAAACACGCCCTCTCTGCACCGCCCCTTCTTAGTGGGCCGCTGTGATAAAAAAATGCCCGGGACGAATTTTTATCCCAGTCCGGCCCTGATATTCGCCCAAATATTTCCCTGAACAGATTATAGTTAATATACAAATTGAAATTATCTGGAAAATTTGGGAATTTTCTTAAATATTTTTCTGTTATATTCCCCACCCTTAAAAATACACCAAATTTTGTCATTACGTCTTCTCAGTTAAAACTTGTTATTTCTCATCTTGTGGGTACTCAGATATTTAAAACACGTACAAATGAATATGACCTAGAAATGTCATGTACTAGATAAATCACTCATGGCATGTTTTAATCATCCAAATTTAATTGACACCATGAGTTTTGGGAAAAAAAATCCAAGTTTTAAATGTAGATTAAAATATATTATGCTTTTATAAAAGAAATAAAATCAATTTTAATTTTCAGTTGCATTTAAGCTTACTCCATACATCAAACGGTGTTAATGAAGTGAATAAAATACTACATACGTCTTGCATATAATGGAAATGCTCTTGACAAAGTGGGAAAAATACTGTGTGTACTGGACATGCAAGCAATTATTTTATATGAAATTCAGAATCAAAAGACTAAATGTATTATTCGTGTCAAGTTATGTAACTGTAAATTAAAATCAATGGTATTAACTGTATTACTATGAGTATGAGGTGTTTTATATAATATTTTATATGCTTTCTAGAAAGGAAAAAAAAGCTGTCTGGACTATTAAATCTTTCATGTTGGCCACTGTGATAACATCTTATTTAATATTTAATAGTGTTGTACTTGAACACATTATGCAAAATTTGTCATGAACAGGACTCAAGAAAGCAACTGCTTGAAGATGAAACCACTTGAGGCAGTCTAATCCGGTATTAATAAGTCTTGAAATGATGCACTTTAACCAAGCAGGTTATGTGTCCATTAGCACTATTGCAAATCTAGTATAAGTGTTCTAATGGGATTAGAATATTTATAAATACAGTAATGGAGGGACATTGAAAATCTACATATCTAAACTACATATCCGATCATCGTATCGTGAGCAAAGATAATATGGCTGCTATACTGACCTACGAGAGCTTTAGAGATTAGAAAGCTGATGTTATTATTTTTTTTAATGCATGAACCTTGACCCCCAATTTCAGAGAGCATTAGTATATTTTAGAATAGTTACTTGTAGTTGTTTTTTATACATTATAAGCCAGTATCAAACCAAAAATGTTTGTGCAACATTCAGTGCAACAGTAATCAAGGCTCTAAATATCAACGTATATATATATATATATATATATATATATATATATATATATATATATATATATATATATATATATAAAATCCAGAGGACCCCTGCACTCCAACTTCAATAAGAGAAAATTTTTTACCTGGTGCTCTGGTGGCAAAACAATACAGGATACAAAATTACCGGCACTCAAGGATTAAAAGTTGCTTAAATCTTCATTTATTTCGAAGGGAACAAAATCGACGTTTCAGCTCCTCACAGGAGCTTTCATCAGGACACAAAAAAGTCCTGATGAAAGCTCCTGTGAGGAGCTGAAACGTCGATTTTGTTCCCTTCGAAATAAATGAAGATTTAAGCAACTTTTAATCCTTGAGTGCCGGTAATTTTGTATCCTATATATATATATATATATATATATATACATATATATATATATATATATAGCTAATACAATGCTAAACAGAAATCTGCACACCAGTCAAGCCATAAGACTTGCTTTTCCCACAGAAATCCCAAATCTGCAGTGATGTTACAACCGCAAAGGATTCTGGGTGGGCATATGCAAATTAGTTTAACAAAGAATCAAATTTTTGCCTCATTCCATTTTAAACATGGATTCCTTTTAATTTGTGTTTGCAGCATACAACTGCTTGGAACACAATTTAGGATAAGATGCAAAACCAGTGAACCACTCATGGACAGCTGTTTCGTTGTTAATGCAACTCTTCAGCATGAGGTTGGTTACTGGTTTGCTTATTGAGGCTTGATACTGCTTGGGAAGCAAAATCCAAAACATTGAACTTATATAAACTTAAAAGTACCTTATTGAGCTCAGTTGTAAATACAGAATTTTATAACCCTCAAAAAGAAAAACCAAAGAGACAGCAATTACCTTTCTCGCTTGAGCCAGGTCACGAGGGTCTACATATTAATAGTGAAACATTTAATGGCCACATCTGTATTGGGTTACTACTTATTATAGTTTGCATTATGATATATGTTTGATCTTTTTTTCATTATGGTTGTAAAGTAGGATAAGTTAGAATGCAAGATAGTAGACAAGATTAAGGAAGTGCTTTGTATACACCATCCTAAAGAGAGGTCAGTTTATGTCAAGAAGTGGCCCTTAGAAACCTGCAGTCAAATTTGTTGCTAAGGTATTACATTTCTAGACCATAGGCACCATTCTGTTCTGGATTATCGTGACATTTTCAAGTAAGACACTGTGGTGAAACTGTGAACAGGGCATTTAAATAGTTTAGAAACATTAATGTTTGGACCAGTGAGTAGTGGCATAGGCCGATGAGGTCCTTAGCACTAGATATATGTATCCATAGATAGATTATCATCAGCATACACATGATATTCTAATCTATAAAAATGTATGGTATCTCCCTGTATTTTAAAAAAAATTATATTTAACTATAGTATCGAGTTGGCAAATTGGGGAACCATCTGCTACACATATATGAGGTTTGTCTTAGTTCCTTCTAGTTATTTGTGCAAGTCATATATACTGAATTTCTAAGAAGTAGGGGGTTATTATATAAATGTACAATTTATTAGCTGTTTTGTTAGTTTTTATTAGCTACTAAATGGTAACAGTGAATTAGTCACTGATGTGTTAGATGAAGCGTGTCTTTTACCTAATAAATGTATAGTTTTAATTAGTTAGATAAACCTCCTAAGATATAAAGTTGGTTGTGTGTTCATACCTGATAAGGGGTGAAATGCAAAGCGATTTTTATTTTTAAAGTTGTTTTAAGCTTTTCTTGAGAAATCATCTGCAAGTCTTAATAGTTTATGTGTATACTAATGTCTGAGTGTCAGGAAAGCCCCAACAGGCTTATTCAATAAACCATGTATAGTAATGAACTGACAAGAGATCTTTATAATTTATGTCAAAATCGCTGATTTGTCAACATTCTCCAACTAGGCTATATTTGCAGCTTTGCTATTTTAGCCTGAATTTTACAGATTATCTTAACACCTACAATTAAGAGAAACAGACGCCAGTTGGATAAACTTGCGAACAGACCATTGATAGATAGATAGATGGATGGATGGATGGATAGATAGATAGATAGATAGATAGATAGATAGATAGATAGATCATAAATACTGAAATTATGAGTTGTTTCTTTTTAGCTAATCTGTAATTATTTTAGAGTGAAACATTCCTTGTTTGTCTATAACTCTTAGAAAATGTACACAAGAAGCATATATTTATCCATTTAGTTCTGCGATACAATAAGCATAAGCTCTGTAATTGAATTTCTCTTATACTGGGCGGAATTCTGCAATATTGCTAATCTAAAACAAAATTGTCAGTGGTGTAATGTTTAAGCAATTAAAGTTTTCTCCAGGCAGTTTAAACATAGACTTTAATTTCATTGTTCATTTACTTTCTAGAATCATTATCTATTTATTAGATTTTACAGTAAAATGGTTGTAATGAAAAAAAGGACAGTTTGTAATAGTGTTGCACTTTTTGTTTACTTATGTTTACTGGGAACAAATTTCCCACACCTGATCTTATTATGTGATCCAAATCTCCCCTGCATCACAAGTACCCTAAATCTGTAACATCAGCATATGTTCCTGATCCAGTGCAACCCCAAGTTCAGTCAATAATATGGAAAATTAGTTAAAAAATAAATCTTTTGATGATCACTTCTTACTGAAACAAAGCATTTGTCAAAGAATAATGTTGCCATGAGTTATTGAACTGTAAATCTCCAAACAATTTAAGTAAATTTGTACTACATCCCTTTGTCAATGAAGCTTCTCAAAGTCCATAGCGAAACATAACTAATTTTGGTAGCAGCAGTAACATTGACACACAGCAGCCATGTATATATTCATTTTAAACAGATCCTTGTTTATGTGGTCCACTTACTAAGCTATTGGTATGTATTCAATTTCCAGAACCTTTATAAATAATATTGAATGGAAGCTGATTGGCTTAGTTCTTAGCTGAGTTCACTGAAGATTTAAATCCTTGATATTTTGGAACAACTGTAGGAATCTACAAATGTGAACATATATTAATTTCATTTTTTATTTATTTTCTGAATTCGGTTTTATTTTAACCCCTTAAGGACCAAACTTCTGGAATAAAAGGGAATCATGACATGTCAAACATGTCATGTGTCCTTAAGGGGTTAAAGGAGCACTCTAGACAAGAATTGACTTATATTAATTAATTAATTGATTAGATAATACATTTAAATTAAGCAAAAACAACTATTCCTAGTGTGGACCTGACTGCAATGTCAGACAGACTTGTCCTGAATGAGCTATAGGCATTTATACAATTTCTAACTGTTTTTAGGAAGACGTTTGACTCACAAGTGACTCAAGGGGGTATTTAATCATCTGTAGCTTTGATTGGGCCCCACACAAGTGACATTTACTAACCCTATGTTGCCACTTTCCAGAGTGCCGATCGATTGACCTGCAGTCTGGTGAGCCCTGAGGAGAGGTTACTGATCTTCAGCCCGGAGTAATCCTAACTGGTAAGATCGGCAGCCAGTGCCCCCCCTTTAGACAGGTGGGGGTGAACCCAGTTTACCCTTGAGGCTATACTGTTGTGACAGAGCTACATAGCACCACTGCCTGATTAGGGAGAAGATACAATGTCTTACACATAATGGCAGAAGACATGTGCTCACCTGATCTCTGTAGTCAAAGCTTACATATTATGTCTATGCTGGACAGAATATTTGCAGACATTTGGCTGAAACTGAACCAATGACTGTATCGGATGCCAAGTTGTAACTCACCCCAGAATGCACAACAAGATGCCCAACATCTAACAGCGACTTCTGCTCCATGTCAGGCTCGAGTAAAGCAGCAGAGACCTGTGCACTCCACAGTCTAGAAGGCTCAATATCAAGCTTTAATAGGCTATGGCCCTCAGGGCCCAAGTTCTGGGACACCCCAGAAGAGTGTGGTTTTCAGGGTGATATTGTTGCTATCTCATCACCTCAGATTGACACTGCTCCTAAATTTACTGGGGCTACTGGGCCTGAAACATTCCCTTCAACAGCAGGATTGTGTTCTGCCCCGGGAGGGCATAAGCTGACTTGGGTTCTGAGATCTGGACTTACCGTAAACCGTTCTATTATTTTATTTGTTGATTTTTCCATTTATTAATTCTGCCTCTCACTATTCAGTTTTCAATTAATATGGGTTGCTGTTGCACGATTCATGATTGTTCATCTTCTTCTATACCTTAAAATGTGCAGCATTTGTTATATCTGATACCTATTGTATGCAATAATAAGACATGAAACTTGTTGTAACTGATTATCTTTGCACAACAAAAAAAATTAAATAAAAAAAAATCAATTTCAATATGATAAAAATAAAAAAATACTTTAAAGTTGGTTAATTGTTGTGAATATCCCTATAAATCACAACACCAGCCTTGAGCTTTGTCAAATCAAGAAAGTAGATTAGGTATTCAGGATCCTCACATGCTGATTTTTGGAGTAAAAAATGTTGTATACTTTTAATCCAGCAGTGCAGTTATTAAAGTGTGTGCATGGGAAGAATCCTGAATAATATATTACATATCTCAATTCTGCTCAGAGCAGTGGGTTCTGGTTCTAGGTTCCCTCTATAAAATTTGTCAGCTGTACCACAGCTCACATAAATCCTTTCTGTACCTTCTGATGACGTAAATAATTGGATGCTGAAAGATTTAAACTAAAAGGGGCTGTATGTCATTAGATAAAATCTCTAGAAGAAGATAATTTGCAAAAGGGGAAGCAGGGTTAAGATGGGTAATACAATGTGAAACAAAAAGTGGAAAAACACCTTCAATTAGCGTACAATATTAAATACAACCTGGAAAATGTAACCAGAGTGATGATATTCTGTATAAGAATAATATGAAATCTAGGATGATAAGAAAATACAGATCATAGCATAATACTGTTTAAAATAAATAGTGAAAATATGGAGTTAGTATTAAACTCACAAACAAAAGTGAAAATCAGGCTTCTCACCCCCCTGGGGTATATATGATGATAGGAAACTTGATAGTAGATTCCAATGTGTAAATATCCTCAAAGAAATGGATAAAAAGAGCCATACATAGTGAAGTACGTAAAAAAGTTACAAAATGTATTTATTGATTGCACTTACAGACAAAGAAATGTAGTAGGCATATCTCCACTCCAAGTGGAACTCAGCGTGATGGGTAAAAATGGATTCCAACTTGTTTAGGCAGAACAAGCACAGAGATAATAAAATGCATAAAATAATGAAAAAACAACAAAGAGTCCGATATCCAACGCGTTTCGTCCAAATGATATGTCAGGGACTTCTTCAGGGATATGTGTAGATTCTTACATGAGAGAGCTTCTTATACCCATGGTAATTCTTCTTGATTCCGTTCACCGGTGGCATGCGTTAAGATGGGTAATGCTTTAAAACATTGCATGCAATAAAAAAGCTACAAAAAGCATAAACGATTTACTGGTGTTCTTTTAAGTCTGTTACCTATGTATTTCATTAAAATGTGTTACTATGATATATCTATTTTTGTTAAGGCAGAAATGTCCATTTAAGGATTAACTGCATGGGTAGATATGATTGCAGTCTCTAGTCTACATATAAATGCACATTTAATCAATAGGCTGTATTTTGATAGAAATACACATACACAAACATTATGCTACAGCTAGATTTTACATTCAATCCCATATTTTTTTTTTCTACATGCAAGCCAGTGAAAATAGATTATTTTCCTTTTTCTTTGTTTTACATGACCATTTACAGCTCCTTGCTTAGAGAGATGAACAGAACCTATTCATTTGTGAGCTGTCAAAGTAGAATGTATATTGCAATGTATGAAGGTGTGAATGGCTTAGCATCAATCTATTCCAAGTGTACCTGATAATAATTTATACCCACTGTAGTCTTTCATCTACCTCTATTAATGATACATTTCGGCAAAAACCTATGTATAATATGACTGCAGGAGTGGAGAGATAGCAGTAGTCCTCGCTTTCAAACCACGAACAATATTCTTACTACTTCACTTAACCCTACACAATGCTATATTCAGATCTTGTTTAACTGTTTCCATAATTGATTGGCAATCTTAGAGGGAACAGGACACAGAATGAAAGCTTGGAAGCCTTCCTGATTCCTGCTGCTGCATGATAGAAGAAGACCTTATATTAGAGGTGAGGGTATATTGACAATACTGTATATTTTTTTACGGGCACAGATACTGCACTGTTGTCTTTAATATAACGCTAGTTTTTGTTTAAGCAGTTGATGTTCTTTTACATTGTAAATGATGCTGTGCAAAGGATTGCCAGTAACAATTTAAATCACCCATTTATGCATTAGTAATTATGCATTTCTCTTTTGAAGCAAAGTAATCTTTTATTAGAAATTAATAAACTGGAGAGTCACCTACCAGATTGTCATTAGCTTTTGCAAAAATCTCAACACATGCTTAACCGTATAAAAAAAAAAGTTTATTTCTGCTTTTTAAATTTCTCATGAGCAAGGGGATATTAACTTCTACAGACATACTGTCCTCTGACAAACAGAAAGGCACATCCCATTTCACTCAAGGGAGACATTTGTATCGACTCATTTAACTAGGCTGACAGAGTAAACCAAGGACAGTGCTGCACTTGCACGCTATTCTAGAAAGGGAAACCTGTTGTATATTGTTTTAAAAGCATATATACTATAAATAATGAACACTCTATAGATATAACAATGGAATGAGGCCTCCTTACACTTTTTTACGGGATTTGTTTGGGCACATTTTTAATATTTTCAATATTTAAATTAATATCCCACTGTTCAGGAAAATGCAGAATTAACAGTATCCTTGTGATTTCTGCTTGATATGATTAACCTCTGTTTTTACGCACAAGGTGAGAAAATAGGGAAGCATCAGCTCATTCTTTGCACATGGGTATTGGGACAACAAATAAGACACCTACTTCAAAGCCCACACAATAGAGTAGGTAATGGGGTTGGTGTCTGCATGGACCTCTGCTTAGATATATTACTAATTTACACCTTGATACATTGAGAGTAAATAGACTCCTCATTGGCTAACAAGTATTGTGTGGACTAACACACTAAACAAAAACCTATCCTACACAGAAAAGGGAGAGGGTCCATGAGGTCCCAAACTTGGTTATGTTACCAACCCCCCAATCGGGTAACGAGAATAGAGGGGTCCATAGTGCAGGACCCCCTGGTTAATAAAGGCAAACTGACCCTAAAAATAAACGCCAATTCCACAGAGCACTAATTAGATGTAGACATGTAGAAGACGTCTAAACCAATTACTTACCTTTTCAAAATATTTGGAACCCCTCTTACATAAGGCTACTGACAAGAAAAATCCACATTAAATAAGAATAGGCATCCATGGACCCTTAATCCTGCCTATATTTGGCCCTGCTCACATGGAATAAGGACATAGAGGCATAGGTTGTGCAGAGTGCTCTACCTGGTTAATAGGCAGTCAAAGGTGAGCACATGTAGACTCTCTACTTATAGCACACAGAATGGGACTTATTTTATTTATTTATACTTTCAAAATGTGCCACAAAAAACTTATTTATATAAGTCATTTATAAGTACAAGTTGAATAATTGTATTTAATTGAAATTTATTTTTCTTAAGTGTCTCACCTGACATCTAGTAAATGGGACAACTTAAAAAAAAACCTAACTAATACCATAAAATTGGGTAATAGTAACAACCCCTGGATGTTGGGCTAAGGTAACATCCCCAGGAGGTACTTGGAAACCAGAGTCATCTGAAGGTACCTTTCCTGGTTAAATACTTTGTTATTATTATTATTATTATCAGTAGTAGTAGTAGTAGTAGTAGTAGGAGTAGTAGGAGTAGGATACATCTTTCCAGGTACATGCGATGTTCAAAGGTTGTCATAATATGGTTGGCCCGTGTTTTTTGTTTTTTTTTCTAATTATTTCAAGTATGAATTATGAATTCAAGTGATAATTTCAAGTATGGTATGGATTGCTATTTATTTATTTCTGACATTTATTTTAATACCATTTGCCTCTTCATGTTTT
Source organism: Pelobates fuscus (assembly GCF_036172605.1). Taxonomy (NCBI): domain Eukaryota; kingdom Metazoa; phylum Chordata; class Amphibia; order Anura; family Pelobatidae; genus Pelobates; species Pelobates fuscus. The sequence continues at coordinate 215,916,614 of NC_086322.1, forward strand.
TCCATCTGTTTTTCTAGTCTCAGGTTATCTATCCCTGTTTGGGTTCTGCATTTGAGATATTTTTGTGCATTAACTAATCTTAAGCATTGCGGATGAATCCCGACTTTTTAAAAGGACAGATGGATTCTCCATCTGTAAAGCTGCATTTGCGATTCTAATCTGGATAACTGTATCATTTGAAAAATAACAATACTCATACTTTTCCAGTCACCTGAACAACTTTAGCTTAATGACGCAGTTTTGGTGTATAGAACATGCCCCTGCAGCCTCACTGCTCAATCCTCTGCCATTTAGGAGTTAAATCCCTTTGTTTATGAACCCTAGTCACACCTCCCTGCATGTGACTTGCACAGCCTTCCATAAACACTTCCTGTAAAGAGAGCCCTATTTAGGCTTTCTTTATTGCAAGTTCTGTTTAATTAAGATTTTCTTATCCCCTGCTATGTTAATAGCTTGCTAGACCCTGCAAGAGCCTCCTGTATGTGATTAAAGTTCAATTTAGAGATTGAGATACAATTATTTAAGGTAAATTACATCTGTTTGAAAGTGAAACCAGTTTTTTTTTTTCATGCAGGCTCTGTCAATCATAGCCAGGGGAGGTGTGGCTAGGGCTGCATAAACAGAACCAAAGTGATTTAACTCCTAAATGACAGTGAATTGAGCAGTGAAATTGCAGGGGAATGATCTATACACTAAAACCGCTTTATTTAGCTAAAATAATTTAGGTTACTATAGTGTTCCTTTAATTTCATGTATCTTTAATTTGTCTAAAGTTCAGAGTAACTTACAATACACACAAAAAACAAACACTTATTTTGATCATTCTTCCAAAAGAGTAGATCACATTTTCAATTTGAGATATTACTTTTACATTTAGTATTATTTTTACATTTAGTGGTTTATTCATTATCGTGGAGTTTAACCCCTTAAAGACACCTATTGAAAATGATGCCAGTGGACATGACTACAGCAATCTATTTATTTATTATCAGATCTCCAACTGCTGATCCACTGCCATAAGCAAAAGGTAGCCTTCTGGTGGACCATATCAAGACTTTATCCTAAGCATTATCATTTCATTCATTGTATTTTGCCCACTTTGTATATAGTTTTATTTGACTTATTTATTTTTTCTCCACTATATTGTTATTGTGTGTAACCTCTATTACAACCTAAATAAATAAGTGAATTATGTACATAGTTACACAGCTGAAAAGAGACATACGTCCATTAAGTTAATTCTCTCTCACATTTTTGCTGTTGATCCAAGAGAAGGCAAAAGTCCAGTCTAAACCACTTCCAATATTGCAACATACTAGGAAAATGTCTTCTTGACCCCAGAATGGCAGTCAGATATCTCCTTGCATATATTTGATTTGCTTACTTAATTTTTTTTTCACCTATATGCATACCTCTAAAAAACAATCTGTGATTTTTGCCACCCCCTTCTCTTATTGATTCCTACCAAATGCTTGTTTTGCTTGTCTGTGCATAGAGTATCTCCCCATTCCATAGCTGTATTGAACATCTGTCTGATCCTAATATCTGTCTCCCATGGCCTGAGTTACAAGTTTCCTGGCTCAGACCTGAACAGAACTCAGATGGCTGCAAGGTGTAGGAAAACATATTAATTAAACTGTTAATAGCGCTCCCTCTCCGCAGCCTGGTAACCCACCTTGCTTCCTGTCCTGCAACTAACTCTTATATTGGAAACTATTCTAGTAACCTACTTTTTCCCATACATGAAATAAAGCCTACCCTTACCTCTTGTATCACATTACCCCACTCCCTCTAGAATGTAAGCTCATTTGAGCATGGCCATCTACACCCTCTGTTCCTGTGCATCCAACTCGTCTTGTTACAAATACTTGTCTGTTAGCCCACCTATTGCACAGCGCTGCAGAATTTGTTAAAGCTCTATAAATAAAGAATAATAATAACATTACTTTTCTTCTACAGATGAAATTGATGTAGTATGCTTCAAAATTGTGGCTTCTTCCTGACCTGTCAATAATGTATTTGCATAGCCATCTCTATAAAAGGGAGAGCAGAAGAATCCTCCTTGAGGCAATGTTCATGTTCTCACTACTACTCCCCCAGCAGGAGTTCCTCATGCTTGATGTTGATGCAGTGGCAGTGAAGCCAGCATCATAGCATCATGTTAGCTCAATATGGTCAATTGACCAAAGCAAGAACTATTAGAGAAAAGGTTGGCAGCAAAGGGTGGGCATTTTACAACAGGGCAACATATACAGACCTTTCTGAAATTGTGACATTGGAAAGAGGAGTAGCAGTAAGAATGAATCTAATATAAATATGTGGTTTATCACTATGATAAATAATATAAAATAATACTTTAGAAACTGCTTTATTGTTCTAACTTGAATGTGCATTAAAAATAAAGAACTAAAAAACTAGACTATAAGAAGTTATATGGCCATCTCCTTTACCTCCCACCTAGAGATTGCATATCCAAAATGTTTTCCAGGACATTTATCACTTATAGAAATTGATGGGCAACATATGGAAAGTGCTGCCCTGCAGCACGTAGTCAAGTAAAATGATACAGATAATAAATCAGGTAATAAATCAATCAGGAATCCTGCATCATATTTATTCTACATTCTATAGGGCAGCATTCTCATGTGATGTCAATCAAACATAATAAAATTCTGTGTGTCCATGAAAACATGGTTGTTTATAGCAACTATACTCACACCATATATGGTGTTGTGCGGAGGGGCAGAAAACATTGTTAATATTTTTTACTAACCAGGACCTAACAGTTAGATTTTTTTTACATTTCATTTGGGGCAGAATATGGTTTAGTAGAACTACTTTGCAAATTATACTATTACATACTGAAAAAAGGGGTAACCTTTTTTATGTATGACACTCTGCTTCATTTAAAATTTCTTTTAAACATTTAGAAAATGTCAGGGTAAATAAGGAGGGAAAATAGAAACATTATATCTCTATGCTAACTGCCTGATGCAAAAGGCAATTCTTAGAATAATGATTCACGGGGAGTTGAGACACCCAGTTGCAGGATAAAGAAGTGATGTAATTTTATTTTTCATATCTCATAAAAACATATTTCTTAAATTAGATGATAAGTCAACACAGTATTAAAAGTTTCACGGGCAGTGACAGGGCCTCTTTAATACAAGGAACAATTGTTCTCTAAGATCACGTGGGCAGAGCTAACTCATTAGTCCCCCCCAATCCTGTATTTCATGTTCTGTGTAAAGAGCAAGTTCACTTCCATTGTACATCACCATCACCCGCCTAATGCTTGTTGAAAGTGGAACAGATAAAGAATATTTCACTATATTCACAATCTCAACCACAATTCACATGTTGATGAGAGCCAGGGTATTAACATGGAACATTTCTTATTGACTCCAGAATGGCAGACAGGTTTCTCATTGAATTACAAAGCGGTTACCCCACATATTAAAAATTACATCACTAAATATTATGCTTTTGCAAGTATTCATTCAGTAGCTGTTTAAGCATATGTACAGACTCTGATAAAACCACCTCTTAAGGCAAAAAAAAAATGTACATCCTTATTGTTCTTACTGTAAAAAAACATTTCCTTGGTCACAAGGAATCTCACATTGAATCTCCTTTCTTACAATCTAAATGGCTGACCTTGTGTCCTATGTACAGTCCTGTTGACTATGAATATATTTCCAAACAATGATTTGTATTGGCCCCCAAATATACATGTATGATGCTATCGAATCTAGCACATGCCTTCTAAGGTGCCACTTTCCCAAACTAAACAGATATAAATTTGTTAACCTTTCTTCATAATTAAAATCTTTAATTTCTTTAATTAATTTTGTACCCTACCTCTGCATTTTTTCTGAGTGCCATAATATCCTTCTTTAGAACAGGTACCCAAAATGCACAGTCTATTCAAGGTGTTCTTTTACCATTGATTTATGACTAGACATAATACTATTCTAATCCTGAGAATTAATGCCCCTTTCATAACAATAACTTACTGTCCTTAGCAACTACTTATTGACATTGTACATTGTTCATTGTTGCCTATTATGTTGTCTATAACAATAACTAGATCCTTATATGTTGTTATTCCTAATTTACTACCATTTGGGGAGTTAGTTGCCTGTGCGTTCTTACCTTGGGATGTGTACTTGGACCCATTCTCTTTAATATTTTTATTAGTGATATTGTAGAAGGGCTTGATGGTAAGATGTATTTTTGCTGATGATACAAATATATGTAACAGGGTTGATGCTCCAAGAGGGATAAGTCAAATGGCAAATGATTTAGGTAAACTAGAAAAATGGTCAGAGCTGTGGCAACTAACATTTAATATGGATAAGTTCAAGATAATACATCTTGGACGCAAAATCCCAAGGGCAGAGTATAGAATAATTGATATAGTCGTAACCTCAACATCTGAAGAAAGGGATTTAGGGGTAATAATTTCAGATGATTTAAAGGTAGGCAGACAATGTAATAGAGCAGCAGGAAATGCTAGCAGAATGCTTGGTTGTATAGGGAGAGGTACTAGCAGTAGAAAGAGGGAAGTGCTCATGCCATTGTACAGAACACTAGTGAAACCTCACTTGGAGTATTTTACACGGTACTGGAGACCATATCTCCAAAAGCATATTGATACTTTAGAGAGAGTTCAGAGAAGGGCTACTAAACTGGTTCATGGATTGCAGGATAAAACTTACAAGGAAAGGTTAAAGGATCTTAACATGTATAGCTTGGAAGAAAGATGAGACAGGGGGGGATATGATAGAAACATTTAAACATGCAAGAGATTACCAGAGCATGAACAAGCTCCTTGGCAGCATTTTGCATGAGAAAGAGGAGGATGCGGGAGATGTTTTTAAGACGGAATCAACATGTTTTATCAACATTTTGGACATTAGTAGCTGTCCTCCATCAATCAATCATCTTTATACCTATCAATCATTTTGTTTTATTGTACAGTGTGAAATTCTGAATCACAAACCAAAATAAACATGCTCATCAATTGTGCAAATAATTTGTTTTGTCATTATTATATGTGGCAGTTCAGAAATGGGGAATATGTACGATTAAGCGATCAACCCAAATTCAGATGTATTGCTGTTCGTAATAGAATGAATCTCCAAGTCTAATAAATGTATTATCATTATATACTGAATTACACAAGAACACTAACCAGCTGCATAGTAACAGTGGGGATTTCAAAAACTATCACAAACAGAAAAGTGTTGCAAAGGTCTAAAAGTAAAGTAATTAGCATAGCATTCAGCATCCCGTTTCTAAATGTATCATTGTTATAAATCTCATCCATGATCCTGCATATTTTGCACCTGATGGGTACTCAAGGGTCCAAAAATTAAATTATAAAACTAAGAGACCTCACTGCTTAAATAGTATTATATATCTCAGTCCTTAGTCAACTATCACTATTCTTCCTTGCATTTTTCACATTTTGCGCTTAGATTGATTTTTTGTTTTTTGTTAAAAAGAAATATCTGAAATTCAGTGCATTAGATTATCTGATTTAAACTTATAACAAAAAACTGGATTGAAACATTAGAAAAGAAACTAACTCGTCTTTAGGTTCATTTCATTACTGAGTTGAGAAACCTTTTCAAGAAACCCTGCATATCGTTATAAATAATTTATAGGACATATTTCAAAGCCTCTGCGATTCTATTGAAATTTAAATGTACAAGTTTTTATTCAAAGCTTTAAGCTCCTTATATACAAAAAAAAGAGAGAATTTGTTACCATGCAGAAGAGCCAGTGTGTGGAAAGGTCCAGTCTGCAGAAAACAAAACTCAGCTCACATAATATTAAGAGGATTTGTACTTTCAATTTAAACTACTGTTACATTAAGAAATAGAGACTAGACTTGGTGCAAATTTAGACTGACCTTCCACCTCACCTCATGGGGCGAGAAGTCTTCGTGGTTCATTATAAAAATAAAATGTGCTGAACCATGCAATAAAATGCAGGTAGAGCACAGTTTGATGTCTTTACAAAACTGGAAATCAAGGTAAAAAAAAAAAAAAATAAAAAGAAAGGGTGGGGCCAGTGGCCTTTTCCGATATTGTTAAATAGCCACAGATCTAGAAAGTGAATTTTCAGCATGAACATTTGTAAGCAACTAAATGTGGATCAAACCTGATTTAGAAAGCCTGGTCTCGTAATGCTGGGTTTTACAGATTGGTGAACATCGTTGAAGCTTTTTTGCTTCTGCCATGCTGTGCTAAATTCATCCAGCTACTGTGATTTAATGGATTTGCTGCCAAACAAAAAAAAAGTCAAAAAGGTAACATTTTGTCTATGAGATTGTGGATGAAATTATTGAGTGGTGGAACTCAATCAGTTTTGGTATTGAAAGGGCTATATGGATTCATTTCCAATATATATATTTTTATTTTTTGTATTTTTTTATCCCTTATGTTAAATTGTAATCTTTAGATCATGCTTAATAATGTTTTTCTCCTTCGGCTGGGAATCGAGCCAAAAAGACTCTGGATGATTTACCACCAAATCTTTATACGCTTTAACTCGAAAGCGTTGATGGTAGTATTGAAAGTTAATTTAAAATTAATTTGGCAGTTCCGTTAAAGACACCTAAGCAAATGCGATTTGCAAAAGTACTGTAAAAGATTAAGTCCTGACAAGTTCTACTGTATGTAGAAATGATGTGCCATCGTTCATTTTTATTAAGTCAAGCACAATATGTACGCAGAAGACTGTAATAACAATTAAAATCGCTTTGCTTATTGATCTCATGTAATGTTCATATTGCTATTTAACATTTCAGTACACTTTCATCTTAACATCCAATGTTTCTGATTACAGTATCATTAAATAAAACATGTCGGCATCTGTCAAATTTGTATTTATGCTTGCACTGCATAATTCATCAATGCACAATAGTTGTTTTTATGCAATTGCATAAAAATAGTTTATTTTCTTTTGTGCATAAATTGACTATTGCCAAAATAACACAAATGGCATGCGCATTCTTATGCATAAACATATACGTGTATGTGTATACAGATACAAACATAATCCCATAGACATTAATATAATATTATTATTCTTCACAAAATGGACCATAATAAAAAAGGATTATTCAATGCTATAAACATTAAGTAAAGGGTACAACAAAACTTAATTTGACCTTTAAGCATACAACCTATAGGAATCATAAACAAAAATACCTTATCATATATATTTTTTTATGCACCATGACAATACAAAATTTTCAGATGCAAATATTACATTATACGATTTTAATGTATGTATTCATATTTTTACAAATAGGATGGTTTAATAGGCACATGCAAAATCATAACACATTAACTATGCTCAATAAATCCTTTACAAATTACATTTGACTAATTTTGCAATATTTTTCCATATAACTGTGATATTCAGTTGAACTAAGCAACTGCCCAAAAGAAAAAAAAAAAGACGGCAATGGGAAAATATTAGAAAAAAAATATGAAAAAACAAAGAAACAAAAACTGGTGCTGTTTATATTTCCACTTTCCACTGAATATACAGATTATATATAACACAGATTAGTTATATAACACTGATTAGTCATTAGTTATAACAATTATTTTTAATGTGTGCTGAATAAGATGTGATCTGACAAAGTCAATTATTTTTGTACTAGTATTAATATTTATTTATAACTTGAACAGACACACTACTTTATCAAATAACTTTGGCTCAGTTAGTAAATAATTCTATTCATTTTATAAAATATTCAAAAAACAGTTCAAAGGCATAGAAAATAAAAAGAAGAAACAAATAAAAAGATGTACAGGTCGAAAATATGTACATAATAAAGATAGCATAATAAAATATGTAATAATGTAAATATATATCACATGTAAAATACATATAAAAAACAGCTTTTCAAATGGTAAAACAGACTCTTTTTAAAATTGATAAATAAACATATAAGATGTTAATATAACATTATTTTGTTGTTGTTTTAGTGGGATATCATAGTTGATTTAATTTTTTTTACAAAATGTATTTATGGTTTAAATAGTTGAAATTACAAAGAAACAATTATAGTTAGATATCTTAAAGAAAATAAATAAATGTTTTTCATGCTATTCATGTTAAGTTAGCTGCGACTGATAAAATAACTATGGAAACATTTGTCTGTAGCTAAGAGGGGTTAATTTACTAAACAGTGCATTAATTTACAACTGTGAAAATTTAGCGGGGAAAATGGCTTAGTAGAAAGATCATCTTCCACATTGTTGCTTTGAAGATTTTTTTCAATTTATTTTTTTAAGACATATGTAAAAATAAACCTCTTTAGAGTCAAACTGTGCTAATGAATGGGCAATCTATCTATCGCCTCTTAGTACTAGTCCTGCTTCTATGTGCCATATTGTAGAAAATAAATCTGGTCAGGTCACCCCTAGACAGGACATTGTATCCAAATTGACAGTAGTTAAAATTAATTGTCTGCAACCATGTGATTAATTATGCTTTTAAAATTTTAAATGTATGCCACATATGTAACAAAGTAAATTTTCCCTTTTCATATTTTGATATCACGTCATTGTGACTGAAGGTTCTGTCCACTAAACAGCAAGTGGTTGTGAGTTCAGATGTTTTTTTTATTTTATTTTTACCATTAGTACTTTGTTAGCCTCAAGTTTGCAAGTCTCTTTTCAACTCACCTCAAGTATCTATCTATGAAAAATGGAAGTCCTTCATACAGTATCCAATGGTCCATGACCCAATATAAAACCCTTCTTCTTTTTCAAAAATCTAAAGTATGGAAATGGAAAAACAAACAAAGCTAAATGTAAAACAATCAGATCAACAGACAGCAACATCATAGATTGAGGCAGACCTTAAGAGGTACACACTTCCTGCCTTGGATCATGGTCCTTAGTAGTCTATGGGGACTTTTATAAATCTGTCTCTTTATATTTAACATTTAAATAATGGGTGTTGATAAAGAAGAGAAAACACTACCACAATGTAAAGTTCCATATTGCAAAATGACTACACAGAGCAGATTTATAAACTATTTTTGTGCCATTTAAGTTTGTGGATTTAAGTAGCAAATATTAGCAAAGATATTTTTATGAAACAACATATAAAATGTTTTATATACAAATATATCACGTGTTAACAGTCTAAATAAATGTAAAATATATATATCGTCATATAAATGTAAGCTTAGTATGTTATTAATTTTACTGTTATTATTCCGCACAAGAATAACATTTGCTATTTTTTGCTAACATATTAATGAATCTTGTATTTATATTTTGGAAAAATTATACAGATGTACTTTAGTATTGATATAAAGCAATGGGCCCTATGCTATATTATAAATATTTTTTCAGGTGACTTTATAGTTTTTCCAAAAATAGAACGGTATTATGAGTAGGTTGTATCTTTTTATTGGAAGAAAATATTGTATTATTTACAACTTTCAATTTGTTTTCGCATTTGTACAGTACCTCAATAACTCAGTTTTCTCAAGTGGTCTATGTAAAAAGAAAATATAAAGTGGTCTTCTGTAAAAAGAAAATATAAAGGCTTATAAACTGCAAGAGAGCATGCCTGTCAAAATCAATGCATAGATTCTCCTGATAAGATTCATTGGTAAATGTATTTTTATTTTAATGCGCTACAAAAGTATTTCTCATATATTCATCTGTACTAAGCAATAAGAATATGGTTAAACCACATAAATTTATTGAAAAAAATAAATAAATAAGTGAAATATCTGTCTAACCTAAAAAAATATTTAATTGTATTTTTCATCCGTTAAGCTTTTCTTTAGTTTTAAGAATTTAAAGATAATTTGGTGAAGTATCATTCTTAAAACACTAACTTATATTTACTATCCTAGATTAATTTTTATTTCAATACATATAGTTTAAAACAATGGCTAGATGCTAACCAATGATGTGTCTCTCCCCCCTCTTTTTTTTTTTTTTTTTAAAGATGAATACATTTTTTTTTACTTTAAAAACATGTTTGTTATGAACTGTGGAGCAACTGTGCTAGAGTAGACATTAAAGAGTTAAGCTGTCCATCGATTTGAAGCTTTCTTTAATGTGAGCACTTGAGCATGTAAGTGCTAAAATTTGGCATGTTTGTTTGACAAGGCACAACAAAGCAAAGTTGATCTATTAAACAAAAGATCTGTTTCATAACCAAACAAAGGTCACATAAGTTTACCACGTAACCTACTTAGTGCAGTAGAAACCATCACTGTATTCCAAATTCCATCTTTCTTATTCAAAATAGGTGCTAAACATCAATAAAGAATTTAAGGAGGAAGCTATATCTGTAAAGCCGAAGGCTTAATACGGAACATGTTAATAAAAATTAATAAACAAACAGACCTATATTATCGATATGTTAAAATAGTGCTGCTAAAAAACACAGTAAAATCAACCACTTAATTCCACACAGTACGTAGAATGAAAACAAAGCAAAGTATGGTGGCTAGCGCTCTAAATAGTAAATAGTGACAACAAATATGTGCACAGTGTTAAAAAAAAATGCAGTAATAGAAGTATATACATACACTTTTACATAAACTGTATCCAGAGGAATTTCTACAAGACAAAAAGCTCACATAGGGCAATATAGTCTGTATAATAACAGACAGACAGTCAGTGTGGTCATTATACAGACTATTTTGCTTAATCCCATAGATCTTCTCCTATATCTACTAGCAGAGTATACCATTAATAAAACACATTCATATTTACACAGACAAATATTATATCTTGATTTATTAAACTTAAAACATAGTTTTAATTTTATATTACATTTAACATAAAGTATATTCAAAAATATAAATTAAATTGAAAATGTAATTAGTTAATATGAATTAATATCTGCCTGTCTCATTATAAATTAAACTGCCTGTAGTAACTAATCTCTAAAGTTCTTCACTAAACAGTGAATTATGGTCAAACGGTAAAAGAATTGCAAATGTTGGCCAAAATCGCTGGCAATAACTGAAAATTCCAGTTTAGTTATTTTGGCTTAAATTTTGTAGTTCCTTCAAATGTTATTCAGTAAAAGGAAAATTCAAAGTGAATTTAAAATTTAATGTTGAAATAGCTGAACTGGAAAACAATCTCTATGTCAGCGATGCTTTCAGTTTGGCTACTCTGGTCTTAAATTTGACATTCACTTTGAATTTTCACTTTAGTAAATACACTGACAGTCTGTTCTCTGCAATTTCCAGTTTAGTAAATAATGTCTTATATTCTTCATAAAGCACCTTGGATATATAAGAAATATTAATATATACAATTGTACTTTTTTTTTTTTGGTAAAACGGGGCCAAAATTATTTAACTGGTAAAATTATCTGGCTTTTTGGCCTAAAGTCTGCCATTTCTTTTTCAGTTTTCCACAATTTTTAATTAAGCTAATAAACACTGTTATGTTGCTTTCAAATTGATGTCATTATTAAACACCAGATTTTGGCAAGCTGGAAAAGAAAATATAAAATTTAGGTAAATTATATCTCTGTGACTGTAGCACAATTTTATAATTCAGTTTTTCAATTCACTATAGTTTAACGTTTAGTAAAGAAATGTGTATTTAGTCCATGTCTTATCACAGAACAATGCTAACTCAGGATTTTATTCACTAAACAGGAAGTTATCACAAGTTTTTAACTTCAGGCTTAAATGGGCAATCAGCAAAAATGTCCATCTCAGCCGAGAAGATTTTTTTTTTTATTTAGCTCGTTTAGATTACATTTTCAACATTGTCAGTTTACCAACAATTGTTTAAATAATAGATTCTCCATTGTTAAGAAGCTAGATTGAAGGTATCAAATAAAAAAAAGCAAATAATTTAAAAAAATTACTGTACCTTGTTTACATATTATGTTCCAGTACACAATAAAACTGCATAATGCCCAACAAAACAAAACAAAACAAAACAAAAAAACTGAAAAATACAATTAAAATTGTTCAGGGTTCTTTTCTAGTCTCTAATTTCTAATTTATGTGCACAACACATTTTGTTATCTTTGATGTATTTGTCATCTGTCATTTTTACAGATTATGTTACTTTATGGTAATTGTTGAGGGGGGCGGGGGGTTGCTCGTGTCATTTATTTTATTTTAGTTTACGTGAACACCTTTTCTTTACATCTGAAAACATTATAAACATATTGAAACCTGACATTTTCCGGTAGATAAGAATTAATTAATCCCGAAAGCATAGATATAACATTCGACTGGATTTCCTACACAGTGGACTTTGGTGGGTGGTATGTTGGGTTTAAGTAAAACTGGTATACTGTGCATGTAATTTCAGCCATTCCATCACATTATGCCTCTGGTTTTAAAACTACCTAGAAATTATTCAGCTATAGCTTAATAATAGACATACAGTATTATTCTGCCTGGATACTTGAACACAGTGCAAAAAACCTAGAAACAACTACTACTTTGTGTCTATCTTGTTTAGCATTAATAGCAATGTTTCTATCTTGTTTAGCACTAATAGCAATTTATTAATCAAATGGTGAATTACCCAAACACAACAAATTAAAACTATTTGAGCACTCTGGCTGATCTTTAAATCGTTTTAAAAATACAAAGTAATGTATTCTTTTAATGTGCGGTTTCATCCAAATGACATTCTTCATGGCTTAAGACAGAAATGCAATTATATTCACTATATTGTTTTTTGGCAGTTAAAGTGTGAATACGAATATTAAATGGAAGGATCATTGTTGTGATTTTATTTTTCACACAGCATATTTATGATTAATTACTTATTTTAATTGTCCTTGAAAGATAAAGGTACGCATAGATGTTTGTAACATTACTGTTTAAAAAAAAAAAAAATGTGCCATGGGTACATTAACCTTATGATATTTAGAATGCAGTACATTAAATTCAAAAACATCTGTTCATCTGTGCATAACATCACTGTGAATTTTAGCAGTATCCAGACCACTGAATATACTGTGGCATTCAGCTTCACATGAGTCAGCATGGTATGATGTATTTGCTGTGTGGAAATGAAGAGCAGACAAACTAGATCAGCATCAAAGCGGAAGCACTGCTCCCTTCAGGATGAAGTCTCCTCACAATTTTAGCTAGCAGTACAGCAAAAGGATTTATTTTCTAAAGCCTGGCCTATGGCATTGAAGGCAGATCTCTAGTGACAGCCTGTGATTTGCCAACATACAATATACTTCCATTTATAAAAATTCATATAGTTTTACATTTTTATATGTAATGTTTAGTTTTACATTTTTGTATGTAATGTTTATTGTAACGGATCACCTGGCACCCCGACTGGGTACCTCCGTTGATGGATGCTCCTAGCGCTTCTTGAGGATTCCAAGCACTCTAGCCGACACCACAACCACCGCTGGCCGAACCTCTCTTCAATCAGAGCAAAGCAGGAACAAGCTCTTACAAGAGCTTAGGAGTGATTATAGCAAGGGAATATGCAGAGCATAGCAATCCCCTGTAGCAGATCCCCCAATAAGAGATGAGACTCCAAATTGAGGATGAAGTAGAACAGTCTAAAACTTTATTTTAATTGGGACTAGCCCATATGGTCATTACATTAACATTGCTGTGAAAACTCAATAAAATTACAAACAGTCAAATCATAGCAGGCAACATACAGTGACTTATTATAACATAATTACATATTTATAAATGGGTGGGGAAGACCATAATTAACACAAAATGTCTCTCCTGGATGCAGAATTAGTGATATGCAAATCTACCCAAATATGCAAATTACCAGTCTTGCTATTCAGGTAGTGCATATTACTGTTGCTACCAACAGAGGGCACTACACAAGCTCCATAGCCAAATCCACCTAGTTGGTAGCAATCCTCAGCAGTACAGGAGAGCAGGCAATACATCCCAGGGGCCGTAGTCACATGGCAGGAGGCTGGCAATCAGTCTTCTCCAATGCCCAGTGGCGAGGCTGGTTCCGCCACATTTATAAAACCCCAAAAATCTGTAAAATTTTGCGAATGTCTTATTACAGAATCTACAAAATGTATCAACGAAAAAAGTGGTTTCTATCCAATACAATACACCAATAGTCCATGTATTGTCAGTAATCCCATTGGAACAAAATAGGTAAATGTCTAAATTCTAAACAGTTGGATTTAGTTTGTATTTTTTGTGCAATGTTTGACTATTTTGGTATAGATTTTACAGGCCAGTTGTCAACTCACTTTAATTCAGTTTATAGTGAATGAACCCTAAAATGTATGCCTTACAACTACAATGTTTATAATCCGTGGACAAACAAAAAACAATGCACTGTATCCCTATTGTCTATTTAATATGACATAATTCCAGCTTGAAAAAAAGATTTGGACAACAATGGCTAGGATTTAGAGGACTCGTAGCTATTGGAGATTCAAATTAAACCTTTCAGGTTAACCCTAGCCATTTATTTTACCTATTTTGGAGGAGTGGGCTTAAAGGGATTCTCCAGTGCCAGGAAAACATATTTGTTTTCCTGGCACTGCAGGACCCTGGAGTGCCCCTCTCTCTCCCACCCCCCATCCCAAGTTGCTGAAGGGATTAAAACCCCTTCAGTGACTTACTGGAGTCCAGCGCCGATTAGTCCCTCTGCGCTGGTCAGGCTCTGCCTACTCTCTGTTTACTCTCCTCCCCCGCCGGCTAACGTCAAAGGCCGCGCACGCGCATTAAACATCTCCATAGGAAAGCATTATTCAAGGCTTTCCTATGGGGATTTCGGCAACGCTGGAGGTCCTCTCATAGTGTGAGGACGTCCAGCGTTGCTTTTCAAGAGCTTGAACACTCCCTATATACCTGACAAGGACCTGCCAAGGACTTTATACATTTGCATTCAGCAAGGAGGAGCAGTTTGATCATAAGGACAGCAGAGTATGGATACTTCACCTGGAACATGACTTTTTTTCCAATAAGACATTTTGGTGAGATCCACCTAAATACAATAGTGACACTGGGACTGTATATACATTTTTTCTTTTTTCATTTTTCTTTTTTTCTTTTTCTCCTTTTTTTCTGTATTTTTTCATTTTTTAATTTTTATACATATATTTTTTTATGTTTATTTTTTCCACTATTGTATATATTTCCTTGTCAGCATTCATCTATATTCCAAATTTGGAAGTGTCTATGATACCATACAGTTTGGCATTTGTTGTATATTAGTGAGCTAGCTCTTGTCAGGATTTTTTATACATGGAGTTATATTGGACGCTATAGGATACATTTTCCTCTAATTATTAATTTTTTCACAATTTTTTTCACTTTTTGTGTATATATTTAAATACTTATGAAATACTTTTTGAAATTCATCAATTATTAAATACAATATTATATTTTCAAATTTATTGAGTGCGGTATCATTTATTGGTTCATTTTCGTGCTATCGTACACGTTTACTCTGCAGTCATTTCTGCAACACCAAGGACCTTTGGATCTTCTTCAATAGCTCTATGATATTAGACTATTAGTTAGTTTTTTCACTCAGTTTGTCAGCACGCTCAACTGTAATTTTTATTGCGAGGTGCCCACGAAGGCACAGACTAGGATAAGCTACGAGGTACTAGATAGCTTTCTGTTATTATTAATGCTAGGTGCCCACGAAGGCACAGACTAAGATAGCTACTAAGAATTGGACAGCTTTTTGCTATTAGCGACGCTAGGTGCCCACGAAGGCACAGATCAGTCTAGCCAAGAGCAAGTACGCAGCGGTGCCTATTAAGGCACTAATTAAGTTAGCCACGAGCAACTGTACAGCATGTATTGCTAACAGGGCTAGGTGACCACTTAGGCACAGCACAAGACAGCTACGAGCTATTGTACAGCCTGTGTCACCAACATTGGCTAGCTGCCCATGAAGGCATAGATCAAGTTAACCACGAGATATTGTACAATGTGGGTCACGAACATTGCTAGGTGACTACTTTAGCACAGATTAAGATAGCCACTAGCAATCATACAGCAAGCATTACTTACATTGCTAGCTGCCTAAGTGACCACAGATTAAGACAGCCACGAGAAATTTTTCAGCTTGTGTTATCAACACCGCTAAGTGCTCACCAAAGCATCGGTCAGGATAACCACAAGCAATTGTACAGCTTGGGTTACATACTTCTCTAAGGTGCCCACGAAGGCACAGACCAGCTACTATTATTACAGCTCTATCAATCAGATGCCCAGCAAGGCACTGATTAAGGCTTTAACCTAGACCAGTTTCAGGCTCTAGTGTTGCAGTTGAGGATTGGTTAGACAGGTACCATTCCCCCTGCTCTAGCAGTTACGTGCTGATCGACCGCTATATTCTCCCATACTCTGATTGGGACCTGCTGCATATCGTCTTGCGCGGAGTTGTCCCTAGGGAGATATTAGCTTCGAGTTAGATTTCTATGTTATGTTCACCGTCTTTTCGTTTGTATATTCTCCACTAAGTATGTCGAGTTGCAGTCACTTCTTCTACCCCAGTTATCCATTATTGGGGCAGTATTGACTAGTAACCATGTTAATTATCGTGTGTCTGTTTAGTTTTATCAAATAAAGTATTTTCCAAAATTTTCTTTCTTGACGATTCAGGGACAGCTCTCTTTCCTCTTTTCTCAAATTTGTCTACTTAGGGTTACCCCCTGTGCTGTCCCTCTACCACCTTTATTATTGCTATAGGGCCAACTCGTTTATTTCATATTTTTAGATAGATAACTAGAACCACCCACATGATCTGGAGCATATAAGGTATTGGCTGCATAAAATGAACCTTTTTGCTTTTGGGGCAGCAACACACCACTCGCTCAGTGACGTTTCCTCCAAAAGAGATACAAAGAGAGAAAAGCGACCAATGTGTGATACTGTACGAATCCAGATAAAACACCGTAATGCTAAGTATCACACTTACCTTTTAAAAAAACCTTCAATTCTTGGCCGTAATGACGTCACAATACATTGTGTGTCAGCCCAAACCCTTCCAGTGTTGGCCTACCTGATTCCGTCATTGTTGTTGTTGGCAAAAAAGAGGGAAAGGTACATACTATATTTGTGTCCAAAATAGCACATGCCCCTCATAAGAGCAGATCTCTCCATCGTAAAGGTTGGACAGGGAACAATTTACATATAAAAAAGAGAGGGAAAAAAGCTGGGAAGGGAAACAGAAGGTTATATTTAAGCCATATAAGGTGCAAATAAACTGTATAAAATTATATTACACACATCAAGAGTACAACCGACTCCAGTAAAATATACATATTCATAAACCACTTTCAGTAGAAATTAAGAAGGACAAACATTTAAATTTTAAAATAAAGAACAGTACAAAAAAACTAATAAAAAAAATATATATAAATATATAAGAAACATTGCAAAAGTAATCTTATTGGGGATATAGTTATCTGATTAGTGTACCAACAAAATGTAACGAAAGAGGAATATATGACTTTACAAAAATTCCAAAAAGATAATTCTGTGGTAATTAAACCAGCAGATAAGGAGTAGGGGTAGTACTCATGTCATTGAAGGATTACAATAAGGAGTCTCAAAGATTACTATAAGACATTACCACATATAATAAACTAAAAATTGATCCAACAAATGATCTAAAGGAAAAATGTCACAGTTATTTAATCAAGGGGCAAGAAAAAGGAATCCTAAACCAAAAATAATTTAACTATTTAAAAATGTATTTCCCAAAAATCCCAGTACTGTCTCATCTCCCAAAGGTAGATACAAAACTCCAGCCAACCTCTTGGGAGACCTATTGTTACGGTTCTCAACGTGGCAGACAGGCGGCCAGACGTGGTCGCTCCTGGAGGTCCCAACAGGGTACTTGAACTGGGGAACTTTGCAGTCCTGGTCCTGCTTCCTACCTCTGAGCCACAGCAGCTTTATACAGCGACAAGTGATTCCGGTCCTGTTTTTCCTGGCATGTCTACTACACTAGGGGCTGTACCTTGAGTTGGCTGTGCTTCACCTGACCCTGATCACACATCAGCAGGGTATTTAAACTCAGCCTTGCCCTGTGCTCAGCGTCAAGTCTTTGATCCTGTTGTGTGTTTCGTACCAGTGTTCCTGTTGTTTGATCTGTTTCTTATTATTGACCCCGGCTTCTGACTACTTTTACTCTGACCTCTGGCATCCCTTGACTTTGGCTACTCCTCGTTGTTCCTGTCCTCTGGCATCCTTTGACCTCGGCTATCCCTCGACTATACTGCTGGTTCAGTCCTTGCCTGTCCTGTGTATTGGTACTTCATCCTGCACAGCCCCCGTGCACAGACCCACAGGCCAGGTGAATTCTTACCTGACCACCTTGACCTTTTATCTGCAAGGGTGAGCAACATATCTGCGCTACAGACTCCATTCCGGGTAAGACCCTGACACCTATAGTCTCCGGAATTGAATCAGTATCATGCAGACTATCTGAGTATAACGATAGATGTCTGCAACCAATAGTACAGAAAATACCGAGATACCTCAAAGACACGGGAAGTATACTAAGACATATTAATGAACTGGTTTGGGAAGACAACAATTTTTTAGTAACAGGAGATGTAACCTCCCTCTACACCATTATTGTACATGAAAGGGGCTATGCTGCTATCAGACACTTTTTAGAACAGTCAAACAATTTTAAACCAGAACATATTGATTTTATCATGGAAGGAATTTTTCTTATTTTAACCAGTAATTATTTCTGGTATGATGGAGATTTTTATTTACAGGCCTGTGGAATGGCGATGGGAACTAGGTTCGCACCCAGCTATACCAACTTATTTATGGCCCATTGGGAGCTCCAATTTCTACATCATGGAGATCGCTCGGTGGAGGGCCTTGTTACCTATCGCCGTTATATAGAATCGCTTAAAGATTTTTTATCAATAAACTAAATGACGATTGGGGTATATCGTTAACTACAAATTTTAGCAAATTCATGGTAAACGTTTTAGATTTGAACATTTTCATTGAAGGAAATGAAATCAAAACTAGTACGTACATTAAAAAGGTTGATGTAAATAGTTTCATACACACCACAAGCTGCCATTTTGCACTCTGGCTAAAGGCCATCCAAAAATCACAATTCTTTCTGATTAGAAGGAACTGCACAGAGGAAAATAAGTTCATTGAACAATCAGACAAATTAAAGATAAGCTTATTAGAAAAAGGTAAGAAGGAAGATCTATCCGATGATTTCAACCAAGTTTTAAAAATGAAAAGAGAGAACCTATTAGAAGAAAAAAATAAAACTAAACCAGATATGGGAAGCAATATACCTATTATTTGTAGTTATAGTCATGATAATAAACAATTCAGGAAAATTATTAATAAACACTGACCCATTTTAAAAGAAGATCCCCTATTAAAAATCTTACCTGATAAACCAAGAGTGATTTTTAGAGGAGCACCCAATATGAACCGATTATTAGTAAAGAACCATATAAACGAACTCCATATGAAACCTATTGACACTAGAAATGGTTTCATTGGGTGCGGCATGTGTCTAGCAAGCAGGAGCTCAAACAGCAAAAAACGACATATACGAAAATGTAATAATTGTGTAATTCAACATAAGACGAATACTTTATTATCAAAAATCCTATTACTTGTCACTCAACAAATGTAATTTATTTATTGTAATGCCCGTGTGGCCTAAAATATGTAGGCCGCACAAAACAAAATTTACACACGAGGGAAACATCAAAAAAGGCTATGAGGGTTATAGTGTGTCACACCATTTTAAAACTAAATACAGTAGTAACCCCAATGTATTCCAGTTTCTAGGCATTCTTAATGTTTTCGGGAATTGGAGAGGAGGAGATTTTAATAGAATTTTAGGTCAAAACAAATGGGATGGATATTCAACCTTGGGACTTTACAACCCCAAGGTTTGAATATTGACTTTGAACTATGCCATTTCCTTTAACAGTACTCCTATTTTCAATTCATATCTTGATTTTAAACAATTTTAGGTACATTTATCAGATAACTATATCCCTAATAAGATTACTTTTGCAATGTTTCTTATATATTTATATATATATTTTTTTTTTATTTTTTTTTGACTGTCTTTTCTTTTAAAATTCAAATTTTTGTCATTCTTCTTAATTTCTACTGGAAGTGGTTTATGAATATATATAGTTTACTGTATTTGATTGTACTCTAGATGTGTGTAATATAATTTCATACAGTTTATTTGCACCTTATATGGATTGAATATAACCTTCTATTTCCCCTCCTCCACTTTTTTTCCCTCTCCTTTTTATATTTAAATTATTTCCTGCCCAACATTAAAGTGAAGAGATCTGCTCTTATGAGGAGCATGTGCTATTTTGGACACAAATATAGTATGCAACTTTCCCTCTTTTTTGCCAACAACAACAATGACGGAATCAGATAGACCAACACTGGAAGGGTTTGGGCTGATGCACAATGTATTGTGACATCATTACGGCCACCCTCCATCCTAAGCTGACATGTATTCCTAGGTAAGCCTTGGTCGTCTGGATATGTGGTAGGTGTGGTGTGCTCAGTAAACTGGCGGAAATGATAAGCGACTTTGTCCGTAACATCACTTCCGCCAGCCATGTATAGGATCTGACGCACCCACCACTGACACCCCTGGCCACCAATGAGAAGAGCTATGTTATAGTTGTATCTGGGGAACGCATAGTGTCTGCTGATGGCGGGCGGATGTGGCGAGCGGCAGAGTCCGCAATGTCACTTTCGCCAACCACAAACCAGACATGACACGTCCAGATGGACACCATTGAACTACCAATAAAAAAATGTAGATAAAAAGCGGCTAACCCAATTACCGTATAGTGGTTTTCAACACACAGGTGGAGTTAATTATTTAAAGGGATGATATGAAATTCGAACACAGGACTGGCCAATCTAATAACATGCGACCTTAAGGGGAGGATCCAAAGGACTCACAGGACATTTAAAAGACAGAGGATTCTTGAGGCTACACTACAGCTGACTGAGGAAGCTCATAAATTAGTGAAACACGTTTCAGCATATTTGGAATTTTTATTGAACTTTATTTTAATATATACTATATTTGTTTTTATTTGCAATCAATAAATGTATATGTTATTCAAACACAGTCCTTTGAAGCCTCCAAGAATCTTCAATGGGGAAGTAACATCCCCAGAAAAGTGGCACCCTGCTAATTACGCTTAGAGCCAGGAATTGAAAGCTTTTTAAAAGGTAAGTGTGATACTTACCATTAAGGTGTTTTATCTGGATTTGTACAGTATCACACATTGGTCACTTTTCTCTCTTTGTATCTCTTTTGGAGGAAACGTCACTGAGCGAGTGGTGTGTTGCTGCCCCAAAAGCAAAAGGTTCATTTTATGCAGCCAATATCTTATTTGCTCCGGATCATGTGAGTGGTTCTAGTTATCTATCTATCTATCTATCTATCTATCTATCTATCATAGATTATCATTCCTAAGACCATCTCCACTATACACTTTTCTGTTTCTTCTTTTTTATATGCCCCTTCAAGTTTATTGTTACACCTTATTGATGGCGTAAGTTAACCCCTGTATTTGTATAGCGCTTCACTAATTGGTATATATTCTATACCATTTTTTTTTTTTTAATTTTGCTTTTAAAATAGATTGTGGATAAAAGGGTATTGCACTTTAAGTGTTGAGCAGCTAAATATTTAGGCACTATATTGTATCACACTACCTCCTAGTAGAGGTAGATTTTAGTTTTGTTAAAAAAACAAAAGTACATTGGTTATTAAGTACAAAATACATAATTCTCACTTGATTCAACAACTTACAATTACTCTGAGCTAGAAAGTCGCAAATGCTATATGTTTAAGATACACTATGTCATCTATAAGTCATGCTGTTTTGAGGTCCTAGACATAATTCAGATTTTGGATTCTAGAAGGTAACAATAGTCTTCTCCATGACCATGTTAACATTTGTGATATAGCACAAGTGTATCACATCATAAAACGAATTCTGTAAAATTCACAGTTAAGTATTATTTGATATATTTCAGCATACTGAGAAAAATCTGTTACCTTCACAATTTTTCCTGACATGTATTATAGCAACATCCTACTTATAAATTGCTCAGCAGGAGATCATTAGAGTAAGAGACAAGTAAACGTATTTCTGCCGCAGTGCTGAAAAATAGCTAAATTATTTTCAGATATCTTATTTTGTGTCAAGATATGGTAACTATGTTATGTGTACTCTGATTTATTTTTTTTCCCCAAGTTGTTTTGTCTTGTGATCTATAAGTGGCTTCTGCCTTGTGTTCATCTATTTCATCATGCTTGCGGTTAATAAAGTTATTTTGCCATGAGAACTCATATATGTGACACATTTATGCTAGTGCATTCTTTATTTAGAAATATACTTGTAATTGAAAACGTATTGTTGTCAGCATTGTGCTTCCAAAAACAATGTTACTTATCTGAAACGTCTCACTAATTAGGAGCTGGCTGCACATTTGTTTTCAACTGTACTATTCAATAAAAGCTCATCAATGTGGAAAAACTGCTGGAGCCGTCTGACTTTACTTTGATTTAAGAAGAGGGAAGTGACCTTTTAAGACTTACACAACTTATACAAATGCCTCAAGTGACTGCATTATTTATACCATTCCTTTTAGTATTTTACAGAACACTAAAATATATATAAGTGAAGCATGTTTTTAATTAAAACATCTAAAAGTTAAACTGAAATTGAAATAATAAAATAATGGACAGTCTAAACACTAAAACAACCTTAGCTAAATTAAGGAGTCTTGGTGTAAAGATCATTCCCCCTGCAGTTTAACTATTTAATTATCTGCCATTTATGTGTTAAATCACTTTGTTTATGCAGCCATAGCCATGACTCACACAGCATCCCTGCACACTTCCTGAAAAATAGTTATAGGTTTTTTTTTTTTTTTAACATCCATTATTGTACAAGGCGTTTCATATACAGTTACTTATCTTCTGCACTGGTAATTGCTTGGTAGTACCTACAGCATACTTATATGTGTGATTAAAGTTTAAATAACAGAGTAGAACTTCTAAAGTAAACATAATGCGCTGTACAATTTTAATCTATTTCATGGCGGTAGTGTTTATCACAACCAGGGGAGGTGTGGCATCTTCTTTATAGACAAAGTGATTTAATTCCTAAACAACAGAGAATTGAGCAGTGACAATGCAAGGGCACAAGCTGCACACCAAAACTGCTAAAGCTAAAGTTGTTTTGGTATCCCCTTTAAGAACATACAGGAACAATGTTTATTTAGTGTGTGTTAGAAATAATGGAAAACAAATGACTAAAGTATTAAAGGATGGTATGATTTTACCAGATGAAGGTTAAAGTGTTCATCCATGCTATAATCATCTCCTGTCTTGACTACTTCAGTTCACTCCTCATTCGTCTTACATACTACCAGTTCGACCCATTACAGTCTACAATGAATTTTGCAGCCAGGCTCATTGTCCTGGACTCCTTCACCTTGCACACCTCCTCCCATGTCCATCCTTACATTGACCTCCCTTAAGATGTAGGGCTCAGTTACAAATTAGGAAAAAGCATTATATTAATTACCTAAAAATCATTTAATAACACTGCTTCTATTAACCTTTCCTCACTAAATCAAATTTTAAAATTATATCCCTTTCAGGCCCCTCTTTTCTGCCAAACATCCACATCTGTCCTCTTTTCACACTTGCGCCTCTCATGCTCACCTTAAATACTTCCCTAGGACTGTACTATTTTAATGGATTTCCAGTCACTGCTCCTTTAGACTTATCCATTCTCTATTCTTTAAGGACAATCACCTAGAGCAAGGGTGCCCACAAAGTAGATCCCCAGATGTCGTAGAACTACAACTCCCATGATGCCTGGCATGCCTTTAGAATGCCACAAATAAACAGAAAGAAAATAGGTCTGCGCAACAGGAATGATTTGTGCACACCAAGTACTACCCAAGTTTAATGAAGGACAAACATTTTAGGCTCTTGCTCTTTATTAGTGCATATGTGCCTTTAGATTGCTTTAGAATGACAAAGCATCATGGAAGCTGTAGTTTTAAAACATCTGGGTATCTACCTTTTGGGCACCCCTGATCTAGAGTAAGAACTGACTTTTTTAAGAAGGCATTTCAGCCAAGTTGTTAACATCTCTCCCTCCTTCCACACACCTCCTTAACCCATTTAACTTCAAACTAAGTCATCACATTATTTTTGTAGACACTTCTAGTATTCTTTTTTCCATGCATGATCTTACCCTTGTTTCCTGTGTCCTTTAACCCCACTTCCCTCGGAATGTAAGCCTGTTTAAGTGGGGCCTTCAGTACTTTCTGTTCCTGTATATCCAACTTTTCTGGTTGCAGCTATGTGTTTGTTAGTCCACCTACTGTACAGCTCTGTGAAATATGTTGGTATTAGTGATTAATTTCTATTACCATTACTGCAGGAATTTTCATCTTTCTGTCATAATATTACCGATATGTAACATGATTTCACCCATCTATAAGTTATGTACACATTTGTTTACGTAAACATTACATTGTGCTCTGGTACCTGTAGAGCTTAAGCTCATATTAATAAATCTAAGAAAATTGTTTTAATCTACTCAGGTTTCTAAATGTAGTCAACAAAATGTTCCACCATACTCGTTAAGTACACTGCGCTCATTTTGCTTTCACTGTGCTAAACAAACACAGGGTATTTTCCTTGTGCCAGACCTCTTCAGCATGGCTCTGCTCATAATCTACCCGGAAAGGGCATCAAACTTACATGCCCACTTTGGGAAGTGTGGATGTCACTGATGGTTACACAACATACCCCCTCTCTGACCCTGTCCCCGTCCCCACCTGTATAGGGCTGCTTTGCATTAAAATGCCCAGACCCACATCTATTTGGAATGTTTGTGACATTTGATCTTTTTACTGCATTATTTAGTGTGAATTCACAGTGCTAAGACAGGATAGCTAACATACTTTCTTGTAAAGTGAAAAATTACACTTCAAGACAGGGATAGCTGTTTTTATATGACAACATGGCAATCTACAAAATAAAAATATTTTCGTTACACCCAGTCTTTGCTATGACTTCAAATAACATAAGTCATTATTGTGAAAATAATCAAGCGTAGCCTCTAACAAATCAATACGGCAGTAGTGTAACTCATCAAATCAGTAAGCCTTATTGATTTTTCTCTAATATCTATTGCTATTATAAAGGACCCTACCTTTGTTCACAATTGCAGACATAGTTATTAGGATTATAGGAAACTCAGTGGATTTGTGATAAATATATATTCTTTTATTGCTGAAAGAGAAAACTAGGTAAACTGCCATACACATTTGTTGTATATCTGCAATTTTATTTTCAGTCGCAGGCAAGCATTTTATTATATGGGAAGGACAGGAACTGTAGTGTCCAAAGCAGTGCTGTATTTGCTGCAGGGCAAACAAGGCATTTGCCTTGGGCTGCACTTTCCAGGGGGCGGCAAAAAACATCCCTCAGATACCCAGGCAAATACCTTGTTAGCCTGGTGGCAGACGGCTAGCTGAGTTCCAGGCGGGCGGCGAGTGAGCTCTGATGATGTCATATTCCATGTGTATGTTTCTGCAGTAGTCTTCTCTCAGGTCCAGTGAGGAATACCCCCGGAAACCCCTTGCATGGGGACCTGCATATAAGGCTGTGTGTGGCTCCCATTACTGAGTTCGTTTTACCCCTTCATGAAGTCTAGGCTCATGTTTGGGGGATTGGAGAGCTATATTCACTCTGGGGATTGCTATAATCACTATACTCCCTGGATTACACCACTTGTTCTTGTAAGAGCAGCCTGCTTTGCTCTCTGGACTAGGAGAGGTCTACCCACTGGAAGCTGGATCCTGGTCTTGGGTCCAGGGTGGGTGGAGGACAGCAAGACCCTAACCAAGCTGCGGCGGTTTGTGGGGTTTATGGTGGTTATGGTGTCGGGTGCGGTGCTTATGGTACTCAAGGATTACTAGGAAGCAGAGGCACTCGGTCATGGGTGTCAGATGGTCCATCACATATATATGCATTAATGCCGTTTGGCCTGTAATTGTGGGAGGGGCTTATTATTTGACTTACCTACTTAAGGAAACCCCTTACCTTACTTCATAGTGCCCGAGGTCTAAACGATTTGAGATCCACTTCCGGGTTTGTACAGATCACCATTTTGGAAAAGTACCTGTTCTCCACGAGGTCTCCTACTCTAGCTTTTCCAGGCACGAGCCGCTGGGCTTTTCTTTGAAACAGCTCCTTCCTAGCAGTCATCGCCGAGGATAGAATCCAGATACTCACGAAACCTTAAGCCATGACCACCCGTCACACCAGGTGCAGTCCCACAGCATCATTACGGGTCAGGTCTATACTTTACATTTTTCATTCGCATGGTTTCACGTTTACATTACTTACCTTGACTGCTTTGTACAAACCATTCGTTTCACTGCCAGTTTTGTCGAACGTATTCCACTTGTTACATTGCTGGCTTTTGTTTATACAAACTCCCGAACGGGGGACACCCTGTTTGTACGTTTTCTTTCAATACTCGGCTAATCTTTCGTGCACATAGTTCACACGAACACAGATGTTCGAATACACTTCACATACTGACCCCTACCGGTCTCTTCCCATTATCACATGGTTACAACAATACAACTGTTCGTTAAACTTTCTGCCTAACAAGAATCATGGGTTACACTCATGTGCACTTTTGTTTACACACTCCCGAATGGGGCACAGCTTGTTTCTTACGCTTTACACATTTACTCAGCTACTGATAGCACGAAACTCATACGGCTAATATTTTGTGCACAGGAACACACGAAATGCAGCATTTTGTTTAAAATAACTAACATACTGACCCCTACCGGTCTCTTGTCATACAGCATGCATATAAATTACAAATGGGCTCTGCTGTTACAATGTCTTTGTTTTGGATTATTGCCACATAATCTTTTGGATTCCATGCTAATAATCTTTTGGATTCCTTGCTTATACTTTTGTGTTACCTATAAGTCTCTTTGTATGTGTATGCTTAGGACAATATTTACAGATAATTTTTAATACGGTTTTCCTCGCTTATAGTATAATTATAGTTTCTCTTAAAGGGGGGTAATTTAGAACGATACAAGTAGCTTGATTTGCGGGGCACTTTTGCTCTTTAACTTGTACGTTGTACACATATCAGGTATAAGAATGGGATATGTCTATATTCATTACTTCAATACGTTGTTCTATCCATTCAGGTTACAGGTACTACTAAAGCTACCAACTGATTTATCCATTGGTATCTCAGTATAAATCAGTGCATAACCATACTTACCAGGTACATACACCTGCTTACTTCAAACGCATAAACTCTTTCTCCCCCTCCCCCCCAGGTTTAGATACTAGCGTACTGGCAAACAGGGACCTTAGAGTCCAATAGGTATTTTAATTTTTACGGCTTCCATGCCTTCAGTTAGTGGGCCCGCGAGTCCAACACCCATCCTCACTCTCAGAGGTATACACCCATCGGGCCAATCATAGCTAGCCGCCTCACATAGTAACATAGATAGGGCCTCACCTGTCACTCCCCTTTTCTATTTTTCTGGTTACAGTCACCGACACCCCGACACTACGTTCAGTGGCCACAAAAATCCCCCCGCCAACACATAGATAGAACCTCTCAAGCCGCTGGGCATCTAGCAGGGCCTCACCAGTCACCAAACTAAGCATAATTGTTTCACCACTTGGCTTTAGCTAGCAAGCCAGTACGAGGTCTCTGATGTACAGGTAATAATGGCAATCTTTATGTTATTTATTATGTCTCAAGAAGGTGGCGAGGAATTTTCTCTACCCAGCACTCCGGCTAGATCCGGCACACCTTCACGTAGAGGAGATATAGCTAGTCCAGCATCAATCAGATCCTGGACAATCCTTCGTATTACTACCGAGCTCAGGAGATGACAAATTCCATATCCGGCTGCAGCAAGGAAAGCCGAACTATTCAAACTACTTTGCCCATCAACTGATAAGATGGAGGCAGGGGAAGGCATAAGCAATGCCAATTCTGATGATATTCATGCCATGTTATCCTCACTCATGACTTCCATGGGTAAAGTAAACGACAGGTTGGAGAAACTAGAATCAGTTACTTCAGCCCTGACTACTGCCGGGCCTCCTGCTATAATCCAACCTGCATCAACTGAATCTCACTTAGGTGGTTCAGTGACCACTTCCGATGACGTTAACCCTGCCCACATGATTCCTGCTCATATTAAGAAAGATATCCTGGAAGGTAAAGATGTCAACCTAGCATCACTCCTAATTGCCTCCCAGGATATAGTTGAGAATAAAACCTATACATATGATGGTGTATCTGAGGTGATTCCAGGTTAAACAGGAAACTGACCTTACCTGAGTTTGTGTTAGCCTTTGGCATTTATAGAGATGTTGTTTGCTCTATTTTTCCTAATATAAGGGAAGAATTTGATTTGTATATGCACAAGCTGGCAGACCTAGGCAACAAATATGGTGGTACAGCATTTTATGACTATCACGTCTTTTTCAGCCAAAATGTCTGGTGCTCTCTCCCAGTTCGGAAATAGAACCAATTGGAGCAACTGGATACAGAAATATTCTGCAGACACTTTGCAGGTCTAAAGACACCAGCTTGTGCATCCTTTTCATCCTCTACTCATACAACAAATGTTTGTCCAAACTCAGTGGGAGGATCACCCCTATGCTCCAGTTCCTAGCACCTCTGGTAGAACAGAGAAAACTACCAGGGACAAGTTAGGTTGTTCCATTATCTTTTTCAGTAAATCACAAATCTGCAATAATTTCAATGTTGGTACATGTAGTTTTAGTGCATGCAGACTCTTGTATATATGTTCCAAGTGTTTCCGGGCACATGCTTAAACCATGTGCCCCAATAAAATGTACCCTAAACCTTACTTAATGTCTGTCAACATTAATGCATTGCCATGTTTATACTATCATACGTTACATGTATAGTAAGTACAAAAGCATACATATTTCTAATCTTAAAAAAGTGAAGACAGAGGAGCTTTATCACCTGACTATAATTGCAAAGCAACGTATTAGCAAAGCGCGGTAACTAATTTGGTTGCTGAGCCTGTATACCTGTAATCTTATTGTGAGATTACTACTACCCAGTTAAAAATTCTCAGGTGATAAAGCAAGATATCGTTCTTAAATGATTGGGTCACAGTAACAACCCGCCAACAGTTGGGGAAACTATTGCGAGAAAGAAATGTCTATCCATGGCTACTAAAGTATTCTGTGGATCCCCTTCTTATCTTTTAACTACTCATCACAAAATGCATCTGGTGAAGAAAGGTCATTGTTGACCTGGAAATCCTTACACCATTTCTTTTCAATATTTATTTTACAATAAAGGTCAACATCTTTAGCACATTTCCAGTGATGTGAAAACTTTCTTGGACACAAGGACCGAGATACTTTTTTCATCTTAAACTGAGTCAGGAAAGAAAGGGAAAAGCTCCGGGAGGTGTCTGAGAAAAACAAGTCAACATAGAGAGCTGAGAATCATGGGAGTTGTAGTTCAGCAACATCTGGAGGGCCAGAGTTTTGGGAAGCCTGATATAAAATATGTATCTACAAAAAATATAAAAAGGACAAAGACCAAATAGGGTAATACGTAAAATACACTTAATGAGTGAAATTTCAAGGTTAAACTAAAGGTTAAACTTACAGTGTAAAATAAAATACAGGCTCGTCTCCAACTGATGATAATTTCTAAAATGGTAGTTAAGATAAATAGTAATAAAAAGCCCATCAGCAAAATCTCTGAGATCACTGGATCAATGGCAAAGTGCAGGTGCTACAAGATGCAAAAATAAGGTGCGCTGTTTCTTTAAGACAAAATATAAAAGTGCCAATAGTGCAAATATGTGATAAAGTGCAATGCAATACAATATACAGTGCAATACAATATAAAGTGCCTGCTCATTGTAATCAGTGCTACTTCACTTAAATACTTGCTTACACATACATAATAAAGTCTTCTCCAAATTTCATGAGCATATGTAAGGGAGAGACACAAAAAAACAACAAATAATAGTGTAAATCTGTATAGAAACCAAATAATAATCTAAATGAAAATAAGTGTTCACTCACAAAGGTAGAGTAGTAAAAGCCTGCTCTAACTATAACAGCCTCTGTTCCCTCTTGGGAAAAAAGATCGCTCAGACGAGACGTTCCACTTCACACTTTTATTGCATTGACTCCAAACAGGTTCTCCTCCTTCCTCCTTACACTTGAATGCCCAAGCACACTAAGCCTTACACAATTGGGATGTCGACAAGTGTTCCGTCAGTGTTGCTGTCCATAAAGACTTCCGGGGGAGTAGTTACCCAGGGTGCTCAGTGCGTGATGCGTGGATAGCGTGATGACGCGTTTCGCCGTGTTTACGGCTTCATCAGATCTCTGATTTTCTTGGTATACAAAGCGATTGTTTTAAGACACTAATTACTAGCACCAGTTTTTCACTTGTTTTGTGTGTGTAAAGTGCAGGTGCTAGTAACACATGTTCTTCCCAAACATCAGACAAAAATGCAAGAAAATTGCATCAAAATATAATAAAAACAGTAACCTAGGTACATATGACAAACTCTATGTGAAAATCGATATGTCCAAAAGCAAGTCAGTACAGTGTCTTACAGGCATAGAGTTTTTATAAGAGCGTTGGAGCGTTACCAACAGCTGTATCCGTTCATAATCTTCTTCCTTCCATAGATTGCGTGCCTAAAAGTAAGTCCTTTCGTTCTAAATACTTAGTGGAACACACGTGCGTTCCACAAAGTATTTTGAACAAAAGGACTTACCTTTTGGCGCGCAACCTACGGAAGGAAGAAGATTATGGACGGGCACAGCTGTTGGTAAAAAGTCAGGCTTGGCCAACGACAACCAGAAGGCGGACTTCAACGCTCTTATAAAAACCTTATGCATGTAAGACACTGTACTGACTTGCTCATTAAGTGTTTTTTACGTATTACCCTAGTTGGTATTTGTCCGTGTTATATTTTTTGTAGATACATCTTTTATATATTTTGTACTTGAGGAATTTGAGGAATCCTTGTGTTATCTACCTTATTCATATGGTAATTATCCTTTTGAACTTTTTTGCACCGTATCATTAGGGTGAGCGTGCTGTTTGGTTATACTTAAAAAATAGAAGCTGAGATAGAAAGCTGTTAAAGGCAATATAGTGGGGTTGTTCTAAAAACTGAGAGGTGGAAAAGCCGAGGGGTAAAGAAGAGAAAAAAAAACTTTGGGATTGGTAAACCTAATTACTACCTACAGTCAAGGCTGTGCTAAATATGCATATCGTCACTGGGAAAACTCTAAAAAAAACACATTTCAAAAGCAAATACTATTTCATATTTGGACATGATATAAACACTGTCACATCTTATAACACGTTTCTGGAAAAAAAAAATACGAACAAATGGACAGTTGATTTATTTTGTGAAGAAATATTGTCATTGTATTTATCCCTGGACACCCATCAGCCGTTGATATAAGATTGAAACAAATTCATTGATTGCTTATGACAGCGGCATTTCCATGTTACACTAGCTATAAAACGTAGATCTAGTCTGATACATGGCATTATTATTTCATAGAAAAACCTAGCAGTGTACGATTGGAATATAACATTTTATTAGAAAAGATTTTACTTTTAATATAGAAGAATTTATAACTCGCAAGAGGACTTGATTCTTTATTTCTAATCTATATGAAGCTAATAATGTCTAGAATCAATCATACAGCTAGTTTGGTTGAAACAAGACATGATCGCCACTGAGTTCAAAACTGAGAAAAGAAAAATCAATATTTAATTAAACCAATTCTACATTGTTGTTTACCATCGGATGAAATTTTTAGTTCTGTGCTATCATTTTCTGGGCAACTGTGCAAAAAAAGGATAACAATAGTGATATAAATGTTTTTAAAAATAAGTACAAATTTCATTTTGCTTGTAATTGTCATATCATTCAGCTCTGACAACCTATCAGAATGAAATAAAGTATTTTATATGTTCATTTTTCCACGTTATGTTTGCCTTTTTTTTTTATTACTTATACAGTATGTAGCACGCGTGGTAAATGTCTGTATTTATCTGAACCTTTAATCAATTAAGAGTTACTCCAATCATCAAAACCATTACAGTCCGCTGTAGTGGTTATGTTGCAAGGTGTACCAATAATGGGGCAAACTGTTAAGCAATGATTTGCCCCTTCCTTGGGTCGCCATCGTGATCCCTCATGGTCCAGTGATGTGCTTCTGGCTTCTGCTGAGCTGCACAGGATGTAAGCTCTGGTGTCACATTTCATTGGCTGAGATTATCAGTTGACTACTCTCAGGATTGACATAGTCAGCCTCAAATTCTAGTTCTGTGTTGGCTGATAACACGCCAATGACACTGCCAGAGGTGGAGTTACACCTACGGCAGCAGGGTTTTTATACTTCGTATGTGCAGAGCTTCATAGTAAAACACACTGTACGTACAGACTCCAAAGACCATGACCACTGCAATTCACTGAACTGGTCCTGGTGTTTGGAGTAACACTTTAGGCTAGCTTGATTGAAGCCCTGCTTAATTGATCATTCTAGCAGCCCTGTTTAAGTGCACTTTTCAAGTGCTTAAAAAGCCATCTATGATAAATATTATCATCTTGTAAGTAAAGGTCATGAATTTACCTATTTCAAATGGCCCACTGCAAACACATAGCTTATATAACTGCTTACAACAAAACAAATGTTATAGTACAATTTTGTTATAGCAACATGTAACAACTTAAACTGATTGAAGTAGTTATAGTGTCTGGAGTCTGTAGGCGCCAGACCCTACATCACTACTAAACAGTTTACTTAATGATTAGCATAGCTGCTTGGTCCCCGGCAGCATGCAGCCCAGCCTTAAATTATATATGATGGAGGCAGAGCTTTACTTCTGCCTCACACCATACCAATTCATACCAAGGTTTTGGGCAGTGATTGGCACTCAGTTGTTGCTGTCAACCCATCATTAGCAAAAATCTCTGGTATGGTTTGAGGTGGTATGGTGTCTACCCTTCCATCACTGAAGACTGCAGGCCACCAGGAGCAACGCAAATATTAACTTTAAAAAAACACTCTGGGCAGGAATGTATGCTTTTAATGCATTGTTCTCAATATGAGTCCATAGACTGGCTGAAATTGCCAAGTTGGATGCATTGATGCAGCTGCCAAGGGAGGAAGGATAGGGTTTAAATCATTTGCATGATGTTTAAGCCCTAAGGATAAGATAGCACCCAGGCTTGCAGGCACCATAGTGTCTTAATTAAGATGACGGTGTTGTGATGCCTAGGACAGCATTTACCAATTGGTGTTCCACAGAACCCTGTGGTTCTGCGGAACACCAATTGAGGTTCCGACAAAAGTTTAAAAAACAAAAGGGCCGCGGGCAGCGAGGGAGCAGTGAGCAGTGATCTCCTGGCGCCAGCATCACTAAGAGGCGCGAGAGAGAGCACAGCTCCCTCGCCGCCCGCACGCCAGCCGCTCAGCAGCCCCACTGGACCCCAGGGAATCCATGCCAGCACTCCTAAAGGTAGGGGGCTGGGTGGAGTAGAATGTAAAAAAAATAAAAAAGAATTATATGTGTGTCTGTTAGGGCGTTTGTATGTGTTTGTGTATCTGTCAAAGAGTATATGTGTGTTTGTCAGTGAGAGTGAATGTGTGATTGTCAGTGAGTGTGTGAGAGCGTATGTGTGTCAGTGAAAATGTATCTATTCCTGTCCGTGAGAGTGTATATGTGTTTGTATGTGTGTCTGTAAAAGAGTATGTGTTTGATAGTGAGAGTGTATGTGTGTCTGAGTGTGTCAGTGTGTGTATAAGTGTGTCAAGGTTTGTGTGTGTGTGTGTGTGTGTGCCTGTGTGTGTGTGTGTGTGTATGTCAGTGTGTGTGTATCTGAGTGTGTCAGTGTGTGTATGTGCCAGTGTGTATCTGTGGGTGCAAGTGTGTGTATATGTCACTGTGTGTATCTGAGTGTGTGTGTATTTGTGAGTCAAGATGTGTATGTGTGTGTCAGTTTGTATCTGTGTGCCACTATGTGCCAGTGTGTGTGTGCATCTGTCAGATACATACACACACACACAGATACACACTGACACAGAGATACACACTGACACAGATATACACACACTGGCGCATTCAAACACAGATATACATACCTTGACACACCGGCACATACAAACACAGATACACGCACTTTGAAACATAGATATACACACCTTGACACACAGATACATACACACACACAGATACACACTGTGTGTCAAGGTGTGTGTATCTGTGTCAGTGTGTGTATATCTGTGTGTCAGATTCATACACACTGGCACATACAAGCACAGATACACACACCTTGATACACAGATACATACACACACATATACACACACTTTGACACACAGATACACACACCTTGACACACACATACATACAAACATACACACACACACACAGATACACACTGTGTCTCAAGGTGTGTGCATCTGTGTGTCAGTGTGTCTATCTGTGTGCCACTATGTGCCAGTGTGTGTGTGTGTGTGTGTGTATCTGTGTGTCAGATATGCACACACACACACACAGGTACACACACTGGCACATACAAGCACAGATATACACACCTTGACACACACCGGCAGATACAAAAAACTGCATTATTTTTTCCGGCAATGAATTACCAAGTTTATCAAGACATTTTGCAGGAGAACTTAAGGCCATCTGTCTACCAGCTGAAGCTCAACAGAAGATGGGTGTTGCAACAGGACAATGACCCAAAGCATAGAAGTAAATCAACAACAGAATGGCTTAAACAGAAGAAAATACGCCTTCTGAAGTGGCCCAGTCAGAGTCCTGACCTCAACCCGATTGAGATGCTGTGGCATGACCTCAAGAAAGCGATTCACACCAGACATCCCAAGAATATTGCTGAACTGAAACAGTTCTGTAAAGAGGAATGGTCAAGAATTACTCCTGACCGTTGTGCACGTCTGATCTGCAACTACAGGAAACGTTTGTTTGAAGTTATTGCTGCCAAAGAAGGTTCAACCAGTTATTAAATCCAAGGGTTCACATACTTTTTCCACCTGCACTGTGAATGTTTACATGGTGTGTTCAATAAAAACATGGCAACATTTCATTCTTTGTGTGTTATTAGTTTATGCAGACTGTGATTGTCTATTGTTGTGACTTAGATGATGATCAGATCACATTTTATGACCAATTTGTGCAGAAATCCATATCATTCCAAAGGGTTCACATACTTTTTCTTGCAACTGTATATAAAGATAATCAAAATATAATCAAAATATAAAGCAATGGATAGTATGGTAATAAGATGCATACACAATTTGCTAAACTATTCACAGTCAGAATATTATAGGTAAAAAAATGAATTGTGATTGGTGATTACAAAGGATTTTGATGAATTTGTTAGAATGATATCACATGGACAAAGTGCCATCAAAGAGTACATTTTTTTTTTAATTCTTTATTTGTGGTTTTCAGAAAGTTTATGACATGGTAACAGGTAAAGAGTTAGGAGATAGTATTACATAACAACTTAGCATCACATGTTGACATTTGTAGCATTTGTAGCATTTGCATAGGTCCGTGGTAATCTCTAGCTAATTTAGCTTGTATGGAGCATCGTCAATGAGAAGTGCATTATTTAACATAACCAGATGGTGGGCGGTAGTACCCTTGTTGACTAACAGAACTATGGTGTAGATCCAAAGGGTGCTATTGTGTGGTTTTGACCATCCAATCTGGGTGTACTGTTGAGGGTTCTATTCTCAGCCGCTAATGCCCTGTAGCTGGATTATGCTAGGCCCTCTCAGGACCATCGTGAGTATGGGTTGGTGCCTCGGTGTGAGTGGTTGATGCTATGTATCGTGGTTGCTTTGTGAATTGGGATTGGTGTGGGAAGGTAAGTGGGTTGGTTCTGTAATTTCTTTTGCAGATTTGGTGTGCAGGTGTAGGTGCTGGTGTTTTCTAGTGTTCTAAGTGCTCTTTTGTGGGATGTGCAGGTGAGTAGGTAAACATGGGTTTACAACAGGTAGGTGATAGAAGTGAGTAGTTATATTGAGAGATGGTGGAAGATGGAGAGCAATTTTATTGTGCTGGCCAAGAAATGTGGTTGGAGTGAGTGGGTCTGGTCTCTGCGCATCCCATCCCCAGGAGGGAATGGGTGGGGGAGAGTGCGGTGGGAGGAGGAAGAGGGGTAGGGGTTGGGTGAGAGAGGACAGGAAGAGGGAAGAAGAGAGAGAGGAGAAAAAAGGGAGAGAGAAAGAGAGAGAGAGGGGAGAAAAAAAGGGTCATGGTAGGGGTCCTTGTGTGGTGTATTCATTCCCCTCCAGAGCAGGTCTGTGGGGTTTAAATCATGGCAGGTGTCTCCTGTGAGGTAGAGTGTATGTGGCATGTCATGGTTTGGTGTTTTTAGAGGCTTGCAATCCATGGTTCCCATACCTTGTGGAATGGTTTGAGGGTTTTGCGTAGTTGCGCAGTCAGTTTGTCCATGTCATAGGTGTCTCTGATTTTCTGTTTTACTGTTGTCATGGTGGGTATTCGCTTATCCGCCCAGAATTCGGCTATTGCTCTGCGTTCTCCTAATGTGAGCCTAGCCATTTTTTTATTCTCGTTTCTGTTGAGTGTGTCCACAGGTTTGGACATTAGCATCATCCATGGGTTACGCTAGGACCTGTTATTTTAGTGATTGTACCTGTGACCAGAATCCCTGCAGTTTTGGGCGTTGCCACCAGCAATGTAGGAATGTGCCTGTTTCTCCACACATTTTCCAGCAGAGTGTGAGGTACAAGATTTTGTATGCTTGCTCTTTGTGCGTGACACAAATGGTTAAGGTCCATATGGAGTCCCATATATCTGCCCAGTCGCTAGGGTCATCTGGTGGTCCTAAGTCGCGTTCCCACACTGCTACAGTTTGGCAGTGTATCTGAGTTGTGTGTGTGCCGTGAGAGTATTGTATAGTAGTGAAATTTGCCCCTTTTGTATTGGGCATTTGAGGCATTGTTTCTCGAATGATGTGAGTGCTGCCGTGCCGGCTTGTTTGATTATGGGTTGTGCCGCGAGGTCTTTTAGTTGGAGAAATCTTAAGAGGGCTGTGGAGCGTATATCTTCTTGCCTTGGCAAGTCTGCATAGTCTATTATGTTGTATTGGTGGTGGAGATGCATTACCCTGGATATGACTCTATGATCAAATTTTCAGAAGTGTTGTGGCGTTAGTCCCAGTGGGAAGATTTTGTTATGGTAGATTGGGGTTAGTGGGGAAAGGAAGAATGGTAAGTTGAATTTTATTTTCAGCTTGTCCTATATTGTTAGGGAGTTGGTGATTGCTGGTGAGGTTGGCGGTGGGAGTGCTCTGTGTATGTGTGGTACCCACATGTAGTGTGAGGGGAATTCCCAGCCAAAAATATTGTGTTTGAGGTGTACCCAACGTTTCGCTCCAGGTGGCACATGCCATTGCTGGATTTGGGCTGCTTGTGCTCCGTGGTAGTACATTATGAAGTTGTGCAGTCCTAGGCCTCCGTGTGTTTTTCGGGACATACAGGGAGTGCAGAACTATTAGGCAAGTTGTATTTTTGAGGATTAATTTTATTATTGAACAACAACCATGTTCTCAATGAACCCAAAAAAACTCATTAATATCAAAGCTGAATATTTTTGGAAGTAGTTTTTAGTTTGTTTTTAGTTATAGCTATTTTAGGGGGATATCTGTGTGTGCAGGTGACTATTACTGTGCATAATTATTAGGCAACTTAACAAAAAACAAATATATACCCATTTCAATTATTTATTTTTACCAGTGAAACCAATATAACATCTCAACATTCACAAATATACATTTCTGACATTCAAAAACATAACAAAAACAAATCAGTGACCAATATAGCCACCTTTCTTTGCAAGTACACTCAAAAGCCTGCCATCCATTCTGTCAGTGTTTTGATCTGTTCACCATCAACATTGCGTGCAGCAGCAACCACAGCCTCCCAGAAACTGTTCAGAGAGGTGTACTGTTTTCCCTCCTTGTAAATCTCACATTTGATGATGGACCACAGGTTCTCAATGGGGTTCAGATCAGGTGAACAAGGAGGCCATGTCATTAGATTTTCTTCTTTTATACCCTTTCTTGCCAGCCACGCTGTGGAGTACTTGGACGCGTGTGATGGAGCATTGTCCTGCATGAAAATCATGTTTTTCTTGAAGGATGCAGACTTCTTCCTGTACCACTGCTTGAAGAAGGTGTCTTCCAGAAACTGGCAGTAGGACTGGGAGTTGAGCTTGACTCCATCCTCAACCCGAAAAGGCCCCACAAGCTCATCTTTGATGATACCAGCCCAAACCAGTACTCCACCTCCACCTTGCTGGCATCTGAGTCGGACTGGAGCTCTCTGCCCTTTACCAATCCAGCCACGGGCCCATCCATCTGGCCCATCAAGACTCACTCTCATTTCATCAGTCCATAAAACCTTAGAAAAATCAGTCTTGAGATATTTCTTGGCCCAGTCTTGACGTTTCAGCTTGTGTGTCTTGTTCAGTGGTGGTCGTCTTTCAGCCTTTCTTACCTTGGCCATGTCTGAGTATTGCACACCTTGTGCTTTTGGGCACTCCAGTGATGTTGCAGCTCTGAAATATGGCCAAACTGGTGGCAAGTGGCATCTTGGCAGCTGCACGCTTGACTTTCCTCAGTTCATGGGCAGTTATTTTGCGCCTTGGTTTCTCCACACGCTTCTTGCGACCCTGTTGACTATTTTGAATGAAACGCTTGATTGTTCGATGTTCACGCTTCAGAAGCTTTGCAATTTTAAGAGTGCTGCATCCCTCTGCAAGATATCTCGCTATTTTTGACTTTTCTGAGCCTGTCAAGTCCTTCTTTTGACCCATTTTGCCAAAGGAAAGGAAGTTGCCTAATAATTATGCACACCTGATATAGGGTGTTGATGTCATTAGACCACACCCCTTCTCATTACAGAGATGCACATCACCTAATATGCTTAATTGGTAGTAGGCTTTCGAGCCTATACAGCTTGGAGTAAGACAACATGCATAAAGAGGATGATGTGGTCAAAATACTCATTTGCCTAATAATTCTGCACTCACTGTACATAGTTGCCCTCCGTACCTGAGTTTTTTTGCCTCGCAATATATATTTGTCGATTGCAGCTTGCAATTGTTTAAAGTCTCGGTGTATGATGGGTATCGGTAGGGTTTGGAACAAGTATAAGAACCTAGGAAGTAAATTAATTTTGATTGTTGTCACCTGGCTCAGCCATGATACCCCTAAGGGGTACCATCTTTGTAAGTCTGCGTGTGCTGTGGTAAGTAGCAGTGTGTAATTCAGTTTGTATAGGTCCTCTAGGGTAGTAGAGAGGTGGATTCCCAAGTACGTGATGGGGTTCGTTGTGACCTGGAGTGGGAAGTTATGTCGTATGTGGTGTAGTGTTTGTTGGTCGAGTGCCACAGGCATTAGTTTGGACCATGGCTTGGTTAGGTTGGGAATAGTAAGCGTCATACTGATGCCTCCGTGGTCTGACCCGGAGATAGTCCCCACGTCTTTTTGTGCTATCCATAGTTGCGTAGTTGGCGATATAAAAAAGTTACCAATTCTGGAGTATGAGTGGTGCGCGTGTGAGTAGAAGGTGTAATCGAGTGTGGAGGGGTGTTGGGCCCGCCAGATGTCTAGCAGGTTTGTGGCCTTGAGGAAGTTATCAAAGAGTTTGTCATTTGTCGAGGGGTTGGGTGTGTTTCTTGCTTGGGTTGTGCGGTCGAACGCTGGTGTATGGTTCGATTACTTGGGAACAGGGCAGGGTGGTTTTCTGGGTTTTAAGGAAGTCCCAGAACAAGCGATCTGGGTGGTCTGGGGCGTTGATTGAGCATATTGTTATTTTGTGTATTCTGATTTGTCCTGTGAGTGACACATATCTTCCACCAGGGTCTTTCTGGACCGTTATGTTTGTTAATGGGCAAGTGTTGCGGAGCAGGATGGCTACCCCTTTTTTCTTTGGATCCGGCAATTTGCCTGATAGTATAATTTGAACCGTCTATTGGTCAGTGAAGTGTGCCTCTTGAATGAGGATTACATTGGCTCCTGTATGGTTGGCCCACCGCATTAGGCCGTGTCTCTTGTTAGGTTTGTTTAGGCCTTTGGCGTTTATCGAG
The DNA here is from genome assembly GCF_036172605.1 of Pelobates fuscus. Classification (NCBI taxonomy): domain Eukaryota; kingdom Metazoa; phylum Chordata; class Amphibia; order Anura; family Pelobatidae; genus Pelobates; species Pelobates fuscus. The sequence continues at coordinate 215,956,913 of NC_086322.1, forward strand.
GTGCATTTTATTTTATGCGCCCTGGGTGGCATCTTGTTCAGTCGGGTATGGGTGAGGGACGGGGGTTATCAGGTGAACGGGGATAAGGGAAGAGGAAGATAAGGGGGATTAAAGATGCTAGGAGGAGGAAGGGGGGAAGGAAGGTAAGTTAGGCTGGGGTGGGTAGCTGTCCCCCCACTCCACCACTCTCTCCCCCCCCAAAGGTCATAGGTGGAACACAGAGTCTAATGAGAGAGAAGAGTGTGAGTTTTAATTAGACTGGTCTTATCTGTTTGGCCCGTTAATGGTGAGAGACTCGGTAATGGACGGGAGACTCGGTATGGTTGGGACCAGTCGGTCCTGCCAAGTCGGGGAGTAAGGAATACATCTATTAGGAAATAGACTGTGGAAATTGGGAACGAGGTGGTCTGCCCAAGTGTTGTGAAGCGGCTGCCTCCAGCTCATCATGTCTTGGGGATAGTGACACATAGGAGAGGAGTGCAGGGTGGGGAAAGTAGGTAGGCATAATAATAATTTGATAAAAAAGTAATATTAATACAACACTCCACCTGTAGCTATGAGTTGCAGCCTCCCCCACTTCCCCCACCCCTGTCCATGCATTTTCTGCTCAATGTGTTTGCAGCACCTTAGGATGCTGTTTGTTGGTGGTTATGGTTAGTCCCTCTGTCTGAGTCAATGTAGAAAAAAGGTAAATCTACAATACAATAATAACAGAAAAAGACATAGTATAATACTGTTAACTTGAAAAGGGGAGTGGAAATATGGATAGTAATTCACACTCACAAACCAAGATTGATTGTAGGCATATCTTATAAAACGATGAATATCTCAGGATAGGTGGAACATCATGGTTTACATAGAAGGGAACAAAAAAGCATAATAGTGCAGAGTATCTTGGTAAAAAGTACACTTTAATGATAAGGCACACTTACAATGTTGTAGTGGCAAGCAGGCATATAAAATCAACCGGTCTCAGGATCACAGGATAAATCACAGGATCAGCATAACCAGAAAATCAAATAGAATAAAATGAAATAAAATAAACAGCCTAATAAATAAATAATAAAAACTCTGAAACACTATGAATCAGCCCTACGCGTTTCGTTCAAAAGTCCTTGAACTTCCTCAGGGGCAAAAGCATCCTTCTATGTGTAGGCATAAACATCCATATGATACTGATGGCTTTTAAATCCGTCCGGTTTGGTGCGCCAAAAATATCCTCCAATTGTCAGCTCGCTTCCGGGTTCGCCCATCTGTAATGCTTCCGGGTGCGAGCTGATGACGCAACCGGAAATGCGGCTCACGTCTCTCTTCCGGATCGCTATCTATGCTTTCCACCTGATATGCGTTCCACCGCTCATTTACAGAGCGGAGAACAACCACAGAGGCGGCTCTAGACTTTATGAGGCCTTAGGCGAAACGCAAACATGAGGCCCCACTAACAAAAAAAAAGTGTCACATATACACATTGATGCACTGTCTACCTGTGTATGTGCCTGAGAGTGTGTCTGACAGAGAGTATCCTTGTGTGTGTGAGAATGTATGTCTCTGAACATGTTTGCGTTTTTTTCTGGGGTAGCTGCTTGAAGTGTGTTGTGTGTATGGGGGCGGGGAGAGGCGGGTGATGGTGAGGGGGGGGTGATGGTGTGGGGGTGATGGTGAGAGGGGGGGTGATGGTTAGAGGGAGAGGGGGGGTGATGGTGAGAGGGGGGGTGATGGTGAGAGGGGGGGTGATGGTGAGAGGGAGAGGGGGGGTGATGTGAGAGGGAGAGGGGGGGTGATGGTGAGAGGGAGAGGGGGGTGATGGTGAGAGGGAGCGGGGGGTTGATGGTGAGAGGGAGCGGGGGTTGATGGTGAGAGGGAGCGGGGGGTTGATGGTGAGAGGGAGCGGGGGGTTGATGGTGAGAGGGAGCGGGTGGTAATGGTAATGTGAGAGTGAGAGGGGGTGTAATGTGAGAGTGAGAGGGGGGTAATGTGAGAGTGAGAGGGGGTGATGCTGAGGGTGGTGGGGGGGTGATGCTGAGGGTGGTGGGGGGTGATGCTGAGGGTGGTGGGGGGTGATGCTGAGGGTGGTGGGGGGTGATACTGAGGGTGGTGGGGGTGGTGAGGCTGAGGGTGGTGGGGGTGGTGAGGCTGAGGGTGGTGGGGGAGGTGAGGCTGAGGGTGGTGGGGGGTGATGGTGGTGGGGGGTGGTGAGGCTGAGGGTGGTGTGGGGTGGTGAGGCTGAGGGTGGTGGGGGTGAGGCTGAGGGTGGGGGGTGGGGGTGAGGCTGAGGGGGGTGATGCTGAGGGGGGTGGGGGTGAGGCTGAGGGTGGTGTGGGTGGTGGTGAGGCTGAGGGTGGTGGGGGTGATGGTGAGGCTGAGGGTGGTGGGGGCTAGGGGTAGTGAGGCTGAGGGTGGTGGGAGGTGAGGCTGAGGGGGACTGGGGTGAGGCTGAGGGGGACTGGGGTGAGGCTGAGGGGGGCTGGGGGTGAGACTGAGGGGGGTGATGCTGAGGGGGGTGGGGGTGGTGGTGGCTAGGGGTGGTGAGGCTGAGGGGGGTGATGGTGGTGGGGGTGGTGAGGCTGAGAGTGGTGGGGGGATGGTGAGGCTGGGTGTAAGGCTGAGTGTGGTGATGGTGACTGGGGGGTGAGGCTGAGTGTTGTGGGGGGTTATGGTGAGCCTACCTTGATTTCCCTGGTGGTCCAGTGGGCTCCCTGGTGGTCCGGTGGCCACTGCTCCCGGTCTGCAGCTCCGCAGAGCTGCAGACCGTGTAGTCTCGCGAGATTTCAGAGCGTTGCCGTGGTAACCCGCGGCAACGCTCTGATTGGCCAATTCTCGCGAGTCACATGGTCTGCAGCTCTGCACACTGCGGAGCTGCAGACCAGTGTCTGCGATGGTGGCCAGGCAGCCAAGAGGGGCCTCGCACCCGGCGGCATACCGGGCAAGCCGCCGGGCCCCCTCCTGGTGTCAGGTCCTCGGTCAGTGACCGAGCACAATTTCCTGCCCAAAACAGTTCCATAGATTTGGGCTGTGCGGTCGGTCAATTTCATGCAGAAAAACGACCATTTCGAACGGGACTTGGTCCCTGGAGCTTAAAAACGAAGTGTAGGAGAAGGTAAGGGTCAGCGGTGTTCGGTAAAATGTGTAGCCGATTTCAGTTCCACAGAATCTTTAGCATACACCGCTGACCGCGTTCGACTGAACAAAGATGGCCGCCGCCACGTGCAATTAACCTGCAGTAACCTCACAGCCTGGGAGGTAAATTGCCTGCACACTTTAACTTCTGGGTGGTCCGCCTGTGTGGTACTTGGTTCAGTAAGCCCTATTTACTGAACCAAGAGGGAGAAAGCCAGGGGCAAGTTATTTTACAGGTCTGGGGACATAGTCTTAAAGGAGCATTGTTCACCAAAGTTACAAGATGTCCCCAGATGGTTCTTAAAGGGCCATACACACCGAATAAAAGTCCATGCGTTTTCAGGGGCCATAGTCTTAAAGGGTATTGTTACCCAAAGTCTCAATATGTCCCCAGACAGTTCTTAAAGGGCCAGCAGCAGTACAATAAAATACCATTCACTGTGCTTAAAGGGCCAGCAGTCGCACAATAAAATACAATATGCCCCAAATAACCCAGGGGCCATAGTCAGCAGGTAGGAGGCGGGCATTACAGGCTTCTCCAGAGCCCAGTGGCGAGGTTGGTTTCGCCACAGTTACTGTTTAGTTTTTTAACTATTACCCACTAAGAGTGTGTTCTATCCACCAGTGGGTGAATCTGTACTTTGTTTATCTGAGTCAATGTAGGTATGGTATGTTTTCCCTGTTTCGACGAGTGCTGTTCTGTGGTGGTTCTGTGACTGGGTGTCCGGTAAGTTCCTTGGTGGTGGTTTCACTTGGCTATGGACGCTGATGGGGTGGCAGGATGGGTTGTCGACATACGCGTTTGTTTCATGCTTCTTGATGCTGCTTTCGTAGTGGATCTAGCAGTCCCTGTCTTGGCGGATGTTGCTGTGGATGAAAGGCTACAGGTGGTAAGCCCAGCTTGTCTAACAGTTCTGGGGATTCGCTGTGGTGCAAGATCATGTAGAATTTACTGTCCTTAAGTATGGTAAGCTTAAAGGGGTGACCCCAGGTGTAGCGCAATCTGTGCTGTGTGAGTAGCTGCGTGAGAGGGCGAAGGTCCCTTCGCTTCTTTAATGTGCTGGTTGCTAGGTCTTGCAATAAGTGGATTGGGGTACCTTCCATCGCCACCGGTGAGTCTTTGGCGGCCTGCATCAGCTGCTCTATGATGTGGAAAAAGTGCATCCGTATGATAACGTCTCGAGGCATCGTGGTGTTGGTACTTGGTGCTCTGAGGGCCTGGTGGGCTCTATCCATGAGGAGGTCTGTGTCAGATGCATCTGGCAGGAGGCCTTTGAAGGTTTCTTTCATTGTGGTCTGTAGGAGTTCAGTCGACAATGTTTCAGCTAGGCCCCGCACTCTAATATTATTCCTCCGTGTCCTGTTGCACAGGTCTTCATTTGCTTCTTCAAGGAAGTGGATTTGGTCTTTTAGTTCTTGGAGGTCAGTGTCGTGGGTGTTAATGACTTCCACTACTTCCTCTATTTTGTCTTCGACCTCGTGAGTCCTGGTTGTCATGTCCGCCATGCCATCAGTGATGGACTGTAGGTGTTTTTGTAGCTCATCCACTACACAAGACTTTGGGCCCTTAACTATTCTTGCATGTCCTGTTTCGTTAAGGGAGCACCTGGGCTGTCTGTTTGCATGATGCTGCTTGTCTCTGAGTCTGAGTCGGACATTTGCTGGCTCAAAGATGGCGCTTGGGCCTTCTTGGGCCACGCGCGGACTTGTGGCGCTACCGATGGGTTTTGCGCTTTTCTGTCTCCTCCCAAGGTCCAGATGGCTGTGAAGGGTATTGCAGGTAACGGAGTATCGGTGTGGGGTATTAGGGGGCACTTGTGCTAATGATTGCAATTGAATGTGGCGGGCCTTCAGCGGAGCTCCAGGATTATGCTGCCATCCTCGTGTAAGGTCAGGCTTAACATATTAGACTTGGAGATGAATTTTGTGCCAAACTACAATTCATCCAAATTAAGGCCAACTGGGTAATAAAACAAACTTCTGATTTCTGCGCCACCACACACCAGAATCTCGAGGAAACAGACACACACAAGTTGGGGCAAATAATCAGATTAGTTTCCCATGATGGAGAAAAGGTCTGCCCAATAATATTGGATGGGTGTCTTGCCCATTCAACTGGAAGAAAAAAAACAAAAAAAACAAGCCAGCAGTGATACTGTGTGTTTTACCTTTGATGTGCCTGTGTGGGAGTGGGTCATTGTGTTGTGTGTGAGACTAGGTTTAGCCTGCTGCTGTATCTAGCTGCAAAGGAATTTTTTTGCAGGGGAACTTGAAGATACTCTGAGTGGCAGATAGGAGGTTGAGTTTTTGACATGGTTCCTAGTGTGAGATTAGTTTAACAATGTGAGACAGGATTACTTTGCAGCTGTTATGTCGTTAGACATTTTTTCATTGTTCCTAGTGTTCCTAGTATTTTTTTTATTAGTGTGTTCAGTACATTTGGAGAAAAAAAATAATTTGGAAAGCTTATTAAATCGAGGCCTCATTGTAATGAGAAAATCAAACCCACCATCATCAATGTAATTGAATAATCAGAAGATTATATTGAAGGAGGGTAAGGGAAGAGGTCCTGTTCTCCAATTCGCGATCAGCAGTAGTGCAATGGCTGAGACTTTGAACACCTCAACCATGAAGACTGCTGACAACTCCATCACTGCTGCCTCCATAACCACTGCCACTATTGGTAGTATTCAGCCTGAGCATTATCAGCATTACTGTTAAGTCCAAGTCAACATTCGGGAGGCAATTATGTTTTCTAATCCTTTTCATGCTGTAACATCTTGTACTGCAACTCCTTCTAATACAGCTAGTTTAAGTGTTTTACCTTTTTTAGTGCCCACCAACCCCTAAAAAGCAACTATGGGAGAGTGCAGCAGAGTCTACTTTGTGGCGGTCATCAGAGACACTCTATCATGAGGATTTAGCACAGAGTACCAAAGTAGAGAACTCAATGTCTGGTTTTGGTGGCAGTTCATGAATCCAATGATTTGAGACCTTTTTCCACCACCACTGCAGACACAGTGCTTTTACCTTTGGCCCAGGAGCTACTTGATTATGATTAGAAAGAGCCAAATGTATAAGGAGAGCAGAGTATAAAGAGGACATGCAGCAGCCCAGTATTTTCTCTGTCAGCTAGGGTGCTCTAACCTCCTGCATCTTCTCCACCATTTCCAAGTCCATTTGTATCAGCTATAGTATTGCCTTATCCAACAGAGACAGTTGTGACATCTGCTACCACTGGCACAAGTAACTCACCCACTATCACTGTTACCATCACCATCAGCACCACCATCAATATTACCTTTACCGACACCATCAAGATTTCCATTAGCATTAATTAACCATGTGCTAGTGTACAGGCTAGTGTTGTGACAGCTTCCATTGCACCAATGCAAATCTGCCTGCATCTTCAACAGACGCAAGGCAAAGGGAGGGGACTAATGTATTGCGCCAAGAATGCGAAGTTTGCAATCACTTTGAGTGAAATTGTGCAGCAAGGAAGTAATACAACAAGTCTGTATTACTGAGGGATATCTATCTATCTGTCTATCTGTCTATCTGTCTATCTGTCTATCTGTCTATCTGTCTATCTGTCTATCTATCTATCTATCTATCTATCATCTGTCTGTTTGTCTATTTTTATCTTTACTAACTACTTTGTGATGACATAATTATGCCTCAAACAAAGCTGAAAGGTAATACTATGTGACCAGAACTAAACACATTATATATGCAGCTGACAATAGCATGCCTGATGAAAAACACAAATTTAGGAAATAGTTTAAGCATAATAATATGTATTATTCTCCAACTCATTTTTTTTGGCTTAGGAGATAGTGTTGCATTGTGGGTAATATGCTTGTGGCCTTCTATTTGATTTCTTTGAAGAAATCCCTAATGATGCAAGTAAATCAGAGCAAATTAGGCCAAACGGGGACATGAACCCATGTTGAAAAAAAATCCTAGTGCTTAGCTTACAGTTTCAAAAGGCTGCTTTGCAAATGAATTAGAAAGTGGGATTTGATGATTAACTTATAAGCAGAATATTCAAATTAATTCTTAAAAGTATGTGACTAGAACTTAAATTATTTTGCTACATAACATTGTGTCTACCTTTACTTACTTATAAAAATCTATGCCTTGAGGATGAGCAAGTTTGCACTTTTGGAGAAAGAATAATAATGAAATTCTGACTGAACACAAAAAAGTAAAAATAAAAAAGGCTAATAGATAGAAAACAGGTTAAGAGTCTTTAACATAGTTTTTACCTTTTGTATTTGCCTGTGTATATTGTACGTTCTCCCCTAATTGTACAGCGCTGCAGATTATGTTGGTGCTTTATCCCCTTAACCCCTTAAGGACAGAGCTTCGGAAGCTTGTCTTTCACTTAATGACAACGGCATTTTTTGCATTTTTTGCTGTTTGCGTTCAACTGCAATTTGCATTTGACTAATTTATTGCACTAACACATATTATATACCGTTTTTTAAAGGACAGAAAGGGCTTTAATTTGATGTAACATATATATATAAATATATATATACATGCTTATTTATTATAAAAAAATTCAGAAAAATGCAAAACAAATGAAAAATTTTGAGTTTTCTTTTACAGTTTTTGCAATAATAATGTGTGCACAATTAGTGCAGGTTAAGGAAAGTAATTAAAAATAAATTCATTTAGTTGTTCTGATTTACAGAATATATAATGTGTCTGGGATTTTAAGTTTTTTTTGGTAGTTACAGGTCACAAAGCACAAGGAGTAAAATAAACTTTTAATGTGGAGCGATTTTAGAATTTGGTATGTTTGTCTTGTAAGCTTAATAGCCATAAAAGAAAACAAAATTGCCACACAAAAGTATATATTTATATAAAGTAGACACCACGGGCTATTTACCTAAGGTTGTTTTGACACTTTCTACGTAGCCATTTTACCGCCAACCTCTGCTAAATATTGGAGTAAAATTGTGTTTTTTTGGGGTTTTCGCACACAAACTTATAACAAAGAACTTCTCATGTGTATTTTGTAAAGATGGTGTGTGCTATTCCTGTACAAAGTTTTATTATGTGTTCAGTTACTACTGCTGAGTACAACGGTACCCCCATTGTATGTCTTTGGCACTATTTCGTGAAGCTACAGTGCCATATAGGAGACCTGTCCTTTTCAGTATTCACAGTAGAATTTTGAGAGACGGATTTAATGAGCCTATGCTTCCATTTGGGGTATTATAACAGTTTGACTGTTAAAAAAACCCCACAAAGGCCTACCATTTGTAAAAGTAGACACTCCAGGGTATCTCATAAGGTGCATATTGTGCCTTAACATTCCCCCATTTTTTTACCATTACATGCCAAAGTATGTGGTAAAAAATAATTTTGTGCATTTTTTACATACAGATTGCATTTTTGCTGGACATTTTGTATATTTCATATGTGCCACTAAGTTCAAAACCCCCAAATTATGCTCAGCTAAGTCTTCTGAGTAAAAAGACATCCCCAATGAATGTCTTTGGCACTATTTTGTGAAGCTACAGTGCCATATAGGAGACCAAGCCATATCAGTTTTTACAGAACTTTGAATTTTGACGCTGGGCCTATGTGCAATTTCCAAGCATCTTCGCAGGTTTTAAATTCAAACTACCCCACAAAGGCCTACCATTTCTTAAAGTAGACACCCCAGGGTATTTCAAAAGGCATATTTTGAATCTTAGCGTGGGATAATTTTTCCGCTAGCTTGTACCAGGTGTAGTGGTAATAAGCGTTTTTTCTGCCTTTTTGACACACAAAGTGAGTTTGCACAGTATATTTTGCGAACCTTATGTGTGCTACGACTGTATAATACTTCATATGTTGCTCAGCTATGTCAGCTGAGTACAAAAATACCCCCGTATGTACCTTTGCCAGGTATATGTGAACATCGGAGGGGCACATTTGGGACATAGTCATTCCAGTTTTTTTCAAACTTTAAATTTTTACGCTGTGTCCATGTCCCATTTTAGAGTATTTTACCAGGCTATATAATTCAAACTACCCCACAAAGGCATACCATTTCTTAAAGAAGACATCCCAGGGTATTTCAAAAGACATATTTTGAACCTTAGCGTAGGATCATTTTTCCGCTAGCTTGTACCAGGTGTAGTGGTAATAAGCGTTTTTTCTGCCTTTTTGACACACAAAGTGAGTTTGTGTACATCAATACCCCCGTATGTACCTTTGCCAGGTATATGTGGATGTTGAAGGGGCACATTTGAGATGCAGCCATTCAGTTTTTTTTCTAACTTTGAAGTTTTACGCTGTGTCCATGTTCCAATTTGGAGTAGTTTAGATGGTTGGTTATTAAAACTTCCCCACAAACACATACTATTTATTAAAGAATACACCCTGGGGTAATTCAAAAGGCATATTTTGAACCTTAGCGTGGGATCATTTTTTCTCTAGTTTGTTCTAGGTGTAGTGGTAATGAGCGTTTTAAATGTATTTTTTAACTTTTTAAAACTTTTTTTACTTTTTAAAACTATTTTTTAAACTTTAGTTTTGCTTATTAATTTTTTTAAACTTTCCTTAACTTTCTTAAAACTTTTTTTTTTACAGATTTATCATTTTTCTAAACTTTTTTTTTTACCGTTAACCCCTGACTAGCAGTAAGCAGCACTAACCGTAAATTCCCCATTTTCCCATAACTCCCACCCACCCCACCTGGAAAAAAATATTTAATTATACCATATTTAAATTAGTTAATTAAATAAATTGAACCCCTGAGGATTAAAAAATAAATAAAAGTTAATCGTCAGGGGTTAAAAAAAATTAAATCACAGTATAATAATGTGATCTGTGTTTTGATCACTGTAGGCAGTGATCGACTGGCAGGGAAGGGGTTAATTTTTATTTGGACTGGGTAAAGGGGGGTGTTTTTTTTTTTACTTAAACATTATTAAAACTTTTTTTAACTTAATTTTTAACTTTTTAAAGCTTATTTTAAAACTTTTTTTTAATGTTAACCCCTAATCCCCCAATTCCCCACTAACTTCCACCCTCCCCAGCTAGCTAAATATATAATTTTAAAATACTTAAATTAATTAATAAAATAAATTAAATTGTAGTCAGTGATCAATTGGCAGAGAAGGGGTTAATTTTTTATTAAAATGGTAAAGGGGGGTGGGATTTTAAATAAACTTTATTTTTTTCACCAGGGGGCAGGATCAGCACTGATCCGTCTCCCTGCACTTCACACTGAACCCGGAAGTGCAGGGAGGTGGAAGGTGAGTATACAGAGCACATGTGCTCGCTATGACATGCTGTCAGAGCGGGCACATGTGCTGGGACAGCCCGATCCGGTGCTCCCGATCTGCCTCTAATACAGAGGCAGACCGGAGCACCATTAACCCGCGCGATCGCCGCAATTGCGGCGATCTGGGGTTAATTTTACCGCGTGACGGACAAGGTCCGTCACTCGGCGTTAAGGGTTTCCCCTGAGTGAAAGGGGTTAAGGACTGAGCCAAATGTACAAGTTGTGAACAAAACAAAACGTAAACAAAACCTGGCATTTGCGATATATGTCTGTCCAACCATAATTCACCTCTTTCATATTAAATGCACCCGCCCCCCCCTTATTATATATCATTTTATTTAGGGGAAATAGGGCTTTCATTTAATATCAAATATTTAGCTATGAAAGATAATTTAATATGAAAAAAATGGCAGAAAATAAGAAATGTTGTCATTTTTTTAGTTCTACATGACATTTTAACTGTCAATGTCATAATACTGTTTACTTTTACTGCAATAAAATACACATATTTGTATTCAGCAAAGTCTCACGTGTGAAACAGTACCCCCTATGTCCAGGTTTTAAGGTGTTTTGGGAAGTTACAGGGTCAAATATAGCACGTTACATTTGAAATTTAAATTCGCCAGATTGGTTACGTTGCCTTTGGGACTGTATAGTAGCCCAGGAATAAAATTTACACCCATAATGGCATACCATTAGCAATAGTAGACAACCCAATGTATTGCAAATGGGGTGTGTCCAGTCTTTTTTAGTATCCATTTGGTCACAAACACTGGCCAAAGTTAACGTTAGTATTTGTTTGTGTGTGAAAAATGCAAAAAACGCCAATTTTGGCCAGTGTTTGTGACTAAGTGGCTACTAAAAAAGACTGGACATACCCCGTTTGCAATACCTTGGGTTGTCTACTATTGCAAATGGTATGCCATCATAGGGGTAATTTTCATTCTTGGGCTACCAAAGGGTCTTAAAGGCAACGTAACCAATCTGGCAAATTTTAATGTGAAAAAAATGAAACACAAGCCTTATATTTGACGCTGTAACTTTTGAAAACACCATAAAACCTGTACATGAGGGTACTGTTGTACTTGGGAGACTTCGCTGAACACAAATATTTGTGTTTCAAAGCAGTAAAAAGTATTGCAGCAATAATATCGTCCGTGCAAGTGCTGTTTGTGCGTGAAAAATGCACAAAACGTCACTTTTACTGGCGATATCATTAACAGTAATACATTTTACTGTTTTGAAACACTAATATTTGTGTTCAGCAAAGTCTCCCAAGTAGAACAGTACCCCCCATGTAAAGGTTTTATGGTGTCTTGGAAAGTTATAGGGTTAAATATAGTGCTAGCAAATTAAATTCCCTTTACTTTCGGCATGGGTTGTCAGGCAGGGCCTAATTATGTAAAATGATTACATAAATATATGTGTAGAATTAATATATGTATATATATACGTATGTGTATATATATGTATATATATATATATAATTTTTTTTAAATATTTTTATTTATATATAGGTATATATATAGTGATATATACGTATATATTTATGTATATAGATATATATATTATTTCGTTCTACGTGTATTTTGATATAAATATATACATATTAATATCACAATACAGTTAGAACGAAATAACACACATCTATATATTTTTTAATTATTTATTTTTAATTATTTTTTTAATTTTATTTTTTAATGCATTTACATATTTTTTTTATATTATATATAAATATATATATATATATATATATATATATATGACAATTATTATAAATATATATATTTAATCAGTATCAGTCTACGTGTAATTTGATATTTATATATATATATATATATATATATATATATAAATATATATATATATATATAATTATGTATATATTAATAGTAAAATACACCTAGACAGTGTATGTGTGTGTATGTATATGTGTATATATATACTTAGATCATATATATATATATATATATAATATATATATATGATCTAAGTATATTATTTTTTTTTTTTACACTTATTAATTTATTTTATTTTAATTCCAGCCAGCAGGGGGACTACCTGTCATTACAGGCAGTCTCCCTGCTGGCAAAACAGCAGGCAGCTAACCCGGCCATGTGATTGTGGGGTCCTCGCAAGGATCCCACTCTCACATGGCCGGGGGGGGCTGAAGGAGGATGGATGTGCTGCGGGGGGCTCCCTGGGAGTCCCCCCAACCGCAATCCCCAGCGTGGGATCGCCGGCGACCGGGTAAGTAACAAAAGACCGGAGGGCGTACTATTACACCCAGCGGCGTTTAGAGCCGCTTAAAATAGGGCATAATAGTACGCCCTCTGGTCTTAAAGGGTTATAAATGCCAGTAATAATAATAATAATAATAATAATAACAGGGTTAACAAGACATTTAGGAAAACCAGAGTCTAAGATACATATAACTCCAAAATAGAACATTTTAGAATGGATTTATGTCACTTTAAAATTCCAGTAATTTGTAAAATAATGCTGTATGTGTTGCGTGCGGATCCCTGAGTACAAATGTAGTGTGCCAGGGACATCAACCCACAGTTATTGTGCTTTTCCCCTTCTTTGACATAATATATTTTACAGAAAGCTTAGATCTGGTTATCATCAGGATCAAACTGCCACAAAATATATTAGTTCTAAGGCCAGGCAGGCATGCCTTCTTGCCCATGTAATTCCTTATTGTTCCTATTTCACAAGGTGCACCGGTGTGATTAAGTGTCAATATCAAGTCTGTATTGCCTTGACCTCACCATGACTTCTTTTTTATTACACTTATCCTTACCCCAGCCCCATTTATCTATGTTGAATATACTTGCCTTGACCCCAAGCATGTAAATCTTTTAAAAATGACTGCCCATCATCCTCTTTTCACTTTGAATGCATGTTTTGACCTTGGGCAATAGCTAACATTGAGCAACTAGTATTAAGTCTGTCTTTATTCATGCAAAAACTGGCTCTTAAAATGCATAATGAACAAGATCTCATATAGTCATTTAATAGTTATGTGTGTGCCGATTACCAGATGTGCATGATAGCAAAATGTGTTTTATTTGATTATTTTGTATAAAATAAATCCATTTGTTTTTGTTTTATAATTTTGTGCTTTTTGTTGGTCCATTTCATTCACTATTTCAACCCTAAAAAATTATTTAACTCTTAAAGTCCAAAGTAAATAACACACACATCTATCTATCTATCTATCTATCTATCTATCTATCTATCTATCTATCTATCTATCTATCCATCCATCTATAATATTATGTATATATATATATGAACCATGAACCCTATGTGGTGAAGTAAGTTAATAATTATAAACTGGAACTCACTCTAAGGGGTCCTATGTGCCCAATTAATTCATATGGGCTACCTGCTGTTTGGTCTCCACTATATATGCATGTTCCCAATACCCTGACCCATATACATGTTACCACAATTCTTAATTAGAAGTACAGTACCTCTGATACAAAACAGTACCCTTCATACTCATTCACTCTCTAAGGGCGGCACAAAAATGCCTTTTAAAAGCTTTTACCTTTTTTTTCTTCTTTTGCTTAACACATACAATGCTGTCAATCATTGTGACACATCTTAAAAGTATTTAAATATACGCATTTAATTGGTTAACCCCCTGAAGAGTCTGACAAAATTAGGAAAGAAAATATCCAGTCACTTTGAAAAAAATGTAATATAAATATTTAAGCACAAAAATTTATTTTTTTGTTTCCCCTTCCAGTGAAATTTCACACATTAAAGAGAAAAGGCCACTAGTATTGATGGATTGGAAGGGAGAAGAAGGATGTCATTATGAATCAAGGTTATGTTATTTCAGACATGTGAAGGCTGGCAAAATGCATGCAGCAATGAGGCCATTCTTTGCCGCTCAGAGTACAACTCTATTAGTTGTGCTGACATAGTCAAGGTCAAAGAAAGCAAGACAGGCTCTTAATGCTACAAACTGGTCCTAGATTACAATGAAGAAGCAATTTCTCAATCCGTCTGAATACACGCAGATTATCATATCTATGCAAAGGTTCTAAGACAAGTAACTGGTTAGGATAAACTGTAATAGAGATCCGCTTTCTAGTTTTATTCAAAAATATTTTGATTCATTTTGTTTTTGTCTTAGCATGACTAGTCTTGATAGACTTAGAAGTCAGAAAAATAGGATCAGCAATGTGACACTATAAAACTGCTGGTGGCTACTGTCTATGTCAATGTGTATACATTTATGCAGATGCTGTCCCAGAATGTACTGATACCGGAGAAACTGACGGAAGCCAAGCACAGAGAGATGGACACAGGTTTCTTCAGGAAGGAAGAGATTCTTTATTGGATCACCGATCGGGACTCAGAGGGACTAGCGTCACCAAAATACAGCAAAGTCTGAGTACTGAATACATAGAGTACATTCCTTATATAGCACTGTAGCTCCTCCCACAATTAACTACACCCACACATACCCTTAACCTATTTAATAAATAGAGTCTAAACTCATCCATCCGGTCTAACCACGTGGCTCATCTGATACAAAGGAGAGGGACGCGTAATTCCAGTTCTTACATTCCTGCACCTGGTCAGTACAGTGATAACAGTATCTTAGCTACGTGTAATTAACTAACTGATACTACAAACACATATACATACATATGCCTTGTGGCAATCTTAGCCTGCTAAACTTGTATTTTACTGGAATTACATCACATTCCCCCCTTTGATGCCTCTGATATTTCACAATTACTTGAGGCATCACTTAACCTTGGTTTGCATATACCTCAGGTTACCATGAACCAGACCAGACTTATCTTATGATGTGAATCTTTTAACACTCATCTTCCTGCATTGGTTCTCCTTGATCTAGAGCCTTATACTTATATATCGCCATTATCTGTGCAGCAGCCTTCCTCTCTGCTATACTTCCTATCAGGCTTTGCACAGACCTAACTACTAAGGGTATAAGACACGGTAGGAGTAGACACAACAGTAAAATCAGTAGGACTCCACCTACCACTGCCTTAAGCCCTCCAAACCACTCATACCAGCTACCAAACCAACTACTTGGATTGTACCCTTTCCATACCTGAGTAGGCACATGCACTAGTTTAACCATATGGCTAGTAAGCTCAGCTATTGCTTGCCCTTCGTCATCTATTTGAAGACAGCAATTGCTCAGGTTAAACTTCCCACATACACCTCCCACTACTGCCAAAAGGTAATCCAAGGCTAATCTATTTTGGTACACTGCTGTCCTCATCCTGGTATTATGCTTCGCTAGAAGATTGAGTGCTTGTGAGGTCTCATTAGTAATAATCTCAACCACCGCCTGTAATCTTATAATACGGTTGAGCATATAAATTGGGGTTCTATAACCAAAGGTACCATCTTCTGCCCACGTGGCTGACCCATAATAATCTATGATACGCTGGGGAGGCCATTCATTATCTTCCCAGGTGCCTATCTCTAAGGGTCCCCTTTTCTTCCTATGATTCACATCATACACTTTAACACCTAAAGTCTCACCTGTTTCAATCGGTAACAAGAAGAAGGATGGTTTGAGCATACCCAACACACATGCCCCTTCCCAGTCCTGTGGCAACTCCGAATAGGCTTTCTTACCACAGATCCAGTACAAATTTGCTGGGGCTCTCCAGGTAGATGTGATGGATAAATCAAACCACACATCCTTTAAACTGGCATATCTAGCAAACGGGTTAGATGGTTCTGAGACATTTGAAGCCGACCACCAAGTTGTATTTTTAGTATCATCATCATAAGCTTTTTGCCCTAGACAAGTTAATTCTCCTACAGAAGTATTATACATTATTCCTTTCCTTGCTATGCAAACATAACCTATGATGGAGGTCTTTAATCTCCACTCAGATTTACCTCTAACACTCAAATGATAATCGGCTTGTGTAGATATTAGTTGGTCAACTGCCTCAGAACCGGACATTACCTCCTTTGCTTCCCAAGGCCATTGGTCTCCCATGTTAGTACCTCCACACACATAGCAGTTGGTAACATTAAGACTACCGGCAATACTTTCAGCTAGGTCAATGAACAGGTTTTTAGCGTTATGGGGGATCTTATTATCTATACTCATCTCTTCATAAAAGGAATGGTATACTTGATGAGTCTGGGAGGATACCGTATCAGTCTCTATTCCTATAAACAATAATGTCCCAGGATCTAAACCCGTCCCGTATATCTGAAACCCAAATAAATTTTCCATACTTATCTAGGAACTTGTCGGGGTTATTAATAAGTATATGGACTGGGTTGCATTCCATAGACTTACAATAAGGGCTAGTCGGCAACTTAGTCACTATCATGTCTTTATCTACTGTCTGTCCCCAAGTCGCCCACCCCACACAAGACCAATATGGACAAAAGTTATAGTCTTTATTTGGGCATCTAGGACTCACATATTTATTTTTACTACTGGGACAAATATATTTATCATTAGACCCATACGTCCTCTCCCATCTAAGATCCCCACATACATTCCACGGTTTTCTACCACTTGATATCGCCTTACATGCATCAAATAGCAGAACACCCGAAGAATGTACGGATTCTAACACCGTCTTATTAATTAGGGTCCCCTGAGGATCTCCATTCCTGAGAGTCAACCAAATTGTACGAGGTTGATACTCTGGACTGAAGCACTTAGGTTCTCCTACTCCTAAATGGCACACACTATAGTCTATATTTAGGTATCTACATCTTGATACCTCTCCTTTACATTCGTATTGTGAATGCCAAATTAGGGTTTGGGAAATATGGTTACCTGTTCTCGTAGTCTTAATGCATACCTCACAGCTAGGAGTGTCGGTACCTCTACCTTCCTGAATATAAAAACACATATAAATAAACACAATCAAAAGCACATCTTTCGCCGTCATCCTCAGTCTTCGTCCGTGCGATGGAACCTCAGCTTCCAGGATGTGAGGGCTGCAGGGAATGGAGTTCTGCTCGTCTTCACAGGTGTCCCTTCGAGACTTTCCTGGCTTATACACTATGTGTTGGTAAGCGGACAGGCTTTATTATGGCCTTCTCACTCACACCTGTAACAATAAAATTTGTAATCCACAATAATTCCTCGTTACTCCGACTGAGTAGTGCGTTTCAACCGGATCTTGCAGGGATTCTCTGGATCTGCTGTAATTTGCCAAGAATCGACTGCTGCTGGTTTAACCCTGGAGTGATGTATCCACGGAGTTACTTCGGCTACTTTTATCGCTGTAGGGGTAGACAAAAGAACAACATAAGGACCTCTCCACTTGGGCCCTAACGGTACATTATTCCACTCTTTAATCCACACTTGGTCTCCTGGATGATAACTATGAACAGGGGGATAAATATTCACAGGTAATCTATCTTGTACCCATTTCTGTACCTCCTCCATAGTCTTACCCAACTCTACAACCTGCTGCCGGGTAATTCCTTCTCCCAACTGACTCAAGTCCCCCCTTAAGTTACCAAGTACGGGAGGTGGTCGCCCATACATGATTTCAAAAGGAGAGAGGCCCATCCTTCTGGTAGGGGTACTGCGGATTCGCAATAAAGCTATGGGTAAGAGAACGTTCCACTTAAGTTGGGTTTCCTGACACATTTTAGCCAACTGGTTCTTTATAGTTCTATTCATTCTCTCTACCTTACCAGAACTCTGGGGTCTATATGCAGTATGAAGCCTCCACTTTATACCAAGCATATGAGTCAGTTGTTGTAGGCACTGATGAACAAAAGCTGGACCATTGTCCGATCCTATAGAACAGGGTAGTCCATATCGGGGTATTATTTCTCGTAGCAGGAATCTTACAACTTCTCCTGCTTTCTCTGTACGAGTAGGACATGCTTCTACCCAGCCTGAATAGGTGCACACAATTACCAACAGGTAACGATGTCCACCCGATTTAGGCATTACTGTAAAGTCTATTTGTAGATCGGACATGGGGAGTCCCCCCATAAACTGGACTCCTGGTGGCTTTACTGGTCCTTGTCTTGCATTATTCTTAGCACACGTTACACATCTGCGTACAATGGCCTGAGTCAAGTTGGACAATCTTGGTATGTAGAAATGTTTCCTGAGAGATTCTTCAGTACTGTCTCTCCCAGAATGTGTCCCGTTGTGATAATTTTGGACAATTTCTACCGCTAGTGATGCTGGTATGACTATTCTTCCATCTTCTAGCTGATACCACTTGTTCTCCAAATACTTTCCCGGTTCAGTCTTTAACCACTCCTCTTCTTGAGCTGTATAAACTGGAGTCCATTGGGACAGTGGAGTTGGTATAAGAGCAGCTATATGCCCCACATACTCCTGTCTTCCTGATTCAGCAGCACGCTTAGCTGCACTATCTGCCATCCGATTTCCCTTGATTACATCACCATCTCCTCTCAGATGCGCTCGACAATGTATGATACCGACTTCTTTCGGCTCCCACACTGCTTCCAATAGTTGTAGGATTTCAGCTGCGTACTTGATTTCTTTGCCTTCTGAATTCAGTAGTCCTCTTTCTTTATACAAAGCTCCGTGGGCATGAGTGGTTAAAAACGCATACTTAGAGTCCGTATAGATATTTACTCTTAAACCTTCAGCCAATTGTAACGCTCGTGTTAGTGCTATTAATTCTGCCTTTTGTGCTGATGTTCCTTTCGCCAGTGGCCGAGCTTCTATCACCTTGTCTATTGTTGTCACTGCATATCCTGCATAGCGGATCCCTTCTTTCACATAACTACTGCCGTCGGTGTAATATTGAACATCGGGGTTCTGGATGGGAAAATCACGAAGATCTGGTCTACTTGAAAATACTTCATCCATTACTTCCAAACAATCATGTTGACTTTCAGTAGGTTGCAGCAAAAGGGTAGCTGGATTTAAGGTGTTTACAGTCTCTAAATGCACTCTTGGGTTTTCACACAACATTGCTTGATACTTGGTCATACGGCTGTTACTAAACCAATGATTTCCTTTGTAATCCAACAACGTCTGTACTGCATGTGGGACTCGTACATAAAGTTCTTGACCCAGAGTGAGTTTATCGGCTTCAGCTACTAGCAGGGCGGCTGCAGCTACGGCTCTTAGACAAGGTGGAAGTCCGCTGGCCACTGCATCCAGTTGCTTAGACATGTAGGCAACAGGTCTTTGCCATGATCCCAAGTACTGTGTCAATACTCCCACAGCCATTCTTCTTTGCTCGTGTACATATAAGTAGAATGGTCGTGTGTGATCAGGTAGACCTAATGCTGGGGCACTCATCAAAGCCTTCTTCACATCTTCAAATGCCGTTTGCTGTTCTTGGGTCCATAAGAAGGGGTCGTGCTCTGTACCTTTGATGGCTGCGTACAGAGGTTTTGCCAGTATCGCATAGCTGGGAATCCATATCCTACAGAAGCCTGCTGCCCCCAAGAATTCTCGCACTTGTCTTCTATTCTTGGGTATTGGTATTTGGCAGACAGCTTCTTTTCTCTCTGGCCCCATAATCCTTTGACCTTCAGAGATATGGAATCCCAGATACTTGACAGTTGGCAAACACAACTGAGCCTTCTTCCTGGACACCTTGTATCCTGCCTTCCAGAGAATATGTAGTAGATCGTGCGTTGCTTGCTGACATTTTTCTTTTGTAACTGCTGCTATCAACAAGTCATCTACATATTGTAACAATACACATTCTCCTGGGATAGACTCGAAATCCAGTAGATCTTGACTTAGAGCTGAACCAAATAGGGTAGGTGAATTTTTAAACCCTTGGGGCAGTCTTGTCCAAGTCATTTGGCGTTTTGAGCCCGTTACAGCGTTCTCCCATTGGAAAGCGAAAATACATTGGCTTTCTGCGGCAATTCGGAGGCAAAAGAAGGCATCTTTGAGATCTAAGACTGTGAAGTAAGTAGCCCCGCCCGGAATTAAAGCAAGCAGGTTATATGGATTGGGTACAACTGGATGTATGCCAACAACCGCATCATTGACTGCTCTTAAGTCCTGTACAGGTCGATACTCATCTGTACCGGGCTTTTGAACAGGCAGCAATGGGGTGTTCCAGGGGGAAGTACAGAATTTTAGGATACCATACCGTATGAACTTATCCAGATAGGATTGGATGTTCTTCTTAGCCTTCTGCGGAATGTGATATTGTCTTAGGCTCACTGGATAAACCCCATGTTTCAGTTCAATTTTTATTGGTGGAATATTGCGGGCCAGTCCTGGTGGGTTGTTCTCTGCCCAAACTCCTGGTATGTTAAACAATGTCTCATCACTCCTAGGGTTTTGGCTAGTCAACACTGTATAAAGTCGCCACTCTTCTTCCTTTGGTACGGATAAAGTCATAATACCTGAAGGTCCATTAAACTTTAAGGATGTTGTTCCATTTGGTAGGAACGTAATCTGCGCTTGTAATTTTGATAGCATATCACGTCCCAGCAATTGGACTGGACATTCAGGCATATAAAGGAATTGGTGTTTTACTACGTGGCCTCCCAATGTACAGAGTCGACTTTTAAGAACCGGTTTTTCAGCACTTCTTCCAGTTGCTCCTATCACAGTAATAGTCCTTCCAGATGGAGGAGCAACTAGATTAGTCACCACTGAATGTTCAGCACCAGTGTCGATCATGAACGCACTCCTTTTCCCCCCTATTGATACATCGACCATAGGCTCCGCTCGACCAAGGGGGATGGAGCCCGGTCGGTATCAATAGTCCTCCATGACAGTGTCAGCCAATCCTACAAAGTCCCTACCTTCTCTATCGCGGGACCTTTGCGCTGCTGGAATATACCTGTCTTCCCTAACACTTCCTCTGTTCCCATTACTCCCTCTATAACCATTACTCCCTCCGGGGCCTCCTCTACCTCTCGCTCTACCTCTAAAGTTTCCGTAGCCTGCCCTGGGTTGGTCTCTCTCGTACTGCTCTCTTTGCGGACATTCGTTCCTCCAATGCCCTTCTTCCTTGCAATACGCGCATTGATCCCTACTCAAAGGCTCCCTACTCCATCTATTATTGCCTCTATCTGGGCCCCGTTTATCTACGCCTGCGATCGCTACCGCTAGCATATCAGCCTTTTTACGCATCTTGCGCTCTTCCTCTTTCTTACTTTCTGTATCCCTGTTCATATAGACCTTATTTGCTACCTCCATTAGTTGGGTGATGGACATACCTGCAAACCCTTCTAACTTTTGTAGCTTGCGCTTAATATCTCCGTATGCTTGGCTGACAAAGGCGGAGTTAACCATTCGGGAATTGTCTGCGTCTTCCGGATTAAAGAGGGTATACAAGCGGTATGCCTCCAATAATCGGTCATAAAAGACACTGGGCGCTTCATCGCTTTTCTGGATCACCTCAACTGTCTTCGACATGTTAATGGCTTTCTTTCCTCCGGCTTTCATGCCAGCAATTATAGCGTCTCTATAGGCTCTGAGTTGAACCATATCAGCACCATTTACGTTCCAATCGGGATCGGTGTTGGGATAGTGTGTCGCGGCCCATGCTGCTGGATTGGCTTGGTTCAAAGCACGGGCTCTATCCTCTAATGCTTTAATGGCTGCTTGATTTATTCTTGTCCTTTCCTCATTGTTAAATAAAGTCATTAGTAACTGCTGGCAATCAGCCCATGTCGGATTATGCGTCTGTACTATTGAGGTGAACAGATCAGTCATAGCTTGTGGTTTCTCAGTATACGAGGAATTATGGGTCTTCCAGTTTAAAAGATCGGTTGTGGTAAATGGGACATATACGAAGACTGGGTCAGCGTGTGCCATTTGACCTGCGGCATCGATATAAGCTGACCCGGGATTCAGACGAAGAGGCATCTGATAGTGCTTTAATTGTTGGGCACCAGTCAACTGTCGGGGTTGGATGGGGCTACGTAGAGAGGCATCAGTCATGGGTTCCGGTCGGGGAGAGATAGGGTATGGGGATGTGGGAGGTCGGTTTTGGGAAAAGGTCGTAAATAAAACACTTCGAGCCGAGCTAGATGAAGCTTGACCGGAAGTCTGAAGTGGCGCCAAATCAGGATATTCGTTTCTAATGGGGGTGGATTCTGGTTCCGGAAGGGGAGATTTAGTACGAGGGGGGGTGGATCCTGTACTGGAGGAGGAAGCGGAAGTGGATGAGGGTAATGAGGGGAGGGGTGCAGGACTTCCTGCGTTTGCGTCACTTCTTCTTAACGGAAAGTAAGGGGGCGGCAAAGGGATCTCGGACTCAGGGGGCGTGTCCAAAATGGGCCTAACACCAGTCCTAGTGGACGAGCAAGTCCTAGCTACCATGAGGCGACACTGCTCCTCGTGGCATGTCTGGAGCCATTTTGGCGAGTCATTTACGGCCTGTCTCCAACAGTCAATATAAGGAAACTGGCCGTAAAGTTCAGGCCTACCCGATACAGCCACGTGTAAGCGCTGTACCAGAGTTGGATCCAAACTGCCACGTGGCGGCCATGCCGCAACCAAAGTAGGCCACTCCCTAGTACACAAAGTGACCAAACGTACAGGAGACATCTTTACCCCAAAATCACAAACTTTGAATCCCTTTTTAAAATTCTTAACCATACATCCTAAGGGATCCGGAATCGTTGACTGCGACGCACCCATACTTAACAATGGAACGTCGTCGACAACGAATACTATACACGCGTACTATTCAACAGTCACACCCGTTTCCTCTGGCAACAGCACCACGTGGTACGGTTACCAAGTGAAACGTACACAATAACAATAAACACTCAGGGAATTCCCGTACACACACAGCTGTTACACCAGTCACTATATAATCAATATTATGCCCTTTGGCGTAACTATACAGTCACCCACGCTATAATTCTCTATATACGAATTACCCGTCTATAACACACCCCAGTAACATCGTCTTTTACAAATAGCGGTTACAGTACGGTTAGCATAGGTCAAAGCACAAGTTAAGGTCACAATACAATTATTAGTGGTTATGGTGTTAAACATGCAATGGACGACAATGATTAGTACTTATTATATAATGTCAGTAAATATACAGGGTTATGGTACCGTGCACTATAATACAGCAACACACTATTAACACTCTCGCTAGACGGCTGAGCTCGCGCTATCTAACAAGATATACACTTTACTAAAACAATCGTTAACACATTTACAATTCCCAACTAAACTATTGGCCAGTACCTTGAATGGACTACCTAAAACTATATACACCCGTTTTGGTTAGCCACACTGCCCAATCACCACATATATAGCGAGCTAGAGAACCGAATTTACACAGGCGCCTCTTAGTCGCACTATCAAAAGTCTAGTGGGTTCCAAATTTACACGCCTTCCCACTTAGCCCAGATAGGATGAGAACTAGCGAACCGAATTTACACAGGCGCCGCTTAGTCTCCCGGTCCCTCCGACCTAGCGAACGTAATATACACCCTAGAACGCTAGTCTAGACAAGACACCGGTGTCCGGCTAGGGCTATTTACACCAGGACCCCGCCTGACTAACCAAATCAAACGGTCTGACTAAAGAGCGTTCGATCGAGCGGTGCGCCTTCGCTCCTTCCCTCCGACAGAGGGGGCAGATACACAGATTCAAAACCCCTTTGGGCCTACCGCACAATCGGTATACCCCTAGTGGGTCCTGCCGTCTAAAACAGCAGTTGTCTTACCTCCTCGTTCCTGAACCTGAGTTCACACTCATCGACGGGGACACCCCAGCACTTCTCACGTAGAGGCCGATGATCTCCTGGACAACAGACCAGTGGCGCCGAGACGAAGGGAGGTCCACGCAGAAGTTCAGGGGTGCAGCCGTAGAGAACGTGGGCAAAGATAGACCGTCTCACGCCTCTGCCTCTCAGCTACCGTTGAACGATGAGCTTCCCGGCCAATGCACCAAATGATACCGGAGAAACTGACGGAAGCCAAGCACAGAGAGATGGACACAGGTTTCTTCAGGAAGGAAGAGATTCTTTATTGGATCACCGATCGGGACTCAGAGGGACTAGCGTCACCAAAATACAGCAAAGTCTGAGTACTGAATACATAGAGTACATTCCTTATATAGCACTGTAGCTCCTCCCACAATTAACTACACCCACACATACCCTTAACCTATTTAATAAATAGAGTCTAAACTCATCCATCCGGTCTAACCACGTGGCTCATCTGATACAAAGGAGAGGGACGCGTAATTCCAGTTCTTACATTCCTGCACCTGGTCAGTACAGTGATAACAGTATCTTAGCTACGTGTAATTAACTAACTGATACTACAAACACATATACATACATATGCCTTGTGGCAATCTTAGCCTGCTAAACTTGTATTTTACTGGAATTACATCACAGTACATGATTATTTGCCATCCATTAACTCGTTAAAGACCAAATTAATTATTTGCCATCCATTAACCCTATAAAGACCAAATACATTATTTGTCATCACAATCTGGTCATAAAGAATTTATGCTAGTATGTAACTCCTCCTTATATCACTTTGGTAGCTCTATGCTTTTCTGCTACATTAAATCAGTGGGTAATCTATCTTCAAATAATATTCTTAAAGACCACATAGTTATGATGCTATAGATTAACACTGGTCCATAAGTGGTTAACACATTTGTTTTCCTTGGTTTTCCAAAATAGTGGATGGGATATTTGGACCCTTTTGCCAACCAAGTCAGCATTCCTTTTATGTTTTGTTTTATTTGTGTTTCTTTGTCCAAATGAGACATTAGTTAACTAAGAAATGCAATGAAATACTTAGCCATGGTCTTGGCACTGAACAATATTTCTAGATTACAAAAACTGAGGATAATACATTTTTAGATACCAGCAAAGCACTTAGTATAAGATGTTTTAGCACAACCAACAGAGCAGTGTAACGAAACAGACAAAACGCTTTTAGATAAATCAATAGATTTTTAATTATAGTAAAATAGTGCTTCATAGTACAAGGTAGCAGTAACTTGTTTAGAAATTGTTTTACTTTTTGTTCCTTAACATGTTAGATATACCCTTTTCATTTTTCTTTTAATAACCATTTTATGCAACATATTTTACATTAAGGAGCATCTACCCAAGTAAATGTTACTTCATCATCAAGTTATAAACTTTTAAAGTTTATGTTGCTTTTCTCGTGCATTTATATTTGTATTGTGTTGTATGTCGTTGTCAAGATGTGATGTTAGCAAAATGTTACTGTGATGCCAGGATCTAAATAAAGAACGTTTCTGCTGACGCTACAGTTCTTTCAATTCCCTGTATGGTTTCATTAACATGTGAGTTATTGCTTTCTCTCTCAGGTTATTCTTCATGCCTGAAATTCTGACCACCTATGTTTTTAAGCATAGACAATAAAAATTTCCCATTACTTTATACCGTATTTTCGAAACACATTATACAAACCGTTTTTTAAAAAGCTAAAGTAAAACAAAATATTAAATGGCCAGTAAATCAAAACATTTTGACATAAAGCCCAATATAATAAAAATAAATGGGTTTAGAAGGATTTCGTTTTCAGCCTTTTGTATTTTTTTTTTTAGCAACTATATTATTATCATCAGCATCATCATCATCATCATCATCATCATCATCATTATAGCAGTTGCTTTACAATATTTTAAAGAGAGGGAGGGATTTAATAAACTCTTATAAAATTGTGACAGGAAAAAATAGGTTGATAAGGACTCCGTTTCAAAGATATTTGTCCTTTCTAAAATGCAGCACACAACGAGAGAAGAACAAAACAGGCACCGTCAGCAGTAGGTACTTTGCTTTTTTATTTGGAAACTTGAATATTTAAAACAGACTGATAGAACATAAGGAATTGATGCATTACATACTTTTGCGTCATTTTGTTCTAAGAACAGATGAATATTAAGGTATGTATCAAATAGTGAAAGAACTGTGTAAAGACAAACAGGTGTTAATTATACAATAAAAAATGTAAACATTTGTACAATTTCAAGCAGATTTCCTTGTTAGTACTTTAACACCTTTTATGTAAGAAATTAAGAGGTCTGAGAATCTATAAAATAGCAAGATGTATTTGTTTTTTTAGATACAGCATAGTTGTCTACTTCTGGTTAGATAAGTACTGCTTAGAGTCCTTACTCTAAGGTCCAAAAAATCTGAACGATGTTCACCAAAAATAGTAGTAACCTTACTGTTTTCATAGCTGGCTGATTTTTAATATAAAATAAATACTAAATACATAAAGTGCGCTGTGCCTTTAAGACCACTAAATATTAAAATAAAGTGAAAATATGTGTAATGTTATATAACACGAAAAGTGATCAAGTGCATACGTGCAAAATCACACTTAAATTTATGTGCAAATATTCTGCAAAAATATTGAATTTTTTTTTCAAAAACACACAAAAATACTTAGCTTATTTCCCACTTTGGAATATACCTTTAGTCTTGTATATCAGTATTCCAATTTAAATCTAAAAAAAGGGAAATACATAATCATAGGACAGTATGTTTGATAAATAAATGTATAAAATATGGAAAAGACACACTCACAAAGGTAGAGCAATTTAGTCTGCTCTAAACTGAGATGGCATCTTGTGCAACATATGCAAACTGGAAGCTGTGGTGACAGTAGCAATCTTGGTATTGGTAAAATTGGTATTCACTGAATAAAAACCGCTTTCCAGGCTGTAAAGTCCCTTCTTGTAATGCTTCCTCCGTGTAATAATGAGTTATTGACTCCTCTGGTCCTGCGCCGGCGTTTTTACAGGACCCTGAGTGCCGAACACAGTCTCTTTCAGTAACACTTCCGGGAGGTGGGGCTTGCGGCCGTTGAGCGTAACAACGTGAGTACGTCACAACATGATGACGCGTTTCGCTGATATGGTCGGCTTCATCAGATCTGCCCACAGTTCACCACAGTCTTAATTTAAGTCTCATTAAAGGGCGTGATTTGCCCAAAAGAGTCTCTTCAATTGGCTATAACGTTGTATCTGATTTACATACATAATAAATTCAAACATATGCGGTCTAGATAATAGGGGATAATCACCTAAACTACTGAAAAAGCAAAAGTTAAAACATTTTCTATTACAATTCCATAATAAGTTACAATCAAAAATAAAAATAAAAACATAATAAAAACATATTCACATGAACCCAATTAGAAATACTGCTATGGTATAGTATACAAGACATTTTCCACTTAAGATAAATTATATGCATAAAACCTTATTAAACTAATGTACCTATATTTCAAGAGGAGACAAAAAAAAGGAGTAAAAGAAGTTAGTCTGCATAATACTTGGAAAATTATATTTAGATTAAAAAAAATGAACAAGAAACAAAACAACTAATGTAAGTCAGACCACAATCTTAGAGAGGCAAACTCTCTGTGAGATGAGTCAGGTGGAGTCCACTTTTGAGAGGTCTGGTGCTGACCGTTGAGAGACAAAGGGTCGTGCCGTCGCCAGATTCCACTTGTGGGGTGACCATTGCCTGGGTTCCCGTGGTTGACAGAGAGTATGGTGAGAGATTCAGAGTTGGCAGCAGCTCCTTTCCTTCTTCCATGTCGTTTATGAAGAACTTTTCTTCACCTTTAAGGTCCATGTGGGTGCGTGCCATGCGCCAACGATATTGGACGTGGTGGTTTCGTAGTAAGGATGTCAAGGGCGACAATAATCTCCTCAATGCCAGGGTGCCTCTCGAGAGGACTGAGTAGACTGTGAGTTGCATGTTCTCAAACTGGTAGAGTGAGTGATCCCTGATGGCCTCGACGATTGCCGTCGGGGTGCTTTAAGAGCGCAACCGAGCCCCAGTGATGACGTCAGAGAGCCCGCTGGCGCTGGGAGGAAGTCGGCACTTCCTCCCAGCTAAGAGAGCCGCGCGGGTGGAGAGCGCCAGGGAGTCAGAGTGGGAGCTCTCACTCCCATCAGCCAAAGGCAGCCAGTGGACCCCAGGGAAGGCACCCTCCTGCACCCAAAGGTAGGAAACAGAAGGGTGACAATTTTAACAATTTGTGTGTGTGAATGTGTGTGTGTGTGTGTGTGAATGTCTGTCTGTATCTGTATGTGTGTGTGTGTATGTGTGTGCATGTCTATATCTGTGTGGGTCTGCATGTGTGTCTGTATGTGTATCTTTGTCTGTATATGTCTGCATGTGGGTCTGTATGTTTATCTGTTTGTATGTATGGGTATCTGTATGTCTGTATGTGTATCTGTTTGCATGTGTATCAGTGTGTGCCCCTATGTATCTGCATGTGTGTCACAGTTTACATCTGTATGCATGTCATTCTGTGTATCTGAATGTTTGTCATTGTGTCTGTGTATTTGCATGTGTGTCTGTGTGTTCTGTATGTCTGTATGTGCATATGTTTGTCTTTATATGTGCTGTATGTGTATCTGTGTCTGCATGTGTGTCTGTATGTGCATCTGCTTTTCTGCACATGTATCTGTATCTGTTTGTCTGCATGTGTGTCAGTGTGTGCCCCTATCTTATAACAAATATGTGCACAATGTGGAGAACAGTCGATAAGAAGCTCAATACACCACTATACCACTTTAAAATCAACAATATACATACATAAATAAGATGGAGCTTCTTAAAATGGCAGTGTCACAGATATTCTGTAAAATAGAATATATACCGTAGTGCAATACAGTAATGCACATAAAATTAGGGGTATATACACAATCAATAATCACTCACAAGCCTGGAGTCATAATCTCATATGACGCGGATGGTGCCTTTGGACCATTACAGGATGTCCAGATCCTTCTTTCATGCAGGGTTCTGTTTGTTGTCACCTTTAGCCAGCTCACGGACAAAGAATGCCAAGTCAGTGGTATGTTTCCAAAAGGATGGTGCTTTATTTCAGATTAAAAAAAAGAACAACTTTCTGATAAAAAGTAATAAATTAAAATGTAACACTTTAAATATCAATAGGGCTATATAGCCCTATTGATATTTAAAGTGTTACATTTTAATTTATTACTTTTTATCAGAAAGTTGTTCTTTTTTTATATCTGTGACACTGCCATTTTAAGAAGCTCCATCTTATTTATGTGTGCCCCTATGTATCTGTATGTGTGTCACTGGTTGCATCTGTATGCATGTCATTCTGTGTATGTGCATCTGCATGTGTCTTTATGTGTATCTGTCTGTATGTGTGTCTGTGTATCCGTGTCTGTGTATCTGTCAGTGTGTGTGTGTGTGTGTGTGTCAGTGTTTGTATCTGTAAAAATGTCATTCTGTGTATCTTAATGTGTGTCATTCTGTGTGGCTGTGTATTAGCATGTGTGTCCGTGTATGTATCTGTATGTGTTATATTGTACAAATGGAGGGGCGGGGGCAGGGCAATTTTTGCACCGGGACCCTGTAGTTTCTAGTTATGCCTCTGTTAATCGATCTCGTGGTACGGCGGCTGGGGCCGTAGGTTGTTTGGGTATTCGGAATAGCCCTTCCAGCCTCACTGTTTTGCTTCATCTCGGGGTCAGTAGTGCAGCTATCAGGCGTCTTAGAAAGTGTGGTAGTTCAGCTGCTGGAATGTCTTTGCTGATGCCACGGATTTTCACATTCTTTTTACGCCGTAGGTCCTCCATTGCTGGAAAGCGACGGTGGTAGGATTCATTTTGTGTCTGCAAGCTTCTGATTGCCTGCTGTAGGTCGGCAATTTGTTTGTTGTGTGTGTGCTCCTGTGGTGGTTTCCTGCCCCTCTAGCCTGTTTCAGAGGCCTTTGATGTCTGCGCTGATTCCTGACAGATCCGACAGTATATTGGTCTGGAGGTCAGCCAGCAGCGATTTCAATAGTCTTCAATATGCAGGCCTGGACACGGTTTGTCCGGTTTTAGTTTTTTTGTTTTCTGGCCAATATCTGTACTGTTATGGCAGGTAAGCCCTCTGTGCTCCCTAATTTGGATTTTTAGACTCTCCAGTATTTTAGTAATTAGCTGAGTACCCGTAACTCACTTGTTATGCGACTACTCGCCTCCCTTGCTTGGCTCCACCCCCTGCCCCCCCCCCGGGATTTAATTTTTAATCAAGCTATACATAAGATAAAATAGGGACTAATCTAAGTGTCAGTTTTACAATGAATATGGCAAAGGGTGGAGCTTTTAAACAGCTACCATCATCATATCATGGCATTTCTCATCAGTTAGTCTCAGTGATGGTTCATGGTAACTGGCATCGTCTTGTGTTGTGTGCAGTAGGTGTCTGACTCATCTCATCTACATAAGGTCATATGTATAAGGTTACCAAGGTTACTAAGGAAACATATACAATGTATTTAATTATTATTATTATTATTATTAACACTACTATTTTTGGTGAACATTGTTTTTGGACCTTAGAGTAAGGACTCTAAGCAGTACGTATCTAACCATCAGTAGACAACTATGCTGTTTCTAAAAAAAACAAATACATCTTGCTATTTTATAGATCCTCAGACCTTAATTTTTTTTTACATAAAAGGTGTTTAGTTAAAATACTAACAAGAAAATCTGCTGGAAATTGTACAAATGTAAAAAAATGTTATTGTATAATTAACACCTGTTTGTCTTTACACAGTTCTTTCACTATTTGATATATACCTTAATGTTCTTAGAACTAAATGACGCAAAAAAATAAAATCTAGGAAATCTACTTGGAATTTCACAAATATTTACATTTTATATGTATTAAGGCTTTTGTCCGTAATTGTGGGAGGGGCATGATTTCCCTACTTAAAGGGACTCTTACCTTACCTTACTCCACACCGTTCTTGTTCTAGAGATTTGCATGTGACTACTTCCGGGTCACATGCAGGTCGCAATCTTGCAAACTTACCTGTTTCTCTACCGTGGTTTACATGTACCTGCTATCTTCCCCCAGCCGCGACACTCTGCTTAGAGAATCATGCACTCTTCAGCCCTCCAGGCTGCAGCTCCGGGGACAAATAGACATTATATAAGACAACAAAGATTGTGACCCTTTTTGGAGCCCCATGTCGAGTCTCAGGAATTTAATTTATTTTTATCATAATTTTTTTTTTTTTTTTCATTGGTAAATTAATTATGTTTATCAATGTAACAGCTATACTATGGAAATCTTTGGTATGAGTTTTTTTAATAATGGTTGGTTATCAAACAAATATAGTATGATTGTAAGATATACCGTATATACATATCTGATGGTTTTCTCTGAATATTGTATTCTATATAGAAACTTTTGGTATTTAATGTTTTTTTTTTTGTTTTGTCCTTCCTTTTTTTTTTTCTTTAAGTCAAATGCTATAAATTGAATAAATAAAAGTCGATGTTCTAACGTTAACAATCTTATGGTATACTATAATAATACCTTAGAAACGTAAATCCATACTGTTTATAGCCTAAACAAAAAAATGTCTAATTGTTTTATTGCACTGGAAGATTGCCTTTGGGGTACCTCACACGCGAATGTTATATACTTACACACAACAAAAATAAACAATTTAAAAAAAAAAAAATACAATTGGATACAGAGTGTCCAGTGGTATCTGGGAGTCCCAGCCAGGTATTTACCAACACTTGTCTGGGATATGTTGCAATTTGATACAAAAAAATTTAGTGGGTATTATTGTCCAATCTGTGCGTGGATGCTATAGTTAAAGACAAAAAGTCGGGTAAAGAGAGCCCACTTGTACCTTGGGGCCGCAGCAAGGTGTTTACAACACTTGTCTGGGATTAGCAGCCAGTTGAAACAAAATTAATAGTGGGGGATTATTATCTAAACTGTGTGATAGCTGTAGCTAATGACAATGAATGCCCACTAATTAGTAGAAAATGAAAGAAGTCTCAGAAGTCATTACCCAGAGTATCTGGGAGTCGCAGCAAGGTGTTTCCAACACTTGTCTGTGATTAGCGGCAAGTTGAAACAAAATGCATGGTGAGGAAAATTGTCTAAACTGTGTGTGATAGCCTGTAGCTGAAGACAATAAATAACTACTGTTTAATAAAACAAGAATGAAGTCTCAGTTAAGTGAGCTAGAGTCAATGAGGCATCCCTATCTAGAATCCTTATTTTATAAGGAATCTCTGCAAGGAGAGGGAGGGTGGCTTAAAAGGTGATGATTTGGTAAAAATAGTCATCAATAATGCTGTAATTACACTTACAGGGTTAGGAGTAGTGGGAGTTGGCACCCAGACTACTCCAATGAGCAGAAGTGGTCTGGGTGCCTACAGTGTCCCTTTAAACCCTTAAGGACCAAACTTTTGGAATAAAAGAGAATCATGGCATGTCACACGTCATGTGTCCTTAAGGGGTTAAGCAGGACTACTGTTTTATCTTGAATCTGGTTTCTTCCCTCAAGAAGGTCCCAGGTCATTTGGCCACATAGGGGCTCAGACAAGATTACAAATTTGTATACTATGTTACGGGGGCCACGTACATATGCCTCGCATATTTCATCATACCATTAGTTTCATCATTTAGGACTACTGCTCTTACTTCTATGTAAAATAACCGTTTTTCCTTTAAAATGGGACATAGGTTATAAGATTGTTTCAAGGGCATTACTCATACAATGCTTATTTACAGGTTATAGGGTGCTCAGGATTTAGGGCAACCCCTACGCTAGTTAGTGTAGGTATGTTACAGACTATTTAAATTGAGTCCACGAGCCAGCCCTTACAATTTACACATGTACGTTACATCATTGCATCTTTAGGTGCTAAGTATCTACTATTAACTGCAACCTTCTACTTATGGTTGCAACTAACTGCCCTACTTATCCTATAGGTATACAGGGTATCTATAATTTTACGTCACATACCACATTTCCCACAACTATCGTGTTACCCCTATAGGTCTGCTTCTATCCATTTCTTATGTGAAACTGCATGACTGACTTACTTTTCTCAGATATGTAAATTTACACATCCTTATACGCACCATACCCTTCTCCCCTTAGTTAACTTCTTTACTGGCTGACAGGGCACCAGGAGTCCAATAGTTAATAATGTGACAGGCCTCTATGCCTTAGGTTAGTGGTCCCGTGAGGTCAAAACCCATCTTCATACTTGGAGGTACTACCATCGGCCCAACCTCACATTGTGGCATAGAGAGGGCCTCACCTGTCACTCCCATTCTTTCTTATGCTTTAAAAGTCACCGAGAGGCCCACACCCCGCCACAACGTTTGGTGGCCACGAAATCCCCTTGCGGCAATGCATAGATAGAGCCTCACAAGCTGCTTGGCATCTAGCAGGGCCTCACCCGTCACCAACCAAGTTTAATCATTTTGCCTCTCGGCATTAGCTCGTAAGCCAGTACGTTATAAGGGTATACACTAATTACTTTGTTATTCAAACATGTCTCAACGTCAAGAAGGTGGAAAGACCTGTCCTGCTAGGTTCGATACACCTTCATGCAAAGGGGACATGGCTAGTCCACTTCTATTCGATTTGAACTATCTCTCACTACACAGCAGCATGGTTAAATGGCTATATAATCAAATTACCTAATAACAATATGTACATTTATATATATAAATGTTACAAAACCCCTCTTTGATTTGCAGTAGTTATGGTGGGTTTGTTCCTTCCTACAGTGATTATGGTGTGAGTCTCCTTCCTAATGTTTATTCCCTCAAAGTACACATTCCTGGACTTAATTTGCCCTGTGACTATGACCCCTGGAGTGTATTACCTTTTAATAACTCCATTTTGCATATTGGATTCTAAAGTACTATTTCTGCCCCTTTAAAATACTATTGGTAAGGATTTGCACTTTCAAAGTGGCACTTCGGATACAGCCGAAGTGCCGAAGTAGTCGAAGTGGCCGCCATTTGACATACAAACACGTGGCGGCGGCCATTTTAATTCAGTCGAATGCGTTCAGCGGTGTTTGGTCGTCGAGTTCATGGAACTCAAATCGGATACACGACGGCACAAACACCGCTGAACTTTACCTTCTCCAGATTTCAAAACTTGACGGCAATTCGACAATTCGAACGGCCCTCATTCGTGCATTCAAACGGAACTTAGTATTTGAACTATTGGAAATAGACCAGTCGTACAGCCAAATTCTCTGGAACTGTTTTGGGCATAAAAATGTGCGCGCGGTCAGTCAAATATGACTTCCACAAGACTTTTGAACCCCTGCTCTGATCTGGGTGATTTGTGGATATGTTGTTCACCCAGATCAGGGCTATCCAGGAATGTATACGTTGTGGGGATTTGTGGTGTTTTGTGGTGTTTTCTGTGTTTTGGGTAAAAATTTATATTTTCTGCCTGTGGATAATTAAGTTATTCCATTAGCTAGCTTAGTTATATCACGAAGGGAGGGCTTGCTGACTGCACGTGGGAGTGTTACTGTGTTAATTATTGTTCCCATTGGTTTGTGTCCCTTTTGTACCTGTGTACCATCAGGTCCAGGGGGTGTGCCTCTGGCCTGAAAATGTGTATAAAAGAAATGCCTTTGTGCTCATTAAACTAGACCTTCTTACCCTCAACTCGCAGCCTCGTCTCGTGTTGTAGGGAACAGCTATAACTGCTATATCACTGCTAGCTCTTGTAAGAGCTCTCTTCAGCTATACCGCTATACTCTCCTGGAGGAGAGACCCAGCTATACTCTCCTGGAGGAAAGATCCGCCTACTAGCTACTCAGGATATTGGGTTGGAGCTCTGCAGCGCTGTCCAGTTATGGGAAGAAGGATGTCCAGACGGTAGATACCCCCACTCTATAAGGGTAACCGTCACAATACAAATATAAATATGCACCGCTAAACTGTTGTTTATTATTCTTTAAACAGGTTTATGAGCTTGCACATTAATCTGTGATGCCCACACAATTAAATTTATTAAAGCAGTATTGTGGCAGGTACTGTGAGGTAAAGGTAAGTTCCTTCTGTTCAGTAATATGCATTAAAAGTCATGTAGTGTTACCAGTCAAACATGTATATGTCAATCATTACAATACCATTTAGATAGAAGCCATTAGTGAAAAATGTTTTTTTTTTTTTTTTTTTAAAGTATTCAACATTACGTTTCATCCACGTTCATATTCAAGGCCTAATGCTGGCCTTTACATCCTTTACGTCCTTTTGTGCATTTGAGCATACGTTACATAAGTCAGTATTAAGTACGTGTTCAGGCACATTCATGATATCCAACGGGATATCGACTATCTGACATGCTATCTGTCCTTTTTTCCAGAAGTTTTATATCTCTAAGGGTATTAGCATACAGACAAGTTGTGATACCACTCCTCCTCATACTCATGGAAGCCACTACGGCTGGCCAACGGCGACTTCTTTAACTCTTTCTACGAACTACTTCGAAATTCAATTTGGCTCCCCTACATAGCTGGTATAACAATTAACTATATGAATTTAGATCATGCTCATACTTAGGTCAATACATAGGGTTAAGAAATACAATATTAACCTGTGCATACATTTACTGTACATATATCATGCGTAGTCCTCATGGGGCTCATCTGCTAAAGCAGGTTACTTTGGTTTAGTTATCCTAATTAGGGGTTGTTGGTGGTTGGTTTCCAATTCACTAGTTAGGTCAATTGCAATTCTACTGAACTTATCTGTCCTTTTTAGGGTCAATGTAAATACTGTTCATCATATATTCTTGCGGATACTGATCCTAGTTACTTACAATTTCTGGTTTATACAATATTGCTACTATTCCATTTCTTCACCTATTGAACTCGCAGTTAATTTTCCCATACATGTTTGCTTATCAACTTGACCATTGCTATGTTCATCACTTATCTACGCTCACCGCTAATCTGTCTCTGGGCTATTCATTAATTTTCAGGCAACATCTGCTTAGGTATCCATCAATTACCGGACAACAAGTGTGGTTATTTGACAGATTCACAATTCACATAGTAGAATTTTGATCTATGTCTCAATACTAATAGGTTAAGTTCATGTTATATGATGTTAATCATATTTATGCCACCT
Source organism: Pelobates fuscus (assembly GCF_036172605.1). Classification (NCBI taxonomy): domain Eukaryota; kingdom Metazoa; phylum Chordata; class Amphibia; order Anura; family Pelobatidae; genus Pelobates; species Pelobates fuscus. Next base: position 215,993,216 of record NC_086322.1, read on the forward strand.
GGTTTATTCTAATTACTTATACTAATCTTGTTTTACAGCGTTCCTCCAGTCAGATACGGTATTAACCCCTCAATTGTTTGCAAGGTTTATATTGGTTAGTCAGGTACCCCATACACATAGGGTACCAGACAAAAATGCAAACATGCTCACAGAGACATACATTCACACACACACACACACACACACAAGGATACTTTCTGTCAGACACACTCTCAGGTAAACGCAGGTAAACTGTGCATCAATGTGTATATGTGACAGTGTGCATGTATTGCAACTCTATTTTTTTCAATTTTTTGTTAGTGGGGCCTCATGTTTGAGTTCCGCCTAAGGCCTCATAAAGTCTAGAGCAGAAGGAGAAGAACATGAGATTGGAGCACTTCATTCTGGACAGCACATCATAAGGCTTTGGTACCTGGGCCTGGCAGGGAAACTCTGGACCTTCTCATCTCCCCAGATAAAAAAAAAATATCAGTGTTAATGTGTTCACTTTAATTTACTGAGTGTCAGGAAACACAGAGGGCCGCTGGGTAGGGGTGCTGCTGATTGGCTAGAGGGTCAGCTGGCACTCTAAGCCAATCAGTAGCTCCCCATTCATGAAAACGTAAAAATGATTATGAATCGGGAACTAGCGATTGGCTTAGAGCGTCAGCTGACCATTCAGCTGCACCCATGCCTGACGTCAATCTGCACTTCCTGACACTCCGTTTAAGAAGCTGAATACCACTGAGCGACCTGGAGCTGGAGGAAGCCTTTGGGGGTAAACCATTTGAGAGTGGTTTCACCCCTTAAAATTAAGAGAGCGCCCAGGGGCCTCCTTGCATCATAGCATTTTCATTTAGTTGTTATGGTGACCAGAATGTTCCTTTAAATTGATTAAATAGTGTCAGGAATACAAACATATATTCCTGACATCATAGTTGTAAAAAAGCTATTCACCCTGGCTTTATGTTAAAATGACTATGCTCCTTCCCTTTCATGACACTGTCAAAAAGGGGCCAAGTATGGATGTCATTACAATTATGCCCCCCTCTGGAAAAATTCCTGCGGATGCCCATGGTGGTAGGGACATACAAATTGCTAGAACAAGAATGGTGTAAGGTAAGGAGTCCCTTTAAGTAGTGAAATCATGCCCCTCCCACAATTACAGGCAAAAGCCTTAATACTTGTGTTAGGTGCAAAAAAGCCGTATAGAGTGATAGAGAGAAATATAGGAATAGTGTAATACAGAATGGAAAAAGTTGGTTGAGGTGTGCCGGAACCGAAGATGCTGGTAGGCCTGTAAAATAAAGAGGGCAAAAAAGAGAAATACTATAAAATCATTAATACAGTCAACAATCAACATACATACTTATACACAAGGTTATATGATAATGCTTGAAAGAGTTTCAATACTGGTTGTGGAATGTACTGTGAATAGGCTGAGGACTTAAAATGACCTATTGTTTAATTATGTGTAGTGATATAAATCTGCTTGAAAAAGTGACCGGAATAATGGAATGGTTAAAGCTTGGTCTTCTTGATTAATGTTCTGACATAACTCATTAATGAGATATATTTGATGGTTGTGTGATAATTAAATTTAAGGTGGCAAAAAGCAAACCTTGAGGTAAACCGTTATTGAGCATGTATTGTAATTGAGGGAAAATGGTTGAAAGTATACATAGGGTGGACCATGCATGAGTCAAACATAAGGAGTCAAGCCTCTTGTTGGCCCATGCATATCGTTGCATTAGTGAGGAAAACATGTAGGTTAAGGCGCGTGCCCCATTAGGAGTGATAAGGCCGGGTGGAACCTGGTCGACTGAACTAACCTGTCGTGATAAACAGAGAGGCAATGAAAGGACCTGAAATTAGTAATGAGCGGAGAGACTTAGGTGACAGCAATCACTAGGAGACCACTAAGGGTCCAACTTATAACATGGAGTAGGAATACTGTGGACATAGATAATATGGAATCTGCCAAACATGGGAGTCATACGCTGACTAAGGTCTTGTGTGTTGTGTGATGGTGAGAGGGAGGAGGGTGATGGGAGAGGGGAGTGATGGTGAGAGGGAGAGGGGGTAAAGGTGAGAGGGAGAGGGGGGTGATGGTGAGAGGGAGAGGGGGTGATGGTGAGGGGGTGATGCTGAGGGCAGGGTGGTGAGGGGGGTGATGGTGAGGGGGGTGATGCTAAGGGTGGTGAGGGGGTAATAGTGAGGGGGTAATGCTGAGGGGGGTGAGGGGGGTAATGCTGAGGGGGTGATAGTGAGGGGGGGTGATGCTGAGGGTGGTGGGGGTGATGGTGAGGGGGTGATGCTGAGGGTGGTGAGGGGGGTAAAAGTGAGGAGGTAATGCTGAGGGTGGTGAGGGGGTAATAGTGAGGGGGTGATGCTGAGGGTGGTGAGTGGGTGATAGTGGGGGGTGATGCTGAGGGTGGTGGGGGGTGATAGTGAGAGGGTGATGCTGAGTGAGGGGGTAATACTGAGGGTGGTGAGGGGGGTGATGCTGAGGGTGGTGAGGGGAGGATAGTGAGGGGTAATACTGAGGGTGGTGAGGGGGGGTGATGCTGAAGGGGGTGCTAGTGAAGGGGGGGTGGTGGTGAGGGGGGTAATAGTGCCCCCCATCCCTCACTTACCTGATCTGTAGGCTGCCTCTGTGCTGCTCCCCTGCGGTTTCAGTCATGAGCGAGAGACAGGGATAAGCTGTTGCTTCCTGCCTTTCAACATTCACAGCGCCACCTACTGGCCGGCGCCGGTATTGCAGTGTATTCTTACACAAATCAAAAATAGCAGCACGAGCTAAAAAATCCAGGGGGGGGGGTGCAAGTGCCCCCTCTTGCCCCCCCCCCCCGTGCCTCTGCGGACGTCCATGCCTACCACCACTCCCACTACTCAATCATAACCTCTTTTTCTTCTCTCTTTTTTGTATATATATATATATATATATATATATATATATATAATTCAAATATAGTTGTTTATTATTATTACAACCAGCATTTTTATTTTCTTTCAATTTAAATAGGCTAGCATATGTAGAAAAAAATATTTTTTTATTGCGTGAAATAATTAAATAGCATAAATTGGTTAATAAAGCACTAAAACAATATCAAAAACATTTATTTCATGATAATTTGGTGAGTAAACATACTACAAATATACTTTAACCCCTTAAGGACACATGACACGTGTGACATGTCATGATTCCATTTTATTCCAGAAGTTTGGTCCTTAAGGGGTTTAAAAAATATATATATATATATATATATATACACTCACATACACTAGGTTTAATTATTATCCTACAAATGAACAAATTAGCTGGCTTAGAAGGCAGCCTGTAGATAGAGCCAGAAGGTTTGTTGCTGAGGCAGAATAAGCTCCGAGCTCTTGGGTTTTGAAAAAATATGCAATGTTTTCATAGTGCTGAAGTGGAAGTTTGTGTGTATCAAAGCCCTGACAAATGTTCCTGCAGTTAAGCAAAACTTTGTTTATATTGCGTGCCTCTCAACAGAAATTAAGAACTGTGGAAACAATCCACGCAAGTGCCTGGCAATCTTCTCTCGTTCTCTTTTAGTGGATATGACAATCTCACCTGCTGCGGGAGCCTGAAAATAAAAGGACAATCTCACGCCATTAATAAAACATCAGACAAAGCCGAATCAGAGGCAGCGTTAACCACTAGAGACCCGGTATAATGCTTAATTTTGTCGATGATGGAAGTGCTTTAGCCTGAGGTAACTTTCGTGGAAGCCATGTTTGCGTGCAAACCTTTACTTAAAGCCATACAGGATGGCAGAGCTGATGTTCACACGAGTGTAAACTAACATTGAAATGCATGAACCGGATGAGATGTTACATCACTCAAGCCAGTCAGCTTTGGCAGTGGCCTAATGTTTTATTTAAGCTTACTCCTCTAAGGAGATCTAAAAATTCACTCAACGCCCTCGGAAAAGTGTCTGTTTTGGCTGCAGAGAATGGTTCCCAATCACGAAAAGATAAAAACATCAAAATAAGCTAATAGAGATCTGCCTTGAAATCCAGTCCCTGTGGGCAGATAGGCTTTTTTTTTCTGAGGGATGCATTATTTACAGATCAAGGGTTTTTAATACGCAAGCGCTGTGCAGTTTGGGATGATACACTGAATCCTGTTCATAAAGATGCAGCTCAGTCAAAAGCACTTATGGAAGGATGGAACATGCTAAAACACAAAGAGAGAGAGAGAGAGAGCTGAGGTTAATAGGTAGATCGGGAAGAAAAATATGGCAGACAGTTGACAAAATATGATTTTCTGAGGTGATTTTTGCACTGATAACAGCTCATTTGTTAGATGTAGGACTGGGAAATATATGAGTACATTCGAGAAGCTTTTCTTGTAAAGCTGACAATCGGATAAGAAATAAAATAATTATATATTAGCATGCAAAGTACAGGGTTGTTTTGGATCCCAGACCACAGAAATACATTTTATTATAAGTAACAGATTTTTATCAATCTCATGCTGTTGCGTAATGGAAGATGTGACTTGTTTAATTGCAAATTTAAGCATTCTGATTGCTCATAAAGGAAAACAATGCATGTTTTCTTTCCCCTAGTATTGGAAATTAGGTCAACTGCAGGCTTTCATTTTAAAGGAACAATTTGCTTTGCTCGTTAATTAAAAAAAAAAAAAAAAAGTTATGTTTTCAAATCTAGGTTATATTAAACAGGTTTATCTTGCTACTTTCTGTTTCACATCTAATGTTTATTGGCTCTGAACTGTAAACTGGGAAATACCATTTAACTTGAAATTACAACTGCATGATTCTAAGGTCGATTTACTAAACAGTGAATTGTAGTGAACTGCAAAATATAGACAAATAAACTTGGAAACTATGACCTACATTTGGCAAATGTAATTTTACTCCATCACAATTCACTGTTTTGGTGCCTACAGGATATGAATATTCAAAGCACCCTAAAACAAAAACAAAAAACAATTGTGGAAGAACCACAAGGTAAGGGGTGATAGAACTTTTACTCTTTCCCTTTAATTTTTTTATTTTCCCACTGCAATTTAATCCAATTACTGAAACACTTGTATATTATTTTGACCCCTGCATAATGACCATTCCCTAAAATTGCTGTTTACCTGCTGCAGCACTAGTAGTCATCAGAGACCAATCTATATGATGGCTATCTAGTGCTTGCTAGCCACCTGCCACAATATTTAATAAATAAATAAATGTTTACATGGGTCAATATAACCCCATCCAACTTCTGAGAGGCAACTTCTGCCCTTATGTCCTCCCTTATGGTTTGGGCATATCTCTATTATTATTCCTAAATTTTTACAGTTTTTGTTTTTTCATTTGATCAACATATTAATACCTGCCACCATCATCATATCAATACCCCTGCACCAGATGCCCATTGATGAGGAGGTGAGGGGGACATATCCCCCATATATCTATATTATAACCCATATGGGTGGGCGTTGGGATGGACAAAGGCATGCTTCACTTGTATCTATACTATAGCTACCACCCTTATCACATGGATGATGGATGGGGGGACACTGACATCCCCCCTCCCCCTCTTTTGCACTATAGCTCTCACACACTGGCCAATTATTATTAGCCTGTACCTGCTATCTATGCTTGGGGTTTGGGGGGATGACATGTTTTTCTAAACTTTTTACAATTTAGCCTGAACACAGGAAGATTCAGTATTACTGGCCCCATCCTTATTATATTGTTTTTGTTTTTTTTAACATCAAAAGCTGCCCAGACACTAATCTTTTAACCTCAGCAATGCTGGGACAGTAACTGTGATAAGCTGCTGGCTGCCCACTGTTTAGTAGATATGGCCTCACCTACAATGCCATGGGTTGTGACATACCTCATAAACGGTGATCAGCTAGTATTATACTTCCCTTTTGTTAGATGAGTGTCACGTTGACTCCCACGGGTGTTTATTTATTCATTTATTTGCTTCTGTGGAGGCTTGTAAGCAAACACTACCCAGGGGCCACATTGATAAACCTTGGACCTCCAAAGATTTTTCATTTTTTAATTAGGCAAATAATTTGGACATTTAAACTATTGGTCCACAGTTACCATGGAAAATTCAGGCTCTCATGTTTCCAGTTTTCAGACATTAATTTCAAGCTGATTCTGAGTCAGTTTTGCAAAACTCAGACATTGATAAATCTTATGAACAATGTTCAGATTTTACAGTCGGAACTGCTCCATACAGAACCTTATGATTTTGTCCCATTCTTTACAGGGACATTCAGATATTAGTAAATTGACTTGGCTTGACTATAGTTAAAAAAAAAAAAAAATAGAACAATCTCACAGAGTCATTTATTTAAAATACTAATTAAAGGACCATTCTTGTGCCAGGAAAACAGACTTGTTTTCCTGGCACTATGCAGTCCTTGGGTCCTCCCCACCCTTATGGCCCCCCTCCCGCTGGGCTGAAGGTGTTAAAACCCCTTCAGCCATTTACCTTTATCCAGCGCCAGGCTCCTTCGGCGCTGGTGACCTCTCCTCCCCCTCCGACGTTGGCTCCCGAGTGGAGCCTATGGACGTCAGCATCTTCTCACTGTGATTTTCAAAGTGAGAATTGCGGAAGCGGCCTCTAGTGGCTGTAAGTGAGACAGCCACTAGAGGCTGGATTAACCATGCAGTGTAAACATAGCAGTTTCTCTGAAACTGCTATGTTTTCAGCTGCAGGGTTAAAACTAGAGGGACCTGGCACCCAGACCACTTCATTGAGCTGAAGTGGTCTGGGTGCTTATAATGGTCCTTTAATTTGTATCTTATTCTCTGAGCAGCTTCATCAGGCTGAAATGGAACTCATAACAACGGTTTAATTTTCAATCAGATGTTAACTTGCTTTAGAAGTTGCTTTATCTCCTGCTTTGTAAATGTAACTTTAATCACATACAGCAAGGTCTAGCAAGCTATTAACAGTGCTAGAGATAAGACATTCTTAATTAAATAGCAGTGATTATGTATAGATCATGTCCCTGCAGTTTCACTGCTCAATTATCTGCCATTTAGGAGTAAAACCACTTTGTTTATGTTTATGCAGCCATAGCTGCCCTAATGGTTTTATTTTCAATCACATGTTAACATGTTTCAAACATTTTTATCTACTGCTCTGTAAATTGAACTTTAATCATACACACGAGACTCTTACAAGGTCTAGCAAGCTATTAACAGAGCAGGAGATAAAAAAAAATCTAAATTAAACAGAATTGCAAAAAAGGAAGTGTAAACATTAGATGACTTTACAGGAAGTGTTTAGAAAGGTTTTTTAAGTCACAAGCAGGGATGCTTGACTATGGCTGCGTAGACAAATTGATTTAACTCTTAAACGGCAGGGAATTGAGCAGTGAGACTGCAGTGGCATGATCTATACACCAAAACCACTTCCTTAAACCAAAGTTGTTTTGGTGACTAAAGTGTTCCTTTTAATAATAAAACACCATGTACAGAGACACAAAAAGCAGAGCTATCCTGAAAATCAGAGTTTCAATAGGTACACGTTTTCCAACATAAATAAAGTCAAGTGAAACATTTAACGGTTAAAAAATTAATGCTTTGTTATATTCTCTCAAACTGTTCTACTTTGAACAAGTAGTAATAGTAGTGGCTATGATTCTTTACTACTGATAAGTATTGTAAAAGATTGTGTTGCATACAAATTGTGTCTTGCTTTAGTTTAACAAATAAGTGCAATAATTGTTGATAACTAGTTATTGCTAAACTAACACTCTGAGAACCATAACCACCACCGCATGCTCCTCCCCGTCCAGTGGTGTATCCTGGTTTTGTGCTGCCCTAGGCAGGACAAAACTCAGGCGCCCCCCCTCCCCCCGCGCCACCTCCACCCAACCTTTCCCCCCGCCCCGCATTCTAAATACACACACACACATTCACTGACAGATATGCATACACTAGCTAACAGAAACACACACTCGCTAACAGAAACACACACACTAACAGACACACTCACACTCAGTAACAGACAAACACACTCACTAACAGACACACACTCACTCACTAGCAGACACAAACTAGCAGACACACACACTCACTAACATACACACACACTCACAGGCAAACACACACTAACAGACACACACACTAACAGACACACACACACACACACTAACAGACACACACACTAACATACACAGACACACACACTAACAGACACAGACACACACACTAACAGACACACACACACTAACAGACACAGACAGAAACACTAACAGACACAAACACTAACAGACACACACACTGACACAGACACTAACAGACACAAACACACTAACAGACACAGACAGAAACACTAACAGACACAAACACTAACAGACACACACACTAACAGACACACACACTAACAGACACACACTAACAGACACACACTAACAGACACACACTCACCCACCCACATTAACACATTTGGGAATGCTGGGGAGGGGGGTGTCTCTTCCTCCCTGGTGGTCCAGTGGTCCAGTGGCTGCTGGGCGATCGGGCGGCATTGCCTGGCGGGTGAGCGGCCGGCCGGCGAGGGAGCACTTCCCCTGAGCTGTCTGCTCAGCTCCCTCGCGCGCCTCAGAGTGAGGCTGGGAGCCGGAATATGACGTCATATTCCGGCTCCGTCTCCCAGCCTCACTCTGCGGCTGGCGAGGGAGCTGAGCAGACAGCTCAGGGGAAGTGCTCCCTCGCCGGCCGGCCGCCTGCCCGCCAGGCAGAGCCGCCCGATCGCCCAGCAGCCCGCCGGCATGTCTGTTAGCCGCAAGGCTAACAAGACATTTGCCTTGGGCATTTGGGGGCGGCTTTTTTTGCCGCCCCCTGGAAAATGCCGCCCAAGGCAAATGCCTTGTTTGCCTCGCGGCTAATACGCCCCTGTCCCCGTCCCCTTAATAGATTGACTTTGTATTCCAATGGCTTGTCTTCTTACCTAGAGTACACCGGGCATCACTTACTGTATCCACTGTAGCTGGAAGCATTCAGCTCTGAGGCAATGCAGGACAGGCATAGCGTATTGTTTGAAAGTGATCATTTGATGCTCTAAGCCAATGAGCTGGTCATGTATGGCAGGCTTTAGCTCAGGAGAGCTAACAGAAGTTCAAAGAAGGCCTCACCAACTCTCCTGGAGGTTGCAGAGAGGCAGGGAGCAGCTCCCAGTGGACCGCAGGTATGAAGTCAAACTGTTCTAAAATAGTTGACTAGTTACTGTGGGAGAAGGAGAATGGCATTAGGACACTCATAATACCATAACCACTACATGCACTGTAATGTTGAGTATTGTAATTCAACAATTTCAACAAACATTTTGCAGCCTGTTTGTAAATTGATTGTAAATTGTAAATATATCACTATTCTTTAGAAAATAAGCCACATAGTCAAAGAGAAGTTTCAAAATGTGTCCAAGAGGTTTATTTCATTAACACCAAAGTGTAGTTAATTGAAGTGATAGCATTTAAACTAAAATAATATGCATGTTGATCACTTTTTCAAAGACATCTGTTTTGCCTAAACTTTGCAGGTTGGTATTCAGTGTTCTACAAGTTACGATTAGATGTGAAGGTAAATTCAGTGAATGTACTCATCTCCCACTTACTGCAATTTTTTTTTTAATCTAGCCAGATGCACAGTGCAAAAGCTATATATAAACATGATTAATGCAAATATTATGAAAATAACATTTCATGAATCATAAGTACAAACAGGAATTATGTTAACTTTGTAGCATAGGATTAATTAAAACTAAGAGAATATATTAACGTACACAGAATTTTCTATACAGCAGGAAAAAAAAACACATTCCCATCTCAACTATTTTTTCTCTACTCCTTGGGAAACCAAAGTGCATTTTGTACCATATGAATTAATAAACCTCATCTCTGTTGATAACATTATCTTATTCAGTAATAATTATGGTTGGGATTTTATTATTATTATTATTATTATTATTTATTATTATGATATTTATATAGTGCCATCAGATTCCGCAGCGCTTTACAATGGGTGGACGAACAGACATGTAGTTGTAACCAGACAAGTTGGACACACAGGAACAGAGGGGTTGTGGGCCCTGATCAATGAGCTTACATGCTAGAGGGAGTGGGGGAACATTTTATACAATCTTTCTTTCAATTCCCCAAATACTGGTTTAAAAGTTTACATTTCTAGGCCTCGATTGAATGTTGTTGGATAGGCTTTCTAAATGAGTTAACATTTTTTTTTTTGCTAAACTTTAAAAATGCTTTAATATAATGAAAAATATTTTAATTGTGTATCACTTTAATATATTGATGTATGTTGTATATATTTTTTTTAACAATTGTAATATGTTGAAATACTTATGTTAAAAGTTTATCCAAAAATATTAAATCATTTGGAAAAGCTTTTCAATCAATATTAAGTTGAGGCCTTGACCTGGTGTCTTGATGTACACAGCATTCATATAAACAAGACAGATAACATGCATTGTTCTGCTCACATAGGCCTTGATTTAATAAGCTTTCCATATGATTCAATACTGTTATCTAGTAAACTTCCTACAAACTTTCATGTTGACTTCTGTAGATAAATAATTTTGAAAAAAAATTCTAATAGTATTCAATCATTTGGAAAACTTATTAATTCAAGGCCATAATCGTGCATCTGCTGTTTCCATGGTGATTGCACCTGTATTTTTCTTGGGGACTTGCTTTTTTTTACCCCCAACATCTCTGCAACTACAAAACTGAAGCTCAGTTCATACAGAAAAGAAAACTTAAAGGGACACTTTAGTCTTAGTGAAGCAGTATTTCTGTATAGATCATTGCCCCTGTAGTCTCACTGCTCAGTTATCTGCCATTTAGGAGTAAAACCACTTTGTTTCTGTTTATGCAGACATAGCTGCCCTAATGGTTTTATTTTCAATCAAGTTAACTTGTTTCAAAAGTTTGTATCTCCTACTCTGTAAATTTAACTTTAATCATACACAAGAGGCTCTTACAAGATCTAGCAAACTATTAACAGAGCAGACATAAGACATTCTAAATTAAACAGAATTTGCAATAAAGGAAGTATAAACATTAGATGACTCTTTACAGGAAGTGTTTAGGAAAGATGTGCAAGTCTCATACAGGGAGGTATGACTGATGCAGTATAAACAAAGTGATTTAACTCCTAAATGGCAGAACATTGAGCAGTGAGACTGCAGGGGTATGATCTATACACCAAAACTGCAACATTAAGCTAATGTTGTTTTGGTGACTATAATGTCCCTTTCAGCATGTTCAATGCATATATTCTCTGTGCTACAAGTGGAGTTTCTGATTATCTTACGACTGGATAACTATATAACCTATATCACAAGAAACTGACAAACCAGTACCTGGTTAAAGGGCAATGGGCATATTGTTGTCCTAACCTTACCGATCTACTTATACTGTATAGGTTTTCCCATTTTCATATGCTGCATATTCTGTTATTAAAATGCAATGTTAATCTAAGGAAACAAAACAAACCATATTCTTTTTAATTTAGTTTTGCAGTTTAGATAAACAAAATTTACTGAGCCAAATAAAAATTAAACACCAAATGAGTAAAAGATTAAAGGATTAGCATATTTTAGTGCCTTCGGATTTAGATTTTTGGTAATGAAATCTGCTCAGACGTGTAATTGATATTCTTCCCCTCACATAAAACAGAAGACAGGATCACTGCTTTAAATATGGGTTCTTTTGAACTAATTATCCTTCTTTACAACAATAATACGATTATATTTCTTTTAATCTGATCTATGAGACTTTATGCACTTTAAGCACCGATAGGGACAAGTTTCCATTGAAACTGCCCAGGATAAAGTTATGCAGAACAAGCATTTTGACTTAATTAGCAAGTCTAATTAGATTTTAGCAAACATGAATATGAATAAGAACATTGGAATATTAGAACAATCAGCCAACTGCAATTGCATTAATATAATGAAATTATTTATTTGACTCATACATCTGCATTCTATGTTCTTTGAGTCAGGAATCACCTCTATTGTGACTTTACAGACGACATAGTATAGAATGAAGGAAGTTATACTTTTTGCCGGCCCTATTTACTCTATATTCTTCAGTGTTTAAGAAAAATGTATAAATATTATATTCTTGTAAATAGAAGGTTCCAGAATAAAAGAGGTGTACTTAAATGGGCAACAAGGGTTGCCATAATTAAACAGGTTGAGATGTTTCTGAAATCATATTAAAGAAAGATCTATTATCATAATGATGGGGCTTGTCTTTTTAGTATTAGCCCTCCTGCGTAATGGGATGAACTTGCACGTTTTTCTTTTCTTATCTACAAAGACTGGTAATAATAATTAGCTCAAACTACAAACAATATGGTCTCTTAAGAATAACGTAGCAGAATAGAATCTGCTGACTCCAAAAGCCCTTGATGGGTATTTTCAACAAAGAAGTATTTTTAACCCTTTCAACAACCAACTGAGATTTGTCATCTAATCCACAATTTACTGTTCACCCAATAAATACTCAGGCCTGCAGGCAGAAACAAACTTTGACGTGTATTCATTAAACCATGCATTGTTGGGAATTCATCATTCATGTCCTTTAAACTTTGGTCCACTGTACTAGTTTATGGGATGTATGTATTTCAGTACCTTGCTACAAATCCACTCATCAGATGGGCATCAGTGTCCTGTGTAATCCAGTCAGCCTTTTATGCTTGATAGCAAAGCTGCAGGACTATCTATAAATGGTATAAAATGCAGATCCCCCAGGTACACTAGTAACCTCTCACACAGGAAATGTCTGGAGTGACTGGACTACAGAAGACATAGGGAAGAGTACTTTGCAAATAACCCTTCAAACTCCACTTGCCCTAAACAGCATTTCCCTTACCTTACATTTAACACCTCCCAAAACCTAAACAAACCCTTTCCTTAGTCCCAAATGTAAAAGCAGAAAGCCTAACCTGAAAAAAACATTTCCCTTAAAGGGTTACTCCATTGTTTAAGACCACCTCTGCTTTTAGAATTGGTGTGGATAGAGTTGAGTGGACACCTGGATGTACGGGTACGGCGGGTTCAGCCGAATTTCGAAAAAAAAGTCCGGGTTCGGGGTTAATGGGGACCCGAACTTTTGGGCACAAAAATGGCTCTAAAAAAGTCCTGGAAAGGGCTAGAGGGCTGCAAAAGGAAGTACAATGGGGACAAGTGCCCTGCAAACAAATGCGGATAGGGAAATCACTTAAAATAACATAAAATACATAAAATAATCAGCTGCTTAGTAGATAACTCCTTAATTCCCACGGTATAAGGGAGCTATCTACCAAAAGGCTGAAAGACCTAAATTGGTCGTTCAGCCAAATTTACTAATACTTAGTAAAGATTACTTAGTATTAGTAAATTCAGCCCCTACTCGCTATACTGCGAGTAGGGGCGTATCTGGTAAACAGTGAGCAGCCAGTGGCTGCTCACTCTAAAAAAAAACCTATCGCACAGGGGTGGGGGCCCTAAATAACAATAAGGGTGACCTACTGTCCTCCCCCCGGACCCCACCCCTGAGCAGTGGGTGGGGGCCATAAATAAGAATGTGGGGGGGGAAACTACTGTCCCCCCCCTGGCGCCCACCCCTGCGCGGTGGGTGGGGGCCATAAATAAAAATTGGGGGGGACCTAATGTCCTCGCACAAGGCCCTCACCCCTGTGCGGCGGGTGGGGGCCCTAAGTAACAATAAGGTGGGGGCCCTAAATAAAAATGTAAACCCCCCAGGTAACTAGGGGTCCCCAAATCCCTAGTCACGCCCCTCCCCCTAAAAAAATAACCCCTACCTACCCCCCTCATCCTAAAAATAATGAGGGGGGACCCTTATCTAAATACCTGTAAAAAAAATAGACTTACCATTTGATGTCTTCTTTCTTCTAAACTCTTCTTTGTTTCAGCCCCAAAAAAGGCCAAATAAAAATCCATAATAACCGATGCACTTTAAAAAAAGATATACATTTTCGCCTATGGAGGGCTCCACGCAGACTAAGCTCTGCAGGGCGAGGGAACGCTTATAAAGCCTTGTCCTGTCCTGCAATTAGGCTCAGAGCACTCTGACATTTACCTGTCACAGCACTCTGATTGGTTGGCTTGAAATCCACTTAATCCACCAATCAGAGTGTTATGAGTCAAATTACACAGTGTGGGAAAATTCCAAAGAACTTTCCCACGCTGTGTAAAATGACACAGAGCACTCTGATTGGTTAGCTTGGAATCCAGCCAATCAGAGTGTTCTGTGTCATTTTACACAGCGTGGGAAAGTTCTTTGGAGTTTCCCACGCCGTGTAAAATGACACAGGGCACTCTGATTGGTTAGCTTGAAATCCAGCCAATCCGAGTGCTCTGTGTCATTTTACACAGCGTGGGAAAGTTCTGATTGGTGGATTAAATAACCAATCAGAGTGTTATGAGTCAAATTACACAGCGTGGGAAAATTCTAAAGAACTTTACCATGCTGTGTAAAATGACACAGAGCACTCTGATTGGTGGATTTCAAGCCAACCAATCAGAGTACTGTGACAGGTAAATGTAGAGACTTACCTGTCAGTCTCTTCATTTACCTGTCAGAGCACTCTGATTGGATGGCTTAAACCCACCAATCAGAGTGCTCTGAGACTAATGGCAGGGCGGGGCAAGGCTTTATAAGCCTTTCCCCGCCCTGCAGAGCTCAGTCTGCGCGGAGCCCTCCATGGGTGAAAATGGGTTGATTTTTTTTGCACTTGTTTTTTTTAAAGTGCATCGCTTATTATGGATTTTTATTTGGCCTTTTTTGGGGCTGAAAAAAGGGGGTAAATTTTTATTTAGGGCCCCCACCTGCCACTCAGGGGTGGAGGCCGGGGGGAGGACAGTAGGTCCCCCCCTTATTGTTACTTAGGGCCCCCACCCGCCGCTCAGGGGTGGGGGCCGGGGGGACGACATTAGGTACCCCCCCCAATTTTTATTTATGGTCCCCACCCACCGCGCAGGGGTGGGCGCCAGGGGAGGGACAGTAGGTGCATAAAAGCAGAGTGTCTGATTAAAAGCTTCAGTTCTTCTTCACCCTCAATCTAGAGTCCTGTCTCTTATTGGGGGAATTGCTATTTCACTACAAGGGATTGCTATGCTCTGCATGCTCCCTTGGATAATCACTTCTATGCTCTTTTAAGAGCTTGTTCCTGTCTTGCTCTCGGAAGGAGTCTACGGTGGTTGGCTGGAGTGCTTGGAGCCCTCAGGAAGCGCTAGGAGCATCGTTCAACAGAGGTACCCAGTCGGGGTGCCAGGTGATCCGTTACAAACAAAACCTGTTAAATGGGTATTGGGGAGCTGGGAAATGTAGTTTGGGGTGCATGTTGTAAATAACATAATATACAGTTAGAAATAATCTGTGCTGTCTGATTTCAATGTTGGTATAATCCACATATCTATTTTGCTAAATACTTAATGTATCATATCATATCAAATTATATCTCTGTTTATATATCAACTATTAAGATATGTATAGAGTTTACAAATTTAATTTTTCATTTTTTTTCTAAACTTTCAACTATTCTTTCTCCCAACAAAAAAAATAATAAAAAATGAAATGGAAAAATGTCAGGATTTAGGATTCATTCTGTAACATAATGGTTGAATTTTCCAAGCTTGCAAAGTACTACTGGTGTGCAGTTAGATTGCATCGTTTTCAGCAATTCATCACTGACATTTGCTAGCTCATTTATTTTAAGGTGAGCCCAGAGAGACTGTATGAAATTGGGAATCACCGAGGCACATCTGGCACAAAATGAATGCATAAATAGAATTTTAAAAATGATACAATGCATAGATAGGCAGATAGACAGATCAGGTAGACAGACAGACAGACCGGCCAGGTAGACAACAGATAGACTACTTGGGGATAAAATATTGCCTACGGTTGTAGTTCTCCTAGTAGATAATTTACATCCCCTTTCCACCATTTTTCTAAACCTGGATCTGTGAATAGGATATGGAGGCATGGCCTAATGATGTTACAAAACCAACAACTGTACGTGGTCATAAAGGTGAAGGATTGTGTCAACATCTCCCTGTTTAGCATTAACATTCGTATCATTCGTATCTGTTAAGTTAACCATTTGTTACAAGGAATATTATCCACAATCCTTTTAGATTTCAAAAACATTTCCATATCATAAAACCTAAGCCACAAATTGAGTTGTAAGTAGAACATCTGATAATCGTCCTACAAAGAACAGTTCTTCTTTAAACAAATAAATTGTCCCTTAGCGATACCTTTAAACAAGTGACAAGAATTCACCCTCAAAAAATGAATACAGGTTTTCAATAGACCATGGTAATAACCATTCTTGTTAAAGTATCACTCAATAGTTTGAAATTTCACACTTATGCCAAGCGTTTATAAAGTATAACGGGAACACTATAGTGTCAGGAATACAAATGTGATTACACTGTGTGCCCGGACTACCATTTTCAATTTCTGAGTTTCTAGCTATTCTAAGTGCGGTGAGGGGAGCCGTGTCTGTGATATCCTATGGTGAGTGTTGCTTACTGTTGATATACTAAATAGCACCTGGGATTTGGAAGAGTGTATACTGGAGATAGAGCAGAGGGGATTCGCTGCTTATTTGTATATGTAGAATATGCTTTAGCCAAATGAAAACATATAGTTTATGCTTGTTTATGCAATTATTTTTTAAGAGTTATTTCACCTTTTATGGCTGTACCCAAGAGAATCATAAAAAAAGAGTAATTTGCCTTTATCGGTAAGGACATCATTTTTCTTTACTTTATGACGTGCCCATATGTTGCTTTTTGAATTATACTTGCACACACTTTTATGTTCAGGTTATGACATTTACAGCATATTTATATTTTATATACACAAATAAATTATATTGGAACAAGCACACCTCTACTCATATATCACTTCCTGCTAAGAGGAACACATTATCTGCTGGACAATGTTTGACTGCATAACAAAAATAAAGGTCATTGTTGGTAGACCTCATCTCCTGTATTCCATTCACATATTGATATAAAGGTATTTTATGTAAATTTAAGAGATAGTGATTTCCCTTTTTGTCATCTTCCCCAATCTTTCAGCTAGAAAGCATTTTTTTGTGTGCAAAATTACTCCAAATGCTATTAACGAACTTGCATGTGTCTCCAACTAAGGCAGCAAAAAATGCTTCAAACCAGAATGACTGCTCCTTATGAAATCATAAAAAATACAGTGCCATTAGATAATTTTACCACACCACAGGAGGCTTTGTATTTGCATAACTCTATTTACTGAAAATCTCCAGCAGCACAGAAACATAAACAACCAATCAGAAAAAAGAAGGATGATACACAAAAGGCCCTGTAAGAACACGCCCTTCCTCTTTCTTTGCTGCTCCAGCTAGTGCACAGGTCAGAGTATTTTGTTCTACCTTTGTTCTAATTCTTTGGATTTCACTGTTTAAAATTGATTATTCAAAACGTTTTCTACCTTCTCTGTCACCCCTCATCTATTACTTCATGACTATTGGGATTTTATGTCAATCTTTCTTTTATTGAGGCAGGAGTTAAATGGGGTACAAAATAAAGAAGAGGGGATGCACAGTATTTGTACAGAGTGGGATCGCTTTAACACAGTAGTACATCTCCTTCGAATGACAGCCTCATTTTATATTTTATATTAAGCAAGCTTTTCAATAGGTTAATAGCACGTATAAAGTAACAGTTATACAGGTAGTTTTCACTAAGCGATTGCATCTACAAGAGTCAAATGAATTAAACAAATATAAAACAAATGAACAACCATCTGCGCTTGTCGTTACTAGTCTAGTTATGAAAAGTAATTAAAATGATAGCATGAAGAACCATAGGCGATACATCAGTTAGATTAAGGCAGTTATTTGTCAGGGGAATCATGGCTTATGCGTTACGAATATGACATGTCAGTAGCTTATTATCGTATGCTTAACTAGTTATGCTTGTTCAGCCACCTGGAATGACATTATGCGAGTATCTGATATTATGCTCTCTGAGTAGCCTCTAAGTAGGAGCTGTGCCCGTCAGGTAGCTGAAGACAGGGTAAAGGTAAAACAATGGGGGTACATGTAAGTGAAAGACCTGTAAATATATGAGATCGCTATAGTCTGGCTGGTGATAGTGACACTACCACCTGGATAATAATACACCATGCAGTAAGTCCTTGCGGTGTAGGGTAAACGTAGAAGGTTTCAAGTGTCTATCAGCCAGTTCCCTTCAACCCGTGCCGGTTCCTGGCTTGCAGGGTTTCGGTCCAGTGCCGGGCTTCTGTACCTCGCCGTAGCACGGGAGTTGGTGAGAGTGACTCCCCAGTCCTGGGCTGGTATGTAGGCTTGCGGCCTCATGTCCCAATCTCGATAGCCGCTTGGGTCTGGATTTACTGCGCTCTGTGTCACTGGTGGTCGCTGTGGGCGGGTGTTACGATGCCATATTCCCTATAGCGTCTCCTCTGCGTCCGAGGGCCGCTTGTCTCCGGCCTGAGGCCTGCTTAGGCGCTCGCGCCCTGTGCCATTGGACCCATCATCAAGTCCGTGGGCCCAGGGTTCCGCCGGATCCTAGGCTTCTCCCTGGGTGTATGGCAGGCTGTGGGGGGGGGGGGATTCCTCCCTGTGAGCGCCCGGCTCAGATGGAGAGTGAGCGGGCCTCTCAACAGCAATATCCACAGGTGTGGTAGTTGGTGTGCATCAGATGTCAGGTGTACCTCTGGTTGTGTGGGTCGTTGCTTGGTATTACCCCGTGTGTACAGATAGGTTATGGCTGCCGGCAGACCTGGGTTCAAAGTTGCTTACACTGCGCACATGGTCTCCGCCATCTTGCGTGTGGGTCTCAGGCTATATGTCGGCGGTTTGACAGAGAGCTGTTTAGTTTGGCCTGGTTTAGCTTGGACCGGGATCACCCCCCTGTCCTGCGACCGCTCAGCTCGGCGGCCCGGCCCCGCCCCCCCGACTATTGGGATTTTATTTGTGTTTAGTATATTATTTAAGGACTTTTATTCCCTCCTGGCATTATTCCCTCATACTGTCACTAACTATCCTCTGCCTTACTAGCCTCAAGGCTCTTTGAGCATCGCTGTCGTTTTCGCCACGTTTCACGCTCATCCTTCTAACAGGGGACACTATGGTGTGCATGGGGCGGAGGGGGTTTGCAGGGTTAGTCTTACTATTCCTGTTAGTTTCGTTGGGCCATGGCTGGTGGCCCGTTGCGCGCGAACAGTGGCCATCATGGAACTCGCAAGTTCATGGTGGCCATCTTTTTCTGTCATTCTGTTTGGACCCTAAACATAGCTAATCACTGTGGAACCACAATCCTGCTCCATATTTACCTTTGTTGACCTTTACAAGGTAATACCTATCATACAATCTGCATCTGTTTGTGCCTACTTTATCTGGAAGTAAATTTAATGAGTGTAGTGTACTATGGATTTCTGCATGGTATTACCACCTCATACCTGTTTATTAACAGGGATTATCTAATACTGTGCCAAGTGTGTATATATATATATATATATATATATTGATATTACGTGGGTGTCCTCTGGGTTTTCACAGCTGGTGAGCTCCCAGCTTACTACAAGTTACCTCTAATGAAAGAGGATATCAGAATATACTCTTTATGGTACTTTATATACTCCCTAAGTAATGTGCGCAGACTACTCTTGCTGACCACGGAGGTACAGCTCTTGAGTACAACTGGGGTGAACCCCACTATACATACATGCTTCTGAGCGTTTACTTAGAGGGTAAGCCTCTCTCAAGTACCAAACCCCAAGAAGGGGTCTTTTTAGATACGTCACAAATTAGTGAGACTTATATGTCTCCTATGTCACTCAAGGGAAACCCCCCTGTGTACCAATAAAGGGTGAGCCCCTCTTCCACTGGCACCTACTACACGCACTGCACCGCTAGCAGGGTGCTGGCAAGCCCCAATTGTACCAGGAATCTAGCACAGCGTGGAGTTACACCCCTGCCATTTCTCCTTTTGATTGCCTCTGTCTCTCACACAGGGCAGAATTGATAATGGACAACACAGCCAACCAACCCAAGACTTTCAAGCCATGATTAATGCCGCAGTGGTGGCGCCGGTGGAAAAGGCTCTACTGTGGGCCATGCCCCAAACCAAAGGCGAAGCAGGGTCACTGGATGTGGCGGAAGCCATAGGATCAAAGATCTCCAAACCAAAGCGCCACTGGAAAGGGGCCAGCCCGCCCTTATCTAAAACCAAGCAAAAAGCTCTGGTCAAACGGCCTAAATAAATTGAACGCCATGACCCTAACCCACCTCCACTTCCTTTCTCGGACGAGGATGATTGTTACCCTTCCCACGCATTAAATGTCCTCGACGAATGGCGGGACAAGGGTTCAGCATCGGAGGAAGATGACTGGCAGGATTTGCCTCACACGTCCTCCAAATATGTCAAAGAAACAGTATTGAAGATCGAGGGCCACCACAAGGACACCCTGAGCCACCCAGCAACCACAGGGCCGGAAGACAGACTCTTCCTGGATGAGCAAGGGATCCCACTGTTCGACCCTCGCACATCCGACACCCGAGATCATTGTAATGGAGCCTCCATGATCATCTGGCTCAGTTCATTCACAACTGGCTTTGTAAGCCAATGGAGAAAGAGGTACGGGCGCACCTCAGCGCTGAATGCCTAAGACCATTCTTGCCTGACAAAGTGGCCATTACACCAGTATTCAATACCACTGTTGTGGTTTTTATGTCTCGATCCGGCCGAGACCCACGGAAAGGCATTAAAAAGGTCTTAAAGCCATACAAGACAAATTGCTGGTTTCCTCGGCCCCATAGCAAAAATGCTTTACTTTGCTGACCTGGCTCTCACCCAGGGTACACAGCTAGACCCTAAAGCTATCAGGGAATGGGCCCAATGTTTAATCTGCCTGCTAGGCAATGCCAACACCGCACTTTGTACAGAACAGCGCAAATCAGCATTACTGAGGATTGACATAGAGTTACTGGACGTTCAAAAGAGCTCGGTCCCCTGGCGAAGGGTCTTCTCTTCAGGGAACCTTCATTGCCGAGTTGAAAAAGCATGTTGTCCTGTTTACTACCTAAATAAGGCACAAACATTGCTCAAACAGATTTGTTTTTGGGAGGGCTGGTCCGCAACAGAGCAGAGCCACCAGCTGCTTCTGGTCTACAGGCTCCAGATCCTACCCTTCATCCAATTTCTACCCAAACAATACACAGAGGTCCTTTATAATACAGAGGCTCAGACAGAGCCAGAGGAACTAGAGACAGAGGTCATGGACGTTTCTCTACAGGTGAGTCATACTTCTGGCCTACATGTTTCCAACTGTACCGCTGGAAACCTATCTCTTTTCTTACAGAACTGGAGAGCAATATCAGGAGATGGTACAGGGTTACGTCACTGAACCTGAAGGACGCATACCTGTCTGTGCCTGTCGCTCAGGAATGTTGACACTATCTCCATTTCCAGTGGAGAGGACGTGCATGCCACTTCACATGTCTGTCCTTCGGTCTCAGTTCGACTACGTGGAGTTTCACAAAGCTACTGAAACCGGTGATGGCTCACATTTGATCCGAAGGCTGCGGAGTCTCGTGTACCTGGATGATTTGCTAATCTTCTGCAAATCCACGTCCAGGCTACGATTGCAGATGAAATTTGTTGTTCACTTTTTGGAAGTGAACATCTCTTCAACTACACTACAGATAATGCTCTCACAAAGTCAAATCATATTAATCCCAGCATGATAGTGCCCAGAGCCACCCCAGTAATATCAATCCAAGAGAGATAGGGCCCTCAGACCCTATGAGCCGTATAGGAACATCAACCCCAAACTATTTCTAATCCAGCACAACAGTGCCTAATTTCCGCCTCCTGTTTACTTAATGGTCTTGTGGCAAAACTGGAGCTCCAAGTGCTTGCATGCACTCTTACTAGGCCTCTCTCACTCTCATCACATGCAGAGAGTATCTGTGGAGTATCTGTTCCCTCAAATTACTCTATTTGATGGAAGAGGGAGGAAACACTGCTAATGTAGATGCAGTGACCATCTGGCTATTCCTAGGTCTGCCAGTCTTTGTGAGTTAGAATGAGGACATATGACATCTCCTATATGACCTAATGCTAAGACCTCCTATGCAAGTAGAAATGTGGTTGACACTGTTTTCCTCATTGTGCCACAATCTAGAAACTGTTTCAAATAGTTTTTTCTCAGTTTGGATCCAGGAGCCAGCTCTAATAGTTTGGTAGCTGGTGATTGGTCCAGGAGGCAAACAAGTCCAGAAGGAGTGGGTCCTTGAGGTGTTTCAACTCCTGGAAAACAGATGTGTTGAGCCTCCAGTCTCTGCCGTCTCACCAGTAATGGGAGAACCAGTCTGCCATCAGGTTTGTAATCCCCGGAAGATATTCCACTTTCAACGTAATGCTGCATGCGAGGCAGAATCTGTAAATGTCTTTGGTGGCCTCTGTAAGGGCTTGGGATCTGGCTCTGCCTAGGTGATTTATGTACTGCACGAAACATTGTCTTTGCAGAGCAGGATACAGCAGTTTGACATGTCTTTGGCTAGACTGGGAATTACGAAGAACCCCGCGATCAGTTCTACGCAGTTGATGTGAGATCGGTCTCATCATTCTGAGATGGATATGATTAGGGCGTGAGGGTCTTATGGGGCTGGCCTTCAAAATAATTTATAATTTTTTTAAATGAGGTTTCAACATACAAGAGAAGATAATACATAACATACCATTACTCCAAAAAGGATATAGATTTACACATGATAGGAAATGGTTACATTTGTAATATACATCATTTTTAGACATGAGTATACAGTAGTAGAAAGTATATATATATATATATATATATATATATATATATATATATATATATATATATAAAGATCTACTTCTCTTTGTTAAGTGTGACAATATCAACTTTTGTCTTTTACTTTGATTTTCTCCTCTGCTTTTCTTCATTGTCTCCCACATCTTCTCTTTAATAATTTCCCATTATTGAAACTTGTTTTCAACTTTAAATTAATTAGTAATTTAAACAAAACAAAAAATAAAAAATAAAAGAGGAAGCCAAAAGCTGACTCTATCTAGTCAACAATCATCCACACTCATCATAACTTTCATTGTAGTGTCTCATTGACATCTGGAGGGCCGGGGCAAGATCCCAAATGGACAGTTTGGTTGCTACTTATTTGATTGGTTAGGCTGGCCCTATATCTCCCAAATTTATTTATAATTAAAAAAAGTATCTTTGTAATGCGAGAACCCTGCTTCCATTTTATGTTTAAATTCAATCTGACCTATTACAGAACCCCAATTTATCGGACAGAGGGTTTTACATTTTTTAGCTATACACAGTTTTGCAGCCATAAAGATTTAGATTAGGAGAGCCTTTAGATATTTATTTTGAATAGGGAAATCAACATGAAAATGAAACATTTGAATGTACAAGTCTATAGTGCTGTTTAAGATATGACTCATCAGATTCCTTTTCAACAAATTTAACTCTGAACATCCCCAACAAATGTGGGAATAGGATCCAATTTCAGTATTACATAACCCCCCAAAAAATCTGGAAATGTTGTTTGGTACAAAGTACTACCAAAAATTATTTTATAATGGATATCTTGTAGACTGATGCGATGTATATGTTTTTTCACTATGGAAATACCAGATAACCAATCAGCACAAGAAAAGTATTTATTTAATTGTAATTCCCATTTAAACCAGGGTTGTTCTTTATTATGATTAATTAAAGAGCCTAAGAGTTTGTTTGTCCTTGAGACCAGGTTATCTCTATGATGGGCACATTCAATTGAAATTTTTACAATGGTGGTATCTCCATGAGAGCTATATCTGGATGTACATGATTGGTTATGGGGGCATATTTGTACTCTTGGACATGAATGGGGGTGTGAGAGTAATATAGGACTGGTGCTGATATAAATGGAAGCTATCTGACTGAAATTGATGTGATTGGTTGACTGAGAGCTATATCTGGCTGGACGTGAATGGTTATGGGGACATTTGTACTCTTGGACATGGGTAGTGTGATTTTGAGTGGTAAACAATAGACTTGTGCAGGGCAAAAAAAAACAGAATTTTATCCACGTTGTATTTTGGCTGGTGAAAAGGCAGATTTTTAAAAAATTGGGCAATTGGGATTGGGGTTGATGGATGAGGAGTTTACTGAAGAGAGGGTATTGTGATTGATGGTGGTGAGGAGATTTTAAAGATGAGGTAATTACAAAGATGAGGTAATTGCATGAATTTTTTGAGATGGAGTATTGTTATTAAGATTGGTAAAGAGATTATGGGCTAAAACCATTTTGGACTGGAGGTAAAAAAGAAATTATGAAGATGGTGTGATGTGATTGGAGTTGGGATTGTGAGAGATTATGGGCAATTATGTGGTTATGGTTCTAAAAGTGATGGAATTATTTGATTTGTGAGGAGATTGGGGCTGGAGTAAAATTACTCAGACTTACAGTTATGGGATATTAAATATTTTTATACAAGACATAATTTAACATGAATAAAATTTAATAGCGTTTAAAAAAAATTAAGAAATTTTATTTTCCAAGTTCTGGATGACATTTTAACTGTGAATGTCATAATACTGTTAATTTTTACTGCAATAAAATAATTTGTGTTCAGTGATATCTCGTGAGTACAACAGTAGTAACCCCCATGTACAGGTTTTATGGGGTTTTGGAAAGTTACAGGTTCAAATATAGGGATTTTTTCTTTTCAGTTTATGCACATTTAAATTTGACACATTGGTTTACTGGTCCTATGTTGTAAAAGTAGACCAGAAAGGACATTAGGCTTCAGTGAATTCCAAAAAGACACAGTTCACAGCTAAACATTCACTAAATTCGCTAAACATTCAAAGTCTGCATTGTATAAATTATTTGTTATAAAACTACACACAGCTAATTGTGGAGACAGTTAAAAAAATATGTTTATATAGACCGTATATTATTTTCTGGCAGAGTGTTATGAAATGACACATTTCAGAACTGCTGTGTCTGGGAAAATGGGTTTCTGTAGTACCGGTATATTTGAATATTGGATTGTGTATCTGTATGTGTTAGGAATAAACAAAGGTACTCACATGTATTTGAAAAATGCAACCAATTTTGTGTCATTGTTTAATAAATGTCATATGTTAAACAAAGATGATTATAACGAGAGAGATGATGAGATAATAAAAGAAAACATAATATGTGAAAACTTACTTTGCAGTTTAAAAAAATATTCCACTTACATTATAAATGTTTGAAAGAACATTTCAGCACCCAAAGGTGATAACATTACATATATACCGCCATGCGTTGAATACTCTGTAATGAGAGATGCTATTGGGAACCTAACACTGACGGAGTGTTTATTGGCTTATCCAAATCAATGATTTCATTATTTGTTAAATTACGTAAACCTCTGGACATAATGTATATTATATTACTTATACATGAAGGTGCTACTTCTAACACTAGGGAGACTGAGGTGGATTCTAACACTAGAACAAAGTTCTAAAAGTGCATTATTATCATGAAGACCAATGAAAACAGCAGGAACATTCTGCTGGTGATTGCTTCACTTCCAGCTCTTGTAGAGCCCATTAAAGACAAGGTTTTTTTTTTATTTTTTGTAGACTTGTAGCTCTTTGCTGAAATTGACAAATGCTATATGAACCCTGTAACATAACACAGACTTAATATAAGCTTGCTCAGTCTAATTGTCAAAGGGACCATTTGAGTACAATATCCAAATCTGTGAGTCATATGCAACTGAAAACTACAGTTGATGAAAATCACATTTTCAAATGTGTGGAACGTGTGAATGAATTGGACTAGCTTGGGTTCAGTAAGATCTCTAGTGGGATTTTCTTATGAAGTTCTTTTTTCCTACATAAATTCATAAAACCCTACTTTAAATTTCATCCTGATGTTATGACATTGTATTATATCGTAACTCCGTATGACAAGTTGATGGTTACAGATATACGAGTGAGACATTCTTTTTATATACCTTATTTAAAACACTATTATGCTGTCAAACCATGTGTTCTTGAATTTAGGAAATGTGCGGATGAAACATGTTCTGCTTGTTTAGTCACTGTAATTTAACAAGTAGGGTTTGTGCTACCCTTCTACCAGGCAGGATGGGAGATCGAATGATAACTGTCCAAGTGAATATATAAAATATCCACACATACTACAGCTCACACTATCCACACACACTACTGTACGCACTGCTGAACCTACTGTTACTAATCAGCCAAAAATTAAACAAAAATAAAAATGAGAAGTAAGGGAATTGGATCATTCCTTATATACTGAGTATTCAGTATATTTATTATGACTATTCTAAGAATGCCATAGACACCAATCTCAATATATTTTTTTTTAGTTATTAGGTAACTAAACACTGTGTAAATATAGGACTAGAGCAAACACATAGCATATTTTACTGATTTGATTCCTAAGGCAAACACAGTCTATTTCAGTAAATTCTAAGAGTTGTCATAATTAATAGACTAAGAACTATATATGAAGAACATGTGATCCAATTCCCTTCCTCACCATTTTCCTTTTTGTTTAATTTTTGGCTGATTATTAGTGTCTTTCTGGGTTATGTCCAGCATTGGGGTGGATAAGGTAGCTCCTTTCATTTTTTTATTTGTCTTTAATTTTTATTAATACATACTGCTACACACACACACAAACACAGACGCACTGTAACCCACACTGTACAACCATACACTGCTACACACACTACCATACATGCTGCTACCTACACTGTTACAAATCACACTTGCACACATAAAAAGAAAACACATAGACATGCACAAAGACATTTACACATGCACACTACACACGTAAACACACATCACCACAACACATCATTACAACTTTAACTTCTAAACTAGAACCGGTATGATGCTGATAAGAGTCAATACGATCCAAACTATATAGTCCACATATACAGTTATATATGTTGATTTTTGGTCAATATTACTTTTAGATGACAACTCATCATTTGGTTTAAAAAGCTCTGATTCCCCACTGAGATAAACCGGATCTTTACAGATCTCCTCGACAAAATCTATAACCACTCCCCAGAACTGGACAGCAGGAACGAGGTATATACCCAAGCAGTCAAAGATTTCATCTCCGTGACCAAGTTGCCAGCGCCTAGCCCTGAGGCCCTGCAAAGGCTGGGAGCACTGATAGACAAAGAAGACGTAGATAGGGCGATTACCGCCCTAAAGGGTAACAAAGTCCCAGGGTCAGATGGATTCGACAGCTCATACTATAAAACCCTGCGGGACCTACTGACCCCATGCCTAGTAAAGGTGTTCGCGGAGTGGATGGAGGGGGGAGTCCTGATCCAGAAACCCTCACGGCCGACATAACGCTTATGCCCCAAACCTGGAAAAGACGCAACGGAAGCGACAATTACCGACCCATTTCCCTAATAAACTTCGACATTAAAGTGTTCGCTAAAATTCTGGCGACAAGGCTAAACCCCCTACTGACGACCCTGATCCATGTGGATCAGTTCGGCTTCGTACCTTCGAGGCAGCTATATGAGAACATGAGGAGAGGAGCGGACATTATATGGTGGGTGGGGAGAACTTTCCTTTCCCTGGAAGCAGAGAGGGCGTTCGACAGGGTGCAGTGGCACTATCTCTTATTGCTGCTGGAACACTTGCGAATACCGGGACCATTTATCACAGGAATTAGGGCCCTATACGCAGAACCCAGGGCACAAACAAACATACTGGAAGCACCCCCGACCCCATTCAGACCCAAGAACGTCACCAGACAGAGATGCCTCCTATCCCCCCTGCTGTTTGTCCTTGCACTATTGCTACTCCTTCACTAAATCAGGACAAATGAGACCATAGAGGGGCTCCGGGCCGGGGGAGAGGAATACAAAGTTTCTGCATATGCGGACGATGTCCTGATCACACTAACCCCGAGCATTCACTGCCACTGCTAACGGAATACGGCTATGTCTCGGGTTATAAGATCAACTTAGAAAAACCGGTGGCCATGCCAATAGGGGTGGACCTGGAAGAGATCACCCGGATAAAAACCACTCACAACATCAAATTCACGACATCCAACATTAAATACTTGGGGGTCAAACTCACAGCAGACCTGGACAAACTATACGCGGAAAATCTCACACCCACTATACAAGCACTCTGCCAGGATATAGAGAGATGGCAGGACAAGCCAATCTCATGGATAGGTAGATTACACGCAGTGAAAATGACATTGTTGCCGCGTCAGTTGTTCCTGTTTCAGGCCCTGCCCATTAAAATAACCAAACAAGACTTGACATTTCTACAACGCGCTATTGATAATTTTATATGGACACAAAATAGACACAGAGTGGCGCGGCAGGTTCTATACCGGCCGAAGCCCAGGGGCAGTTTAGGGCTTCCAAACCTCTCCCTATACAACCTGGCAGCACAACTAGCCCACACAGTGGCCTGGCACTCCCAGGTTGGCTCCCGTCAGAAAGTAAGAAATTCAAAAAGACAAGACCCTTTTTTTAAGAAGGAGGGGGGTGACAAAGTGCATCTTCGCCTGTGTAGCCAAAAATCCTTGCATCGGCCCTGCTCCCAAGGTCTTATTTGAGATGTGAAGATGATGTGAAGTACATTTTGAATAAAAACAGTGAACTGAATGGTTATGGTTACCACCAGTGCAAATAGTGGAGGACTAAAACAATATTACTTACACCTGTGTCATAAAAGGTAGATGAACAGCAAAGGCTAAATAGGTGTGGGTGTAAAATATAAAGATTCACTCTCACAAGTGTACAGCCAGATAGGACAGGTTCACATCACATAGGCAGGTGTGTCCTTAGGTGACACTGACTGATAAAGCCACAGGAAATGGCAAAACGCATCTTAGAAGGTTGGAGTACCTTAGACATTGATTTTGTTTTTAGCATACTGTGATTTTAAAATTAACTAGAAAAGCTACAATTTCTGGGGAAATTGTGTGAAGTGTTCTTGCCTCCACCAGTAGTCTACAACTGGAGTGGGCGGAGTAACTGTTATTATTTATTTATATAGCACATTTAATTGCAACGTTGTTGCCCAAAGTGCTTCACAGTTACATTAAAACATGTATTTATAAAAACATTAGCAGGTGTACAAAAGGCCCTGTCTATGACATCCCTTGCTGCTCCAGCTTGGCACAGGTCAGAGTATTTTGGCCGTTGCCATCTTCAAACGGTCATATTTTAAAAAAGGATTTTATAAATCCTACAGCGAAGAGCTTTATATTGTGAGAATCACAAGACCCAGATCTATATTTTGTTGCATAGTATGACTCTGTAAAATTAAAAATGAAGGCACAGTTGCAGTTTAGAATTTGCCCTTCAAATTTGAGCTGGTTAGAGTGGAGTTTCAATGAATGTCAATGACGGCATGAGTTGCAAACAAATGGTCATATTGTGAAAACTATCAGGACTATGGCTTAGCCGTGGACATTTTTAGTGGCAGCAGGGATAGCTGGACGTTTTGATATAAGATTTGTGTAGGTGGGCTTGGAAATGAGGGAGTGGTGGCAGTTTAGAAATCATGTCCTGATTTTTCAGCTTTTGCCAGCTCCCACTCTAGTTTTGAACATTTTGCCATTCATTCCTATGGGACCAGTTTCGACACAAGAACGACGATATTCCGTGAACCATTCGGCGAAACGTTCCACAAAGTAATAGCAATCCAATCGGAAACAATCCGCACGTTTCGGTATATTACTGTCTATGTAGTGTCAAAACTGGGGGAGGAGTTAGGGTGGTAAATTTGGCTATAATAAGAATAAGAATAATATATATGTGAGATAACATTAAGTGGTCTTGCTAGGCAAGAACACTTAATAAATACTTGTCTACTCGAGCAACACTGTCTGGTAAACTGCATCCTTGATATCCGCTCCTATCTAAGAAGGGTTGTGTCCCCGTAAAGTGACACTCACGCTGTAATTCCTAGAGCCAGGACTAAGGGCCCTAAAGAAGGTGAGCAGGGGGCCTGTGTATGCACATATCAACCACCCTAATATTTACATATTTTACTAGGGGCTTCTTCTCTTGTCTACTTTTTGTCTCCCCTCTCCCGACTACATTGAAACAAAGACAGAAGACGGTTTGTGTCACCTAAGGACACACCTGCCTATGTGATGTGAGCCTTTTCTATCTGGCTGTACACTTGTGAGTGTGAATCGTTATATTTTATACCTATTTGCAGACCAAACTGCACTAATGTTTATTTTCTCTTATATTTAGCCTTTGCTGTTCATCTACCTATTATGACATAGGTGTAAGTAGTATTGTTTTAGCACTCCACTATTCGCACTGGTGGTAACCATAACCACTCAGTTGACTGGTTTTGTTCTTATGTTTATGTGTGTAGTTTTGGGCGAAACTCACAAAGTTTGGTAGCAGCTGTTTGTATCTTACTTTATTTTATTCATTTGTATAAAAGCGCTCATATTACACAGAGTACTTTTGTTTTCTTGTTAGTACATTCTGAATGTGCTAGTTTAAAACACTAAAATACATTAATGGTACTTTCATCTAATGTTCCTTTTATTAGCTTTATTTTCAATGTATAGTAATATTAGCTTCAGTTATATTTGAAGATGTGTAAATGTTTCATGTGAAGGTCGAAATTTATTAAATTGCGTCATGATGTTTAAACTCTTTACAGAACGTTGCTGAGTCCAACATGCTCAGGTCTTTTGTTTGTTTATTACTTTGTTTTTATAAAATGTTCAGCACAACTTGTTGACAGTCTTTAGAATGATTTGTAATGGTGTCTATACTATTTCTGATGTCAGTCACTTAATGTTCTTTTTTACAAGTATAATTACTCATCATGACAGGTGTATAGTCGCCATTTGGGCAGTCGGAATCCAGGACAAACCACCCCCATATCCTAACCCAATAACACACAGACACTAAGTAATATGGGGAAATTTGTCCACAGCTTTATTAACCAATAATTAATAATAATAATAATAATAATAATAATAACCACAATAAATTAACATATAAACATGGGTCATTGCCCCCCATACTCCGCCCCCTCGCATCCTGTTCCTTCGGCTACCATACAAAAGGCAATGACCCCATATAATAACACATATACATATTTATAACATATTTATAACATACACCAACATTCCAACATGCCAACCATCCATTAACCACGGCAGGGGTATACCCGGATACCCCTGCCCCACCAGGTTCTGAGCCACCTCCAGGACTCGAAACCTCTCAACCACCGATGACCACAATCTGTTTATTCCACCTCACGTTCATCCAGGGGAGCCTATTTCCTCTCCTTCAGCTCCCCGTCCCGCCACAAGCTCAGACCTTGACCCCTTAAGCTGTCTGAGCTCCGCCACCCCGAAGAAACAGAGCCATCCGTATACCATCCTGCCAACCCAAGTTGAGCAGGTCCAAACCCACCTCCGCGCCAGGTACTCTGCCGTAGCAGCCAACGGGCACAAAGCCGAGCCCGGCCAGGCCCCCAGTGCCACGTCCCGGCCCACGCCGCGGACGTCCGTTTTGGATTTGCCAAGGTGCACCACCACCTTCCCATCAAAGACACGAACCCCCGAAAATTGCAGGCCCCCTTGCATCATCTTATTAGTGCTCACCAATTCCCCAATTCGGAATGCCCCAAAAAACGCCAAAATAAACGCCACCTTGAACAGCGAAGCCTCAAACCCATCGAAACAGATTTCAGGCAATAAACCCACCAAATCCCCCAGTAGCCGAACCGACACCGGGCGCCTGGTATCCGGCGACCTGCGTCCCTTGCGATAACCCTTCAGGGCCTGCCTGATAACGAAGGTCTTGGTAAAGTCCTCCTTCCCATGCCACTTAAACCAAAACGCCATCGCCGCCATGGATCTGTCTACCACGGTGGGCGACGCCCCTTTTGCCAGCAACTGACAGGTGTACCACAGGAAAGCATCCCGCAGGGCATCCCCGCTGTCCATGGCCAACCCGTCCAGCGACCGCTCCCACAAGCCCCAAACCTTACTGTAGGAGGCCCAAGTGGCCGGCGCCAGGGAAGCCTTCACAAGTCCTCCAAGCAGGATGCTCCCAGCTGCCAAATCTCGTCCGGGCAAGCCTGCCCTTCCTTCGATGCCCCCGGCGCTGCCAGCCAGAATCGGGACCACTGAAAACGAGACAGAGCATCAGCCACCTCATTCAAATAACCGGGAACATGCCGCGCGCGAAAAACAACATTCCTAGACATGCACAGCAATACCAGTCGCCTAAGCAGCCTAACCACCGGCCTGGAGGCTGCAGACTGGCGGTTCACCGCGTGAACCACTGCCATGTTATCCGAGAAAAAGACCACTTTCCGATCGCGCAGCCTGTCGCCCCACAGTGCCATCGCAACGACCAACGGGAACAACTCAAGGAAAGCCAAGTTGCGCATAAGAGGGCTCGAACCCCAAGAGTCCGGCCACCTCTCCGCACACCAGCAGCCACCAAAATATGCCCCAAAGCCCACGCTGCCCGATGCATCCGTGAAAAGCTCAAGCTCGGCCGACGACTGGCCCTCCTGCCGGAACAACACCGTCCCATTAAAGTCCCACAAGAAGGCATCCCAAATGCCCAAGTCCGCTTTCATGGCCGCCGACACCCGGATGAAATGGTGCGGGGACCGAACCCCCGCAGTAGCGGCCGACAAGCTGCGACTGAAGACCCTTCCCATCGGGATGACCCGGCACGCAAAATTGAGCAGCCCAATCAACGACTGGAGCTGCCGCAGAGTAACCTTGCGCGCCCCGGCCACAGCAGCCAGCGCCCCTCGAAGCCTGTCCAGCTTATCCCGGGGCAGCCGACATTCACCCAACCCAGAGTCAATTTCCAGGCCCAGGAAACTCAGACACGTGGTCGGGCCTTCAGTTTTATCCGCCGCCAGCGGAACCCCGAAGTGGCCCGCCACCCACTCAACCGTCCGCAGCAGGCGCAGGCAATCTAAGGAATCAGCCGGCCCCACACACAGAAAATCATCCAGATAATGCACAATAAAACTATTCCCCGCTTCCACCCGTACCACCCATTCAAGAAAAGTGCTAAATTTCTCAAAATAGGAGCACGAAATGGAACAACCCATGGGCAGGCACAAGTCCACGAAGTAGGCCCCTTCGAAGAAACACCCCAGTAGGTGATGACAGTCCCGGTGGACCGGCAGCAGCCGAAACGCGGCCTCAATGTCCACCTTCGCCATCAGAGCCCCACGCCCGGCCCGCCGGACCAGATCGACCGCCCGGTCGAAAGATGCATATGACACCGAGCACAAGTCCTTATGAATACCGTCATTCACCGACTCCCCTTTCGGGTACGAGAGATGGTGAATGAGTCTAAATTTACCGGGCTCCTTCTTGGGAACCACCCCGAGTGGGGAAATCCGCAGGCCTTCCAGCGGAGGCACTGCGAACGGGCCCGCCATGCGGCCCAACCCGACTTCTTTGCCCAGCTTCTCCCTAACCACGTCCGGGAAGTCGGCCACAGACTTCAGGTTGCGCAGCCTCCCCGATCCCCCTTCCCGCTCCTGAAACGGAATAAAAAACCCCGTCGCAAAACCCGCCAGGAGCACAGCGGCATCCGCCCTGTTAACGTAGCGGCTTAGCCACGGCTCCATCGCGCTTAGCCTCACTGGTGTGAAGCCCAGGGGAAGCGGATGCACCCCCTCCCCCGGCCGCGACAGCCGAACCGGCGCCACCGGACTTACCCTTCTTGAAGCAGCGGTTGAGCGCATGAGCGCCTCCGCAACCGGAGCACTCGTGCTTGAAACGACAGGTGGCCCCCCATTTGCATTGGCCCTCATTATAGAGCCAACATAAGCCCTTTGGTAAGGTGGCCGACGCAGCGGACTGCCCCCTAGCGCCGGCCGAGTTCTGAAAGGGCTGCGCCTTTTGCGCCATCATTAGCTTCATCCAGAGCGGCAGGTCCATTTGGTCCCACCGCATACCCGGGTTAGCCGCCAGCCGCTGCCTAAACTGCTCGTCATACCGCCACCACGCCAACCCCCCTTAAGTCCGGTACGCTTCCCAGATGCCATCCAAATAACAGAACAGAGAGGAGCATAACCCCGGCGATTTCTCGCCGAGCACGCTAGCCAGCACACAAAAAGCCCTCAGCCAATTCCCAAAGGATTTCGGAATCTTGCGATACCGCTTCCTCTTCTCCTCCTCCTCCTTCTTCTCGTCCTTCTTATCCTCCTCCTTTAGGTCTATAAAGTCCTCCAATGGGAGGAGGGAGAAGATCTCACAGAACTCCCCCTTCCATATCTTATCCTTCACGTCCTGTTTCAAATGAACCCCCAGTGGGCCCGCAAAAGACACATACGCGTGCTGTCTAGCCGCGTCAGGAATACCCCCGGTCAACTCAGCCCGCTCGCTCCCAGTCTCCCCTACTTCCTGCGGCACCACCATGTCCCCGCCCGAACTAGGCCCTGTGGAATTCCCAACCCGAGGGCCCGTAGCCACAGCACCCGGAGCCCACACCTGACCAATGCCGCTAGTGTCACCCCCCGCCCCCAATGAGTGGAGTAGTGCCTGAAGTGTGGTAACTAAAGCGCTAGAGTGTAGTGACCCACTGGACTCACCGGCCAAGCCCCCCGACACCGGAACGGTGGGGGCTGCAGTGCAGATCGCCCGACATCCAGGAAGAGGAACTTCCGCTGCTGTCTCGCCGACCGGGGAGCCCACCCGGTGACCAGCCTGCGAGGAGGCGGAACGGCTCCGAGACCTAGGACAAGGAGAAGAAGTCCTGGGTAGGGTGTAACGGACATCAATACCCCTCCCGTCACGACCCCGGGAGCGCCTGCTCTGCACCGAAGCCTCCCGCTGACCTCTACCACCACGTGGCACCCGGGAACCCCTGGGGCTACGACTCCTCCTGTCTCCACTAGTAGGCCGCCCCTGCCGACCATACCTAGGGGCTGCCGCACCTTCCCCTGCCGAGCTGTCCGAGGGGGAGCAGTGCCCACCCGACCTCCCCCGCGCCTCCCGGGACCCCTGAGATCTTACGGGTGAGGGACTGTCGCTACTACTCCCAGAACCCGGGCCCCCCCGCCGCCCGACCACTACTGAGGATCCCAGTCCCCGACCTCCCTTATTCCTCCGCCTGACTGCCTCCGGAACCCCCTTTCCCGCGCCTACCACCACCGCCCCTTTACCTTTACCCCCCAGCTTACTAGACCCCGACAGCCCAGACCTACCCACCACCTCTACGGGGGACCCGCTCTCTGACCTGGCCGCATCCCGAGACCCCCCCCCCGCCCCTGGAACTCACTCCTTTCGATCCACATTTACGCTTAGGGGCCCCAGGACCCTCCCCCCTTTGGACTATGGCCTGGGCGCCCCCCACCGGCCTACTCCCGCCTCTCTCCGTGGCAGAGCTCCCCCTAACGACCTTCCCGCCAAGAGGGCCCCGGCCGGAGCCCCCTGCACTTGCCTGTTGCCTCCCAGGCCGGCCATGCGGTCTCCCGGATCCAGCCTCGTCATCCTCGTCACTCTCCGATGGGGGGGAAGCCCTCCCAGACCTCCCCTCCATGGGTCCTGCAACACCAGGGGGCCGCCCGGCCACCTCCGACCCGAAAGCAGCAGCGCCCCCGTCCGCGACATCCTTCTGCCGCCGAGTGCTCATCTGAGGCTCCGTCCGCACGCGGGGAGGCAAGGCCTCGACCACGCGGCTCCCGGGCCTGCTGCCGGTCGCAACCGAAACCCCACTGCTTCCGGGGACAACTTCACCGGGCCCCGCGCCCGGGCTTAGCCTCCTCGGGGGCCTCCGGGCCCTGACCGGTCTCCCGCCATCACCGTCCCGATCCGCCGCCTCCGCCAGGGCAGGGCCTAGCTGTGCCCGTAGCCAGTCCACACCCTGATGCCGTGCTGCCGACCTGATCCCCTCCAGCAAACGCTCCACGTCGTCCATTGGCCCTGCAGAGGAGACAAAAGAAATCCGACCAAGCAAGTCCGCGCACACCGAGGTGAACACAAACTCAACCAGGTAGAAAGTTAGAATGACTCACCTAAAATGGCTGCTCATTTAAATAGCCAATCCTACTTACCCATAATTCCAACCCTTGCTTACTTCCTCCTAAGCCCGCCTCCTAACCCCTGTCAAGGCCTTTTTCCGCTTAGCTGCGCTTTGGCTACATGGGGCTACATGACAGGTGTATAGTCGCCATTTGGGCAGTCGGAATCCAGGACAAACCACCCCCATATCCTAACCCAATAACACACAGACACTAAGTAATATGGGGAAATTTGTCCACAGCTTTATTAACCAATAATTAATAATAATAATAATAATAATAATAATAACCACAATAAATTAACATATAAACATGGGTCATTGCCCCCCATACTCCGCCTCCTCGCATCCTGTTCCTTCGGCTACCATACAAAAGGCAATGACCCCATATAATAACACATATACATATTTATAACATATTTATAACATACACCAACATTCCAACATGCCAACCATCCATTAACCACGGCAGGGGTATACCCGGATACCCCTGCCCCACCAGGTTCTGAGCCACCTCCAGGACTCGAAACCTCTCAACCACCGATGACCACAATCTGTTTATTCCACCTCACGTTCATCCAGGGGAGCCTATTTCCTCTCCTTCAGCTCCCCGTCCCGCCACAAGCTCAGACCTTGACCCCTTAAGCTGTCTGAGCTCCGCCACCCCGAAGAAACAGAGCCATCCGTATACCATCCTGCCAACCCAAGTTGAGCAGGTCCAAACCCACCTCCGCGCCAGGTACTCTGCCGTAGCAGCCAACGGGCACAAAGCCGAGCCCGGCCAGGCCCCCAGTGCCACGTCCCGGCCCACGCCGCGGACGTCCGTTTTGGATTTGCCAAGGTGCACCACCACCTTCCCATCAAAGACACGAACCCCCGAAAATTGCAGGCCCCCTTGCATCATCTTATTAGTGCTCACCAATTCCCCAATTCGGAATGCCCCAAAAAACGCCAAAATAAACGCCACCTTGAACAGCGAAGCCTCAAACCCATCGAAACAGATTTCAGGCAATAAACCCACCAAATCCCCCAGTAGCCGAACCGACACCGGGCGCCTGGTATCCGGCGACCTGCGTCCCTTGCGATAACCCTTCAGGGCCTGCCTGATAACGAAGGTCTTGGTAAAGTCCTCCTTCCCATGCCACTTAAACCAAAACGCCATCGCCGCCATGGATCTGTCTACCACGGTGGGCGACGCCCCTTTTGCCAGCAACTGACAGGTGTACCACAGGAAAGCATCCCGCAGGGCATCCCCGCTGTCCATGGCCAACCCGTCCAGCGACCGCTCCCACAAGCCCCAAACCTTACTGTAGGAGGCCCAAGTGGCCGGCGCCAGGGAAGCCTTCACAAGTCCTCCAAGCAGGATGCTCCCAGCTGCCAAATCTCGTCCGGGCAAGCCTGCCCTTCCTTCGATGCCCCCGGCGCTGCCAGCCAGAATCGGGACCACTGAAAACGAGACAGAGCATCAGCCACCTCATTCAAATAACCGGGAACATGCCGCGCGCGAAAAACAACATTCCTAGACATGCACAGCAATACCAGTCGCCTAAGCAGCCTAACCACCGGCCTGGAGGCTGCAGACTGGCGGTTCACCGCGTGAACCACTGCCATGTTATCCGAGAAAAAGACCACTTTCCGATCGCGCAGCCTGTCGCCCCACAGTGCCATCGCAACGACCAACGGGAACAACTCAAGGAAAGCCAAGTTGCGCATAAGAGGGCTCGAACCCCAAGAGTCCGGCCACCTCTCCGCACACCAGCAGCCACCAAAATATGCCCCAAAGCCCACGCTGCCCGATGCATCCGTGAAAAGCTCAAGCTCGGCCGACGACTGGCCCTCCTGCCGGAACAACACCGTCCCATTAAAGTCCCACAAGAAGGCATCCCAAATGCCCAAGTCCGCTTTCATGGCCGCCGACACCCGGATGAAATGGTGCGGGGACCGAACCCCCGCAGTAGCGGCCGACAAGCTGCGACTGAAGACCCTTCCCATCGGGATGACCCGGCACGCAAAATTGAGCAGCCCAATCAACGACTGGAGCTGCCGCAGAGTAACCTTGCGCGCCCCGGCCACAGCAGCCAGCGCCCCTCGAAGCCTGTCCAGCTTATCCCGGGGCAGCCGACATTCACCCAACCCAGAGTCAATTTCCAGGCCCAGGAAACTCAGACACGTGGTCGGGCCTTCAGTTTTATCCGCCGCCAGCGGAACCCCGAAGTGGCCCGCCACCCACTCAACCGTCCGCAGCAGGCGCAGGCAATCTAAGGAATCAGCCGGCCCCACACACAGAAAATCATCCAGATAATGCACAATAAAACTATTCCCCGCTTCCACCCGTACCACCCATTCAAGAAAAGTGCTAAATTTCTCAAAATAGGAGCACGAAATGGAACAACCCATGGGCAGGCACAAGTCCACGAAGTAGGCCCCTTCGAAGAAACACCCCAGTAGGTGATGACAGTCCCGGTGGACCGGCAGCAGCCGAAACGCGGCCTCAATGTCCACCTTCGCCATCAGAGCCCCACGCCCGGCCCGCCGGACCAGATCGACCGCCCGGTCGAAAGATGCATATGACACCGAGCACAAGTCCTTATGAATACCGTCATTCACCGACTCCCCTTTCGGGTACGAGAGATGGTGAATGAGTCTAAATTTACCGGGCTCCTTCTTGGGAACCACCCCGAGTGGGGAAATCCGCAGGCCTTCCAGCGGAGGCACTGCGAACGGGCCCGCCATGCGGCCCAACCCGACTTCTTTGCCCAGCTTCTCCCTAACCACGTCCGGGAAGTCGGCCACAGACTTCAGGTTGCGCAGCCTCCCCGATCCCCCTTCCCGCTCCTGAAACGGAATAAAAAACCCCGTCGCAAAACCCGCCAGGAGCACAGCGGCATCCGCCCTGTTAACGTAGCGGCTTAGCCACGGCTCCATCGCGCTTAGCCTCACTGGTGTGAAGCCCAGGGGAAGCGGATGCACCCCCTCCCCCGGCCGCGACAGCCGAACCGGCGCCACCGGACTTACCCTTCTTGAAGCAGCGGTTGAGCGCATGAGCGCCTCCGCAACCGGAGCACTCGTGCTTGAAACGACAGGTGGCCCCCCATTTGCATTGGCCCTCATTATAGAGCCAACATAAGCCCTTTGGTAAGGTGGCCGACGCAGCGGACTGCCCCCTAGCGCCGGCCGAGTTCTGAAAGGGCTGCGCCTTTTGCGCCATCATTAGCTTCATCCAGAGCGGCAGGTCCATTTGGTCCCACCGCATACCCGGGTTAGCCGCCAGCCGCTGCCTGAAATGCTCGTCATACCGCCACCACGCCAACCCCCCGTAAGTCCGGTACGCTTCCCAGATGCCATCCAAATAACAGAACAGAGAGGAGCATAACCCCGGCGATTTCTCGCCGAGCACGCTAGCCAGCACACAAAAAGCCCTCAGCCAATTCCCAAAGGATTTCGGAATCTTGCGATACCGCTTCCTCTTCTCCTCCTCCTCCTTCTTCTCGTCCTTCTTATCCTCCTCCTTTAGGTCTATAAAGTCCTCCAATGGGAGGAGGGAGAAGATCTCACAGAACTCCCCCTTCCATATCTTATCCTTCACGTCCTGTTTCAAATGAACCCCCAGTGGGCCCGCAAAAGACACATACGCGTGCTGTCTAGCCGCGTCAGGAATACCCCCGGTCAACTCAGCCCGCTCGCTCCCAGTCTCCCCTACTTCCTGCGGCACCACCATGTCCCCGCCCGAACTAGGCCCTGTGGAATTCCCAACCCGAGGGCCCGTAGCCACAGCACCCGGAGCCCACACCTGACCAATGCCGCTAGTGTCACCCCCCGCCCCCAATGAGTGGAGTAGTGCCTGAAGTGTGGTAACTAAAGCGCTAGAGTGTAGTGACCCACTGGACTCACCGGCCAAGCCCCCCGACACCGGAACGGTGGGGGCTGCAGTGCAGATCGCCCGACATCCAGGAAGAGGAACTTCCGCTGCTGTCTCGCCGACCGGGGAGCCCACCCGGTGACCAGCCTGCGAGGAGGCGGAACGGCTCCGAGACCTAGGACAAGGAGAAGAAGTCCTGGGTAGGGTGTAACGGACATCAATACCCCTCCCGTCACGACCCCGGGAGCGCCTGCTCTGCACCGAAGCCTCCCGCTGACCTCTACCACCACGTGGTACCCGGGAACCCCTGGGGCTACGACTCCTCCTGTCTCCACTAGTAGGCCGCCCCTGCCGACCATACCTAGGGGCTGCCGCACCTTCCCCTGCCGAGCTGTCCGAGGGGGAGCAGTGCCCACCCGACCTCCCCCGCGCCTCCCGGGACCCCTGAGATCTTACGGGTGAGGGACTGTCGCTACTACTCCCAGAACCCGGGCCCCCCCGCCGCCCGACCACTACTGAGGATCCCAGTCCCCGACCTCCCTTATTCCTCCGCCTGACTGCCTCCGGAACCCCCTTTCCCGCGCCTACCACCACCGCCCCTTTACCTTTACCCCCCAGCTTACTAGACCCCGACAGCCCAGACCTACCCACCACCTCTACGGGGGACCCGCTCTCTGACCTGGCCGCATCCCGAGACCCCCCCCCCGCCCCTGGAACTCACTCCTTTCGATCCACATTTACGCTTAGGGGCCCCAGGACCCTCCCCCCTTTGGACTATGGCCTGGGCGCCCCCCACCGGCCTACTCCCGCCTCTCTCCGTGGCAGAGCTCCCCCTAACGACCTTCCCGCCAAGAGGGCCCCGGCCGGAGCCCCCTGCACTTGCCTGTTGCCTCCCAGGCCGGCCATGCGGTCTCCCGGATCCAGCCTCGTCATCCTCGTCACTCTCCGATGGGGGGGAAGCCCTCCCAGACCTCCCCTCCATGGGTCCTGCAACACCAGGGGGCCGCCCGGCCACCTCCGACCCGAAAGCAGCAGCGCCCCCGTCCGCGACATCCTTCTGCCGCCGAGTGCTCATCTGAGGCTCCGTCCGCACGCGGGGAGGCAAGGCCTCGACCACGCGGCTCCCGGGCCTGCTGCCGGTCGCAACCGAAACCCCACTGCTTCCGGGGACAACTTCACCGGGCCCCGCGCCCGGGCTTAGCCTCCTCGGGGGCCTCCGGGCCCTGACCGGTCTCCCGCCATCACCGTCCCGATCCGCCGCCTCCGCCAGGGCAGGGCCTAGCTGTGCCCGTAGCCAGTCCACACCCTGATGCCGTGCTGCCGACCTGATCCCCTCCAGCAAACGCTCCACGTCGTCCATTGGCCCTGCAGAGGAGACAAAAGAAATCCGACCAAGCAAGTCCGCGCACACCGAGGTGAACACAAACTCAACCAGGTAGAAAGTTAGAATGACTCACCTAAAATGGCTGCTCATTTAAATAGCCAATCCTACTTACCCATAATTCCAACCCTTGCTTACTTCCTCCTAAGCCCGCCTCCTAACCCCTGTCAAGGCCTTTTTCCGCTTAGCTGCGCTTTGGCTACATGGGGCTACATGACAGGTGTATAGTCGCCATTTGGGCAGTCGGAATCCAGGACAAACCACCCCCATATCCTAACCCAATAACACACAGACACTAAGTAATATGGGGAAATTTGTCCACAGCTTTATTAACCAATAATTAATAATAATAATAATAATAATAATAATAATAACCACAATAAATTAACATATAAACATGGGTCATTGCCCCCCATACTCCGCCTCCTCGCATCCTGTTCCTTCGGCTACCATACAAAAGGCAATGACCCCATATAATAACACATATACATATTTATAACATATTTATAACATACACCAACATTCCAACATGCCAACCATCCATTAACCACGGCAGGGGTATACCCGGATACCCCTGCCCCACCAGGTTCTGAGCCACCTCCAGGACTCGAAACCTCTCAACCACCGATGACCACAATCTGTTTATTCCACCTCACGTTCATCCAGGGGAGCCTATTTCCTCTCCTTCAGCTCCCCGTCCCGCCACAAGCTCAGACCTTGACCCCTTAAGCTGTCTGAGCTCCGCCACCCCGAAGAAACAGAGCCATCCGTATACCATCCTGCCAACCCAAGTTGAGCAGGTCCAAACCCACCTCCGCGCCAGGTACTCTGCCGTAGCAGCCAACGGGCACAAAGCCGAGCCCGGCCAGGCCCCCAGTGCCACGTCCCGGCCCACACCGCGGACGTCCGTTTTGGATTTGCCAAGGTGCACCACCACCTTCCCATCAAAGACACGAACCCCCGAAAATTGCAGGCCCCCTTGCATCATCTTATTAGTGCTCACCAATTCCCCAATTCGGAATGCCCCAAAAAACGCCAAAATAAACGCCACCTTGAACAGCGAAGCCTCAAACCCATCGAAACAGATTTCAGGCAATAAACCCACCAAATCCCCCAGTAGCCGAACCGACACCGGGCGCCTGGTATCCGGCGACCTGCGTCCCTTGCGATAACCCTTCAGGGCCTGCCTGATAACGAAGGTCTTGGTAAAGTCCTCCTTCCCATGCCACTTAAACCAAAACGCCATCGCCGCCATGGATCTGTCTACCACGGTGGGCGACGCCCCTTTTGCCAGCAACTGACAGGTGTACCACAGGAAAGCATCCCGCAGGGCATCCCCGCTGTCCATGGCCAACCCGTCCAGCGACCGCTCCCACAAGCCCCAAACCTTACTGTAGGAGGCCCAAGTGGCCGGCGCCAGGGAAGCCTTCACAAGTCCTCCAAGCAGGATGCTCCCAGCTGCCAAATCTCGTCCGGGCAAGCCTGCCCTTCCTTCGATGCCCCCGGCGCTGCCAGCCAGAATCGGGACCACTGAAAACGAGACAGAGCATCAGCCACCTCATTCAAATAACCGCCTGACTGCCTCCGGAACCCCCTTTCCCGCGCCTACCACCACCGCCCCTTTACCTTTACCCCCCAGCTTACTAGACCCCGACAGCCCAGACCTACCCACCACCTCTACGGGGGACCCGCTCTCTGACCTGGCCGCATCCCGAGACCCCCCCCCCGCCCCTGGAACTCACTCCTTTCGATCCACATTTACGCTTAGGGGCCCCAGGACCCTCCCCCCTTTGGACTATGGCCTGGGCGCCCCCCACCGGCCTACTCCCGCCTCTCTCCGTGGCAGAGCTCCCCCTAACGACCTTCCCGCCAAGAGGGCCCCGGCCGGAGCCCCCTGCACTTGCCTGTTGCCTCCCAGGCCGGCCATGCGGTCTCCCGGATCCAGCCTCGTCATCCTCGTCACTCTCCGATGGGGGGGAAGCCCTCCCAGACCTCCCCTCCATGGGTCCTGCAACACCAGGGGGCCGCCCGGCCACCTCCGACCCGAAAGCAGCAGCGCCCCCGTCCGCGACATCCTTCTGCCGCCGAGTGCTCATCTGAGGCTCCGTCCGCACGCGGGGAGGCAAGGCCTCGACCACGCGGCTCCCGGGCCTGCTGCCGGTCGCAACCGAAACCCCACTGCTTCCGGGGACAACTTCACCGGGCCCCGCGCCCGGGCTTAGCCTCCTCGGGGGCCTCCGGGCCCTGACCGGTCTCCCGCCATCACCGTCCCGATCCGCCGCCTCCGCCAGGGCAGGGCCTAGCTGTGCCCGTAGCCAGTCCACACCCTGATGCCGTGCTGCCGACCTGATCCCCTCCAGCAAACGCTCCACGTCGTCCATTGGCCCTGCAGAGGAGACAAAAGAAATCCGACCAAGCAAGTCCGCGCACACCGAGGTGAACACAAACTCAACCAGGTAGAAAGTTAGAATGACTCACCTAAAATGGCTGCTCATTTAAATAGCCAATCCTACTTACCCATAATTCCAACCCTTGCTTACTTCCTCCTAAGCCCGCCTCCTAACCCCTGTCAAGGCCTTTTTCCGCTTAGCTGCGCTTTGGCTACATGGGGCTACATCCTTGACACAATATTAAATCAGAGTAAAAAAAAAAAAGTATAGAATTGCCATTTTAACGTTACTTATTATTCATTGATTATAAGAGTTATTATTAACTTCCCATATATTTTGCTATTGGCCTAACAATTTATAAATGTCACATAGAAATCTGACCTCCACTAAGATTCCGAACTGTTTCTGAATTCCCTTTTCATTTAGCATTACTAGAGGATTTAAAGACACCTATAACAAACACGTCATAGATTCTATACTGACGAAGAGTCTTTATAGGACTATTCTGGGCACCATAACAACTTCATTGCAGCACCAGGAACTACTGCTGATTCAGCCAGTGCAGCTGCATTGAGCCCACAAACATGGGGGTGTGGGGGGGGGGGGGGCGCATCAGGTGCCTGATGCTGCCTAAAAACATTATTGTTAATCATTTATTTGCAAATTAACTATAAATAGTGCATTGTTACTATTTTGTTCATTTGAATAAACAATAGAATGTAACCTTGAACATGTGTACTTGGATGAGCGTCAAAATAAATACACTATTTTTTCTATTTTGTATTCCCAACATGTATGCAGCATTAATTGTTATACTCCAAGGACATAGATTTAGACATAATAATAACAAAGTATTTAACCAGGAAAGGTACATTCAGATTACTCTGGTTTCCAAGTACGTCCTGGGGATGTTACCTTAGCCCAACATCCAGGGGTTGTTACATGCAAATATACTTAAGCAGTTGGGATAGCATAATTCCAAATTCTTCAACAGTTCCATGTCACGGTATTCTGAACCCCATTCCTGCAGTTCTAATTGTCTCATATTTCTGTATAATGCTTGCCACTC
The DNA here is from genome assembly GCF_036172605.1 of Pelobates fuscus. Taxonomy (NCBI): domain Eukaryota; kingdom Metazoa; phylum Chordata; class Amphibia; order Anura; family Pelobatidae; genus Pelobates; species Pelobates fuscus. The sequence continues at coordinate 216,038,047 of NC_086322.1, forward strand.
AGTTACAGTCTCTAGCCCCATGTCACTTTTGTCCTGCTGGATGGCTGTCATGGGAGATGCCCAATGGTGCTCCACTAATGAGGCAGTTTAAAGAGCAGCTGGGGATGTGAATTTGCTGGATTAGGGTCAGGGCCAGCAGGGCAGGCTGATGAAAGAGACAGAACCTGAATGACTGCCAGCAAGCGGGATTTCTGTTATCCTGCTAAGGCAGAACATTCATTTCTATTTATTGTGCTGTGATTTCAATTCAATCAGACTGCTTCAGACTATCACTTCATTTTCAATTTGCAAACTTTAGAAAGATATTTTAGCTGAAGCTGATATAGAAGCGATTTGAATTTTTACCTCGTCCTTATCAAATCCTATAAAACCATATCCTGTTAGCGAGTTACAAATGTTAAAGGATTTTTCATAGAAGAAAAAGTATAAAAGCACACCAACACAATCCTTTTTTTTACAAGGGATTATAGAGAATCTGAAAGGACGGCACCTAACTAATAGAGCTATTGACCCATTCATTATTAAGTTCTTTATGTTAAGAAAAAAAAAGAATTATGACATTTATTTGAAACATGGGAGCTGGCATATAAAATAAAAATAATTATGTGTATAGGTCTCTGTTCAATGATACCTACAAAATAAATTTATGAATATTTGCAAGATTTTATTTTCTCTTCCCTCCCCTCTTTCTCTCCCCTCCACTTTTAACTATTTTAGAATTTACTGAATTTTAGGGGAATAAAATTATTAAAAATTACAAATTATACTTTGGCTTACATTACTTAAAATAGGTTCCAGACATTCAGAATAAAGTAAAAAAAAAAAAAAACATGCATTATGCTTTCTAAAACATGCATTAAGAGTGTGCAAATATAAATAAAAATTGTAATATACTTTCTTTGGGCATTTTTGTGTAGAACAGGGGTAGGCAACCATTTACCAAGTCCCTTTGCGTGCCAGTCCTATTCTTTTAAATTGAGGTGTATGTTGTTGTATTATTCTTGTGTTATTTATGGACACTGCAGTTGTTTTATAGCATTGTATTTGTGTGTATGTGGGCTGTTATATTGTATATGTTCATGAGTAGTTTGTGTATTTTGTATGTGGATAACATGTATGTACGAAGCGGGGAATGTGGTGCGACTAAGAGTAAGGAGACTACCCCAATTCTCCCCCCAATAATGACAAACAACGAATATTGGATGAAACAGGCCACAGCATTTATTAAACTTACAACTGTAGGACTCATCCGAACGTTATTCTTTTTCTTTAATTCAAATATAAATAAACACATAAATATATACATATACATACCATAATTAACACCTTAAGGACTGAACCAAATGTACACGTTGTGAACAAAACAAAACGTAAACAAAACCTGGCAGTTGCGCTACATGTCTGTCCAACCGTAATTCACCTCTTTCATATTAAATGCACCCCCCTTATTATATATCATTTTATTCAGGGGAAACAGGGCTTTCATTTAATATCAAATATTTAACTATGAAACATAATTTAATATGAAAAAAATGGGAGAAAATAAGAAATATTGTACATTTTTTAGTTCTACATGACATTTTAACTGTCAATGTCATAATACTGTTTGCTTTTACTGCAATAAAATACACATATTTGTATTCAGCAAAGTCTCACATATAAAACAGTACCCCCTATGTACAGGTTTTATGGTGTTTTGGGAAGTTACAGAGTCAAATATAGCACGTTACGTTTGAAATTGAAATTCGCCAGATTGGTTACGTTGCCTTTGGGACTGTATAGTAGCCCAGGAATAAAATTTACACCCATAATGGCATACCATTTGCAATAGTAGACAACCCAAGTTATTGCAAATGGGGTATGTCCAGTCTTTTTTAGTAGCTATTTGGTCACAAACACTGGCCAAAGTTAGCATTAGCATTTGTTTGTGTGTGAAAAATGCAAAAAACGCCAATTTTGGACAGTGTTTGTGACTAAGTGGCTACTAAAAAAGACTGGACATACCCCGTTTGCAATACCTTGGGTTGTCTACTATTGCAAATGGTATGCCACCATAGGGGTAATTTTCATTCTTGGGCTACCATAGGGTCTCAAAGGCAACGTAACCAATCTGGCGAATTGTAATGTGAAAAAAATGAAACACATATTTGACGCTGTAACTTTTGAAAACACCATAAAACCTAGACATGAGGGCTACTGTTGTACTCGGGAGACTTCGCTGAACACAAATATTTGTGTTTAAAAACAGTAATCGCAGCAAGTAAAAAGTATCGCAGCAATAATATCGTCCATGTAAGTGCTGTTTGTGCGTGAAAAATGCAAAAAACTTCACTTTTACTGGCGATATCATCATTGTAATACATTTTACTGTTTTGAAACACTAATATTTGTGTTCAGTGAAGTCTCCCGAGTAGAACAGTACCCCCCCATGTACAGGTTTTATGGTGTCTTGGAAAGTTATAGGGTTAAATATAGTGCTAGCAAATTAAATTCCCTATACTTTCGGCATGGGTTGTCAGGCAGGTCCCGCTAATTGTAATTAAAATATTACATAAATATATGTGTAGAATTAATATATGTATATATATACATATGTGTATATATATGTATATATATATATATATATATATAATTTTTTTAAAATATTTTTATTTATATATAGGTATATATATAGTGATATATACGTATATATTTATGTATTTAAAATGCAAATAACCCGTGCACTCCAACAAAAAATAATATTGTACCTGGTGCTCTGGTGGCTCAATTGTAGAAAAAAGGAAAGACCGGCACTCAAGGAATTTTTCAAAGTTTTACTGCTCCAAATATAAAAAAAATTGACGTTTCAGCTCCTCTAGGAGCTTTCATCAGGACATACCTTAGTTATGTCCTGATGAAAACTCCCTAGAGGAGCTGAAACGTTGATTTTTTTTATATTTGGAGCAGTAAAACTTTGAAATATTCCTTGAGTGCCGGTCTTTCCTTTTATCTATTTATGTATATAGATATATATATTATTTCGTTCTACGTGTATTTTGATATAAATATATATATTAATATCACAATACAGTTAGAACGAAATACCACACATCTATATATTTTTTAATTATTTATTTTTAATTATTATTTTAATTTAATGTCCATCTCCTGACATTCCATCTGCTCCCCAACCCTGTTGGCAAGGACACGCTCAAAAACAGAAAATTAGGGTGGGTGGGAGGGAAGTTGTTTGCTGGCCAGAATCCCAAAAGGCACTGAGGTAAGATGATCCCTGCCCCACTACAAACCCATAACCACTCCCCTAAACACATATAGCTAATTACTAGCACCATCCCCACACTCATACATGTGCCCTTGTCCGTTTAGCTGTGCTGACTCCCCAGGGCCTTGTCACATTGTGTGTTTTGTGGTATTGGTATTTGGTGGTATTGCATGTGGTATTGTATGTGAGATTCTACTTGTGGGGTTGTGTGCATGTAGGTGGATTGTCAGTGGTGCCGTGTTTGTGGGGACTGAGTGTGTTTGTGTGAGGGAGAGGCGTATTCTGCAGCTCTGTGTATATCTAGCAGTGTGGGTGACCCACCACCTCCAATCATCACTCAGTTTGCACTAGCTGATATCCGAAGACTCAATGGGATCCCTGATGGGCCAGAGCCTGTTTGTCTCTGGCAGCTTTGAGTTTCATGCTGACCCATGGTATAGAAGCTGCATCCTGTTTTTGGAATGCAAATTTACGAAAGCTCGGCAGAATGAAAACATCTTCACTGTAAGTTAGGATAATAACCACATACAATAAAAAAAAGGCCTGACTAAAACAGCCTTCCCTACATATTTCTGTAACCTAGATGCTGTTTAATAACCTTGAACAGATAGAACTGTACAGACTCCTTTACAGCATGTGGGGGCTAAAGGGGGGTATTTGCCATTGCTCTGCATGATGAAAGCAGCCTGACTTGATTTAATGTCTCCCTGATATAAAGGCCAGAGCTGGAGTGGAGGTGGAGGCAAGTGGGATGTTTTATGGCATATTTAATTTAGCATTTAAATGCTATGCAAAATGAAACATATAAATATTTTTAGTGAAGGATTACAGTGAGGAAAATGCATCATTATTTTAACCTTTTAACCCCTGTGACCCCCTCTGCAGCCCATGTATCCCCCTCTCAGCCCCTATGGACCCACCACAGCCCCTGCCCCCTTTTATAGCTCTGGCACCTGTATCAAAATAAATTTACACTTGTATAAACACCAGTTAAAACCCCTGTTTTTTTTTAAGTAGACAACAGGTTGTTTTAGTTCCTGGTTTGGTTTTCTTATTTGCACTGCACTCAAGAGGCAGCAATTGCTCAAAGCACCTGGACCTTCTTCTCATTGATCTGCATTGGGAAGCCTGTGATTGGACAGTCACATAAAGTCTCGGGCGGGGTGGTTTTTAGATGTAACTCTAATGAAAAACGCCTAATTAAATACACGCAAGTTTTCATTTGTGTATATCTACTAAACAGTGATTTTTATTTATTTTGTATTTGGGCAGCGGAGTGTCCCTTTAATTACAACCTATAGTCCTTAAAATAACAAATTATTTTTATAGTATAGATTCACTTCTTTTAATGTGATCAACCATTTAATGTAGATTTTGCTATTTTGCATTAAAGGGTTCAAATTACATAACGACTGCACCCAGACCACTTCATAAAGATGAGGAAGAGCAATCTGTTCAGGATCCTGGATCTAGCAACCTTGATTCTATCATTGCATTGTGGCTTACAACTCCCACTGGAAGGCTATTACAGGTATCTAGTGACCACTCTGTTTACATTTCAGTATAGATATCCGAGGCACCAGCTAAACTCAGCAGCAAAAACCCTCGAGCAGAAAGCATTCTTTTACATCGAGTAAATGTCAAAATAATATCTAAGCAGCACTGTGCCCTCTTATTGACCTTTAATGTGCTGCATGCTGTTCAAGCAAAAGCAACCAGACTTGCATTTTCTGCTTAATCACTTGGGGTAACTGTAGTTTATAATGCATCGGCAAGCTTTTTAAAGACTGTGCAAAATCATGTTTTACAGTGACTTGAGTTTACAATTCTGTGGATTATTTTGCTTCCCTGTGTTCTGCTATAAATCGTGGTGCTACCTGTCAAATCAATGCACAAGCTAATCATGTGATATAAACCAATGTGCATAGATATTACACTATTTATGATTTTCTTTTTAACACACAGTAATCATTAGATTTTGCTAATGCCCGAGCTCCAGAAAATAGAAATACCCAATAGCAGTATGGGTTACTGCATGAGCTCCTGACCTTGAAAGGTCAGTGGAGTGTAGAGAATCTGAAATAAATGACTGATACTAATGCTGTCTGCATGATTAGAGAATGACAAAGTATTGAGGCAAGGAAAAAGAGAGAATGAAACAAGGCATTTGCCAGTCAATATTGTATGATCCAAAGACCCATGGGGCATAACAAAGGGTGATAAATAAATGTAATGGACTTACAATACCATATGGGAAAATGTTCTTGTGTGATTGAGAGAAGAAAAAAAAGAACACTTTTTTTTTTCAAGTATATTAAAAAAACAAACTGTAATTGGCAATCAGAAGTGATAATTAAAATGTATTTAACACTTTTGTTACTGAAGCATCAAAATGCAAAACAAGATCATGAGAATTGTATTCATCCATAATGATATGGTTACATGAAGCCACTTGTGCAAATTAACATTAATGAGAAGCCCACTCTATAGGGGAAAATCCAATTAACCTTTGCATGCATTATACATATTTTATTTAAGCATACTAAAGTACCATTAATTCCTTGGTTGTATAATAAATACTGCTGATCTGTTCTGATTATTTTTTTTACTTGTTTTATGTATTCTGTACATATTGTATAATACATATTGTATAATACATATTGTATAAATTATATATAATATTCCACTGGTACCCTGCACACACACTTTCAGATATTAACAAAATGCCGGGTGCATACAGCCATAGCCAAAAAAATTGTAGAGTATACAGAAAAAAGGCTTGCATTTACGTTCTGTCTCATGGTAAAAATTCCTCTTTATTACAGTATTCTTAAAACATGATTCAATTCATCAACGTTTCAGCCATCTATTGTGGCTTTGATCAGGATCAGTTTAGCTCCTGCTCCTGATGAAAGCCACAATAGATGGCTGAAACGTTGATGAATTGAATCATGTTTTAAGAATACTGTAATAAAGAGGAATTTTTACCATGAGACAGACAGTGAGTGCAAGCCTTTTTTCTGTATACTATATATATATATATATATATATATATATATATATATATATACCGTATATACTCGAGTATAAGCCGACCCGAATATAAGCCGAGGCCCCTAATTTTATCCCCCAAAAATGGGAAAAATTATTGACTTGAGTATAAGACCAGGGTTGCAGCAGCTAATGGTAAATTTCTAAATAAAATTAGATCCTAAAAAAAATTATATTAATTGAATATTTATTGACAGTGTGTGTATATAATAAGTGCAGTGTGTGTATGTATGAGTGCAGTGTGTGTGTATGTGTTGCAGAGCCTTGGTGGGGGGTGGGCATTTTTATTATTATTATTTTTTATTATTATTTTAATATTTTTTGTTATAGTATATTATTATTTTATTCATTTATATATTTTTTTCGTCCCCCCTCCCTGCTTGATACATGGCAGGGAGGGTGGCACTCACTCCCTGGTGATCCAGTGGCATTGGCAGTTCAGTGGAGGAGGGCTGGCAGGAAGCTCTTACTTACCTTTCCTGCAGCTCCTGTCAGCTCTCTTCTCCTCCGCGCCGGTCCGGTCAGCTCCCTCTGCAAGTCACAGTGTAAGTCTTGCGGCCGCGCTATGACCCCGCGGCTCTCGCGAGACTTACACTGGGAGCTGACAGGGGAGCTGACCGGACCGGCGCGGAGGGGAAGGGAGCTGACAGGAGCTGCAGGAGAGGTATGTTTGGACATGAAGAATGTAAATAAATCCCCCTTAAGTAATTCACATTAATTTGAGCCTGTTAAATCTGGCTCAAGTATCTACATGGGGTTAGAGATCTTTCAATTCGGTGAACCGGTAAAGGACCATTTTAATTAATCCAGACCAGTCAACAGGTAACAACAGGAATGGCAGGTAACCCCAAAGGTGAGGAGAAAAAACACCAATGATGTCACAGTATAGCTAATTTATGTAAGATAAATAAAATATCTTACATTTGGTTAAACACATTTGCCTATCTTAAATCCAAATATTAAAAAATCACATAGGTGGGGGGCGTGGCCTAACCTTGGAAGAAGATGGATGCTTAATCCTAGAGCTCTGATCCCCCCCATGCGCTAAATCCACTGCCATCTGCATCCCTCACACCGAAAAACACCCTGTCACCACCTCGTCCAAAGCCCCAAAACAACCCGCACCTAAATCAAACCCAAGAGAAATCGGTGGAAACAAAAAACGGAGAGATACGAACCCACCTGTGGCCTCCATATTCCGCATGCCGTCAGACCAACGGAGAGCAACCTCCTCACAAGCAGAAGAGGAATCAGGCTCGGATACTGAGAGCTTGGACACAACAACAAACCCTGCGGCCCCCATAACCATCGGGGTACTACGGGACATGCTACATCAAGCGACTACAGACATAAAGGCCCATGTAGCCGCCGAGATAGGACGGCATGTAGCAGGCCTCAAGACGGAAATAGAGGGCCTCAATGCCCGCACAGACCAAGTAGAAACCCGGATCGCATCCATCCATGCCACCATCACAAATCACACCCAGGACATAGCATACCTATACGGGCACAGGGCTGCCCTGGAAGACGGCCTGGAAGATCTAAACAATAGGTCGAGGCGAAACAACATTCAAATCCGTGGCCTACCCGAAACCGTCAACATGGAACAAATCTTCCCCACACTTAAAAACATTTTCAAGTCACTGGCCCCAGAACTCACACCTCAGGAGATGGAAATGGACAGGGCCCATAGAGCCCTCCGCCCGCAAAACCCAGGCGCCTCCACCCCAAGAGACGTGATCACCCGCTTACATTTCTTCAGAACCAAAGAGAAGCTACTGACCCTGGCGCGGGACAAACCCCCACGCTACAAAGAAACCCGTCTAGCTTTCTTCCAACACCTGGCTCCTGCCACGCTCAAAAAAAGAAGAGACCTCAAACCTCTGACACTTGCCCTTCAGCAACAAGGCATCAAATATACCTGGGAACACCCCTTCAAACTCATGATCAAAAAAGACGATCAAATGCACATCCTTACCTCAGTCTCGGACATGGCACCCTTCGCATAGTCCCTAGGGATACAGCTGCTGAAAATGGCCCCCTTCCACAAGAGAAGATGAACGACAACACGACAAACCTAACTCCCTCAGACCGCTCAAGAAGATGAGACTGCCCGCTAACCAGGAGGAGCCCCCTCCGCACCTCCGAGAAATCCGCCCGTAAACCCACACAGGGGCAACCGCTTGCCACATGGATTCCCTTACAACACCGGACATCACGGAACACCCAGGAGTGGTAAGCGGCTCCCCCGGGCCGACTGGGCAACCCAACCACACACCCACTCCCCCCCCCAAACCCATCCGCACTACCTTGACATCCGCTCCCGATACCGGGACGCGGAACCATGAACTCACCCAGACTCCGGCCCTCCTGACACCTGTTAACGACGACCATCCCTCCGAGTCACAGGACAAAACGCACACGAAGCCCGGAATGAGACCTGAGCAACATACCACAAGCCCATAACGGACCCCCCACCTGTATCCAGAAACGGGCTCAGGATGCCACCGCACCCAAACAGCTGCAAACGAGAGGATTGACTAAAAACACCTCGCCGGCCACCTCACCCAACACCTAACCAGAACTGCTCCCCAAGAAACACCAACGGACTGAACTGGGAACTCCCCACCCGATAACTCAGGACACAATCTAACCAAATCTTATTTTACAGGAGGTGACAAGCACACAGGTACCCCCCTGCACCACCTCCGCACCCAGGACCGGACATCCAAACCCCCTCCCCTTCCCCACAAGACGGACCCCACAGCAGCACACTTGCACCCACACCCCCACCCCCCCACGGCCCATGACTGACTTAAAGAGCTGACCAAACTGGACAGTCCCACCACTCCCCCATAACCAAGTAAATCCCCTGACCCACACAAGACATGCAAGGCACCTACAATCGCAAAAGACACCTACAACAACAATCCAGAGAATACCCCAAGACCGAACCGGAGGAAACTCCCGAATCCCATTCCCCTACCTCCCCCAACCGAAAGAAAAGAGCCACATGACATAAGACACGCCAACTCAGACCGCCACTGACCAGACCAGAACACTCCCACTAACACAACAACGCCACCACAACAACATGCACACATGCCAGAATCAATCTCCTGCATATCCATCAACTGCAAGGGATTTAACAACCCAGCTAAGAGACATCAAACACTACGCTGGGCAAACAGAACGACGGCGGACATAATCCTCCTCCAGGAAACCCACTTTGAGACGAAAAAACCCTTTCCCCTAACTAACAAAAACTACAAACAATGCTACCTAGCAAATTCGCCTCAGGGCAAAAAGAACGGCGTAGCCATCCTGGTTCACAAAAAATGCCCGATCACATTCTCAAAAAGCCTCCCAGATCCCCAAGGAAGATACCTGACCATTACAGGAAACCTCGCCAACCACAAATATGCGATCACTACAGCGTACGCCCCGAACACACCTGAACCAACTTTCTGGACAGCACTACGCACACAACTAAAACTATTCCCCTCACACCACACCATACTGGGAGAAGACCTCAATGCAGTCCTAACCCAATCCATAGACAGAAAAAGTTCTGGGAAAAACAAACCATGCACAACCCCCCACTAGGAAAAACGACAAACTCCTCATGGAGTTCGCTACCCAAACAGACCTACAAGACATATGGAGACTCCAACACCACACAACCCCAGACTTTACCTTCTATTCACACCCACATTCCTCTTAGAATAGACCTATTCTTAATATCCCCCTCACGCGCTCCACCTCAATAGGTTCAATCACATGGTCCGACCACGCCGAAATCTCCCTCAAAATAGACAAACCCCACGCAGCCAAAGCTTGGTCCTGGAGACTGAACCCCACACTGCTACATAACCCCCAAATCAGACAAACCATCCAACAAGAACTCACGAACTACTTTGAAACCAACACAGGATCGGTCCCATCCACGAACACACTATGGGCAGCCCACAAGGCAACAATCAGAGGAACGATAATTAGCGCAGCCAGCACCCACAGAAAACAAACACTTCAAGAACTGGAACATCACCTGACCTCCCTACGAACGATTGAAGCCAAACGCAAACATACACCCTCCCAACCATTGTTGGAACAAATTAAAACCCACCAACAAGCAATAAAAGCCTACATGACTAAAGACTCCCACAAAGCACTACAATGGACTAAACAATTATACTATGAGAAGTCCAACAAGACAGATATCCTCCTTGTACGCAGACTCCGACAAAAATCCCTCCAAAAACACATAGACAAAAACACTTCACCCGGGGGCCGCACCCACAACGACCCTGACCAAATAGCCTCCATATTCGTCAAGTACTTCTCCAAACTATATGACCACAGCCCCAACCACACCCGAATTTAGGGCAGGAAATACACAACTACCTATCGAAAATCCCCCTCCCAGCACTAACAAACCAGGAACGGGAATCCCTCACGTCCCCGGTCACTGAAGAAGAAATAGCCTTCACGATAAAGAACACAAAACCTAACAAAAGCCCAGGACCCGATGGCTTCATGGGCCTCTACTCCAAAACAATCAGCACCACACTACTACCCCACCTGACCACACTCTGTAACTCAATAATGGAGGGTGAACAGTTACCAACGGAAATGCTCAAAGCTAAAATATGCTTAATCCCCAAACCGCACAAAACACACCTCGACCCTGGACACTACCGCCCAATATCCCTCCTCTACACAGACATTAAAATCCTCACGAAAACACTGGCCAACAGAATACAACGACTCCTTCCAAAACTCGTACACCCAGACCAGGTAGGATTTATCCCCAACCACCAAGCCTGTGACAACACCAGACGCACGATGGACTTAATATGGCCCAACATAGAAACATCCCCACCTTACTACTCTCAATGGACGCAGAAAAAGCGTTTGATCGCCTGCTCTGGCCCTTCCTATTCGCCACTCTACAAAAATTCCATTTCCCCGACACCGTCATTACGGCCCTCACAACCCTATATTCCAACCCCAAAGCGACTCTCCTCCTCCCCAACACTAGCCCACACGAGTTCACAATAGGAAATGGAACGAGGCAGGGCTGCCTGCTCTCCCCACTCCTGTTCGCCCTTTCCCTGGAACCCCTCCTCCAACTCATTTGCATCACCCCCAAAATCCAGGGCCTCAAAGTTAGACAGGAAGAATACAAGAGTGCAGCATATGCAGACAATATCCTGCTAACCCTCACAGACCCCACTAACTCCCTGCCCCCACTACTCACACTCCTCCAAGAGTACGCCCATCTCTCAGGATACAAACTAAACCTAGATAAAACAGAAGCCCTCCCCCTCAACTTCCCACAACCACTCTTAACCCAAATAGAGTCACACCCATTCCAATACAACCAACGAAGCATCCACTACCTAGGCACACACATCCCAGCAGACCTATCTAAAACCTATACACTAAACTACACCCCCTTGATTGAACAAGCCCAGTCAGATCTACAAAGATGGCAACCCATGCACATATACTGGTTGGGCAGAATCGCGTCCATAAAAATGAACCCAAATTCTTATATTTGTTCCAGACCTTGCCCATCCTCATCTCTAGACTGGACTTTAAAGCCCTCCAATCAAAAATAGACAAATTCATCTGGGCTGATAAAAGACCACGGATTAAACTGATAACAATGTTCAAAACGGTTAAAACCGGAGGCCTGGGCCTCCCTAACCTCCTCCAATACTATCAAGCGGCCCAGCTAGCCCAAGTACAACACCTCCACTCCCCTCAGGAACCAAACTATGGGTAGACCTGGAGCACGATCTCCTGGGCAGAGACCACCCCTCCCTCCTCTTCTGGCTCCCCAAAAACAACAGACCAGAATTCCCCTCGACAACACCGCCCTAACCACATCCCTACAAGTCTGGGATTGAACCATCGCACAACACCCCCTCATAAACTCCCCCTCACCACTCACCCCGATCCTCAGAAACAAGCGCTTCCCTCGGGGCATGACACCACAAGACTATGCACACTACGAGGAAAACGGACTGATTAGACTTAGGGACTTCTACAGAAATCAACAACTCATGCCATTCCCAGAACTTGCGCGCGCCACACCACTGAACACCTTCGACCACTTTCGCTACCTACAACTACGCAGCTTTCTGAAAGAACCCCAGAACATAAAAACAGCATCCACAAAACTCACACAATTCGAGACAAACTGCTTACAAGCCCCCACACATAAGGGCCAAATCTCCACGATATACTCCCAACTAAACTCCAACTCCCCAACAGACACGCTCACCTACATGAAGGCCTGGGAAAGAGACATAGGCCCACTAGAGGACCCATCAGTCTGGGTAAGCATATGGGAGGCAACCGCCTCGCTCACCATATGTGTGAATCATAAGGAACAGGCGTACAAAACCATGCTCAGATGTTACTTGACACCCCTGAAACTCAAACAAATGGGGATAGCCCACACAGACACCTGCTGGAAAATATGCGGACAACAAGGAACCTACATGTGGTGGCACTGCCCGCAAAGCTTGCAACTCTGGACTGAAGTTGCCAACCTCACATCCAGAATATTGCATGAAGATATACCCATGGACCCATGGATATGGCTCATCTCAAAACCCCAGCCCCATTTACCAAGAGCACAAAACAAACCAGTGGCGAAAATAGCTCTCGCCAATAGACGCACCATAGCAGAACAATGGGGAAACCACAACACACACACTAACAAAAATGATTCAAAAAACAAATGAAACCATGGAAATGGACAAACTCTCAGCCATCCTACACGACACGACAAAACACTTCCACAAAATCTGGGACCCATGGATTATGAGGCACCTAGTAGGGGTGTAGGAATCAGGCCGGGGCGAGCGGCCGCTCCAGGACCTCCCTCTACCCCCCCCTCACGGCACCAACCCCCTAATCCTCCCCCCCCACCCACAAGCCACTCATAGTACACCCAAGATAAAACATACCCACTGAAAATATGACAAAGGACATGCAAATCACCCTCGACCAGCCAACCAAGACGTGATTACCACCACAAACACAACACAAGCGCAACCAGGACAATACCACCGCCAGACACGACCACTAGGAAACTAACCAATAAGCAACAAAACAGACCCTGAGAACAAAGGGGACCGCACACCCTACACAACACCGACAACCGACGAACACCACAAAACACCCAGAACATTCCCCACAAACACACTCCTGACCCGAGAGGGCACCCAAGCCCCCACAGGAAAGCAAATACCAGACATAGACCTTAATAGGACAATGAACGCACAACAACTCAGACCCAACAGGAGAGACCCGAGAAACAACCACCAACCAACACAAACTACTACCCTCCACAACACCACCATACAGGTGTATAAAATGGCTACCTCAAGCCGGAAACTTGCACCCCACCCCATATCTGAATCCTACCGAACCAAATGACATACAAAGACAAACTGTACAAAGGTACGACAAAGCGTCCGTTCTGCGCATTGGAGACGAAGTGCACCATCGCTTGCGATACCCATCTCCTTCTCTCCTTTGAACTCCCTCAGAAAATCTTCAAAAGTAAGAATCAGTAAAAAAGGCACAACACACACGGTATGAACACACACTTAGGATACAAGGACTATACGAGTTACGAGCAGTACACAAACCACAATATGGAACAGACACACAGACAAAAAATTAGTGCTATTACAATGTGCGTACTGGATAGTCAAACTTGTCTGTTATTTTAAGTTAACTATTGTTTAGTTAAAGAAATTTGAAAAATCCCTTGGCAGATGAAGATAAAAACAACAATAATGTATGTAACGCTATGTCACAGAATGCCTCTCCCATCTTCTTTTATTATTGTAATGATGTACATGTACATGAATCAATATGTGGCTTCTGCGCAAGCCTTCAAGCTAACATTATGTCACCTCGTCCGCCAAGATGGAAAAATAAAGAATTTATAAAAAATCACATAGGCAAAGGCACGAAACATTGTCACAATAAAATGTCTTCCTCAGGTGCCTGTTCTCCCTCTTCATGGTGCCAACTTACATAACCCCTAATTGCTGATTGTTTCATTGTTTCTAGTGTGATGTCACATCCAGCACTGCATCATTTCTGGCCCATCAGCCATCTTGGTACTTTCGGTCTCCACATCAGTTCTGCCTTGAGGTTACTTCCAGGTGATGAGTAGTGCCAACATATTCACTCTAAACACCCATGCATGTTGTATAAAATATATGAACTTAGTGCTTTTGGTTAACTGTATTGAGTTTTCTTTTCTTATAAATCTCTGTTTAGTTAGGCTTAAAAAAAAAAAAAAAAAAACAATAATAGTTTTTTACTAAAACCCTATCCTTTCTGTCAGTCCAATCTGAAGTTTTCCCTTTTGGTCAGAAATGATCACTCTACATGATGTCATAACTTGTGGGGGAACCTAGTGCCCCCCAGCTCAATCCATTAGCAGTAAGTGGGGGCCCTAAATTATTTCATAGCACAAGCTACTGTGGGCTGATGAAGGTGATGCGGAAACGTCATCCAAGGACACAAAGATGGTGGCGCTTAGGACATAGTGCCGAAAAAGAGATAAGAAAGTAAACAAAGGTGAAATGGGGACGTAGAGGCATTTAGGGTGAGAGTAAAAGGGTCACATATAAATTGGATCACAACTGACCTTATTCAAATGTACCTGTTTCGTGACTCATTGTGGTCAAAGTTCAAGTGTACTGGCTCTATGAATGATCACTGTGATTATAGACAATGGTGAAATATATGCACTAAACAAACAAAATTGGCCAAGGCCCAATACTTTTGTAAAAAAACTGAACAATAACCTATCAAACCCTAGAAACTTTTGGAAAGTAGTAAATAACTTACAAGCTCTCCCAATCCATTCCCAACCCTCCACTGTCAAAGTGGACAACCAAAACCTGCAACTTCCCTTAGATGTAGCACATGCCTTTAACAATCATTTTGTCAGATGCTCCACCACCCTGATTGCCAAGCTAATAAATGACACACATCCTGAAACTACAAATTTGGATCAGGCCCCACTAATTTTGCAAAGACCCAATAGAGACAAGTTCAGTTTTAGACCTGTACCTATTAGTGTCATTAAGAAAGACCTTAATAATCTAAAAATGAAAAACCAATCTGGACCTGATCAAATCCCACCAATGCTGTTGAAGCTCAGTGCGCCGGCAATTGCTAGACCTGTCACAACCCTAATTAAGGAATCCTTGGTGTCTGGATACATACCCAAACTTTGGAAGACTGCGAGAGTAGTGCCTATCCATAAAATCAGTGACATTACTGTGTTTTTTAACTATCGCCCAATATCATTGCTCCCAGTAATGTCAAAAATCTTAGAAAAATGCATCCATACGCAACAATGTGAGTACTACCAACAATCTAACTATCTGAAACCTGATGAATCAGGTTTTCACCCGAATCACTCCACTACAACTGCCCTCTGAAAGTTTGCAATGACATCCAAACTGGCATGGAACAAGGAGACCTAACTGGAGTAATCTTTGCAAGCAAATCCGATCTACCGCAGCTTGAGGCTGTGCTCCAAGACCAGTTCACAGAGGTAGAAAAGTGGATTGCAAAAAACAAACTCTCCCTAAACACTGACAAAACTGTCACAATGATCTTTGAAACAGTACCTAATGGATACCGGTCATTGATTATGGAGATGTAGTGTATACACCCGCACCGCAAACCCACCTTAATAAACTTAATACGTTATATAATTTGTTCTGACGCTTTGTACTAGAATGTAGATACTTTACCCACCACTGTGACATGTTAAAAGTGTTAAACTGGCTGTCGCTGAAATCCCGACGCATTCTTCATCTTTCCAGCCTTGTGCATAAGAGCATTTCTGGGAAGCTCCCACCCTACCTGAATGCTCTCCCGACTGTTCCAACCTCCTATAACTATCCAGTACTAGCACGATATTTAGCATACCGCAATATAAAAATAAAGTGTCTCAATCTTCCTTTCCTACAGTGCACCGCAATTATGGAATAACCTCAGGGACACAGTCATATCTTCATTTAATCTAAATAAAATTAAGAGATCTATGGCAATGGTTGAATTGTATTTATTACCTGTTATGTATTAAATTTATATATGTGTATATATACATAGTTTGTATATTGTATTTTTGTAATATTGTATCCTATTGTAAAAATGCTACGTTTTGTGGAAAAAGACCCAGGACATACTTGAAAACGAGAGAAATCTCCTGGTATCTCCTGGTAAAATATTTTATAAATAAATACATAAATAAATTATGCTGCATGTATAAAATAAACAATACACACAGTCTGCATTGCTATCTGGAAATGGAATTGAAAAATTTTTACCTGCCATAAAAGAACAAGAATAATTTACAGACTTACAGTTGTCAAATTTAATCCACTGGTTCTGTGTACATGTCATGGTTTTAGGGTTTCTCTTCTAAAATTTAATTTAATAAATACTATTTTGGTTCTTATGCAAGATGACAAGAATTCTTATGAAATCATTAAAAGTATTTGAGAATTTGAGTTTGGCACCATTTGCCTATAGTGCTATGTGGATTTTGCATGGTTGCATTGTTTTGTTTATGTATAATAATGTCTTTGAATATGTTCACATACTTGAAAGTAAACATCTGTTTTAAAAGTATACCTTACTGAAACACAGACACTTATGACATTTACAATTATGACATTATATTTCCATTATTTCCATGATGCATAAACTAATACCTTTTCAATTTAACTTTAATCTTGTTTCCCTGTCCTTAATCCAACATTGACCAACTAAACTGTAGGTCAACATGATACGTTGGACTTAAATTCTGTTCCCATAAATAAATGGTAAGTATCAAATGTACAAAACAAGAACAGCAAAGTGCTCACTTTAGGGAAGTCACCAACCTAATTAATTTTTCATTGAGGTCTAATGTAACCATGACCAATCAATTGAGCATTGTGTTTACAGACTTGTAGAAAAAGAGGAGACTGAGACTCCATTTATCTCATTGACTCTGTTACAAAGTCTGTTAAATGGTCCCAAGAGGATTATAAAGGATATGAGTTGAGTTTTGTAAGTACATTTACTTTTAATTACAGACAAAATAGTTAGTACTTGAGAGGTAGACCTTCAGAGTTACACAAAAGGGCAAGTTGTGTCCATTAACAGAAAAAAGTGAGACATATTAGGTTTACTTTGGGAATTATAATTGACGATTATAATTGACGACTTGTGTCTTCTAGAGTTGCACACGTGTCATGCTGATTGGCAGAAATCCATTTAAAATCTATCAACAAAAGTTCTGATAATTGTTTTGTTCTGTGTTTAGTTAAGTACATGTGATTTAATCTGGTTAATCTAGTAGTTGGAACATTTGATACCTACTACACTGATACTTTTTTTTTAAATATCTAAATAAGAAAATAAAGTAAACATTTATTTTTGACTATTTATAATAGATGTTTTCACAATAGATGTGGACTTTGTATGTTTTTTATAGAGCCATGACAAAAGTAGGTTGGTGGAGAGAAATTATTAAAACATGGTTTTAAAAAGGTGACATTTTGAGGTTGAGAGCCATAGAAAATCCCCTGTGAGCAAGATCTAGCAAGTAGAGCATACAAATAATTTATATTTTAAAAACTGTTTTTTTTTTTTTTTGGTTTTTTTTATATCTATGAAATAAATATTTAGATCAGGGAAATATTCAGTAGGTGGGTAACCTAGGTATCAGTTCTTCATCCTTGAGATTCTCAGTTGAGTTAAATTTGGAGAATCTGTGCCTGTTTCAGTACAAACTTTAATTAATTTGAACCACATGAACATTTGTATTTAACTAAATTGTTCTTTTTGCTCCTGTCTTCTAGAGAACATTTGATAGAATATTGAGGTAGTGCCAGTTTTAGAATGCTCTGCCTGTGAGCTGCTTCTTATAGACGAGACCTTCATACAACAACTTGGTGATACAACAGGAGCATCACTAATTTATTATTTTGGGATGATCAAGGAATTTTTACTATTAAGTCAGTATGGGTATGCAAGCTGTAGTTTATACTGCCATTTTTTTTTTCTTAAAAATAAAAACAATAAGGCAGAGTAAAGGTAGAGGTAATGATGCTTTCATATGATACATAATAAGCAAGTTTTCTTTTCACTATTCTTTCTGAAGAAAGCTCACATGTACCATGCTATGTTTGCCCAAATTCAAGATGTTATCTATTTCAGATAAACCATACATTACATAGATTATAGAAAAAAAGTCTTATTTATTTTGGCAAGTTATAATTGTGTTTGTTTTGTGTTTTTCCATGTTGCACATTTTTCCTTTGTATTTTAATGCTGCCTATGATACAATATTCTGCTATTTTCTGCTGTTTAAGGGTCATTTCATGTGTTGTCTTAGACGCAGAGGCCAAATGCACTAATTACATATGCAAATAAGCCAAGAGGTTTCTTGATGCCCATGAAAATAAGGTCAAAGTAAGGTCTACAGAAAATCTATTTGAATTGATTTATTCATTACATTACTGCTTCCCAAAAGTTTTGGAAATTTTAATTACCTTCTAATTACTGTCTATAATAATTATGTGTAAGCTATCTTTTAATTAAGTGTCATATATTTTGCGGACATACAACTTATAGATAATTGAATAGTGATTTTAATGTTTTAATGCTAAATATTAATGTTAAATGTTAAATGATATTTCGGATACAGATGTCTTCCTGTTAACTTTCCTTTTTGTTATGTCATTTATAACAATTAACTATTCTATCAGGAAGATTAGACTACACCCTGTTCCAAATTATTATGCAAATTCTATTTAAGTGTCACAAATAGTGATGTCACGAACATAAAAGTTTCAGTTCACGAACGGCGAATGCAAACTTCCGCAAATGTTCGCGAACGGGCGAACCGGGCGAACCGCCATAGACTTCAATAGGCAGGCGAATTTTAAAACCCACAGGGACTCTTTCTAGCCACAAAAGTGATGGAAACGTTGTTTCAAGGGGACTAACACCTGGACTGTGGCATGCCGGAGGGGGATCCATGGCAAAACTCCCATGGAAAATTACATAGTTGATGCAGAGTCTGGTTTTAATCCATAGAGGGCATAAATCACCTAACATTCCTAAATTGTTTGGAATAACCTGCTTTAAAACATCAGGTATGATGTTGTATCGATCAGGTAGTGTAAGGGTTACGTCCGCTTCACAGTGAAATAACAAACTCCCCGTTTAACGCACCGCAAACAACCGCAAACAGTCCATTTGCACAAACCAAACTCCCCATTTGCACAAGGTTGGATACCAAGCTAGCCATGTCCCGTTCCTTGTCCTCACTGATGTCATTGCAGGTCTCTTCCTCCACCCAGCCACGTACAACACCAAGAGTCCCCGAAAGGTGACAAAAAGCCCCCTAGGACGCCTGCTGTGTTTGGTCTTCCACCTCCTCAAAGCCACCTTCCTCCTCTGACTCCTCTTCTTCAGACTCTTTGCGTTGCCTCTCTCTGCGTTATTATAAGGTGTGTTAAGTAGTACTATTCCTATCAGTTCAATCCCCGTTATGTCCCATATCAAAGACAACCCTGGAGAAGGCCCCAGCGGGACTTCACCAACTAATGATAAAGAAGAAGCTACAGGTTCCAGCCCTGACAGAGACTGGCGGACAGCGCCAGAAACACAGTTGGCATCTTCTACCTCTGCTCCTTCTCCTTCTTCCCCCTCATCTGGATTGAATCCTGAAAGTCCCAGCTTTGTCCCTCATTCACCAGTTAGGGACTCTATACAAGGATCTGGACCTCTGTCTACCGGATCCCTTCCCAATGGTGTGGGTAAAAGACCCTGTAATGAAGAAATTAGTGGACAAACACCGAGCAACCTAGGTAGAGGCAGAAGAAATTGGAGGGCCCCGAGATTCTTGACCTATGACAACATTGGGGAACCCACATATTCTCAGAACCCCCACACGTGCACTAAGTTAATCAATGTATTGCATACTTTGACTGAAATATTGAGTGATAGAATTTCCCTGTATTAGATTGTATTGTACCATCTTGTTAAACGGTTATAAACCAGATGGACTGCTCTTGCCAGTGGAAGGCAAGGATTCTACAGAGGGGAGGATGTAACAGACTGCTATGTTTTACTGTTTTTACTTTAAGTTTTGAGATATTGAACTTTGCCCTTTGCCATATCTTGTGAGGAGCAGGGGCTAGGATGGCAGGAAGAAGAGGACAGGGCAGAAGCCATGTTCTCTGAGTCTGCTATAAAGAAAGTGTGTTCCTACCTGTTTATATGGTCTATTACTGCTGGTACAGTGAGATAACAGGGGAAGGCTAATGCACTGCAACTACAAGAAGTTGGAGACAGTCTACTGCTCTGCTAGGAGAATTAGAAGACTGTCATTTTATGTTCAACTCCCTGCAGATTCTGGAACTTTCTGCAGGAGTGTGAATGAGCTCTTGCATCCTGCCAGCAGAAAGAAGAGAAAGGATTGCCATTGCTGTTCTGCTGCTGTCCGACTTTCTGCTGGATCTCTCTGGAAATATATGCAGTTACAGAGGTCACTCAAAGGTACTGTCTCCAGAGATTGCTTCAGGATTCTCCCTTATAACTGTACCTGGGTAGCGCTACCTACACCTAAGGGCCCCAACGTTGTGCACATCATTTACCTGCAGGTACCTAGAAGTTTAACTGTTCAGATGTAGTTATTAATGTTAATAAGATAAGTTTGTTGTCTGCATTCCTGCTGCTAAAGACTCTTGTGACTGTGTTTAACATTATCCAGGAACTGCGTTGTTATATGTGGCTGTTATATGTGTATCCCTTTGACCACAATACAGTGTTTATTCCCATGTCTGTATTTATTTCATGTCTCTGAGGTATTAAGTGGAGGGTACTCATCTACTCAGTGGGGTGGGTTCCCCATAAATGAAAGTTGCACTGAGTGGAGGCACTGCGTCAGAACAAGATGTTCCGATCTCCCAACTATAGCGGAGGCTCAGGATCCCTGTCAGCCACAGAAGAAGGTGTAACTGCTGCTAGCTACGGCTTGTTGCCAGAAGCAGGGCAAAAAAGGGCAAAAAAAGGTTACAGGGTTACAATGGCATAGATTTTAGGAACCGGGAGATGGAAAAAGATGCTTGGTCGGTCCTCCTACTTCAAATTTGGGGCACTGCGCGTGCAATCTAATGTGCCACCAGATAGGAGTGGTGTGTTAAGTAGTACTATTCTTATCAGTTTAATCCCTGTTACGACCCCTATCAGGGGATGTGTATATAAGGCATCAATTTTAGGAACCGGGAGATGGAAAAAGATGCTTGGTCGGTCCTCCTACTTCAAATTTGGGGCACTGTGCGTGCAATCTAATGTGCCACCAGATAGGAGCGGTGTGTTAAGTAGTACTATTCTTATCAGTTTAATCCCTGTTACATCCCCTATCAGGGGAAGTGTATATAAGGCATCGATTTTAGGAACCGGGAGATGGAAAAAGATGCTTGGTCGGTCCTCCTTCTTCAAATTTGGGGCACTGCGCATGAAATCTAATGTGCCACCAGATAGGAGTGGTGTGTTAAGTAGTACTATTCTTATCAGTTTAATCCCAATGTCACGACTACTAGTGTGGTCCAGCACGCAGAAACTATGTAAACATATAAATAGGCAAGAAAAGGAAAATAAAAGGACAGAGCGTAAACCGGACCTTAGAATGGCCGGACTAATACGCTAGAGACAGAGAATGGTCAAAGGGAAAGCCGAGGTCAAGGAAGCCAGAAAATACACAATACCGTTTACACAAGCCAAGTCAGGGAAACCAGGATTCAGAAAAGCCAAGATCAGGATAACAGGAAATCAGATTCACAATGATAAAGCACTCTCAGGAAACCAGGAACAGGAAACCAGGACAGGGCAAGGTATTGGGGTGAGCTAGGGATTTAAATATCACGTGGCGGGCCGGCAGCCGTGACACCTGTTACGTCCCCCTCATCAGGCCTTTTTTAGTCGAATGTATCGCCCACTGTCAGTCCCTTCGGGATCCATCCCTCATTCATCTTAATAAAGGTGCGGTAATCTAGACTTTTTGACCTAGGTGACTTCTCTTCTCAGTGACAATACCTCCTGCTGCACTGAAGGTCCTTTCTGACAGGACACTTGAAGCGGGGCAGACCAGAAGTTCTATTGCAAATTGGGATAGCTCAGGCCACAGGTCAAGCCTGCACACCCAGGAATCAAGGGGTTCATCGCCCCTCAGAGTGTCGATATCTGCAGTTAAGGCGAGGTAGTCTGCTACCTGTCGGTCGAGTCGTTCTCTGACGGTGGACCCCAAAGGGCTGTGGCGATGCGTAGGACTTAAAAAGCTCTGCATGTCCTCCATCAACAACACATCTGTAAAGCGTCCTGTCCTTGCCGGCGTGGTCGTGGGAGGAGGAGGATTACTTTCACCTCTTCCCCTGTTAGATTCCCGTTGTGCTGTGACATCACCCTTATACGCTGTGTAAAGCATACTTTTTAATTGATTTTGGAACTGCTGCATCCTTTCCGACTTGCCGTAATTCGGTAACATTTCAGGCACTTTCTCCTTATACTGGGGGTCTAGTAGCGTGGACACCCAGTACAGGTCGTTCTCCTTCAGCCTTTTTATACGAGGGTCCCTCAACAGGCACGACAGCATGAAAGACCCCATTTGCACAAGGTTGAATGCCGAGCTTCTCATGTCCTGTTCCTCGTCCTCAGTGATCTCACTAAAGGTATGTTCTTCCCCCCCAGCCACGTACAACACCACGGGTACCAGATAGGTGACAACGAGCACCCAGGGATGCCTGTTGTGGTTGGTCGTCCTCCTCCTCCTCAAAGCCACATTCCTCCTCTGACTCCTCTTCCTCACAATCCTGCCGCAGGTCCAGCAAGCGATGCTGATAAGGCTGTTTCTGGTGGTGATGGTGACCACAACTCTTCCTCTTCACGCTCCTCTACGGCCTGATCCAGCACTCTTCGCAGGGCACGCTCCAGGAAGAAAACAAATGGTATGATGTCACTGATGGTGCCTTCGGTGCGACTGACTAGGTTTGACACCTCCTCAAAAGGACGCATGAGCCTAAAGGCATTGCGCATGAGCGTCCAGTAACGTGGCAGAAAAAATTCCCAGCTCCGCAGAGGCTGTCCTAGCACCCCAGTCATACAAATAGTCGTTAACGTCTTTTTCTTGTTGGAGAAGGCGGTAGAACATTAGGAGTGTTGAATTCCAACGTGTCGGGCTGTCGCAAATCAAGCGCCTCACTGGCATGTTTTTTCGCCGCTGGATATCGGAAAAGTGCTCCATGGCCGTGTAGGAACGCCTGAAATGGCCACACACCTTCCTGGCCTGCTTAAGGACGTCCTGTAAGCCTGGGTACTTATGCACAAAGCGTTGTACGATCAGATTACACACGTACCATGCACGGCACGTGCCAACTTGCCCAAATGCAATGCGGCCAACAAATTTCTTACTTTGTCACAAACCACTTTGACGATCTCCAGTTGGTGCGGAGTCAGCCACTGATCCACCTGTGCATTCAGGGTGGACAGGAGTGCTGGTCCGGTGTGACTCTCTGCTTTCAGGCAAGTCAACCCCAAGACGGCCTGACACTGCCGTATCTGGGATTTGGAACAGTACCTGGGGAGCTGGGGGGGTGCTGTTGATGTGGAGCAAGATGCAGCAGCAGAAGAGGACTCCAAGCCAAGGAGGTTATGGAAGAGGATGGAGTAGGAGGAGTAGAGGAGGTGGCAGCAGGCCTGCCTGCAAGTCGTGGCGGTGTCACCAACTCCTCAGCAGAGCCACGCATTCCATGCTTGGCAGCCGTCAGCAGGTTTACCCAATGCGATATACCTGCCCTGACCATGCTTTGCAGACCAGGTATCAGTGGTCAGATGGACCCTTGCCCCAACACTGTGTGCCAGACATGCCATTACTTCCTTTTGCACAATCGAGTACAGGTTGGGGATTGCCTTTTGTGCAAAGAAATTTCGGCCGGGTATCTTCCACTGCGGTGTCCCAATAGCTACAAATTTTTTGAACGCCTCAGACTCCACCAGCTTGTATGGTAAAAGCTGGTGGGCTAAGAGTTCAGTCAAGCCAGCTGTCAGACGCCGGGCAAGGGGGTGACTTTGTGACATTGGCTTCTTACGCTCAAACATGTCCTTGACAGACACCTGACTGTGGGCAGATGAGCAGGAACTGCTCAAGGCGAGAGACGGAGGGGCGGATGGTTGAGAGGGGGCAAGGAGGAC
This sequence comes from Pelobates fuscus, assembly GCF_036172605.1. Lineage (NCBI taxonomy): Eukaryota > Metazoa > Chordata > Amphibia > Anura > Pelobatidae > Pelobates > Pelobates fuscus. The sequence continues at coordinate 216,062,663 of NC_086322.1, forward strand.
AGCAGTGGTTAACGTGGCTGGACCAGGAGGAGGATGGCGGCTTTGAGTTTGTGTACTGCTTGTACTCATGTGTTGATCCCATAGGTGTTTGTGATGTGCGATCATGTGCCTTCGCAAAGCAGTTGTACCTAGGTGGGTGTTGGACTTCCCACGATTCAGTTTCTTTTGGCACAGGTTGCAAATGGCATCGTTGTTGTCAGAGGCAGACACACAAAAAAAAATGCCACACTGCTGAGCTCTGCAATTACGGCATTCTGGTGGTGGCAACAGCATGCGTTGATTGGCGTGCTGTCTGGCTGACCCCGGGTGCCGATGCATGCTGTCTGACTGTGGCACTAGCTCCTTGCGACGACCTCCCCCTGCTTCCAACTCGTCTCCTCCTCCTCCTCTCTGTCTCCCCATCTGAACTTTCCCCCTAATCTTCTTCTCTTCTAGCGGGCACCCACGTGACATCCACGGGCGCATCGTCATCATCAACCGCTTCACTTGTATCTGACAACTCAGCAAAGGAAGCAGCAGCGAGTACAACATCATCATCATCACACCGTATGTGTGTAATGCTGTCTGACTGAGACATATCCCTGTTATCTACATCCTCTGGCAATAATGGTTGCGCATCACTCATTTCTTCCAACTGATGTGTAAATAACTCCTCTGACATACCAAGTGAAGCGGCTGTGGTGCTAGTGTTGGTGGTGGCGGCAGGCGGGCGAATGGTAACTTGAGAGGTGCCCGAAGCTAAGCTGGAGGAGGATGGTGCGTCAAGGTACCGAGCGGAAGCTGTAGAAGATTGGGTGTCCTGTGTTAGCCAGTCAACTATGTCCTCAGAACTTTTCAAGTTCAGGGTACGTGGCCTCTGAACACTGGGCATTATTCTAGGGCTAAAGGGAATCACAGCACCACGACCACGACGGCCCCTGCAGGGTGGCCTGCCTCTGCCTGTCATTTTCTTTTTGATTAGTGGTACTATGCGTGCAAGCTACTGTGACAACAGATATGAGTGGCACTGTGCAGTGGCAGAAGTTGGCAGAGTAGACGCTGTAGGCCTGACACACACGCTTGCAGACAACTAACTGCTATTCAATCTATTACAGTCAAAATTGTATTTTTTTTTATTGTACACTACTGTTACACCAGATATGAGTTGCACTGGTGTGACACTGTGCCCTGGCAGGCCCTGAAACGCACACTTGTGAAGGAAACTGACTGCTATTATATTACAGTCCAAACAGTTTGTTTTTTTTAAAATGCAAGCTATTGTGACAACAGTGAGTGAGTGGTGGCACTGGGCAAGTGGGCACAGTATATGCTGTGAGCCTGACACACAGGCTGGCAGGCAGGCAGGCAACTGCAATTACATTACACAGAAAAAAAAAAGCAGACTGATATTCTAGCTCTAAAAAGGGCTTTTTGGGGTGCTGTCCTTACAGCAGAGATCAGATGAGTCCTTCAGGAATGTAGTGGACACTGAATACACTAGCCTAGCTATCAATTTCCCTATCAAATCAGCAGCAGCTACACTGTCCCTCCTCTCACTAAGAATGCAGCTTCACAATGAATGTAAAATGGATGCTGTCCAGGAGGTGGGAGGGTCTGGGAGGGAGGGTCTGCTGCTGATTGACTGGAATGTGTCTGCTGACTGTGAGGTACAGGGTCAAAGTTTACTCAATGATGACGAATAGGGGGCGGACCGAACAGCGCATATGTTCGCCATCCGTGGCGAACGCAAACAAGCGATGTTCGCCAGGAACTATTCGCCAGCGAACCGTTCGGGACATCACTAGTCACAAAGATTAAATATTTTGTTTTTCAGTTTAACTCATGGATGGCATTGTGTCTCAGGGTTCTTTTGATCACTGAAAACAATCTCGGACACCTGTGATAATTAGATTGCCAGGTGAGCCCAATTTAAGGAAAAACTACTAAAGGAGGGTGTTCCACATTATTAAGCAGAGCACCATTTTCATGCAATATGGGGAAGAAAAAGGATCTCTCTGCTGCCGAAAAGAGTGAAATAGTTCAATGCCTTGGACGAGGTATGAAAATATTAGATATTTCATGAAAACTTAAGCGTGATCATCGCACTATTAAGAGATTTGTGGCTGATTCAGAGCACAGATGGGTTTGTGCAGATAAAGGCACATTGAGGAAGATTTCTGCCAGATCCATGCATCGGATCAAGAGAGCAGCTGCTAAAATACCATTACATAGCAGCAAACAGATATTTGAAGTTGCTGGTGCCTCTGGAGTCCCACGGACATCAAGGTGTAGAGTCCTCCAGAGTCTTGCAACTGTGCATAAACCTTCTATTCGGCCACCACTAACCAATGCTCACAAGCATAAACGGCTGCATTGGGCAGAAAAATACATGAAGACTAATTTTCAAACAGTCCTGTTCACTGATGAGTGCCATGCAACCCTGGATGGTCCAGATGGATGGAGTAATGGATGGTTGGTGGACGGCCACCCTGTTCCAACAAGGCTGCGACATCAGCAAGGTGGTGGTGGAGTCATGTTTTGAGCCGGAATCATGGGAAGAGAGCTGGTCGGCCCCTTCAGGGTCCCCAAAGGGGTAAAGATGACCTCTGCAAAGTATGTAGAGTTTCTGACTGACCACTTTCTTCCCTGGTACAGAAGGAAGAACTATGCTTTCCGTAATAAAATCATCTTCATGCATGACAATGCACCATCTCATGCTGCAAAGAATACCTCTGCATCAATGGCTGCTATGGGGATAAAAGGAGAGAAAGTCATGGTGTGGCCTCCATCCTCCCCTGACCTCAATCCTATTGAGAACCTTTGGAGCATCCTCAAGCAAAAGATCTATGAGGGTGGGATGCAGTTTACATCCAAACAGCAGCTCTGGGAGGCTATTCTGACATCTTGCAAACAAATTCAAGCAGAAACTGTCCAAAAACTCACAAGTTCAATGGATGCAAGACTTGTGAAGCTGCTATCAAATAAGGGGTCCTATGTTAAAATGTAACGTGACCTGTTAAAATGTTTAAAAAGTTAAAATGTTGTTATAAGTCTGATTGAAATAGCTTTTGATTTCAGTAAATATGCTGCAAACACAACAAATGACAATTTTCAGTTCTTTACAACCTATAAAGTGTTTTGAAACTTACTGTGTGTAATAATTTGGAACAGTGCATTGTAAGTTTATGTTTAAAAAAAAATACTGTAATCATTAGGAGGTTTGTTCAATAAAATTTGAATTGTACTCTTAATAGTTGATAACATGAGAATTATGCTGACTGTTATTTACATCAATTATTTAGGTAAATTGGATAAATATAATTTGCATAATAATTTGGAACAGGGTGTATATGCATAGAGCTGTCAAACATAATTGAAAAGAATCGTGTGTCGTTTTGTTCAAGACTTGTGTCACTACTCCAGGTTTTTTTTCCTCCCCCCTTGTAGTGACATCATCATAGGGCAAGATAATAACTTTCAAGTGTAAATTGTCAGGCAAAAATCCCTCCATAACCTTACTCGTCACTACCTCTCCTCAGATATATCCCTCAAGGACGGATAAGAGCCTCATGTGTATTTTTTCAGAGCCTCATAGGCCTGGGGTTGAATGTTTTGATAGGACTAATTACATGAGTATAATAAAGGAAACCCTGTGCACCATAACCACTACAAGGCACCCCCATTGTCAGTAGTCAAACCATTTTAGAATGGTTTAACTTCTTACCTAGGGTCCACCAGACTCACTTCCCCAAATTCACTACCTCAGTCAAAGAGCTGAAAGCTCCTCTTTGGTTCTTCCTCGCAGTGCAGGCTTAACTCATTGCCTGAGAATGCCAGCTGATTGCTCTCAGCCAATTAACTAAGCCATTCAGTGCAGGGGTTAGCTCAAACAAGAGAGGTTTTGGCTCTCTGACAGAGGTAGTGGAGGGGAGGACAGACTCTGTGGCTGGGCAGAGCCAGGGTACTCCCAATACCATAAACATTACAGCATGTAGTATAATTTTCTGTAATTCCCTGAAAATACACTACATTTAATAAGTGAATAAAGTGTATTAAAAATATAATAGGTACATTCACATAAAGCAGAGGCTTTTTGGGACAGGCTCAGATTGCGCAGGTAAATGTGTGCTAAGTTGACAATGTCCATCCTAACAGAGCTTTAGTATAAAATAAAATGTACTCTTCACTTATATTGATATAATCCCTACATGCAAAAGATCAACTGCATTATGCCATATACTTTGCCAAATCTGGAATCGGCAAGTGTACACTTGTAATTTCATTTTAGCTACCACAGCAAAGGGCTGTGTTAATGTAATCAGAGATTGCTCTGAAGAGACAGTGGGATATATCTAACCTTTTATTGTCAAGGTGGACTTGCACAGGGGGGCAGAACTAGTGTAATGAATCACTTTCATCCTTTGTGTTCTCTTTGCCCTGTCCTGTATTCACCTTGGTGTGAATATTTGTACAATATGTTTTATTGTATGATGTGATCTATACATGCTGGCTGTTTCCACAATGACCTGTCTGAGTTATTTTGAGTTGCCGAGAAGAAGCTGATTTGTTCCCTCTTTGAGGTCTCAGAGGTATAGTGCTATTCATTGTCCTCTTTAGACAAGTTACTAAGAAGAGTATTGCCAGAGGACTAGCTAGATTGAATATCCTATAGTAATAAGTAGTGATGTACCGAACTGTCCGCCGGCGAACAGTTCCTGGCGAAATTAGCGTGTTCGCGTTCGCCACGGCGGGCGGACACATGCGCAGTTCGATCCGCCCCCTATTCGTCATCATTGGGCAAACTTTGACCCTGTGCCTCTCGGTCAGCAGACACATTCCAGCCAATCAGCAGCACTCCCTCCCTTCCACACCCTCCAACCTCCCTCCCAGCATCCATTTTCGATTCATTCGGAAGATGCATGCTTAGTGAGAGGAGGGAAAGTTTAGCTGCTGCTGATTAGATAGGGAAATTGATAGCTAGGCTAGGGTATTCAGTGTCCACTACAATCCTGAAGGACTCATCTGATCTCTGCTGTAAGGACAGCACCCCAAAAAGCCCTTTTTAGGGCTATAACATCAGGCTGCTTTTTTTTTTTTTTTTTTCCTGTGTAATGTAATTGTAGGTGCCTGCCTGCCAGCTTCTGTGTGAGGTTCACATTGGATACTGTGCCTATTTGCCCAGTGCCACCACTCATATCTGTTTTAACAATAGGTTAAGCTTTACATTTAAAATAAATATTTTTTTTTCACTGTAATAGAAGAGCAGTTGCCTGCCTGCCAGCTTCTGTGTGAGGTTCACATTGGATACTGTGCCTATTTGCCCAGTGCCACCACTCATATCTGTTTTAACAATAGGTTAAGCTTTACATTTAAAATCAGTGGCGTACATACCAGGGTCGCAGGGGTCGCGGCTGCGACCGGGCCCGGCCCACCAGGGGGCCCGGCCGCCCTGCGACCCAGGTATGTACCCACAGGGCCAGCCTCTTCTGCTGGGGGGCCCAGGAGCCGGCCACCTCCGGGCCCCTCGAGGCTGGCCCTGCTGTCACCCGGCTGGCTGGCGGGCGCGCGAGGGAGCACTGTCCCCTGGGTGCTCCCTCTTCAGCTCCCTCACGCACCGCACTGAAACCGGAGCCGGAAGATGACGTCATCTTCCGGCTCCGGCATCAGTACGCGGCGCGCGAGGGAGCTGAAGAGGGAGCACTCAGGGGACAGTGCTCCCTCGCGCGCCCGCCAGCCAGCCGGGTGACAGCAGGGCCAGCAACACCACTGGACCCCAGGGAATCCCCCCCAGCTCTCCCACAGGTAAGGAGGCTGGGGGGATTAAATAAAAAAAACAACAAAAAAACGTGTGAGTGTGTGTGTGTTAGTGTTAAGAGTGTGTCAGTGTTAGTGAGTGTGTGTGTGTGTTAGTGTTAGAGTGTGTGTTATTGAGTGTGTGTGTTAGGGAGTGTGTTAGTGAGTGTGTGTGTGTGTGTTAGTGAGTGTGTGTGTGTTAGTGAGTGTGTGTGTGTTAGTGTTAGTGTTAGAGTGTGTGTGTTAGTGAGTGTGTGTGTTAGTGTTAGTGTTAGAGTGTGTGTGTTAGTGAGTGTGTGTGTTAGTGAGTGTGTGTGTTAGTGAGTGTGTGTGTGTTAGTGAGTGTGTGTGTTAGTGAGTGTGTGTTAGTGTTAGAGTGTTAGTGAGTGTGTGTGTTAGTGAGTGTGTGTGTTAGTGTGTGTGTGTGTTAGTGAGTGTGAGTGTTAGTGTGTGTGTGTGTTAGTGAGTGTGAGTGTTAGTGTTAGAGTGTGTCAGTGTTAGTGAGTGTGTGTGTGTTAGTGTTAGTGTGTGTGTGTGTGTGTTAGTGAGTGTGTTAGTGAGTGAGTGTGTGTGTGTTAGTGAGTGTGTGTGTGTTAGTGAGTGTGTGTGTGTGTGTGTTAGTGAGTGTGTGTGTGTTAGTGAGTGTGTGTGTTAGTGAGTGTGTGTTAGTGTTAGAGTGTGTGTGTTAGTGAGTGTGCGTGTTAGTGAGTGTGTGTTAGTGAGTGTGTGTTAGTGAGTGTGTGTGTTAGTGTTAGAGTGTTAGTGAGTGTGTGTGTTAGTGAGTGTGTGTTAGTGTTAGAGTTTTAGTGAGTGTGTGTGTTAGTGTGTGTGTGTGTTAGTGAGTGTGTTAGTGAGTGTGAGTGTTAGTGTGTGTGTGTGTTAGTGAGTGTGTTAGTGAGTGTGAGTGTTAGTGTTAGAGTGTGTCAGTGTTAGTGAGTGTGTGTGTGTTAGTGTTAGTGTGTGTGTGTGTGTGTGTTAGTGTTAGTGTGTGTGTGTTAGTGAGTGTGTTAGTGAGTGTGTGTGTGTTAGTGAGTGTGTGTGTTAGTGTTAGAGTGTGTGTGTTAGTGAGTGTGTGTGTGTTAGTGTTAGAGTGTGTGTGTTAGTGAGTGTGTTAGTGTTAGTGAGTGTGTGTGTGTTAGTGAGTGTGTGTGTTGGTGTGTGTGTGTGTTAGTGTTAGAGTGTGTGTGTTAGTGAGTGTTAGAGTGTGTGTGTTAGTGAGTGTGTGTGTGTTAGTGTTAGAGTGTGTGTGTTAGTGAGTGTGTTAGTGTTAGTGAGTGTGTGTGTGTTAGTGAGTGTTAGTGAGTGTGTGTGTGTGTGTGTGTGTGTGTGTGTGTTAGTGAGTGTGTGTGTTAGTGAGTGTGTTAGTGAGTGTGTGTGTGTGTTAGTGTTAGAGTGTGTGTGTTAGTGAGTGAGTTAGTGTTAGTGAGTTAGTGTTAGTGAGTTAGTGTTAGTGAGTGTGTTAGTGTTAGTGAGTGTGTGTGTTAGTGAGTGTGTGTGTTAGTGAGTGTGTGTGTTAGTGATAGTGAGTGTGTGTTAGTGATAGTGTGTGTGTTAGTGAGTGTGTGTTAGTGTTAGAGTATGTGTTAGTGAGTGTGTTAGTGTTAGTGAGTGCGTGTGTTAGTGTTAGAGTGTGTGTGTTAGTGTTATAGTGAGTGTGTTAGTGTTATAGTGAGTGTGTTAGTGTTAGAGTTTGTGTGAGTGTGTGTGTTAGTGTGAGTGAGTGTTAGTGTGAGTGAGTGTGTGTGTGTGTTAGTGTTAGAGTGTGTGTGTTAGTGTGTGTGTCTGTTACTGAGTATGTTTGTGTGCATCTGTCACTGAGTGTGTGTCTGTCAGTAAATGTGTGCATCTGTTCATGAGAGTGTGTGTGTGTCTTAAGCACTTACCTTTCTCCAGCGCCGGACTCCCTTAACGCTGGGGATCTCTCCGTCCCCATCCGCCTCTCAGCTCCGAATGCACATGCGTGGCAAGAGCCACGCGCGCATTCAAACCGCCCATAGGAAAGCATTACTCAATGCTTTCCTATGGACGTTCAGCGTCTTCTCACTGTGATTTTCAAAGTGAGAATCGCAGAAAATCCTCTAGCGGCTGTCAATGAGACAGCCACTAGAGGCTGGATTAACCCTCAGTGAAACATAGCAGTTTCTCTGAAACTGCTATGTTTTCAGCTGCAGGGTTAAAACTAGAGAGACCTGGCACCCAGACCACTTCATTGAGCTGATGTGATCTGGGTGTCTGTAGTGGTCCTTTAAGTGTATGTGTTTATGCATGCACTGGCATACATACCGCGGTCGCACGGGTCGCAGCACTGCGACCAGGTGCCCGCCGCCATGTGTTGCGGCCCCAGCCTGCGCAGAGTAAGCGCTCGCGCGGGGGGAGGGGGGGCCCCGGATCAGTTTTCGCACCGGGGCCCCATGGGTTGTGTGTACGCCCCTGTTTAAAATAAATATTTTTTTTTCACTGTAATAGAAGAGCAGTTGCCTGCCTGCCAGCTTCTGTGTGAGGTTCACATTGGATACTGTGCCTATTTGCCCAGTGCCACCACTCATATCTGTTTTAACAATAGGTTAAGCTTTACATTTAAAATAAATATTTTTTTTTCACTGTAATAGAAGAGCAGTTGCCTGCCTGCCAGCTTATGTGTGAGGTTCACATTGGATACTGTGCCTATTTGCCCAGTGCCACCACTCATATCTGTTTTAACAATAGGTTAAGCTTTACATTTAAAATAATTTTTTTTTTCACTGTAATAGAAGAGCAGTTGCCTGCCTGCCAGCTTCTGTGTGAGGTTCACATTGGATACTGTGCCTATTTGCCCAGTGCCACCACTCATATCTGTTTTAACAATAGGTTAAGCTTTACATTTAAAATAAATATATATTTTTTTCACTGTAATAGAAGAGCAGTTGCCTGCCTGCCAGCTTCTGTGTGAGGTTCACATTGGATACTGTGCCTATTTGCCCAGTGCCACCACTCATATCTGTTTTAACAATAGGTTAAGCTTTACATTTAAAATAAATATTTTTTTTTCACTGTAATAGAAGAGCAGTTAGTTGTCTGCAAGCGTCTGTGTTTCAGGCCTACTTCAGCGTGTGCTCTGCAGACCTGTGCCAGCGTGCTTTGACAGTTGCCACTCATATCTTGTGTCTCTATAGCGTGCTTTTACAACCAAAATTTTGTTTCCACTGTAATAGAAGAGCAGTTGCCTGCCTGCCAGCTTCTGTGTGAGGTTCACATTGGATACTGTGCCTATTTGCCCAGTGCCACCACTCATATCTGTTTTAACAATAGGTTAAGCTTTACATTTAAAATAAATATTTTTTTTTCACTGTAATAGAAGAGCAGTTGCCTGCCTGCCAGCTTATGTGTGAGGTTCACATTGGATACTGTGCCTATTTGCCCAGTGCCACCACTCATATCTGTTTTAACAATAGGTTAAGCTTTACATTTAAAATAATTTTTTTTTTCACTGTAATAGAAGAGCAGTTGCCTGCCTGCCAGCTTCTGTGTGAGGTTCACATTGGATACTGTGCCTATTTGCCCAGTGCCACCACTCATATCTGTTTTAACAATAGGTTAAGCTTTACATTTAAAATAAATATATATTTTTTTCACTGTAATAGAAGAGCAGTTGCCTGCCTGCCAGCTTCTGTGTGAGGTTCACATTGGATACTGTGCCTATTTGCCCAGTGCCACCACTCATATCTGTTTTAACAATAGGTTAAGCTTTACATTTAAAATAAATATTTTTTTTTCACTGTAATAGAAGAGCAGTTAGTTGTCTGCAAGCGTCTGTGTTTCAGGCCTACTTCAGCGTGTGCTCTGCAGACCTGTGCCAGCGTGCTTTGACAGTTGCCACTCATATCTTGTGTCTCTATAGCGTGCTTTTACAACCAAAATTTTGTTTCCACTGTAATAGAAGAGCAGTTGCCTGCCTGCCAGCTTCTGTGTGAGGTTCACATTGGATACTGTGCCTATTTGCCCAGTGCCACCACTCATATCTGTTTTAACAATAGGTTAAGCTTTACATTTAAAATAAATATTTTTTTTTCACTGTAATAGAAGAGCAGTTAGTTGTCTGCAAGCGTCTGTGTTTCAGGCCTACTTCAGCGTGTGCTCTGCAGACCTGTGCCAGCGTGCTTTGACAGTTGCCACTCATATCTTGTGTCTCTATAGCGTGCTTTTACAACCAAAATTTTGTTTCCACTGTAATAGAAGAGCAGTTGCCTGCCTGCCAGCTTCTGTGTGAGGTTCACATTGGATACTGTGCCTATTTGCCCAGTGCCACCACTCATATCTGTTTTAACAATAGGTTAAGCTTTACATTTAAAATAAATATTTTTTTTTCACTGTAATAGAAGAGCAGTTGCCTGCCTGCCAGCTTCTGTGTGAGGTTCACATTGGATACTGTGCCTATTTGCCCAGTGCTACCACTCATATCTGTTTTAACAATTGGTTAAGCTTTAGATTTAAAATAAATATTTTTTTTTCACTGTAATAGAAGATCAGTTAGTTGTCTGCAAGCGTCTGGGTGTCAGGCCTACTTCAGCGTGTGCTCTGTAGACCTGTTCCAGTGTGCTTTGACAGTTGCCAATCATATTTGGTGTCTCTATAGCGTGCTTTTAAAACCAAAATTTGTTTTTCACTGTTATAGATTGAATAGCAGTTACTTGTCTTCAAGCGGGTGTCTCAGGCCTACAGTGTGTGCTCTGCAGAACTGTTCCAGTGCACATTGCCAATCATATCTGGTGTCTCTATAGCGTGCTTTTAAAACCAAAATTTGTTTTTCACTGTTATAGATTGAATAGCAGTTACTTGTCTTCAAGCGGGTGTCTCAGGCCTACTTCAGCGTGTGCTCTGCAGAACTGTTCCAGTGCACATTGCCAATCATATCTGGTCTCACAGTAGCTTGCACGCATAGTACCACTAATCCCCAAAAAAATGACAGGCAGAGGCAGGCCACCCCGCAGGGGCCGTCGTGGTCGTGGTGCTGTGATTCCCTTTTGCCCTAGAATAATGCCCAGTTTTCAGAAGCCACGTACCCTGAACTTGAAAAGTTCTGAGGACTTAGTTGACTGGCTAACACAGGACACCCAATCTTGTACAGCCTCCGCTCGGAACCTTGACGCACCATCCTCCTCCAGCTTAGCTTCAGGCACCTCTCAAGATAGCACTCACCCACCTGCCGCCACCACCAAAACTAGCACCACAGCCGCTTTACTTGGTATGTCAGAGGAGTTATTCACACACCCGTTTGAAGAAATGAGTGATGCGCAACCATTATTGCTAGAGGATGTAAATAACAGGGATATGTCTCAGGCAGGCAGCATTAAACACATGGAGGTACGGTGTGATGATGATGATGTTGTACCCGCTGCTGCTTCCTTTTCTGAGTTGTCCGATACAAGCGAAGCAGTTGATGATGACGATGCGTCCATGGATGTCACGTGGGTGCCCGCTAGAAGAGAAGAAGAACAGGGCGAAAGTTCAGATGGGGAGACAGAGAGGAGGAGGAGGAGACCAGTTGGAAGCAGGGGGGGGGTCGTCGCAAGGAGCTAGTGGCACAGTCAGACAGCATGCATCGGCACCCGGGGTCAGCCCGACAGCACGCCAATCAACGCATGCTGTGTCCACCACCAGAATGCCGTCATTGCAGAGCTCAGCAGTGTGGCATTTTTTTTGTGTGTCGGCCTCTGACAACAGCGATGCCATTTGCAACCTGTGCCAAAGGAAACTGAGTCGTGGGAGGTCCAACACCCACCTAGGTACAACTGCTTTCCATAGGCACATGATCTCACATCACAAACGCCTATGGGATCAACACATGAGTACAAGCAGCACGCCTAGTCTAAGCCGCCATCCTCCTCCTGGTCCAGCATCTTCAGCCACGTCAACCACTGCTGTCCTTCTTGCCCCCTCTCAACCATCCGCCACTCCGTCTCCCGCCTTGAGCAGTTCCCGCTCATCTGCCCACAGTCATGTGTCTGTCAAGGACATGTTTGAGCGTAAGAAGCCAATGTCACCAAGTCACCCCCTTGCCCAGCGTCTGACAGCTGGCTTGTCCGAACTATTAGCCCGCCAGCTTTTACCATACAATCTGGTTGAGTCTGAGGCGTTCAAAAAATTTGTAGCTATTGGGACACCGCAGTGGAAGGTACCCGGCCGGAATTTCTTTTCACAAAAGGCAATCCCCAACTTGTACTCGATTGTGCAAAAGGAAGTCATGGCATGTCTGGCACACAGTGTTGGGGCAAGGGTCCATCTGACCACTGATACCTGGTCTGCAAAGCATGGTCAGGGCAGGTATATCACCTACACTGCGCATTGGGTAAACCTGCTGACGGCTGACAAGCAAGGAATGCGTGGCATTGCAGAGGAGTTGGTGACACCGCCACGAATTGCAGGCAGTCCTGCTGCCACCTCCTCTACTCCTCCTACTCCATCCTCTTCCATAACCTCCTCGGCTGAGTCCTCATGTGCCGCTGCTTCTTGCTCCACATCAACGGCACCCCCCCAGCTCCCCAGGTACTATTCCACATCCCGTATACGGCAGTGTCACGCCGTCTTGGGTTTGACTTGCTTGAAAGCAGAGAGTCACACCGGACAAGCACTCCTGTCCGCCCTGAACGCACAGGTGGAAAAGTGGCTGACTCCGCAGCAACTGGATATCGGCAAAGTGGTGTGTGACAACGGAAAAAATTTGATAGCGGCATTGAAGTTGGGCAAGTTGACACATGTGCCGTGCATGGCACATGTGTGTAATCTGATCGTACAACGCTTTGTGCATAAGTACACAGGCTTACAGGACGTCCTGAAGCAGGCCAGGAAGGTGTGTGGCCATTTCAGGCGTTCCTACACGGCCATGGCTCACTTTGCCGATATCCAGCGGCGAAACAACATGCCAGTGAGGCGCTTGATTTGCGACAGCCCTACACGTTGGAATTCAACACTCCTAATGTTCGACCGCCTGCTCCAACAAGAAAAAGCTGTTAATGAATATTTGTATGACCGGGGTGCTAGGACAGCCTCTGGGGAGCTGGTAATTTTTTTGCCACGTTACTGGACGCTCATGCGCAATGCCTGTAGGCTCATGCGTCCTTTTGAGGAGGTGACAAACCTAGTCAGTCGCACCGAAGGCACCATCAGCGACATCATACCATTTGTTTTCTTCATGGAGCGTGCCCTGCGAAGAGTGCTGGATCAGGCTGTAGATGAGCGTGAAGAGGAAGAGGAAGAGTTGTGGTCACCATCACCACCAGAAACAGCCTTATCAGCATCGCTTGCTGGACCTGCGGCAACGCTGGAAGAGGATTGTGAGGAAGAGGAGTCAGAGGAGGATTATAGCTTTGAGGAGGAGGAGGAGGAGCAAGACCAAACACAACAGGCATCCCAGGGTGCTCGTTGTCACCTATCTGGTACCCGTGGTGTTGTACGTGGCTGGGGGGAAGAACATACCTTCAATTACATCAGTGAGGAGGAGGAACGGGAAATGAGTAGCTCGGCATCCAACCTTGTGCAAATGGGGTCTTTCATGCTGTCCTGCCTGTTGAGGGACCCTCGTATAAAAAGGCTGAAGGAGAACGACCTGTACTGGGTGTCCACGCTACTAGACCCCCGGTATAAGCAGAAAGTGGCGGAAATGTTACCCAATTACAACAAGTCGGAAAGGATGCAGCATTTGCAAAATAAATTAAAAAGTATGCTTTACACAGTGTATAAGGGTGATGTCACAGCACAACGGGAATCTAACAGGGGGAGAGATGGAAGTCATCCTCCTCCTCCTCCTCCCACGACCACGCCGGCAAGGACAGGACGCTTTAAAGACGTGTTGTTGATGGAGGACATGCGGACCTTTTTAAGTCCTATGCATCGCCACAGCCCTTCGGGATCCACCCTCAGAGAGCGACTCGACCGACAGGTAGCAGACTACCTCGCCTTAACTGCAGATATCGACACTCTGAGGAGCGATGAACCCCTTGACTACTGGGTGTGCAGGCTTGACCTGTGGCCTGAGCTATCCCAATTTGCGATAGAACTTCTGGCCTGCCCCGCTTCAAGTGTCCTGTCAGAAAGGACCTTCAGTGCAGCAGGAGGTATTGTCACTGAGAAGAGAAGTCGCCTAGGTCAAAAAAGTCTAGATTACCTCACCTTTATTAAGATGAATGAGGGATGGATCCCGAAGGGACTGACACTGGGCGATACATTCGCTTAAAAAAGGCCTGATGAGATGAGCTGCCTTGGGCTAAAAATGGTCCACACGCTGCTGTATTTTAGCTCTGAATGACGTTTGACTTGCGTGACTTATCCGCCACCAACTAGGGTTCAAGCCGCCATGTTTTAGGGCACTTTCTGCCTGTGAAACAAACATCAATTTTTCTGGCCGCTGCTACAGCAGCGGCTGCAACAATACCAAATTTTTCAGGCATGTGTACATGCCTAATTTTTAGGCCCACTGGTGCAGCACTGTGGCTTCAAAAACCAAACCAAAAATTAAAATCCTCCAAGATGGCACCAATATACCAGTGGTCTAAGCATCTTCCCACCTTGGCCTAAAAAGGGGAGGTGATTCAACAATTAAAAATCTCTGCCATTTACACGTCCACTTATAGGAGACGCGGAAGGTATTAAACTGATATGAACAATACTCCACTCCTATCAGTAGGTCCGTCCCATTGTGATTTATGCCCCCCACCCACCGCGCAGGGGTGGGGGCCGAGGGGGGGAGGACAGTAGGTCACCCCATTGTGATTTATGGCCCCCACCCACCGCGCAGGGGTTGGAGAGGACAGTAGCTCCCCCCAGTGTGTATCAGGGGCTTTGAGGACAGGTGTCAATCCATACCTGCCAAGTGACCCTATGTAGGGGGAACAGTCTCTATTCTGCTCTGTGTCAGTGTGTATCATGGTCTCTGTGGACGGTGAACAGTCTCTATTCTGCTCTGTGTCAGTGTGTATCATGGTCTCTGTGGACAGGGAACAGTCTCTATTCTGCTCTGTGTCAGTGTGTATCAGGGGTTTTGAGGACAGGTGTCAATCCATATCTGCCAAGTGACCCTATGTAGGGGGAACAGTCCCTATTCTGCTCTGTGTCAGTGTGTATCAGGGGTTTTGAGGACAGATGTCAATCCATATCTGTCAAGTGACCCTATGTAGGAGGAACAGTCCCTATTCTGCTCTGTGTCAGTGTGTATCAGGGATCATTAGGATAGGTGTCAATCCATATCTGCCAAGTGACCCTATGTAGGGGGAACAGTCTCTATTCTGCTCTGTGTCAGTGTGTATCAGGGGTTTTGAGGACAGGTGTCAATCCATATCTGCCAAGTGACCCTATGTAGGGGGAACAGTCCCTATTCTGCTCTGTGTCAGTGTGTATCAGGGGTTTTGAGGACAGGTGTCAATCCATATCTGCCAAGTGACCCTATGTAGGGGGAACAGTCTCTATTCTGCTCTGTGTCAGTGTGTATCAGGGCTGGGCTTTGAGGACAAGTGTCAATGTTAGGTGATTTCTGCCCTTTATGGATTAAAAGCAGACTCTGCATCAACTGTGCAATTTTCCATGGGAGTTTTGCCATGGATCCCCCTCTGGCATGCCACAGTCCAGGTGTTAGTCCCCTTGAAACAACTTTTCCATCACTATTGTGGCCAGAAAGAGTCCCTGTTGTTTTTAAAATTCGCCTGCCCATTGAAGTCAATGGCGGTTTGCGCGGTTCGCCGGTTCGCGAACATTTGCGGAAGTTCGCGTTCGCCGTTCGCGAACCGAAAATTTCGGGTTCGCGACAACACTAGTAATAAGATACCAGTGCAGTATATCCTGCATTGCCAGTGGATACACTACCAATTTTCACCTCATTATGTTTTAACATATGCCGTTACAAGATAACATTTATTCTCCCAGGTCACATTATTCAAAACTTGTAAGATGCTCAAAGCATCATTTAAATAGCTTGGGCATTTGTGTACAATAAGCTGTAGGCACCAGTCTATGTATTGGGAACGTTTGCTAGATATAGATCCTACCCTTGAAACTATTGGTCATCTAAGGATTTCTTCTTTTATATGGGCGTTCAGTTTTCATAGAAACGTAGTTTTATTTAGAAAAGTTCAATATAAAAAAAGTTGCCTAACTGACACTGAATGTCTTCACGCTCATAGGGCTTCAAATAAAAAATAAAAAAAAGGGCAAATTTATTTTAAGGTGATGTGTATTTGCATATGACCAATGTTTCAGTCCAACTACCTTGGCATATTAAGAAAAGTTTGGTAATGGGACTGAAATGGTGAATGTATGCTGTTGCAAAGCTGTAAAAAACTAAATGCATTATCTTGTTGATTTTGAAGTTCTATGAGTGTGTTCTTCACTTTGGCTGAGATCATCAAACTTGATGATTTCAGCCAATCCAATGCTTTCCCATAGGCAAAAAGATGCACGTCCAATCAGCATCTCCATGGGGACCGTTCAGCACCTCCAGACAGGCCGAACGTAATACACTGCCCATTCCCCCCCATTCTAATACACTGCCCACAAATCGAATACATTGCCACCAAATCCAATTTACTGCTCCCCCTCCCTCCACTCTAATACACTGCACCCTCCATCCAGCTGCCCCTTAATATAATACAGTACACTACATCTCCTCTCTCCACTCCAATTGAATAGACTGCCCCCACTCCCATCACTCTAATTTAATACACTGACCCCTCCCTCCACCAATTTAATATACTACCCTTTCCCCAATTTAACGCACAGCCCCCTCCCACCACTCAAATACACTACCCCTCCCCCAATTAAACACAATGCACCCTCCCACCACTCTAATACACTGCCCCATCACCACTCTTATACACTGCCTCCTCCTTCCCCCAATTTAATACACTGCCCCTTCCCAATCTAATATACTGCCCCCTCTCTCCCACACCACTATAATACACTGGTATACCCCAAATTAATACAGTGCCTCCTCCCTCAAATTAATACACTGCCCACTCTCTGGCCCTTCCCTTCCCCAAATTAAAACACTGCCCCCCTCCCTCCCTCAAGTTAATACACTGCCCACCCCATTCTTCCCCCCAATTTAACACACTACACAGGAAGGTCCCCTAAGCATCTCTTCCCCTAACTTAACGCTACTCTGGCACTGCGAGCAGTAGGGAAGGGGGAGTGGCTGGCCTGCTCTGTCACTCTGCTCTCTTTTGGCCGTGGGAAGGAAGACAAGAAACAGAAAGGAAGCAGCTGTTTTGGAAGCAGTGTCCAAGGAATTTCTATTGGATTTTCTTTTATTATTTGTTATGAACATTTATGTTTTAATAAATTGTTTTTGCACATTAACAATTCCTCCTATGGATTCCAAACATCATCTGTTCCCTCTTTATTGGGACGTAGGCACTTAAAGCCAGGTAAAAGAAGCACTTTTTAAGGTTATATGCTTGTTTAATTTATATTCATAATATCTGAACTTACTACACTAGAAGTCTCTGCTTTTGTTTTTGTTCTCTTCTTGAGTTTACCTAATTGGAGGACAGAAGTGGGACGGTGTTAACTTAGCACACATTCACCTGTGAGATCTAAGCCTGTTCCAAAAAGGTTTTGCTCTATTCGAGTGCTTGTATTATATTTTAATACACTCTATTTACGTATATCACACTATATTTGGTTCCTTTTTTATAGCACTAAGATACAGTCTCCCTATCATCTTTATGCAGACTTCTAAAGGCACATCTCTTCATTGCAGCCTTTCATGTAACTTCCTAACTCAGGGGTAGCAAACTTCAGCACTCCAGATGTTGTGGACTACATCTCCCACGATGCTCTTAAAACCATGGTGCTGGCAATATGTAAACAACTTGCACCACTAAAGGATGTGGACAGGCGATCACAGGAGCAAACTGATAGAAATTCGAAAGAGCTCACGAAAAAGATCTATAGGATCCGTACATGAACGCATGGGAAAGGATAGGGCATGTCTTATCGATAAAAGAAGTGTTTGTATGGTAATTTTAGCCTCTTTATGTTTTTTTTTAAATTTTCCTAATAAATTAAAAATCTACCAGGGAGGACAGGGAAACAGTGTTGTACTGTATGATAGTCACACTCCATGTTGCAAAGGTGAAGTAATGGTTTGCAAGGAGTGTTGGCCTACTGTTATTAAAAATACGATAGGAATCTGTCATGCACAATGTAACAATATATTACAATGTCTTGATGCATTATGCTTTCAATGTAATGTTCTGCCTTGGAATAAATAAAGAATTAAAAAAAAAAAAAACATGGTGCTGGAAAAGTATCAGGGGAGATGTAGTCCACAACATCTGGAGTGCCGAAAAAGGTTTACCCCTGTCCTAACCCAATCCATCACTTGTCCCTCACAGCTCAACACATTTGAACATATCAGTCTCCCATTATTCTCTGATCTCCAGCAGTGTGTCCACCAGCCAGGCTTTCTCATTACTCCAGATGCAACTCTTCCACCCAAATTCAAATTGATTCTGGGAATATGAACCAAGTAGGTCAATAATCATGTACAACAAACGCTTTTCCCTTCAACACCACCTTCCCTTCTCTGCAGGTCCACTTGACAAAAGGGATTTTTCGATTTTTTTTCTCTTATCACTCTCTTTGCCTATATTCTATGCTTTACTTACAGTATATTTATTGACTTATACTCACTCCACATGCAATGCTTGGTTGTGAGGCATTGCTTCTAGATTATATATTCATCAAACACACTATGTATGGTATGTTCTGAACAACTTGGTTGTCTCCTTTTTATTGTTAAGTACATTGACAAATATTGGGCTCTTTATTAATTGATTATGTTTTTATGTTTTAAAAATAAATCTAAGTTCAAAGATCTAATCTGATCTGGAATTGGAAAAAATCTTCAACACAATTATATTTCCTGCTTATATTAGCCTATAATGTAAAATTCCTTTTTTTTGCATCTCATACTAGCGTTCTTATTCAATGTCTGATCAGCACAGTTCATTCTATAGAAGGAATTCATAGGGAAGAGCAATAATGTTTATTCATAGCATAGCTTGTTAATATCTGAGGTTCTTCTATAAGGAGCTTTCTTTTTCTCAGAAGCATTACTTGAGTAATCCTGGGAGTGTCTACGTGCATGCTGATTCTCAAATCATTTTCGTATATTGTTTCTACCTTTCTCAAGAGTTTCCTTACCAGTTCCCCCAACATTGATTTATTGATTTTTGCTTACAGTAACCTTGAGATTGTTCCTGGTTCTTCTTATTAGGTTCCCACTTCCTGTTTCTTTTTTACATGTGGTCACTATGTTCTTAAAATTTTAAAAATAGAAGTTGATTGCAGATAAAAACCACATCCTTATGGCATTTTGCATGTTTTTTATTTACTTCAAAGCAATGTCATAAAATCTAAATAGCGTCTACGTGGAGCAGAACTGGGGATGGAAGTTTTTGGGAGTTATGAAATGAAAAAATACGTAATTTTCGATTATTTTGTATAATTTATGTGTGCCAGCTCATGTTAGAAGAAAGCACCAGGATCTTTTCCCCAACAGAGCTATTGCCACTGTTTAGTATATTCTATACATTCCGATTGATAATGTTTAGTCACTTAAATAAAAATTCTGAAGAACTGACAATGTGTTTGCAACTTTTAGGCCAAATGAGCCAAGATGGAAACTTTTATGTGTTTGGATGTGTTTGCATTTGGCTGTTTAAGTTAATGTGGTCGTTTTTAGTTCGCTTCATAATCCCTAGTTTAGTAAATAAACTCTAAATTAAAAAAATGAAACACCTTTCTTTCACAATGAAATTTAAAGGGACACTGTAGGGACCCAGAAAACGTCAGCTAATTGAAGTGGTCTGGGTGCTGTGACCCTTTTGCACTTAGTGCTGCAATGTAAAACGTTGTAGTTCCAGAGAACTGCAATGTTTACATTGCAGCTCTAAGTTTTCCCTCTGTGCCACTAGAGGGCTTTGGAATCCAAACAGACTTTTGGTCCATTATCTGACGCTGGACGTCCTCACGGACCTCCAATTTCAGATTTTCCCCATAGTGAAGCATTGAATAATGCTTTCCTATGGGGAGGTCTAATGCGCTCACGGCCATTGCCGCATATGCACATTAGGTCTCCCCCAGCGGCTGACGTAGGTGAGGGAGGAGCATGAGCGGAGCCTGACCCAGCGCAGAAGGACAGGTAATTCAGGTAAGTGGCTGAAGGGGTTTTATCCCCTTCAGCCCCATGGAAGGAGGGGGGGGGGGGCCGAGGGAAGGGAGCACTCCAGGAGCCTATAGTGCCAGGAAAATGGGTTTGTTTTCCTGGCACTATAGGATCCCTTTAATGACATGCTCTCACTGAGACAACAATCTTTTTTAGTGAATTCTGTATATATATATATATATATATATATATATATATATATATATATACTAACTGGTCTTATCTGTGATAGAATAAAATAAGTATGTAAAGGAGGTTCTGTCTATACTTTTATATTATAATTTTTTTCCAGAAATATTACATCAAAGCCATTGTTTGCTATATCACTGTGATTTATGAAAGAGAGAGAGAGTTGTGATGTTCCAGGAGGGATAAGCCAAATGACTAATGATTTAGGTAAACTAGAAAAATGGTCAGAGTGGCAACTGACATTTAATGTGGATAAGTGCAAGATAATGCATCTTGGACGTAAAAACCCAAGGGCAGAGTAAAGAATATTTGATAGAGTCCTAACCTCAACATCTGAGGAAAGGGATTTAGGGGTGATTATTTCTAATGACTTAAAGGTAGGCAGCCAATGTAATAGAGCAGCAGGAAATGCTAGCAGAATGCTTGGTTGTATAGGAAGAGGTATAAGCAGTAGAAAGAGGGAAGTGCTCATGCCATTGTACAGAACACTGGTGAGACCTCACTTGGAGTATTGTACGTAGTAGTGGAGACCGTATCTTCAGAAGGATGTTGATACCTTAGAGAGAGTTCAGAGAAGGGCTACTAAACTGGTTCATGGATTGCAGGATAAAACTTACCAGGAAAGGTTAAAGGAACTTAACATGTATAGCTTGGAGGAAAGACGAGACAGGGGGGATATGATAGAAACATTTAAATACATAAAGGGAATCAACACAGTAAAGGAGGAGACTATATTTAAAAGAAGAAAAACTACCACAACAAGAGGACATAGTCTTAAATTAGAGGGACAAAGGTTTAAAAATAATATCCGGAAGTATTACTTTACTGAGAGGGTAGTGGATGCATGGAATAGCCTTCCAGCTGAAGTGGTAGAGGTTAACACAGCAAAGTAGTTTAAGCATGCGTCGGATAGACATAAGGCCATCCTAACTATAAGATAAGGCCAGGGACTAATTAAAGTATTTAGAAAACTGGGCAGACAAGATGGGCCGAATGGTTCTTATCTGCCGTCACATTCTGTGTTTCTATGTTTCTATGTAAACCCAGCAGAAAAAAAACCCATATAATTCACAATAAATTGAACTCCTGGGTCTTCTAAATATAAAAACGTAACTTTAACAAAAATAGTAAATGAAAGTAAATAGATGTGTAACTACTAAATGGGGGATAACCCCTAATAATTAATTTATACAAAACAAGCAAAAAATGTCAGGAGTAATGGTTGAGAATGTATATTATTTTATTATTTATATAGCGCCAGCAAATTCCGTAGCGATGTACAATTGGTATAACCCTAAAGAGTGAAACCATAAACTACCTAGAATGTAACTAAAAAGTAACTTTTAATAAGACATTTGAATAAAAAAACTAGAAAATAGTGCTACCGCCCTTTTCCAAAACAATATGTACAAAAGTGTATAAAAAATATTTGGAAAATATGAAGAACCTAAATGTAGGGAATTATTCACTAAAGAGTATCCTATGATATTTATAAGACACTGGATAAAGCCTTCGGAGAAGGGATAGATTGTGCTCTCTAGTGGTAAGGCTAGCGAAGGTACATATTTTCCAAATGGGTAAAATAAAATAAAATCCGGACCATCAACTAAACGGTGAGTCTCTACTGAGAGCAATAATAAGTCATATACATAGGCAGGGAAAGGCAGTAAATATGTACCTATGGTAAGATGCCAGTTAATAGTAACGTTATTTGCCAAAGTAGAATGGTCCACTAATAGTGATGTCGCGAACATAAAATTTTCGGTTTGCGAACCGCGAACGCAAATTTCCGCAAATGTTCGCGAACCGGGCGAACCGCCATAGACTTCAATAGGCAGGCGAATTTTAAAACCCACAGACTTGGGTGATCAATAGTGATTGAAGAGGGGGGGAGACCATAAAGATAATGAGGGGGGACCTACTGTCCTCCCCCTCTCTGGCCCCTACCCCTGGGCGGCGGGTGGGGGCCATAAAGATAATGAGGGGGGGGACCTACTGTCCTCCCCCTCTCCGGCCCCCACCCCTGGGGGGTGGGTGGGGGCCATAATGATAATGGGGGGGGGGATCTACTGTCCTTCCCCCCCGGCCCCCACCCCTGGGCAGCGGGTGGGGGCCATAAAGATAATGGGGGGGGGAACTACTGTCCTCCTGAGCGGTGGGTGGGGGCCCTAAAAAAACAATAAGGGGGACCTACTGTCCCTCCCCGGCCCCCACCCCTGAGCGGTGGGTGGGGGCCCTAAATACTAAAAAAAATAAAAAACAACTTACCATTCAATGTTTTCTTTCTTCTAAAATCTTCTTTTTTCAGCCCCAAAAAAGGGCAAATTAAAAAACCATAATAACCGACGCAATTAAAAAAAAAAATACAAAAAAAAATCCATCTTCACCCATGGAGGGCTCCGCGCAGACTGAGCTCTGCAGGGCGGGGGAAGGCTTATAAAGATTTGCCACGCCCTGCAATTAGGCTAAGAACACTCTGATTGGCTGGTTTAAACCAATCAGAGTGCTCTTTGTCATTTTACACAGCGTTGGAAAATTCCAAAGAACTTTCCCACGCTGTGTAAAATGACACAGAGCACTGTGATTGGATGGCTTGAAATTTAGTGAATATTCCCCTATATTCACTAAATGCCAAGCATTGTTATATAGGGGAATATTCACTAAATGCCAAACATTGTTATACAGGGGAATATTCACTAAATGCAAAACATTGTTATATAGGGGAATATTCACTAAATGCCAAACATTGTTATACAGGGGAATATTCACTAAATGCAAAACATTGTTATATAGGGGAATATTCACTAAATGCAAAACATTGTTATATAGGGGAATATTCACTAAATACCAAACATTGTTATACAGGGGAATATTCACTAAATGCAAAACATTGTTATATAGGGGAATATTCACTAAATGCCAAACATTGTTATATAGGGGAATATACCAATGTTTGGCATTTAGTGAATATTCCTCTATATACCAATGTTTTGCATTTAGAATTAAAAAAAAAAATAATAAAAAAAATAAAAATACAATGATAGCAGCTTCCGAATGAATCTAAAATGGATGCTGTCCAGTAGGTGGGAGGGTCTGCTAGGGAGGGTCTGCTGCTGATTGGCTGTAATGTGTCTGCTGACTGTGAGGTACAGGGTCAAAGTTTACTCAATGATGACGAATAGGGGGCGGACCGAACATCGCATGTGTTCGCCCACAGTGGCGAACGCGAACATGCTATGTTCGCCAGGAACTATTCGCCAGCGAATAGTTCGGGACATCACTATCCACTAATAGTCATATACTGTCTAATAGTGATGGGTGGGGAGGAATTAATATAAATACAATAAGAATGTTATGCCAATATGGTAAATTGCCACATAAAGTGATGATACACCGAAAATAAATCAACCTTTTTTAACCATTACTCCTGACATTTTTTACTTGTTTTGTGTAATATGTTTTCATCAACGTTTCAGTTTTAAATAAAGTCTTTCATTAGGACATCCTAATGAAAAAAAACATTTTAAACTGAAACGCTAATGAAAATAATGGTGAAAGATAGATAACTAGATAGACAGACAGCAGTGGCGTACATACCAGGGACCCGGTATGTACGCACTGGGCCAGCCTCTTCTCCTGGGGGGCCCAGGAGCCGGCCACCTCCGGGCCCCCCGAGGCTGGCCCTGCTTACACCCGGCGGGCAGTCAGGCTGGCCAGTGCGCGAGGGAGCACTCTCCCCTGAGTGCTTCCTCTTCAGCTCCCTCGCGCACTGCACTGAAACCGGAGCCGGAAGATGACGTCATCTTCCGGCGCCGGAATCAGTACGCGGCGCGCGAGAGAGCTGAAGAGGAAGCACTCAGGGGAGAGTGCTCCCTCGCGCACCGGCCAGCCTACCTGCCCGCCTGCCCAGTGACCGGCCGCCCGCCCAGGAGCCCAGGAGCCCAGCAGCACCACTGGACCCCAGGGAATCCACTCAGCACTCCAAAAGGTAAGGAGGCTGGGGGATTAAATTTTTTTAAAAATGTGTTATAGTGTGTGTGTGTGTGTGTTACTGTGAGTGTTAGTGTGTGTGTTAGTGTTACTGTGAGTGTGTGTGTGTTAGTGTTACTGTGAGTGTTAGTGTGTGTGTTAGTGTGTTTGTTAGTGTGTGTGTATTAGTGTGTGTGTTAGTGTAACTGTGAGTGTTAGTGTGAGTGTGTGTGTTAGTGTTACTGTGAGTGTTACTGTGAGTGTTAGTGTGAGTGTTAGTGTGTGTGTTAGTGTGTGTGTTAGTGTTACTGTGAGTGTTAGTGTGTGTGTTAGTGTGAGTGTTAGTGTGTGTGTTAGTGTGTGTGTTTGTGTGTGTGTTAGTGTTACTGTGAGTGTTAGTGTGAGTGTTAGTGTGTGTGTTAGTGTGTGTTAGTGTTACTGTGAGTGTTAGTGTGAGTGGTAGTGTGTGTGTTAGTGTTACTGTGAGTGTTAGTGTTACTGTGAGTGTTAGTGTGTGTGTTAGTGTTACTGTGAGTGTTAGTGTTACTGTGTGTGTTACTGTTACTGTGAGTGTTAGTGTGTGTGTTACGGTGAGTGTTAGTGTGTGTGTTAGTGTTACTGTGAGTGTTAGTGTGAGTGTGTGTGTTAGTGTTACTGTGAGTGTTAGTGTTACTGTGAGTGTTAGTGTGTGTGTTAGTGTTACTGTGAGTGTTAGTGTGTGTGTTAGTGTCACTGTGTGTGTTACTGTTACTGTGAGTGTTAGTGTGTGTGTTACTGTGAGTGTTACTGTGAGTGTTAGTGTGTGTGTTAGTGTTAGTGTCAGTGAGTGTGTGTCTGCTAGTGAGTGTCAGTGAGTGTGTTACTGTGTGTGTCTGTTAGTGAGTGTGTGTTTGTCAGTGAGAGTGTATGTTTTGTAAGTGAGTGTGTATGTATGTCTGTCGCTGAGTGTGTGTCAGTAAATGTGTCATTTACTCTGTCAGTAAATGTGTGTGTCTGTTAGCTAGTGTGTATGCATCTGTTCGTGAGAGTGTGTGTGTGTCTTCAGCACTTACCTTTCTCCAGCGCCGGACTCCCTTGGCGCTGGGGATCCCTCCGCCGCTCAGCTCCGAATGCGCATGCACGGCAAGAGCCGTGCGGGCATTCAAACCGCCCATAGGAAAGCATTACTCTATGCTTTCCCATGGACGTTCAGTGTCTTAGAATTGCGGAAGCTCCTCTGGCGGCTGTCAGTGAGACAGCCGCTAGAGGCTTGATTAACCCTCAGTGAAACATAGCAGTTTCTCTGAAACTGCTATGCTTTTAGCTGCAGGGTTAAAACTAGAGGGACCTGACACTCAGACCACTTCATTGAGCTCATGTGATCTGGGTGTCTGTAGTGGTCCTTTAAGTGTGTATGCATCTGCATGCACTGGTGTACATACCGCGGTCGCAGGGGTCGCAACCCTGCAATCCCTGCGACCAGGTGCCCGCCGCCATGTGTTGCGGCCCCGGCCTGCGCAGAGTAAGCGTGCGGGGGGGGGGGCCACGGATCAATTTTCGCACCGGGGCCCCATAGGTCATGTGTACGCCACTGACAGACAGACTTCATTTGGGATTTACATTCATGTAATGTCTTGGTGCCTGGGTATAAAAACATTAACAGAGTACATGAAGAGGATGGATTCAAAACTGCTTTATTTTGCACAAGTAGTAGTGCTTTAACAGGTCAATATTTAAATTCTAGCACTGGACTTTTTCAAGACATTAAGTAATTACATTTTAAGAATTTTAAGCAGGGGCTAACAGCAGGTTTAAACACATTTGTCATAAACAGGAATATAGAAAATACTAAAAAGGAAGATTTTTATTTCTGACATGACAGAATTACGATTAGTCATTAGACCAAAGGGAACTTCCATTATAGTTCTGAAGTCTATAACCACTAGTTTCCTCCAAAATTCAATTAAATAGCAAATTAATTACATCTGTGTTCCTTGTATTGTAGGAGTAATGACATATGTTGCAAAGAGCCATGTCTATTAAACATAAATTCGTAATAAAAATCACTGTTATTCATTTATTTATGCAAGTTAATTTTCTTCTGTGGAGTAATAAAATTGAATTAGTAGCTTAATAAAATGTACAGAGACATTTCTATAACCTGTCAATCATAAAATGTAACATTTATTTTGATAAAAGAAAAGGAATCATTCACCAATACGTACTCTACTTTTGGAATAGCTTTCCATCATATAAAGGAGGGAAGAGATATGCACTTTTATACAATGTTAATCAAAGGAAAAATGGAACAGAAAAAAAACAATACAAAAAAGTGTAGTTCTACATAGTAACATACTTATAGCTTAGCAGTTTGCAGTATATTATTTCACGTGTGTGAAATCCAGAAAATCCAGTTCGGGTATAGAAGGAGATGTCTCATTATTATTATGGTTAAACTCCCATTTATCATAAAATAAAATGTACTCTTAACTTAAGCATTCCTTTCGCATAACATTGATTCTAAACATAGGACACATAGCCAGCACATAACATTTGGTGGCAAGTGGCAGACCTTGGTGGCCCTTTTAGCCAGAGATGTATCTCTTCTGAAATATTGTCAATTAGCATAGACGGGTATTCAAAAGAGAATAACACATTCAAACTAGACAAATAGCAGGCTTTATCACAAGAATTGCTTTCAGCATTCAAAGAAACTCACAAAATGCCAGAAAAATCATAACATTACCACTGTATATTGATATAATCCCTACATGCAAAAGATTAACTGCATTATGCCATATACTTTGCCAAATCTGGAATCGGCAAGCCTACACTTTTAATATCATTTTATCTACCACAGCAAAGGGCTGAGTTAATGTAATCAGAAATTGCTCTGTAGGGACAGTGGGTCCAGATCACTACCTGACCGATCAAAAGGGGGAGAACTCGTGTAATGAATCACTTTGTAACCAGTTCTTTTCTTTGTGTCTCTTTGCCCTGTTCTGTATTCCCATTGGTGTGAATATTTGTACAATATGTTTTACTGAATGATGTGATCTATATATGCTGGCTGTTTTTACAATGACCTGTCTGAGTTCTTTTGAGTTGCCAAGAAGAAGCTGATTTGTCTCTTCCTTGAGGTCTCACAGGCATATTGCTATTCATTGTCCTCTGACTCTGACTAGTTACTAAGAGTATTGCCAGAGGACTAGCTATATAGAATAGAGGAATATATTAGAGAAAATGTATTGATACTTACCGTAATTTTATTTTCCTGGCTATTATTCTTGGCAGCATTTAACATATGGGTTTAGCTCCTCCCTCTAACCCTCAGGACAGGAAACACAATCAATTAAACAATTAATTGATTGTGTTTATATACTTGGGTACATAGGCGAATTTGGGTACATAGGCGAAGATGCATTTTTCCGCCCCCCCCCTCTAAAATTAACATCTTCACCTATGTTCCTCCGAACCAGCCCCTCCCTCTTCCCCGTCCCTTAGTGTTCCTCTCCCCTCCCCCCTCCTTTCCCTGTCCCTTGGTTTTTCTCTCCCCTCCCCTCTCTGTCCCTTGGTGCACCCCCCCACCCTCTTAGCGGTCACACTCCCCTTCATGGTGTGCCTCCTACCTGTCTTGTAGCATTGCGGAGCAGACCCTCTAAAACCTTCAGTTTTCTGTACCTGGCTGGATTGACAGGAAGTGCTCTCTCAGTGAGCACCTCCTCTCAGTCTGGCCAGGTACAGGAAACAGAAGCTCCTGTACTGCGCTCCGCTCCGCCACGCTACACTCAGTGGTGTATACACACTAACAGCCACACACACTCAATGACAAACACACAGACGTCACTGACAGACACAGACTCACTGATCTGACACACACTCATTCATTGACAGACACACACTCAATCACAAACATACTCTCACTGATTTGACAGACACTCACAAACACACACTCATACACTGACAGACACACACATTCATACAATCATTCACAGACACACACACACATACACACACATACACAGACACACACATACACACACACACTCACAGACAAACACATACACAGACACACACACACAGAAACACTCACAGACAAACACTCACAGACAAACACATACACACACTCACACATACACAGACACACACACTCACAGACAAACACATACAGACACACACTCACAGACAAACACATACAAATACAAACACATACACACACAAAGACAAACACACACACACACTGACCAACACATACACACACACTGACAGACACACACACACACTGACATACACATACACACTCACAGACAAACACATACACAGACACACACTCACAGACAAACACACACTCACACATACACTTTCAGACACACACTCACAGACACACACACTTTCAGACACACACACTCACAGACACACACACTCACAGACACACACACACTCACACATACACTTTCAGACACACACAAATTAATAATAATATCCACCCAGCTTCCCTACCTGGAGAGCTGGCGTGGAGCCGTCCTTGGGGTCCAGTGGGGCTGCTGGGCGGCGGGCGGCAGCGTTCTAATGAGAGGCGGCGAGGGAGCTCTAACCTGTCTGCTCTGCTCCCTCGCGGGCTGTCTGCTGATGCCGGGAGCCGGAATATGACGTCATATTCCGGCTCCCGCAAAATCAGCACACGGCGCGCGAGGGAGCAGAGCAGACAGGTTAGAGCTCCCTCGCCGCCTCTCATTAGAACGCTGCCGCCCGCCGGCGGTCCAGAAGGTGACCTGGCAGGAGGGAGCGCTTTCCTCCTGCCGGTCACTGAAATCTGGCGCCCCCAGAGCCGGTGCGCCCTAAGGCGGCCGCCTGTGCCGCCTTATGGACGCGCCGGCCCTGCATATATATATATATATATATATATATATATATATATGCTTTAATTATAAAATAGCTGAAAAAAATATGAGTTGAAAAACATCAATAAAATATGTATTAATGAAGGTATATTGACTAAATGTGGCTAATTCCTCCTTTGTACAAATAGAAAATGAAGTTTCTGTTTGTGACGATATGACCCTGGCGTCTCTGGCACTGAAGGTGTGTGTGTGTTTTAATATATATGCTTTTTGAATATTTTGCCATTAGCAGCATTTTTTTTTAATAAAAGTTTTTTGTTGTTTTAGGTATACCTACCTTAATAAATATCCCAACTAAAGACTGTTATGTATAAAAAAGAAATTATTGGAATTGCTCTTTTTTATGTTATTTGAAAGGTATTGAAAGATTGTGTTGATTTATAACTATTGGTGTAATTAACAGCATGATTGATAGCAATGCACAGTTCAATATATATAATTTGGAGGAGTGTAAGGAAGGACTTTACATCCACTTAAAGATGCTCAGAGAGGAAACGCACTTGCGTCACACACACCAGGGCAGTACCCAGAAGTAGGAAATCATTCAATACGGCATTGAAAGAACAAGCAAGTTGATCCTTCCTCAGTGGGATAGTTTTAATTGGTACTTAATCCACTATTTTTGTGACTGATATTCTGATTTCAGTTTAATATTATTTATACATTACACAGTTTTGAACTATGCTTTTTTGTGATTGTTGTTTTTAGGTTTTCGTGTACAAGATAGGGGATATAAAATAAGCAAGTGTATGTACATCACACTTGTGAATATTTTGTTTTGCACACCCTTGTGTCTTTTATTTTTCTAATCTCGAAATATGCCAATGTCTGTATGGTTGCTGCACCAAAGTAATATTTACGTTTATTACATTACAATTGTGGAGTTGTTGCATTGACCTTTGTTAAACATGCACTGAAATATAATCTGCTCAACATATAGTATTTGCGCCCCTGCTTAGTCATTTGAGAAAGTTGCAACATTGGCATCTTCTATGACCTTTGCGGATTTAATGTCTGATCATCAAGATTGATGAAATGTGCATGCTTATTCTGATGCATCTTTAAGACAACAGGTTGGTCCCATTTAAATTTGTCCATCTATGGGATCAGTGCCCTTTTATGGTTCCTGAGTCCATACATTAAGGTGTGTCATTTTGTGTTTTTTGGTCTTGACCCAGCTTGTTCCTAAACATTATGCTAGCATTCTGGTTTCCCTAACTCTATGCCTGCTTACCTTCCCTGTTACAGATTATGCATCCTGGTTTCCATGACCCTGCTTGTCCTGATTTTTTTAACTTGGCTCTGATATTTTCTAATTACATCTAAGTGTTAAGACTAGCCACTCTAACATCGGATGATACACTTTCTTTTCCTGTGCCTTTTGCTAGGTTGTTGACCTATATTTTGCTGAAGATCCTTCCAGTTTTGTGACTGCTTACTAATGACCATCAGATTTAGCAGGACACATGGGAGTCACACACTGTCTCCAAAATGTATTTAGTGCTGCAGCAACTAAAGAAAGTTAATATAAACAAAGCTCCAGGGTCTGTTGGTATTCACCCACGAGTACGTAAGGAAGGGTGGAAATAAGTGAACCTATGTTTCTAATCTTTCAAGAGTCTTTTCTTTCAGGAGTTGTACCAAAGGATTAGTGAAGGGTAGCTGTATATTCCTATATTCAAAAAGGGATCAAAATGTTTGCCTGGAAATTATAGACATGTGAGCTTAACTTCTCTAACTGGGAGAGTATTTAAAAGATTATTAAGGGATAATATTCAGGAATTCATTTATGAAACACAGGTCATGTCAAACTAACCTAATTGCATTCTACGAAGAAGTAAGTAGAAGTATTGATCAGGGTGTTGCAGTGGATGTGATCTACTTGGATTTTGCCAAGGCAATTGATATGGTTCCACACAATAAGTTAGTATTCAAACTGAAAGAAATTGGTCTAGATTAAAATTTTTGTTCTTCGGTAGAACATTGGCTTAAAAATAGAGTATAGAAAGTTGCTATTAATGGTACATTTTCAGGCTGGACAAAAGTGGTAAGTGGTGTCCCTCAGAATTCTCTTCTGGGATTGCTTCTATTTAACATATTTATAAATTATCTTGAAATAAGCATTAAAAGTAATGTTTCAGGATTTGCAGATGACACAAAACTCTGTAAAGTAATTCAATATGAGCAGGATATTACTTTGCTGCATTTGGATTTAAATAGAATGGGTGACTGGGCACTCAAATGGCAGATAAAATTTAACGTAGAAAAATGCAAAGTTATGCACTTTGGAGTAAAGAATGCACAATCAACGTGTACCCTAAATGTTTGTAAATTAGGGATAACAACACACAAGAAGGATTTGGGAATTGTTATAGTCAACAAACTAGGTAACATTGTGCAATATCAATCAGCAGTGTCTAAGGCCAGTAAAGTATTGGCATGTATAAAAAGGGCATTGATTCTCGGGATGAGAATATAATAGTGCCTATTTATAAATCACTGGTAAGATCACATCTTTAAATATGCTGTACAATTTTGGGCACCTTTTCTAAATAAGGATATTATGGCACTAGAAAAAGTGCAGAGGCAGGCTACAAAAGGAATGGTACATTTTAGTGGCATTAACCCCACTAATAACCCAATGAGTTGTTTCAACATATTCAACACGAAAAAAGAAAACCTCTTTAACTATATAAAAAATGTAAGACAAAAAACACTGTTGTGCAATTTTACAAATAATGTATGACTATCTTATTTGCTGTCAGTAACACGTTTTAGAGATACCAGAATCCTCATGTTTCCTGCACATGAAATAATGCTGTTTCGTAGTAGGTAACATTCAAATGTTGCAGGTAGGAAATCATGAAAGCAATCAATGAAGAATCTAGCATAATATAATTTGTATTCCATCAACATAAATAAATGATGTGTCCAGGGAAACAAGGTGGATATGGCAAGCCTATTCTCAGCAGAAAGCTTGAGATTGTCATGTATTCTCGGTCTCATCTGTATTTTACTAGCAAGACTGCCAGAGTATAAAGTTACTGTTAATTATAGAGGAGTTTTCTACATGAGTTAAATCTTAAAACTATGAAACCATTTTTTCCCAAGCCACACTCTCCTCAGCCTTTTACTCTTTTTCTTTATTTTGTAAAATTCTTTATTTTGGTTTGTCGTCTAACATTTTGTCATTTTTTTTATTTTTATAATTCTTTATTTTGGTGTGCAACAAAATAATATCATACAGGCTTGCAAAGCCACGACAGCATCAACAAGCTGAATGTGGTCAAACATTTTCATACAGTGCCATGACATGAGGGACAATTGCACTTTTTTGAGGGGGGGGGTAAAGAAACAGGCTTAAAACATATTTTACGTGTCTGTACCATTTATATAATATTTTTAAACATGTTTAAAACTTGGATCTAGGTCCTGTCCTATGTAATATTTATTAATCATGAGTGTGATTCTCATAGTCGGTCCTGGTATCCTTGTTCTGTGTGCTAGGTGGTTATGGTGGCGCCTCCAAGGTTATGGCACACTTGGGTGTAAGTATATGTGTCGGGAGAGTGTCTCGTGGGCATAGAGGTGGGTGTGCACAGATAAGTGACTTCTGAGGTATGTGGATGTTCGATCGCAGTTTCATACCGTGATTGTATTCTATGCCTCAGGTGAAAGAAACTCCTAACCTAGGGAGATGCGGGGGAGGGGGAGGGGGGGGGAGGTTGTGGTAAGAGTGTACTAGTCGCTCTACTACATGGTAGTTGTACGACCCTGTCCTGGGTTTGTAAGCCTCATAGGTGTGGCCAGAATTATATCATTATATCATGCAGGAGTGGGTCCTATGTGGTGTCAGACAGGTCCATGTCAGGATTATGTTTGTCGTGGGTTAGTTATGAGATAGTCTCCAAGTAGGGGAATTGCATCAACAGAAACATTAAAATATAATAACCTTATATGTTTGATTAAAATAACATTGCAGTCTTTGGGCTTAAGGCAAAGATAGGTGTGGGGAAGTGTCCCTTCTGCGCCTCATTGTCAGCCAGTCCCTTGAGGCTGTCTTGGTTCCAGGGACCGAGGGCTTCTGTTCTGCGGGACAAATGGCGTGGTGTGCTCTGGGTCCCAATTGGTAGTAGAGGGTCTCGAGGATGGGTTAGCGGTCAGGAGGACCAGTCCAATTGTCTCTAAGAGTGTGAGTGCCTCCTCCATTGAGGCGAGTGTGTGTTGGGTTCCGTTTTAAAGTATCACCAGGTATCCGTTTGCCCCCCATCTATAGGTTATGCCTGTCGCCCTTAGTCCGTTAGTGAGGGAGCTGAAGGTTTTGCGCCACATGAGAGTAGATTTCGTAAGATCCTGGAAGAATGTTAGGCTAGCGCCCTCAAATGTCAGAGGCATTTTACCTTTTAATGCAGACATGACCTGTATCTTGTCGTGGACAGTTTGGGCACCTGAGTATCACATCTCTGGGTGTGTTTGAGCGCACCTTTGAGGATGTAGGTAGGCGGTAAATCTCCTCGGTGACCATCTTCTTGACCGTGGCATGGGGTAAAATAGTGGCCAGTAGGCGTCTTGTGTAGTGCGGCAGTTCGTCTGGCAAGATGGCTGCCGGGATGCCCCTTATTTTTATATTTGTGCGCCGGTGGCGTTCCTCCATGGTCGTCTGTTGTGCCATTATGGCTCTTTGTTGTGCCCGAAGGTGTTGCACTGAATCTTGGAGCTCAGCTAGGTGGGACTGTATGTCCGTGATGTGTTTTTCGGTTGCGTGCACCCTGTTTGTGGTGGTTGTGATGTCTTTTTTGATGGGGGGCCAGTTCTGCCACAAGGATTTTGTGGAAGTCCGATAATAAGATTTTCAGATCGTGCCTGGACGTTGGGGTCATGTCTGCTGGAGGTTCGAGTTGGGGTTGTTGCTCTATTTGGGTTTCCAGGGTTGTTTCTGTCTCTGGTTGTTCCATGAAAATGGTGGTGAGACGCCGAGCGCGGTATGTCCGCAGGAGTAGTTTTAGTTGGAGCGTGCCTTTGAAGCATGGCCCCTATGTCCCGGCTTTGTTCTGCGGCTTGTGGTCGCTGTGACCGGCGGCCCATGGCTGGTGTACGTGCAGATTGGTCTGATCTCTGGGAGGAGGCTTCGTTCCGCGCTTGTCGCGCTTCGTAGCCGCTGAGTATTTTCTCCAGGTCTGGGAGTGTTAGCGTGGGGTAGGCCCCGATTTTCCGCCTCCGTTTCGGCTGGGTGGAAGCCGCTAAGAAGGGCATCTATCGCCTCGGGAGGAGGTAGGGAGTCCAGCTGGAGGCTGGTGGAAGCTGGATTGGCTGAGGGTAGTGAGATTTTCTGCAGATTGTGCCAGTTGACAGAGGAGCCTGTCGGAATGGCGTCCGTATAGCTCGATGGTCAAGCTCCGCCCCTATATTTTGTCATTTTTACAGGTGGTTTCTAACATTTGACTTTATTAAATATGACTGTCGATGCTGTATGAGGTCTCTGCTTCCCTTCATGGGATTCATGTACTCTGATGACATGATTTTTTCAAATTAAAAAAACATAGTAAACATTTCAAGTATGCAATACATTATTAGCTAGTGTTGCAGGTTGTAGAGAAAAAGATGAAATAAAAACAGTATATATAAATAAAGATAGAAGGATAGATGATTAGAGTTTGATGGACGTGTAAGGGTTATTTGTGTACAGTGAGGGAAAATGACAAAGAAATGATCAGTCTATAATATTAATGGTAGGTGTATTTGAAACAGTGAGAAACAGAATAAAGACAGGAAAAAAAACTAAATACAGAAAAATGCATGTCAAAAAAAGTTATAAATTGATTTGCATGCCAATGAGTGAAATAAGTATTTGAACCTCTATCAATCAGCAAGATATCAGGTTCCCAGGCATGTTTTATACAGGTAACTAGCTAAGATTAGGAGCAGTCTCTGAAAGGGAGTGTTCCTAATTTCAGCTTGTTACCTGTATAAAAGACACCTGTCCACAGAAGCAATCAATCAATCAATCAGATTCCAAACTCTCCACCATGGCCAAGACCAAACAGCTGTCCAAGGATATCAGGGACAAGATTGTAGACCTACACAAGGCTGGAATGGGCTACAAGACCATTGCCAAGCAGCATGGTGAGAAGGTGACAACAGTCGGTGCGATTATTCGCAAATGGTAGAAACACAAAATAACTGTCAGTCTCCCTCGGACGTGTGCTCCATGCAAGATCTCACCTTGTGGAGTTTCATTGATCATGAGAACGGTGAGGAATCAGCCCAGAACAGCACGGGAGGATTTTGTTAATGATATCAAGGCAGCAGGGACCATAGTCACCAAGAAAATAATTGGTAACAGACTACGCCGTAAAGGACTGAAATCCTGCAGCACCCGCAAGGTCCACCTGCTCAAGAAAGCACATGTACAGGCCCGTCTGAAGTTTACCAATGAACATCTGAATGATTCAGAGGAGAACTGGGTGAAAGTATTGTGGTCAGATTAGGCCACAAATCAAGCTTTTTGGCATCAACTCAACTTGCTGTGTTTGGAGGAGGAGGAATGCTGCCTATGACCCCAAAAACACCATCCCCACCGTCAAAAATGGAGGTGGAAACATTATGCTTTGGTGGAGTTTTTCTGCTAAGGGGACAGGACAACTGCACCACATGAAAGGGACGATGGACGGGGC
This sequence comes from Pelobates fuscus, assembly GCF_036172605.1. Lineage (NCBI taxonomy): Eukaryota > Metazoa > Chordata > Amphibia > Anura > Pelobatidae > Pelobates > Pelobates fuscus. The sequence continues at coordinate 216,098,344 of NC_086322.1, forward strand.
CATGTACCATCAAATTTTGGGTGAGAACCTCCCTCCCTCAGCCAGGGCATTGAAAATGGGTCGTGGATGGGTATTCCAGCATGACAATGACCCAAAACACACAGCCAAGGCAACAAAGGAGTGGCTCAAGAAGAAGCACATTAAGGTCCTGGAGTGGCTTAGCCAGTCTCTGGACCTTAATCCCATAGAAAATCTTTGGAGGGAGCTGAAGGTTCGAGTTGCCAAACGTCACCCTCGAAACCTTAATGACTTGGAAAGGATCTGCAAAGAGGAGTGGGACAAAATCTCTCCTGAGATGTGTGCAAACCTGGTGGGCAACAACAAGAAATGTCTGACCTCTGTGATTGCCAACAAGGGTTTTGCCACTAAGTAATAAGTCAAAGGGGTCAAATACTTATTTTGCTCATTGACATGCAAATCAATTTATAACTTTTTTGAGGTGTTTTTCTGGATTTTTTGTTGTTGTTCTGTCTCTCACTGTTAAAATTATAATTTCTTTGTCAGTGGGCAAACGTTCATATTCAGCAGGGGATCAAATACTTTTTTTCCCTCACTGTAGGCTGTTGGTTAGGTTTCGGCAATATTATATATATTTATTGTACCCCGTGTGTAGCTTGGTAGGGATTTGCATCCACTCTGGTCTTGTTTCCTGCCTTGTCGGAGGGCCAGGATCGGGATTCTTATTACTGGGTGTAGGGGCACATGTTATTCCCCCTCCCAGCTACCTTTTCCCATAGAACCCCCAATCACCAGCCATCCACAGTTCCCAGATTATTTCGGATGATTTCATTGTACCTATAACTTGCGCTGTCAGGTTGTCCATAATTTGTGTGTCATTCATTTTATGGATTTTGGTCACTTCCTTTCTGTGGGTTGCCATTTCACTTTTTTAATTTACTTTTTGATACTTTTTTACCTGGCTTCTGAGTTTTATCTTGTTCCAGTGAGGCATTACACCAAAGAATCCTATGTGGGGATTATACCACTCAAGCCCTATATATTGAGCAGTCCCTCTGCTCATGTAAATGTAAGTAACCACTTTATATTTTATTTCTATACTCCTGAATTTAAAATAGAGAACACTATTGCTGTTCCTTTTATATTTCATGTGACCCTCCTTCAGACAAGTCATCATCTCAAGTATCCTATAAGTGGTGATTATACCACTGTACACACTTCATACTAGAGCTAGTTCCTTAGCTCTTTAAAACATGAGTAGGATCATATCAGAATTTTTACCAGTTGCTATCTGCTTGCTGAATATACTGCACCATTAGTTGTTTCTTTTATCTCCACATACGGATTTTAAGAACACTCCTACCTCATAGAGCGGCTTCCCATCCATAGAATTATCGTTGGCTTTAAGTCTAATTTTCAACAGACTCTCCTGAACTTTATCTTTGGAACTCTCAATTTTTTATTTTTACTTTTTATTTTATTTACTTCTACATACTCTATATGTGATTTATCTGTTTTTAGTACTTATATATTGGCACCGCCTACCCCCCACCTTTTCTCTACTGGTTTGTCATTGAAATCAATGTCTGTCTGGGTGTCAACCATCATTCATTGTTAGCAGTCGGTTTTCTTTAGAAAAAGGAAAGGAGGAGAATCTATAATTATTAAAGTGACACATAAATACACTTTGTTTTATTAATAATAATAATAATAATACATTTGACAAGACATTCTATACTCACTAAAAATAGACGGAAATACTAATTAGTATGCAGCATGATCAGGTGGGGCAGTGCTCTCAAGCAGTGACACAGGTAACTCATTTATAGAAGAATAAAGTATTTCTTTTGAAAATGGCAGTAGAAGCTAGGCAAATGGAACTTGTATTTATTTATTTTCTATTTTTTTTTTTTTTATTATTCACAGGATGATAAGGGGTTTCTGTCCAACCTGCCTCTGTCGACTACTGGCAGTATCTTCACCATCTCCCTTACTCTGCCTAAGTGTGATGTTAGTAGTAGTGGTTGTGCAGGTGTTGCTTCATACCGGCACTAGTGAGATGACCTTTCACTCGACTTCTACTCACAGCCTTCTTGGAAGCACTCAAAGTGATTACACTGTTTGCTTTGTTGGTGACACAGCCCATTTAACCATTTGCATTGTGTCTTCTGAAGATGCAGGTGGATTTAGATGTGGCAGTGGAGGTTGTCACAACACTGTTGTTACACTAGCATTTGGTTGATTAATGCTAACATAAATGTTGGTGGTACCGGTAAGTTTGAACTTCAATATGGTGGTATAAGTGGTGGTGCTGGTCATAGTAACATTGACATTGGCTGTGCTACATGTGCCAGTGGTAGCAGGTGAAGCTGATGTCTCAATCGGATGAGACAATTCCACAGCAAATACTGATGCACAAGATGCATGAGGCACGTGCACACTACTTGCCAGAGAAGATACTGGGCTGCTGCCCTGTCCCCTCCAGACTCTCCTCTTCTAATTCTTCTAGCTCATCATACTCATAGTTGAGTAGCTCCAAGGCCATAGATAAACATACTGTGTCTGCAGTGGTGGGAAAAAGAGTTGTCATAATCAAATCTTGAACTAACTGTGGGAGGAGTTACAGTGTCAGTGGAAGCACCAGCACAATTTGATCATGTGTAGAAACCGATTGCCCACTGGGTGTTGAATTAGACATATATTACATGCTGTTAATCCAACCATCCTGAGACTAAGTTCTACTAATATAGCTGATGGCGGCGGTGGTAGTGGGGACAATGGAGGGGGAGGTGTCAGCAGGTTCATGGATGAGAAAGAAGTGTTACAAATTAAATGTAGAGGCAAGTGGGAACTGTCTGTTACCAATGTGGCAAAACATTTGATTAAAAGGTCTATTATTACTGCATTAAAAAAGAAAAAAGGGTTGCACTCAATCATAAAAATCACAGGGTGCTAACGGAGCATGGGCCAGCATACCCCATTAATCAGATATCAAAATAAATAATCTCAGGCACTCAATGTGATAACTTCAACCAGAGTTAATAAACCAAAATAAAATATATTTTCTTAAATATGTTCTTTTTATTGTGGTTTAAAAAAAAACAAAAAAAAACAGTTTTGTATATTTTTTATCCTAAATAGTTCTCTAACTCTATCCCCCATGTACAAGTTCTTCTCACTCATATGAACATGCTTTTAGGACCATTATATATGCAAGAGGTGTAGTAATAATTATGTTTAAAGGAACACTATAGTCACCTAAATTACTTTAGCTAAATAAAGCAGTTTTAGTGTATAGATCATTCCCCTGCAATTTCACTGCTCAATTCACTGTCATTTAGGAGTTAAATCACTTTGTTTCTGTTTATGCAGCCCTAGCCACACCTCCCCTGGCTATGATTGACAGAGCCTGCATGAAAAAAAAACTGGTTTAACTTTCAAACAGATGTAATTTACCTTAAATAATTGTATCTCAATCTCTAAATTGAACTTTAATCACATACAGGAGGCTCTTGCAGGGTCTAGCAAGCTAGATACAGGGTAGCAGGGGATAAGAAAATCTTAATTAAACAGAACTTGCAATAAAGAAAGCCTAAATAGGGCTCTCTTTACAGGAAGTGTTTATGGAAGGCTGTGCAAGTCACATGCAGGGAGGTGTGACTAGGGTTCATAAACAAAGGGATTTAATTCCTAAATGGCAGAGGATTGAGCAGTGAGGCTGCAGGGGCATGTTATATACACCAAAACTGCTTCATTAAGCTAAAGTTGTTCAGGTGACTATAGTGTCCCTTTAATATAGCTATTGGCGCTATTTACAATTTAAAAAAACATTTGTTTAGCTGTAAATGCTATGGTTTTGTATACAGATGTGTATACATTACCTTTTCTATAGTAAGATGTAAGCTTGTCTCCAAATATATTGAAATTTCAGTGGGAGTATTTTAAAGACCCATTTAAACTGCATAAATAAAGCATGGAGGGCAGAGGGAACAACCATTCAAAGAAGTAATACCAATGCATAATTTGAATGTATTGTTTAATGCTGTGTGATACATGTTTTTAATGCAATGTTTATCTTGCATCATAAACCTATAACAATAACCTTAATTAGCAAATCTTAATTAGCTTATTGATTGTTAAGTCAGTCTACTATTCAGTTGTTAGTTTAGTTGCCATTTGTTTCATTTTGATGTGTTTTTGTATAAATAACTATAGAATTGTTGATGAAAAAAAATGACCAAAAATGACCAAGGTCACACACAGTGAAGTGATTATTAAATGTATGGATAAAACCTCTGATTTATTTTTTTTCAAGCCCAGGACGATGTAGCATACATAGCAATTTGTGATAAACAACAGGCTACAACAAATGGGTTACAAAATCTTGTTTTTGCTGTGTTCTATTTAGCAAAGCAGTACAAAGTGCTAAAATCAGGAAAAATAAGCATTGTGGCAGAAATGGGTAATTCAATCTCTTTGCTTAACATTTCAACACAAAATATGTGTAGGCGGTCCACAGTTGTGTCAAGAAAACCAACTATTTATGCAGTTAAAATGAACTGCTTTTATAAAGCTTAAAGGGACACTCCAGGCACCCAGACCACTTCTGCCCATTAGAGTGGTCTGGGTGCCAACTCCCACTACCCTTAACCCTGCAACTGTAATTATTGCAGTTTTCATAAACTGCAATAATTACCTTGCAAGGTTAACTCCTCCTCTAGTGGCTGTCTACAGGGCCGGTGCAAGAATTTTTAGGTACACAGGCGGAGATGCATTTTGCCGCCCCATCACTCCCTTGATGTATACAGAGGCGCCACTTACAAACACAAAGATTATTGCTTTGGACTGGGTATTCCTCATTTACCTTGATCCTGGGCATTAACATTCACAGTATTGTGTGTTGTGTATGAGTTAATCCCAGAGATCCACAGCAAAAAAAAACTAAAATGTATTTTTTGAGTGTATCACAAATCGGAGCTCCACACCTATAAAAATGAATGTGCATTTTGTATAACACTATCACAGAGCTCCACTATAATAAACCTCATAATAATGTAATGTAATGTGTGATGGCTGTGTTTGGTTTGTGTGTAATATGTTTTATGTGTTGGCTGTGTGTAGTGGGTGTTTAATTCATATAATAAAAATATGTTTTACCTCTACTCCTGTTTACTTTTTTTTGTATTGAGGGAACTAAATTCCCTGGTGGCCTGGTGGTAAAACGCATGTCCTGTACTTATGACTGGTGCACTGCAGACCCCTCCTTCTAGTCTGGTGCTTGTTATGAGTCAAAGTTCAGGCTAGGAATCCCAGTGTGAGTGCATTGACTCTATAACTGGGCACCAAAACCATGAGACAGTAATTATAATAGTCTGCACCAGACACAGGTGCATACCATGCACTCCACCTACGGCTCACAAGGAATTAAATTTTTATTTATTAAATTGTTGATCTTGTAATATATTGAAAAAAAAAATTTAAACAAAGGGAACAAAATGCTAGAGAGACGGGGCATTACAATGACACAAGGGAGAGTAACAAAGTTACTGGGACAGAGTAACTCAAAGTTGGGGGACAGAGAGTAACAGGGAATTATGGGGCAAAGTGATAGCAGGGTTGGGGATTAGGGGGACAGAGTGACAGGGCTAGGCGGACAAGGGATTAGGGAGACAGAGTGACACACGACTAGGGGGCAGGGTATTAGGGGGACAGATTAGCACAGGGCTATGCGGACAGGGGATCAGGGGGACAGAGTGACACAGGGCTAGGGGGACAAAGTGATACATGTCTAGGGAAGCAGTGTATTAGGAGGATAGAGTGACACAGGGTTTATTGGGCAGGAGATTAGGAGAAAGAGTGACACAGGGCTAGGGGGCAGGGAGACAGTGACCCATGGCTAGGGCAGGGAATTATGGCTACAATGACACAGGGCTAGGGTGACAGAGTGACACAGGGCTACGGGGGCAGGGGATTATGGGGGTAGGGATTGGGGGACAGTGAAATAGTAATATGGGGCAGGGATTAGGGGGACAGAGTGACACAGGGCTAGGGGGCAGGGGGACAGAGTGACACAGGGTTAGGGGATTAGTGGGCCAGTGACACAGGTCTAGGGGGCTGGGGGATATAGTGACAAAGGGCTAGAGTGCAGGGGTTTAGTGGGGCAGTTACACAGACCTAGAGGGCAAGGGGACATAGTGACATAGGGCTAGGAGGCAGGGGTTTGGTGGGGAGGTCACAGGCCTAGGGTGCAGGGGGATATAGTGACACAGGGCTAGGGGGACAGTGTGACACAGTGACACAGGCCTAGGGGGCAGGGAGGACACAGGGCTAGGGGTGACACAGGGCTAAAGGGCAGGGGTACAGAGTGACACAGAGCTAGGGGGCATGGGATTAGTGGGGCAGTGACACATGCCTAGGGGGCAGGGGGACAGTGACACAGGGCCAGGGAGAAGGGGGGCATAGTGATACAGGGCTAGGGGGACAGTGACACAGGGCTAGGTGGCAGGGGATTAGTGGGACAGTGACACAGGCCTAGGGGCAGGGGATTAGTGGGCAGTGACACAGGCCTAGGGGGCAGGGGGACATAGTGACACAGGGCTAGGGGGACAGAGTGATACAGGGCTAGGGGGACAGAGACACAGGCCTAGGGGGCAGGGATTAGTGGGGCAGTGCCTAGGGGGCAGGGGGGCATAGTTACACAGGACTGGGGGGGCAGAGTGACACATGGCAGGGGATTAGTGGGGCTGTGACACAGTGCTAAGGGGATTAGGGGTACAGTGACACAGGGCTAGTGGTCAGGGAATTATTGGGACAGACTGAAACAGGGCTTAGGCAAACAATGACAGGGAATTAAAGACTCTAACCTCACTCTGTCTCACATTTCCCCCTAATCCCCTGTCAGAGCTATAGGGGATCAAAGTGACACACAGCTAGAGGAATGGGGTAATGAGGGGGTTAATTTAAAAAATTTACATGCTGCTCTCCTTACCTGCTCACTGGTGATGCTGCCAGGCCCATCAACAGCTCTGTGTGTGTCCTGTCCAGGTGCAGCAGTGACTCAATGCAGGGAAGCTGCACACTGGGCCTGAGTTCCGTTCAGCTGAGACCGCCGGGGAGTTGGAATGCAGGGAGGAGGAAGCCCCGCCCATCATACTACTCTGACATATCAGAGCAGCACTGGGAACCGGGCAGCAAATCAGGAGCAGGAAATATTTTTAAAATGTGAGTCACAGGCAAAGGGCCCAGGATTCGGATTTTGCGCCCCCCCTCTTGTTGCGCCCTAAGGCGGCCGCCTGTGCCGCCTTATGGATGCGCCGGCCCTGGCTGTCTACTAGACAGCCACTAGAGGGCACTTCCTGGTCCATAGCACAGGTGAATGAAAAAAAAATACAGCTAGGAAAGGGAAATACTTGTGTTGCTGCATTAATTGTGTCAGACACAGGGGAGTAAAGGTGAAAAGAAGCACACAAAAAGGGTAATAGCGGTAAGAGGTAAAAGGCACACAAGGGGCACACTATTAAGAACACATGAGGTAAGAGGGGGATTCAAAGACACACCTTGTACATTAGAGACAAGGGGGTTAAAAGCAATACAAGAGAGTAAGAGTTTTTTTTTTTTTTAGACACACACAAGTTGGTGAAGTTGTTTAACAACACACAAAAAGGGTAAGAGAGTTGAGAGATTAACACCACAGGGTGGATGGAGTTAGAAGATGCAGAGATACACAAAATGTTTATAAAGGGGAGTGGTTAATTGACTTGCAGGAACCCCCCTTTTGTTCATCTCTGGTCACTCTATATTTGTAGTGATGCATTGAAATGGCTACAGTCACTACTAAGCATTAGTTAAATGCACATGGCCTATAATGTCTGAAACAACTTTGACCATGGCTTTATTAAATACAGACATTGCTGCATTCAGTAATGAACTAGGACATGTCATATATTAAAAACATGTAACCCTTAGATCTAATGTGGGAAATTGATACAATTGGACAAACACACAGAAATAATAATTTAATAAAAAGTAAAGTTTAATTAAAGTTTAAAGTAACAATTGTTAGTTTAAAATAATTATTTAGAGATTAGTTTTTACTACATACATATTTATATTATCTATTTATTATTAATCACATATTATTCATACATACTTTCTTGACTTTACATGTCAATAATTGCAGACTAATATCTCTCAACAATGTTAGATGTTTTTTCCCCATCAGATATCCTTTTTTGTTTTTAACTCTTTTTGAACATATAAGAGGTATATATAATATTAAACAAATTCTCTTTTCTGTATTTGACAGACAGAAAATACTGATGACCCTTACCCATTTCTTTAAGGATAGTAAAAAGAAATCGATAAAGGTGCAGTGTTTTCCCACCCTTTTCTCAACCCTAGTAATGACTATACACAAGGTCACAAGCCTTTGGAGAAAGAAATTCAGTGAGGTCTTTGAGGTAGGATACAATATCAGAATACAAATAAGCTGTAGTATAACAAGTAGATGCCATTTCCTACATTTTATTTACAAGAGTTAACAAATGCTCCATGTTACTTATAAAATTCAACTGCTGGTACAATAAATTCACAAGGCTTTAATAAAGGTTAGCTGTTTATTTTTTTTTCAATAAAGTATTAAATGTGGATCATTATAGGGACACTATAGTCACCATAAAAATTACAGCTTAGTGTTGTTGTTATTGTTTCTATAGCCTGTCCCTGCAGGTTACCTAATGTAAACACTGCCTTTTTTTTAAGAGAAATAACAGTGTTTACATTACTGCCTAGTAACACCTCTTGCGGCAGTCAGTCAGAGGGCCACTGGAGGTTCTTCCTGTGTCAGTGCTGCATGAAGTCATTGAGTGTTCCCCATATTTAATAAATGCATCTCTAAGAGGAAGTGCTGATTGGTGCAGTGTGGTGTTTTACCGCTCATACACAATAGCCTCCCAATGCTTTTCTATGGGACGTTTGATGATCTCAGCCACAGAGGTGGAGCGAGGCAGGATTAGCCACGGCAAGACTGGCATGGTGCGGGGAAATAGGTGACTAAAATCACCTTTCTACTGTAAAGAGAGGGGATGGGATACCTAAATTGTTTTTTTTACCACTACAGTGTCATGAATATATGTATAGTGGTCCTTTAAGTTATTAAATCATGCTTAAGAAGATGTGTTTTAATTCCATGGTATAATTGAGTTCTACTGTGATTGTTACTTTACAGCAGGAGGTAGTGGGCAGAAATCTGTCAAGTGACAACTAATTAATTAACTAACTAACACAAGTCCCTTCCATAACTTAATAGGGGTAAGCTAAGAATTAGACTTGAAGATTTGTTGCATCTGAACTAAAATTTGTAGAATCTGGGCTGATCGGGTAAGCGTTCAAATTCACAAACTCCGTGCCAAAAAGTAGTCACATCATGAACCAAATGAAATGTGCAATGGCCAAAAATAATCTATACTTATGTATTTAATAAATATATAAATATAGATTTTTTTTATTGCTCTTCCTGATTTTCCCTCTATTGGTTACTTTTTTATGAATCATTTGCCTGTAAATGCTCCGTTCAGTGTATATTTTATATTTTATATCTATATATATATATATATATATATATTGCATTACACTGATTGGCCCATTTTCACATCCCCACTGAGCAAACATTTGGGCCATTTATCCCATGGGCGGTAGGAGTTTTAATATTGATAACAGGAAGACCTAATGTCTTCCCTGACCCGAGTAGGGGGCTCTAATTTTGATAAATGAGGGTGACCTAATTCCCCACAGCTTCCTCCAATGGGCAGTGGGTCTTGGCTTTAAATATAGAAGGAGGAATATGCACCTCCTAAAAATTATGTCTACCCCACCCTTTGATTTACTAGGTGTATCCAGGCCCCTCATCCCCACCCTAATTTTTTTTAAAAATGGCCCACCCTCTCACTCTAATAATAGTGGGGGAGGGGGAATAAAACTAATACCTGTAAAAGAAAAAAAAAAATCACACTTATCATTAGATGTGGTCTATCTATATCCATCATCTTTTCTTTAGCCTCAAAAAGTGGATCGCGGGGGGGCAGAGCCTGACCGCGAGCGAGAGCAGTCGCCATCTCACGGAGCTCCGTGGGTCCTAGCCGAAAAAAGCTTGAATTTGAGGGATTAAACCCTTCGCCCTACCTGCAATAGGCCGTTAACCTACGGAGTGTGAGAACCGGGGACGATCTATGCCTTTCATCCAGCCGGCGAGAGTCAAGCGGCAGAAACGCAAACCCGGGGCCTACACACACTCACGGAGCCCGACCTGGTCAGACCTGCTGGATTGCTGGCAGCCTCACGGGGACCCGGAGGCTGAGGACTTCGCTGACACCCTCCAACTACCCTCCACACAGATGGGCAGACGATCACAGAAGGCCCCCCTGGAGCCACAACCAGGTTCCAGAGACATAGGGGCCTTACTGCAGCGAAACCAGGCAGCTAAGATGGCGGACAAAGCAGATCACAGACCAGCAATAACTCCTGCAGAGTCTGCTCGCCCAGACCCACTACCAGAGCAGGTACCGGGCACAGCTGAGAATGTGGATGGATCGGCGCCGGTCACTCAGCGGGATTTCCACAACCTGGTACAGGAAATCAAGTCCCTCCTGGCAGACATACAGGCGGTGGACACTAGGGTGAAGGCCTCGGAAGAGGATATAGTCACACTTAAGCAGGGACTCTCAGATCTCCAAGCCACAGTCTTGACCATGCAAACGCATCAACAAGCACTCTCACTTCATTACACAGCCCTAGATGTCAGATCTCGGCGAAACCACCTGAAAATTAGAGGGATCCCTGATACAATCACGCCGGACGAGCTACCTCATTATATGAGGCGCCTGGTGGCCTCCATACTGCCCCAGCCCCAAGCCAAGAAATTCTCTATAGACGGGATATACCGCCTGCCAGCGGCAGGTGGCACTACCTCTACCTTGGTGAGGGATGTGATCGTCCGCTGCTCCACCTCACAGGATAAAAGGCTCCTGATGACAGCAATGCATGGCAAGACGCCACTACCCTTTGAAGGGTCCAACCTCTCATTCTTCCAGGACCTTACGAGGTTCCCCCAGGTTCTTGGTGGTCACTCATAAAGGGACTGTCCATAAACTTTCTTCGCTAGCCGAGGCGCCTCAATTTTTCAAAGCCCTGGGTATCCAGGTCCCGCAGACCCACCCGGAACGACACTCCGGAACCAAAACTACGGTACCCTCTACGACCATGGACCACCCGACTCTACGATCTGAAACCTGAATACCCCAGGGGACACTCCAATATCATGCACAAGGCTCATGCACAACTGTTTAGCTCTGTTAAACCCTGTTATTCTGTTATTCTTATAAGCATAACTATAAGGCTCCTAGGTTGACATGACAGCGACAATACACCCACTACAGACGCACTCTCGTAATATCATAATAGGGCGCAGCCTAATAGGACTGTACAGACATCATGCACACGCCATAGACTGCACTCAACACCCCCCCCGCCACCCCCTTGGTTAGGGGCGCATATAGAAGACGGCCTGACTCCATCACCTTGAATTTGACACACTTGACTACACAGCCGATCTCCCTAAGCCAACCATACCCCCATGACTACATATTAATGCACACGGAACTGGCGCAAGGACACATACCACTACTCTGACTAATGTGAAAGCTTATCTTGTATATCTATGTATCCCCCACCCTTCCTTTCTATTCTGTAACCCAAAATGCGTTGATATGAAAAAAAAAGAAAAATGTTTTTCAATAAACAGAGATTGACAAAAAAAAAAAAAAAAAAAGTGGATCGCAAGAAAAATAAAACTCATGATGCAATAAAAATAATTTATATGAGCCACATGTGGGCTCGGTTTAGAATGAGCTTGCAAGACAGAAAAACCCTTTATAAGCTTTCTCATGCTATGCAAATTCAGTCAGAAAGATCCTAAGTCCCCCTGGTTCAGTTAATCTATGTACCTCTCACATTATTATTTAATTAGTGCCATGCAGTAGGGTACAGGACACTATGTCCCCACGCCCCATTTTAGTATTTTTTTTTTTTATAATTCTTTATTTTTACTGTGCAAGAAAGTTACAAGCATAGGAGAAGTGCCACATCAGCATGCATAGATTAGTCAACAAAATATTAAAATTAACACGTGGAAACTGCACATTTTTTGGTATTATGTTGGAACATGGTAGGCACAATTTTGGTGCATAGTGAAGAGGACACAGTAAGCATTTGTCAGTAAATAATAAACAATAATGAAACAACAGGCTAGGCTAACTGACAGCATGTGAATGATTAGCCAAGATAGTGTCGATATGTGTATGCATTTTAAACAGCTTAAAGTCTCGCTTTGTTGAGTATCAAGATGAGCATAACCGGCATATAAAACATAGTGAGATATCCTGTTTGGGTACAGTGTTATGTGTGCTGTAACTGGCTGGTCTAATAAGGGAGCAAGGAAGATTACTGTTAAGTGAGCGTCCAATTATATCGGCATATACATAAAGTAAGTCCCACTCTATCCGTCAGGGAAGGGACTGGTAAAGGAAAATATTAACTTCAGCCGATGCCCAGGGACGGGAGGCTGTTAGCAGGTAGGTGCTTAAGTCCGCTGGAAGCCGTTTTGCTCGCCGGCGTGCAGGGCGGTACAGCCTCTTGGACATGCATTCTCCAGGGTGCTGTGGGTGTACGGTGGGGTGCTGGAGTAAGTCTCTGCGGTCTCTTGTACTCCAGGTGGTGAGTGCAGGTCGTCCGGAGGGAGATGAAATTGCTTAGGGGTAGTTCCTGCTGGTGGGTACGACGCCTCACCGCTGGTCCTGGTTTGCGGCTACAGGGTTTGTATCAGGTCGCCCGCCTCCTCCTTCCCGCCTTTTTAACTTTGTTATTACCGCAGCCAGGAGCCGCGCGTCTTTGCTGGGCCTGTCCCTGGGTTGCCGCTGGTGGGGTTTCCGCTCCTGTGCCTCCCTGGTAGTAGATTTTAGCCCAGAAGGCTGCAAACAAGCGATCCAGCCTTTCTTCTAGGGAGAGTTGCAGATGATTGTTCAGGGGGTTACATGTGGTGTCCGCCATGATTGTTGGTGCCGCTCCGGTAATATGGGACAGGCACCATTGTAGTCTTGCCACTTTGTCACAGGCTTAGATTGCCAAGATATCCCTCACTGGCGGGGGGGGGGGGGAAGTGAGTATGCCGGGGAGACCTCCAGCTGAGTCGCTACTGTCAGCGTGGGGATCGGCCGCCTCCCTCGCCTTGTCCGAGTAGGCCTCTGGTCTATCCCCGGTTAGAAGCCGCTGATTGCAGTTGAGATGCTTGGTGCCCGATTCTGACGTGTGGGGCTTCTTTCTCCAGGTTGTTTAACCCACGATTAGATAGGTTTTTGCCCCGTTTTTGTCTGATTATGAGCATTTTTGGCACAGAGCTCTTCTCCTGTGCGACCTCTCAGCATGGTAGCTTGGCTCCGCCCCCCATTTTAGTATTTTAATTAGAGTCCTACCAAGGTATTGCTGAGTCTGTAGTCTTTTATGACAGTGAGCGCCACTAGCTGCTCGCTTTTTAGCACACATGCTAAAGATAGAAAACCTCCCTTGTACTAATGTAATGGTCATGTTGACGCTCCCTAAGTTTATTTAATTTTATTTGGCTTTATTTTTATATTAACTATTTAATAGTGGCAGCTGACCTTGGCTCGCAATGCATGATTAACCCTTGCACCACAGAGGTGTCTAATGCAGTCGATATTCCGTTTTTCAACCAAACAGAGCCAACATATCGCCTAGCAAAATTTTCAACTTGGAAAAAAAAAATCAGGAGAAACAAACAATATCACTGTGCACAAGTCTAGTGCAGAGTGCTCAGAGAGCATTCTGTAGTATAAAGCATTCCCTATGCTGATGTCAACAAGGGAACGTCTCTGTGATGTCAGAAAGGGACCCCCTTTGCTGAATTCAGGAAGATATTCCCTTTACTGAAATCATCCAGGGATTCCCTTTGCTGATATCAAATTCCATGTTATTCCTAAATCTAATCCTAACACTACTGCTATTATTTGTACTAGGATTAGGGTAAGTGTTAGCTAAAGGATTAGGGCTAGGATTCGAAGTAGGTTTAGGATTAGGGTTAGTGTTAGGGTTAAGATTAGAATTAGGATTATTAATTGAAATTAGGTAAGGCGGAATCCATGTGCTGAAATCAGCAAGGGAATCCATCTACAGAAATCAACAAAGCAATTTCTTTGCTAACATCAGCAGAGGGAATCCTTTTAACAAAATTGTTGGAGTTAGGATTAGGGCTAGGATTGATGCTAGGATTAGGATTACTATTTTTCAAAGGTATACATTGGATATATTGTTATACTCAGCAGATATACTGGAAAGGGAATTTTGTTATAGTGACACTTGAGAATTACACTTAAAAATGCTAAAATTAAATTTAATACCACAGTTTTTAAAAATAATTAGTTAATCATAAAAAGCCCCAATGGTGTCCACATTTACAAATGTTATGGATTCATGGACTGATTAAAATCTTTTAACTAATAAAATGCCACAAAATGCACCATGTTCACTTTAGTAAAAATAAAAATTAAACTCCACATTTATGGTACCTGTGCCATAGGAAAGGAACTTGTTCAGTAGACCAAATTCCAATATCAGTAACACAGAGACCTCAGCACATGGCAATGTGATATGATGGCGGTTTTCTTCAGATGTCAAGCAGGATGTTTGATAGCTGTATAAAATTACCATTATACCACATTGTCAGATACTGAGGTTTTTTGTCTTCCCATCTTCAATTTGCCATTTTTTTTTTTTAATTGCAGTGGGCAGGTTATGAATTCAGTCCTGTATTTTCACAAACACTTGACAAGGGCATGCAAAGGGCTTTTATTATTTACTTGGGTGATAAAGCTGAGCACAGTTTAGTGTTTTATTACAGTAGCACACATCAAGTTTACAAAATAAACCATTTTAATTGCAATGTCCTTTTAAAAAAAGTGGAAAATAAATTTGTGCAAAATTGCTGTATAATAAGGCTCAAAAAATATAGGAGATGCAATTGGGGGAGGGACTGTAGTGGGGCATAGGGGCTGCAATTGGGGGGTTACTTACTCAGTAGTAATGCGACTGTCTGGAGTGTCTACTCCGCTTGCTCCCTCAGCCCCTCTGCAAACTGCAGTCTTAGCCAGTTAGCTAAGGTGGCACACCTCACGTGTACCTGCACTGTCCGCTCTGCTCACTTCCTAGTTCCTCTGCAGTGTCCAGGCAGGGTAAGGTGTGGCTGCACTGTCTGCTCCGCTACCCCCTTACATCCATGTCTCTTCTTCCACCCCTTCCCTTCCTGCCTCTCCCCCATTTCCATCCCTGTCTCGACCCCTTCTATCCATTGCCCTTTCCCTCTTCTATCCATATTTCCCCCATTACATCCCTGCCTCTACCGCCATTTAATCTGTCTCCTTTCCATCCATGTCTCCCTTCTATCCATGCCTCTCCCCATGTCTCCTTCCCCCATCCACCATTTATGTCCCCCCTTCCATCCATATCTCCTTCCCCCCTTCCAGCAATACTACAAGCTAGTCCTCAAGTGTTTTATTGAAGAAAAAATACATCATTTACAGATGCAAAATAAATGTACACATATAGAAATTATAGCTTGATATTAATATTAAATGAGTTTCTCTGGAATCTATTCATTTGCTCATGTATACATGTTATTATCCAACTCAGTACTATTTATTTTATTGACCTTGGAAGCATGAAATAGTCTTGTCCCTGCTAGGAATCAAACCAAAACCGCTGAGGTTTGAACAAGTATTAAAGACCCTGCTGCATTAGCAATCTCAGTAATAAAGCTTTAAACAGATTAAACCAGGGCTCCTTAACATTGGCACTCTCACATTCAAAGATTTATACCACAGGGCACATTTTCATGATAGATGGCTTTCCACTATTTACTTGATATATGTTAATCAGTATTACTTGCTGACATAAAAAAACAAAAAAACTTGTCAATCTAGAATCTACCCAAATCATATATGACATGCAGAGTGGTTCAGGAATATAATTCTGCTTGTCAGTTGTTAACATTACTGTTTTTTGTTCTTTAAAAAGGTTTACAAGTCACAGTTAATAAGCAGTAGAAAATATCCAGTAGACCTGTGCGTAGTCTCACACTCTGTATCAATACACAATAATGAACTTGATCCATTGACAAAGGAATTACAAGATAACAAATCAAGGTAGCGAGTAAGAAGTCTTAAATGGTTGGAGCTCAATATATAAAAAAGGTTGTTTACCAACAAAAGCATCACTTCACAGAGATCAGAATGCTGTAATAACACAAAATAAAAAATTGTCTTATGTCAGACATAAAGGAAGGCAGATAAAGAAGAAGGAACATTTGAAACATGCTAAAGGACAAATGCATGAATGTTAACAGAACATCTACATAAAATGCATGTGTCTCCAACTGTATTGGTTTGTTTGAGGATCTCAGGCAACAGATTCTGTGGGATGACTTTTGGTATTAATGATATAGATACATACAATGTTCTTTATCTATAAAACAGGCAACACACTCAATAAGGACTACTTTGTCTCAGTATTTTTTTTGCCACCTGACACTGCTTGACACTGGGCAGAGCTACAGCCATCAAGCCTTGTAATATCCCGCAGTGGTCACCAGTGACGGCTGCAGGGAAATTAGCACTCTCTTTCTATGTAGGATCCCACGGTCTTGCGTGATCCTACATAGATCTAATGCTATACTATCACACATGCAAAAGAGAACAGCAGTGATGTCAGCTCCTGGAGTTGAAGCACCATGAGCAGACGATGAGCGGCAGGAAGAGGATGTGAGGTAAGTAAATTTCACCTTTCCTGCCCCCCATGGCCACCGGACCCCCCAGTGATGATATCACTGTTGGTGCTCTTTGCAAGTTCTATAAAGTCCCCAGACGGTGACACATCTACTTTAAATAATTTTTAAAGATTATCTAAATATACTAAATATCACCTGAAAATCGTATACATTAGAATATTACACTGTTGTCTTAATTTCTTTATGTTTCTGCAAATGTATTGTGAATACATAGTTTATATTGCAGTACTATGTAATGCTTATTATTTGTTTTAATTATATTTTCTTAATGCCTTTATGGAATCAAGGACAAAATGCATTAATTTAACATAGTGAATATGTGTGACATGAACATGTAAAAGTGAATAGCATTATTTACTGTGTATGTCCATGCAAAATAATATATTTACCGATGGTGATATTTGTTGTCTGTTTTAACAAACTATAATAAAAACAAAAAAAATAAATAGTTTAATGTCCATACAAGGAATTAAACTCTGGCTGCAAAACCAAATATCATAATTTCACCATTAATCAAACATAATTTCTGCAGAATTACCAGCACTGTTTGTCTATTGAAAAGTCATCCCTTAATACCAGCATTGTAGGTCTCTGCCAAAAATGCATGCTTTTATCTCAGCATTATGAATCTTTTTTGAGAATTCGTATCCAAATACCATCACTGTGTGTATCCATTGTAGCATATTTCAACACTACCACAGGTGCATTAATTACTTGTCCTGTATTCTCATGTCTTCCTTTTTAAATGGGTCTTTTCTGTGCTGTTATTTACAATAATTACATATTTTAGGATAATTTATTGTATTAACACAAGCATTGTGTTAGACCAGCGGTTCCCAAACTGTGCACCTGGGGTGCCATGACTTGCATACAGGGGCGCTCGGAATGTTTCATCAGGGTGCCCATTGTGTGGCCCATTATCTTAGGGTCACCCAATGGGTATTACTGCTTAATTGCTGAATAGGGGCGCAGTCAGGAACCTAGGCCCTCTTAGAGAGCGACCGGGTTCCTAGTATTAGCAGGCTGGGAGGAAGTGACAATCTGCAGAGAGTAAAGGAGGCAGCTGCACAGGCAGATGCAGCATGAGAGGAGAAGAGCATGAAGACTGCGCTGCTCCAGACCCCTTACTCGCATCAGCCAGCAGCAGGACCCCAAGAAAGCCAACCTCCTGGACACACAAGGTAAGCTAACAGGAGGGTGGCTGCAGATATAAAAAAATCACATGTATGTGTTTATTTGTATGTCAACAATATAATGGGGTACAAAGTTCAACACCGCAGACATAGGCTTTTACTTTAACTACTGCAGGGTTATTTACTAAACTGAGAATTCAAAGTGAATTTCAAATTTAAGGCAGACTAGTCGAACCAAAAGCATAGCTGACTTTTTAGGTTCTATGATGCCTTAAATTTTAAGTTCTTTGAATTCACATTAAATTCTCATTTTAGCAAATAAGCCAGTGTGTTTCTAATTTAGCATTTATATACACTTTGTTTTCCACATTAATATGGTGATAGCTTTATCAAATGTTGGTTTTGATTTCTTAACCATTTGGTGAATATTTTTACCTACTCTTTTAATAGAAATACTATGATTGCCTAAAGCTAACTTTAAGAAAAATATAAATCTTTGGAAGACCTATAGCAAAACTGCCTTTTCACCCATCAAATACAGCATGCAGTCTAGTCTTGCTGAGGGCTAAGATATGTCTGATACCAATTATATGTGATAAGAAAATATATTCCAGCTTTGAACACAACATCTTATTCGAGACATGTCATAAAAATATGCTATATATAGCTTTATGGCAGCTAGTAAAGTAAATTACATTTATATTATGCTGGGTGAATGAAATAAATGTCGATAGATAAAACTGATTCTTATGGGTGTAATTCCACCTCAAGTGATCCAATAATTGTAATGTTGGTTGCTTGATCATTATTCATTTTACTGTTTTTTTTTGTATTTATATATTTCTTTATTTTTGTTGAGTGATTACCTCTATATATTGATATTGCTAAATTACCCATTTTTTGCTTATATTACATCTGTTCATTTCTAGAAATGCATGAATAAAATAGGATTTTCCCCGTTTTCTACTATTCCTAACCATAACCCTCTAATAACCCTTTCTTTTATAAATTGATTCTAAAAGTGGAATATTCAGCTATCTTGAGCATTACATTAGTCCAGACTTGTGAGCCATACTCATGAGTGTAATATAGCCCAAACAATGATTTAATAGGTTTGTTCACTTTTGTAAGCAGTTTATTATAGGAACAGACAGAAAATTTACATATAATATTCAATCCACCTTTATATGAAAACCCCAAATAATATCAAAATTACACCTAACCCACAATCCTGCTTTTGGCAGGGCAACAGCCTAATCCATTTAATAATATATAATTCATATAATCATATAACAACACACATTCATTAACTGGATGTGTGACTTTTACTGCACCAATCAGTGTTAGGCAGCAATAGTATATTGGGACAAAGAAAAGGCCCAAAGCCTTGATAAATTTAGCCACATTTTTTAGTAATATTCCTCCAGGCATCCAGGAGGCTCCTCTGATTATAGCCATGACTACAAGTCTAAGGATATACAGTGTGCAAAATGTTTATATACATATGTACATGTACCTTGAAATGTGCTCTTAAGTTCAGGTTTTGTTCCAAGGAGCTAGGACTTGTATATACGTAGCGGGAAATGGGATGTGAATAATAATAACAGGGCCTATCCCAAATACCCCCAATAACGAGAGACACAGAATTTGGATGAAACAGGCCACAGCATTTATTATAACACTGTAGGACTCATCCATCATTTATCAAACGTTATCATTTTAATTAGAATAACCAGAGATAAATACATAAATAAACAATAAATTAACATGTAATTATTAACACATAGTACCCTACAGACTTTTACTTAATTTAAGTGTCCTTGCCAATTAAATTGACCACGTACCTATGCACAAACTTGCCCCAAAGGGTTCTCACCTCCCCCTCGTTTAACCAAATTCCCTTTACCTTTTAATGCTTACCACCAGCCAGCTTCTAGCTCGGTGGGCACGTCCAAGTCAGTTTACCCTACAGAGCAGGGGAGGTTAAGACCTGAACCTTGTCTATATCCTTACACTCAATGTAACATGCCCAAAACCGATTGGCAAGGACATGCCCTCCGCTATCTGTGACATAAAAATTACGACAAAAGAGAAAAGAGGGAGGATGTGAAGGAAGTTGTTTGCTGGCCCGACTCCCAAGAGGCACTGCGGTCAGATGATCCCATTCACCACTCCCAAACACATAACTCCCATACACACTTACAATCAATCACAAGCATCCATATCCGCACTCATACATGTGCCCTTGTCCGCTTAGCTGTGCTATCTCCCCAGGGTCTATCCTGAGCTGAGGTATTGAGGTTTCCATAAATATCTGTATAGCCAAAATGTGTTGTGTGCTATGTCACAAAGTTGGCCACCGTGGTTAAACCAAGCAAAATAAAAATAAGAAAAACATGCTAATTTTGAAATGCCAATACATAGAGATAATCCCTTGAAAAAAAGAAACAGTCAAGAAAATGATACAGTAACACTTGAGATGAATTAACCCTCTATTAATAATTACTAACATTTTGTATCATTATACAGAGATACATGAAGTTATAGGGCTTGCTATTATGAAATGTGGGTTTGCTGTGTTATATGCCTAAAATGACCTCTCAGTTCGTGGCACACCATTGGGGACTCTGGAGACAGGGAGCATCCTGTGGCAGTGAAAATTAGTTGGATTAAATATAATGTCTGCTGCTATAATGCAGTTGTTCAGTAACCCTTTGTTCTTTGATTGTGCCATTTCTCAGTCTTGACCATGTTTATGTCTTACAAGAAGTGCTGGATTAATGACCTCATGGGTCTGGTGCTGAAAGTTTTGATTGGGCTAATTACATAAGTAAATTAAAGAACTCTCAAAAGCACTCCAAGCACCATACTCACTACAAAGTGCTAGGCACCACTCACTGACTACACTACCTCAGCCGGAAAGATGGAAGCTCCTGATTAGGAGTTTCCTTGAACTCTCCTGAGCTAAGCCCATACATATCTACAACTATACACAAATGCAAAATATGATTTATCAATTATGGGCATATATAAACCCATAATTGCATCATATATGCACACTGGATCGATCAGTCCTAAAATAGTCTCCACATGATGCTTCTATTGCTATTTTGCTACTCTAGGTCTAGCCAACTCACTTGTAATCACAGCTACCTTAGCCTCAATTTTGCAATTTGTTAATCCCTCAGTACACACTGCACATTTCCAGGGGCTCTGTAATCCTTCCGTATACATTGCATATTATTCGGGCTCTGTAATCCCTCAGTACACACTGCACAATACTGGGGGCACTGTAATATTCCAGTACACACTGCACATTACTTGGGGGCTCTGTAATATCCCAGTACACACTGTCAATTGTTGGGGGCTCTGTAATATCCCAGTACACACTGTTAATTGGCAGAGAAGAGACAAACACAGGTGGCGCTGACCAACTATATATTTTTCTTATTTTTACATAATACAATGTAATTAGTGTTAACTTAGCTATACGTCCACAAAGATAGTCCTTGTTTCAATGTAAAAAAAAATCATTGGCAATGATAGTAGTAGCAACAGGTAATCCAGTGTATTCATCTATGTAAGAAAGTGACAATAAATAACAGAGAGAAGAACAATAGTGTAATATTGTTTGTAACAAGGGCAAAATCAATATGTTAGACATACACTCACAAGCAAGGCTTGGCTGCTTCTGACAATATAAACTTTGTCACAGGGTATTAGATGAAGTATCAACCAGGAACTTTTTGGGAGATACGTTGTGATGAAACCAATCTCGCCACATTGTATTGGAGGAGCCTGGTTGCCCGCCTGCTACCTCTGGACTATGGACCGGCAGCTAAAGGGTTAATTTTACTGTGCAGAAGGATTTATTTCTCCCTTTCTGCACAGCAGTTCGGTAGATTTCATCTACCGAACAAACAGCCGTTCACCAACCTCCCCAGAGCCGTGGGAAGCCGGCGGCGTTGTTAATTGGCCACCCAGAAGCTGGAGTGTGCTGCCAATTTACCTCCCTGAAGCTGCGGTTAACCGCAGCTTAATTGCCTGTTAACTGTGTGGCCGCTGTTACACTTAGCGGCCGCTAGGTGGCGCTGTTCTGGAGCTCCCCAGGCAGCCAGCACTTTTCTGCCCGGCTTTCATGCACCAAAATCGGACACTTTTCCGTGCAGGCACTGCTGAACCTCCAGCCCCTGGTTCTCATTCGTATGAATTTGGTGAATGCAGGGAAATTCGGTATTTTATGTTTTATGTGAACTGTAGTAACCCAGATAGCCTGCCATGGAGCCTGTTCGTATAATTAAAGACTTTGGCTCCATGGCAATTAAAATGTATTTGTGTGATCTGGGTGCCATTCACCTAATAATGTGCACCCAGACCTGAGCTATCTGGGGATATGTTACATGTCTGTGTTTTATGTATAAAATGTGTCCGGAGGAAACCAAGATGCATTGTGGGAAAGTATTGTGGCTGTGTGTACGAAAATGATACATGTCTGTCTGCTGTTTCAGTCTTCCATCTGGTCCCCTAGGGGAGTGTCCACCAGGTGGGAGACCTGCATAAATACAGGGGCAGGTAGCCCTGAATAAACAGACCACTGCTTGACCTTCAACACGGAGCCTTGTCTCGTTCTTGGGGGGATTCACTGTATGCTGCTGGAGATTGACTGCTAGGAGTGTAAGCTGATGTCTGCTTTTCCTGTTCGTCTGCTAGCAGCTATTCGTGAGGTTCCAGCTGGAGTGCTACCTTATTCCCTTGTATGCAGTTCGGGAGTTTGGTGCATTCATTTATATCCGAATTCGTGAGTTTTGGTGCTTCTACAGTAGCTGTGCCTTTTTGGGAAAAGGGGATTATCGCCTAAACGGATTTTTCCCCTTTTATGCTGAAACGGTCCGTAACATACGTCTTGCAGGAATTTCAAAACATGCGCATCTCATATAAAATATATAGGAAAAAAGGATCTAATAGTGCAACTCAGTAAAAACAGACCCAGTGTGTATATAAAGGAAATATGAATGCACTCGCAAACAAAGAGCCTCAAATTCAGCTTTTAGTGAAATCTTAAAGCGATATAATCCCCACTCACGTGTATAGCTTGACAAGGATGTTTCTCCATATATTCCAATGGACATATATTACAAGATAGCAATGAGAAAGATGGGGCTCTCTATTTCACATGAAACTTAAACTTTGCAAGATAAATTAAAATGTACTCACATTTAGAGGAGCTAACATATGCTCGTTGGAAACAGCGTGGGTTGTACAATCCCCACCTGGGATATGTAAGTAGCTCAGCTGCAGCACTGCCAGTAGGAATTTACAATACAAATCTAATCAAATAAAAGCAGGACCAAATAAAAATATATAAATTGAATAGTAAAATCAACTTTAATATAAAAATTAAAATTTCACCAGACAAATAAAAGAGTAAAATACTTCACAATCTTAGACATCACAACGCTTTTCGCCCAGATGGCTTTTTCAAGTGATGATAGTAAGGATCCTGCAAGTAGCACTATTTATAGGGCATTTGAAATACAAACAATTTGACAAAAAGGTGGGATTATGATATCATCTGGGTCATGTGACTCATACACATGTGTAATACATTTATAACAAATCAGTGAGGTAGGTTTAATACACAAAACAATGATTTGTAAATATAAATAAAAAATAAGTTATAGTACACTCTAAGCACAGTGATATTTGGTGGTTGCCTTTATTATAAATTTAAAATATAAAAACAAAATGTAAAACAAACAGAAATTAGGAAAAAAACTACTATTCCCATAATGCCTTATTGTATCAAGCCGCGGTCACGTTATCGCGGCTATGCTTCATGATAGGTAGATGGGAGAGTATGCTGTAGTACTGTGGCCTTCAATAGGAGGCTAGTGGCAACAAATCTAATATAAGATTGGGGTGCATGTGCATTCATACGCACTGTTGATTACTGGGGGCTCTGTAATATCCCAGTACACACTGTTAATTCCCGGGGGCTCTGTCATATCCCAGTGAACACTGTTAATTACTAGGGGCTCTGTAATATCCCAGTACGCACTGCACATTACTGGAGTCTCTGTAATATTCCATGACTGTTAATACCTCCGTACTATATAACCACGTTGTCACCTCCCACCAATAAATAACACAATGTCATGTTATTGGACAAGGGCAACGGCCACAGCTTTAATTTTCAATTTCCAGCAAAACAACCACCACTGTCAGCTGCTAGTTTTACCCAACAGACAGATAACATAACTTTATAACCAAATCCACCAAATCGGGTTGCAATTCCCCAAGCCCGTCCGGGCAGTGTGCTTTCATAACTTGCTAGTGCAGGAATACCTGGCAACTGTGACAAAAGAAGAAAACAAGCACACAAACAACAAACCAATATTACATCCTACCACCCCACCTAAAGGGGAGGGTGGGCAGGGAAAAAGCACCACCAGGATCCCTCGGCTGTGCTACAGTGGACTGGTGAGTTCTCCCAGAATTCCTGGCACCTATTTCCTGTCGCACACATTGTAACACTGAGCTTTGGTCACTGGTAATATGTGTGAGAGAGGCAACTAACTCATAGAAACATAGGGAAAAGGCCACTCGAAAGAGAAGAACTTCAAAGGGGGAAAACCAAACTGCTGGAAGAACCCCACACATATTTTCAAGTAAGGGGACGGAGAGCGGACAACGGAAGTCTGCCACCTGCTCCCTCCTCCAACTCTGTAATATTCGCTTACTCAGGAATGACTTAGTAACATCCTCCCATCCCATAAACTGCATAAGGAAGGACAGGGCTGACATGTTATGTTCTACCGAAGCCACTGATGCTCCGGCAGAATGCAGGGAGGACAGGAAAGCCAGTGTAGCGCTCCACCTACCATTTGATGGTGATAATTTGAACTCCCCTACTGAACCTAAGATCCACTGTTCCCATACCAACCCATATGCCTGCCATGAAGATGGAGCCAACGACCCTCTGATTAGTTCCGTTACATTCCAAAATCGAGGTTCCATAAGAAGGCTGGACACTTCAGGCCCATTGCATCGACTCTCAGAGCTACTTTCCGAAAATAATCCCACTGCAGATGAGACAGAGAATCCGCAATAAAATTATCGACCTTTGGAACATGAACTGCACAAAACCATATGTTATAGTCTAGGCATCGCAACACCAAACGCCGTAACAGAGCTAAGACTGGGGGAGACCCCGATGACAGCTGATTTACATAGTTACATAGCTGAAAAGAGACTTGCGTCCATCAAGTTCAACCGTCCTCACATATGTTTTTGCTGTTGATCCAAAAGAAAGCAAAAAACCTAGTCTGAAGCGCTTCCAATTTTGCAACAATTTAGGAAAAAATTCCTTCTTGACCCCAAAATAGCAGTCAGATGTCTCCTTGGATCAAGCAGCCAATACCCCACTAATTAGAAATTATATCCCTGTATGTGTTTTTGCAAGTATTTATCCAATTGCAAAATCTAAAATGAAAAATGTAGGTTTCGGACAAAACAAACCAACAAAGGAGGGTGCTAGAAATCTAGGCAAAAAAAGAAAAAATGGCATTGAAACAATTGAAAGAGGACCCTAATCTGGTTATTAAACAGGCCGACAAAGGGGGTGGCATAGTCATTTTAAATCGAGAAGACTATATGCAGGAATCCATGCGGATTCTGGGGGACAGTCTTACATATAAAATCTTAAACGGAAATCCCATAGAGAATTTCAAGAAACAATTCTTGGAATTACTAAACAAAGGTTTTGAAAATAAAGTAATAAACAAAGATGAGTTTGACTACCTCTTCATAAAATCCCCTAAAATGGCAGTTTTTTATTACTTGCCAAAAATTCATAAGAGATTAGAAACCCCCCCGGGAAGACCGATAATTAGCGGGATTGGATCCTTAACGAGTAACATTTCTCAATATGTTGACTTTTTTCTACAGCAATTAAAGCCCCGTCCTTTGTTAAAGATTCTGCCCAAATTATTTTAGAATTGGAGAATTTTAATTGGCATGATGATTTTTTATGGGCCACAGTAGACGTGGCCTCTTTGTACACGGTGATCGATTATTCAAAAGGCATACAAGCAGTAAAAGAAGTTCTACATGAGAATCAGGCGATGAACAAATTACAAGCCGATTTTATATTAGACGCCATCGAATTTATTCTTTACCACAATTTTTTTTGGTTTGATGGAAAATATTATCTTCAAACTTGTGGTACAGCCATGGGCACCAGGTTTGCGCCGAGTTGTGCAAACATATTTGTTGCAAATTGGGAAATGAAGAATATTTTGAATACCAACCCTTTCGGCGCAAACCTGGTGGTATGGAGACGCTATATCGATGACGTCCTTATTGTATGGAAAGGCACAAGAACCCTTTTAGAAGAGTTTTTATTGTATATCAACTCCAATTCTTATAATCTAGTTTTTACGGCAGATATTCATCCTTTTAATATCAATTTTTTAGATTTGACTTTTTTTATTAAAGATGGACAAGTAGAAAGCAAAGCCTTTTTTAAACCTACTGATGGCAACAGTTTTATAGAATTCTCGAGTTGCCATCATCCTAATTGGCTAAAAAATATACCTAAGGGACAACAAATGAGAATATACAGGAATTGTACAGGAAAAGATGATTTTGAAAACCAAGTTGAGATTTTAAATAAAAAATTTAAAAATAGGAATTATCCAACAAATCTTATTTATGAATCTCAAGAAAAAGTAGAAAGATATAATAGAAAGGATCTTTTAAAAGAAAAAAGAAAAAAGAAAAAAGAAGGAAATAAGGATTTTAAAACAGCATTTATAACAAAGTATAATAATAAAGCACACTTAATAGAAAAGACTATTAGAAAGTATTGGCCTATTTTAAATCAAGATGAATTTTTTTAAAAATGTTTTACTTAAAAGGCCTCGTATAATATACAGAAAACTGACAATCTAAAATCTATTTTGGCCCCTAGAGTTTTACCAGAAATCAAGAAGGATAAAGAGCAAGACAGCTCTAAAAATAACTTCATGAAGGAAAAACCAAAAGGATTTTACAAGTGTGGCAGGTGCAGCACTTGTAAATCCCAACCATATAAGACACTAGATTTTAAAAGTAATATCACAGGAGAGTCTTTTCATATTAAACATTTTATAAATTGCCAAAGTAAATGCGTAATTTATTTATTACAGTGCAAATGTGGGATACAATATATAGGCCGCACAATAAGGACATTGCACATTAGGCTGTTGGAACATTTTGGTGGAATTAGAAGAAAAAGTATAAAACACAGTGTACCAAGACACTGTAACAGTTGTAAGGACTTTAAAATGGAAAATTTTAGCTGTATTGGCATCGATCGGGTCAGCCCCCATTGGAGGGGGGGGGGAGATATAGAAAAACGTCTGGCAATGAAAGAAACAGAATGGATTTACAAATTAAAAACTTCTGTTCCAGACGGTCTCAATACTGATTTGGACATTTTAGTTTTTATGGACTAATCCCACCGAGATATTCTTTTTACTGCACATATGCGAATGTGTTTTAATGCCTCTATGATTATATTATTACCAATATTTTTTAATACTAATCCTTATTTTCTTTTTCTCCCTTTCTACATTCATTTGTGTCCTGCACTGAGTTAAATTGCATGTTTTTTTTTTTTTAGAAAACACGAATGTTTCCTTACGTTGTCTAGTATGATGTATGTCCCAAAATTGTTGCTATGGACTTAAGCCCCTTTCTAAATTATGAATGTTTTAAAAAAAATAAGGAATGTATTTTTTAATATTTATTTTTTTAATATTTATTTTTTAAAATTTGTATTTAAAACATGTTTTTTAAAATTTATATTTAAAAATGTATTTTGAAACAATGTTGTTTATTTTATAATTATGTCGCTTTAAAAATTATGCCGTTTACAAATTGTGCTTTCTAGGAATTATGCCATTTTAAAATATTATATCCTCTTGGATGATGATTTAAAATACTATATCCTCTTGAATGATGTTCTCTTGAATGATGTTCTCTATGTTCTCTATATATATTTTTTACTGTTTTTTATTATGTTCTCCATTTTAAATAATGTCAGTAAGAAGTAATTATGCTAATTGTTTCATTTTTATCTGGGGTAATATGTTGGCTGCACGTATTACATTTGCATGCACATATGTTATCCCCTTTTTTCCCCTCTTTATTACTCATTGTTTATTGTGTATTATTTATTATTTTTACATTTTTATTTTTCACATCTTTATTTCTATAAGACACTCCTATATGTGCAGCCTATATATTATAGCATTGGGGCACATTTCATCTTGTTTTGCAAAGCCCGAGTGTTGCTCCTGGTGCTTAGAACAATGAAGTTTCGGTTGCATGCGTTCCATGGTGGAACGCACATGCGCGACAGAAGCTAGCTGATG
Organism: Pelobates fuscus; assembly: GCF_036172605.1. Taxonomy (NCBI): domain Eukaryota; kingdom Metazoa; phylum Chordata; class Amphibia; order Anura; family Pelobatidae; genus Pelobates; species Pelobates fuscus. The sequence goes on from NC_086322.1 coordinate 216,126,759, forward strand.
GTATGTCATCAGGCTGGCGCCCGGTCGCGCATGCGCAATCGCACAATGAAGACGCCGGCCGGCATATTTAAACACCGAACCAGGGAGAAAACGGACATGCTCTTGAAAAAGTCTGAATGAATAAGAATAGACGAAACACGTCGAACAGCTACTAACCCGAAGATCTGAAGCAGCAGATGGTGAATCAACTGGTCGATATTGGTTGCAGAGTTTTGCACAGACCTCCACAGACTGCCAGACCGGGAGTTTTAGCCTATTTAAGGCAACAGCATCTTTGCACATATTGATTTTTTCAATTGTGCCACATCGTTTGTGAGTTTTTTAATTTATGTGTTTTTTATCATTTATATATTAAATAGTTTGCACTATGATGTTCTCTTTTATATTTTCCATGTGTACATTCTCCACATGAATATTCCTACCCATTTGCTGGAGGGTAATTATATCCAGTTTTTTTTGTATATGGTGATAAGTGGCGCCCTATTCTCTGTATTGTATATACCGTTTTTTTCTTGCACTTTTGGTTAAGGGATACAGGGAGTGCATCCCTATTTATAGTGGCCTGCCTGCACTAAATCGATAATCAGTTTGTCTCACTATCCACTTTTTGGTTTATAAAAAAAGAGATATAACAAATATGGAAATCAGATCAATATATAAATGACATGATATATAATTAAAAACGTATATAAGTAAAATGTATAAATAAACAGTACAATTGCAAGACCAGGATATAAAATCCGGCACCAACCAGTGGGAGATATTTCTTAAAGTACAATCAAAAGCCCTGCTGGTCGCGACTCCTGGGGGCTTAGGGATACCTTCTGTCACGTCTAAACATTTGTTATGAAGGAACACAACTGCAGATTTCTTATAGTTTGAATATTTATTATAAAAAGTAAAAGGTATTGACGTTAAGTCCAATTTACAGGTACTGTAGCTTTAATTAGTAAACGATAACTGAAGTCCACAATTACAGGCACTGTAGCTTTAAGTAGTAAACGATAACTGAAGTCCACAATTACAGGCACTGTAGCTTTAAGTAGTAAACGATAACTGGAGTCCACAATTACAGGCACTGTAGCTTTAAGTAGTAAACGATAACTGAAGTCCACATTTACAGGCACTGTAGCTTTAAGTAGTAAACGATAACTGGAGTCCACAATTACAGGCACTGTAGCTTTAAGTAGTAAACGATAACTGAAGTCCACAATTACAGGCACTGTAGCTTTAAGTAGTAAACGATAACTGAAGTCCACAATTACAGGCACTGTAGCTTTAAGTAGTAAACGATAACTGAAGTCCACAATTACAGGCACTGTAGCTTTAAGTAGTAAACGGTAGTAATTAGCAGACACTGAATCAGAAAGAGTCTCTTAGTAGTATTAATGAATTAAGTGATAAGAAGTTACAATAGCTGTTCCATAGAATTAACTGAAGCAAGACAGATGCAGCTAACTTATATAGAGTATGAGTTGAAGTTAGCTGTAACTGGTTTGTTTTATCGAAGGACTTTGGAGACAGGATATAACGGCTTTAGATGTAACGCTTATCACAGAGGTTTTACTTAGCTTCCGGCACATAGAACACTGGTTCCCGAGATCTCCTCAGAGGCGGTTATCATGAGTGAAGAGAGTACAGCTTTAGTCGTGGATGAGGAGAGGTGAAGGGAACTTGAAGTGTCTTCCAGTCCGGTCCGGTAACAGAGGGCTTCCACAACGAAGTTGTAGCCGGTTCGTGAGTACGGAACGTAGTTCAATAATCCAGCGTCGATCAGCTGGTGCGGTCGGATTAAATAAGGAGACCGTGTCATAAAGGGGTGTGGCTAGGCTCCGTGGAACCAGGAAGTAAGAGGATACCATAGTTAAGGCATGACACCTTCTGATGTGGACACCGTAGTGGTAATCAGGTCTCTGTACTAAAATGTGGCTCAACGCGTTTCGTCCCACGATATTCAGGACTTCTTCAGAAGCTGGAGATGATCTGTAGATCCCTTCGACGTCTCTTCTTAAATAATGAGATTCTTTGCGCTCAATTCGGTATTTGTGCATGTGCATGAAGGCATAATCCTCTGTCCCATTGCGTGTATCGGTGCACAATATTGCGTCATACACTCTGATCATTAAGAAGGGCCCAGCGCGCATGTGCAACCATCATGGAACGCAAATACAACTTTATTAGCATCCGAACAGCTTCCACAAGGTGACACAAAAGTCTACATAAGTAGAAGTCACTTGTAGTGGCAAGTTCGTTACATTAGATGTTTTTAAAGCAACAGTCACCTTGATAAATACCACAAATAAATTATATGTATAATTGAATATAATAAAAAAAATGTATAAAAATCTACAAATAAAAAAGAATAATAATAAAAGATAATATAATAGTGTAATGCATGTGAATACAAATTTGTGGTATACCTCACAATCTAATAGAAATTGCAATTCATACAACTTCATTTAACTGGGTATATAATACATAGAATCTTCTTTAGAAATAGTAGGGATGGACAATGATAACAATAAATCCATCTATATAAACAATTACTTTACACCCTGTTCCAAATTATTATGTAAATGATATTTTTCTCATTTACCTAAATAATTGATGTAAATAACAGTCAGCATAATTCTCATGTTATCAACTATTAAGAGTACAATTCAAATTTTATTGAACAAACCTCCTTAATGATAACAGTATTTTTTTTAAACATAAAAAACCTTACATTGCACTGTTCCAAATGATTACATACAGTAAGTTTCAAAACACTTTATAGGTTGTAAAGAACTGGAAATTGTAATTTGTTGTGTTTGCATCAAATTTACTGAAATCAAAAGCTATTTCAATCAAACTTATAACAACATTTTAACTTTTTAAACATTTTAACAGGTCACGTTACATTTTAACATAGGACCCCTTATTTGATAGCAGCTTCACAAGTCTTGCATCCATTGAACTTGTGAGTTTTTGGACAGTTTCTGCTTGAATTTGTTTGCAAGATGTCAGAATAGCCTCCCAGAGCTGCTGTTTGGATGTAAACTGCCTCCCACCCTCATAGATCTTTTGCTTGAGGATGCTCCAAAGGTTCTCAATAGGATTGAGGTCAGGGGAGGATGGAGGCCACACCATGACTTTCTCTCCTTTTATCCCCATAGCAGCCATTGATGCAGAGGTATTCTTTGCAGCATGAGATGGTGCATTGTCATGCATATAGATGATTTTATTACGGAAAGCATAGTTCTTCCTTCTGTACCAGGGAAGAAAGTGGTCAGTCAGAAACTCAACATACTTTGCAGAGGTCATCTTTACACCTTTGGGGACCCTAAAGGGGCCAACTCTCTTCCCATGATTCCGGCCCAAAACATGACTCCACCACCGCCTTGCTGACGTCGCAGCCTTGTCCACCAACCATCCACTACTCCATCCATCTGGACCATCCAGGGTTGCAAGGCACTCATCAGTGAACAGGACTGTTTGAAAATTAGTCTTCATGTATTTTTCTGCCAAATGCAGCCGTTTCTGCTTGTGAGCATTGGTTAGTGGTGGCCGAATAGAAGGTTTATGCACAGTTGCAAGACTCTGAAGGACTCTACACCTTGATATCCGTGGGACTCCAGAGGCACCAGCAGCTTCAAATATCTGTGTGCTGCTATGTAATGGTATTTTAGCAGCTGCTCTCTTGATCCGATGCATGGATCTGGCAGAAATCTTCCTCAATGTGCCTTTATCTGCACGAACCCGTCTGTGCTCTGAATCAGCCACAAATCTCTTAATAGTGTGATGATCACACTTAAGTTTTCGTGAAATATCTAATGTTTTCATACCTTGTCCAAGGCATTGAGCTATTTCACTCTTTTCGGCAGCAGAGAGATCCTTTTTCTTCCCCATATTGCATGAAAATGGTGCTCTGCTTAATAATGTGGAACACCCTCCTTTTTTCCTTAAATTTGGCTAACCTGGCAATCTAATTATCACAGGTGTCCGATATTGTTTTCAGTGATCAAAAGAGCGCTGAGACACAATGCCATTCATGAGTTAAACTGAAAAACAAAATGTTTAACCCCTTAAGGACCAAACTTCTGGAATAAAAGGGAATCATGACATGCCACACATGTCATGTGTCCTTAAGGGGTTAATCTTTGTGACACTTAAATAGAATTTGCATAATAATTCTGAACAGGGTGTATAGCTCAATCTAACAGTGAGATAATGGGCAAATATATATTCGTTAGATATTGTGTAGAGGATAAAGGTACATAAAAATTCTGGATGCATACATATCAAACCTAAATAGCAACATCGCATCAGAATAGCAAATATACAGATAGATATAAAAATATAGGAATATAAAAATATCAAAATAGAAATAGAAGCGAAGGAAATTTTAGACTGGAATACCTATATCGATATATAATAGGAGACATAAAAGATATATCATGTTAATAATGTCATATAGAATAGCATATAAAAAAATATAAAAATTTAAAATTAATATGCTATAAATAAACAATATAGTGCTCTTTCAACTCTTTATCTCCCTTGTACAAAACATAGAGGATAATGGATTATAGTTTCTCTTCATATATCTTCTAAGAAAGCGTGTGGTCTAGGGGATAGACTCAGTTTGTGGATATCACTTAAACGCTAAAATATCTAAATCAGTATTTAGACCGTATGGGGTGGAAGATTTGAGTTTATAGATCCACTCGGTCTCTTTCTTAGCTAGAGTCTTCGTGGTGTCACCACCTCTCCAATGTGGCATCACCTTGTCTATACCTACACATAAAAAATCTTTAAAATTACGTTTGGAGCATTTATTACAGTGACAGTCACTGTGTTTGTCACTATGTTTCCTAATTCCATTAAAATGTGCAAGCAGCTGTTTAATTGTAATTTACGGATTGTACGGCCTACATATTGTACTCCACACTTACATTCTAGGAGATATACTACATTCTTACTATTACATGTGATACATGTTTAATTTCTAAATTTCCACCTGTAATAAAGCTCTTAAAACTTGTGGCTTTCATTCTTTGGTGAATGCAAGTACTGCAGTTGCCACATCTAAAAAAGCCATTTGGTTGTTTACCTAAAAAGTTATTTTCTAATTTAGATTTTATATTTTGGGGGGAGAACACTGGGTGCTAGAATGGTCTTCAAGTTAACGGTTTTACTATAAATAACCTTAGGTCGTTTTGGCAATATTGTTTTCAAAAAAGTGTCTTACAATAAAATCAACCAATGTTTTCTAAAAGCATTCTCAATTGTAATTGCTATATTATTATATTTTAAGAATGCCATATTAAAAGGATTAGTATCAGAAACTGTCTTCCTTGGTTTTACTTGCAGGATTTCCTCCCTATTTTGACTCTCTACTTACCGTTGTGTTTTTAAAATTCGATTTTTAGGTTAATTCCTATCTTGGAATTTCTGGTTTAAGATCTTAACTTTAAAATCCTCCTTTTTAGAACAGTTACTGTACAGTCTCATCTGTTGACTTTTTGGAATGTTATGTAACCATTTTGCGTTGTGGCAACTTGAGAACTCGATTTGTGGGTTTAAAAAAAGTCTTATTACAGATTACTTTCTCATTGATAGAAAAAAAGTTAAATCTAAGAAATTGAACTGCGTATCTCCTAATTATTGTGTAAAATGTAAAACAGAATCATTAGAATTCACATTGGCAATAATTAATGTAATTTCATCATTTCTGACAGGAAATCTCCTTAGAAAAAGCACCCCCAGGATCCCTCGGCTGTGCAACAGTGGACTGGTGAGTTCTCCCAGAATTCCCGGCACCTAGTTCCTGTCACACTGTCAGGATCGGGGCAGGGATCCAACACGCAGAGTACAAAGAGTAGCAGATACTTATACCGGACCTTAGAATGGCCGGACTTAACGTAATACTACGTATAGAATGGTCAGGGACAAGCCGAGGTCGAGGGAACGAGAAGACAGGTAAGCGAGAGACAAGCCGGGTCAAGGATAACAGAGAAGACAGGTAAGTAATAACAAAGCCGGGTCAGAACCAAAAGACAAGAGAAAACAAGAGCACTGTGTGACTAGGCTGGCTAGAACCACGACAGGGCAATGAGCAAATGCTGAGAGCTCCCTTAAATACCCTGGTTCTAGAGACTAATCACGCCTCCGCCGAGACCTGATTCGTGTCCGGGATTTGACTGACAGGTCGGGCTAGAATAGCGTCATGACATCGACTATTGAGCGTCACGTTACAAAAAGGCATAGTTCTCTCGCGGCCGGCGTTTACATGTGCGAGGGGACCGCGAGGAACGGGAGAATCATGCCGTCTGGATGGAAAAACGTCTAAGTCTCTACCCGTCTCAGGGGTAGAGACTACAGGTACCCTGACAGTACCCCCCCCCCCCTCAGAAACGCCCACCGGGCGGAAGGAACCGGGACGAGATGGAAAGCGGGAATGAAAAGCCCTGCGAAGACGAGGAGCATGGACATCCTCCTGTGGTACCCAGGTCCTCTCTTCTGGACCATATCCCTTACATTCAACCAGGTATTGAATTCTCCCCCGGGAGAGTCGAGAATCGATGATGGAGTTGATTTCGTACTCCTCCTGACCCTCAACCTGAACGGAGTGAGGAGAGGAGACCTTGGAGGAGAATCTGTTACAGATCAGGGGTTTTAGCAAGGAAACATGAAAGGAATTAGGAATACGTAAGGCAGAGGGGAGCGCTAGGCGATACGCAACAGGATTAATTCGATTCAGGATCCTATAGGGTCCAATGTAGCGAGGAGCGAATTTCATAGACGGTACTTTCAAACGAATGTTTCTAGTACTTAACCATACCCTATCACCAGGGACAAAACTAGGAGCCGGCCTTCTGCGTTTGTCAGCGTGTTTCTTATACAGTATAGAATTATGTAGGAGAATTTGTCGAGTCGGATCCCACAACTTCTTCAGATTGGCAACATGAGTATCAACCGACGGTACCCCCTGGGAAGAAGGAACCGACGGAAGAATGGAAGGATGAAAACCATAATTCATGAAAAAGGGGCTAGAGCGAGTTGAATCGCAAACAAGATTATTGTGTGCGAACTCTGCCCAAGGAATCAGACCGACCCAATCGTCCTGGTGTTCAGAAACAAAACAACGCAGATATTGTTCAATCTTTTGATTGGTACGTTCAGCGGCTCCGTTAGACTGAGGGTGATAAGCAGAAGAAAAATTAAATTTAATGCCTAGTTGAGAACAGAATGATCTCCAGAAACGTGAAACAAACTGGGAACCTCTATCAGAAGTAATCTCGGAAGGTATCCCATGTAAGCGAAAGATCTCTTTAGCAAAAATCTCCGCTAATTCAGGTGAAGTCGGAAGTTTAGGTAAAGGCACGAAATGAGCCATCTTGGTAAACCTATCCACCACTGTGAGAATAACAGTGTGCTTTTTCGAAACAGGCAAATCCACAATAAAATCCATCGCCAAACAGGACCAAGGTTTTTCTGGAACTTCCAGGGGATGTAAGAGACCACAAGGAAGCGAATGAGGTAGTTTAGTCTTAGTACAGACCTCACAGGCTCCGATAAAATCCTTAATATCCCTCCGTAAAGAAGGCCACCAGAAATCCTTAGAGATCAAGGAATATGTTTTGCGAACGCCCGGATGACCAGCCACCTTACTCTTGTGAAGACACTGTAAGAGCTCCAGTTGGAGTTCAGGAGGAACGAAGTGTCTAGACGCAGGAGTAAGTCTAGGTGCCAGATGCTGCAAGCTCCTGATCTGATCCAGAAGCGGAGAATGGATTTTGAGAGTTGTGTTAGCGATGATATTACACTTAGGTACTATAGAGGACAAAACCGGCTCAGATATGGCAGAAGGTTCATGTTGGCGAGACAAGGCATCAGCTTTAGAATTCTTAGAACCAGGCCTATATGTGAGTATGCAATTGAAGTGAGTGAGGAATATAGGCCTGTCTCGATGATAATCGTTTAGCCTCCCCAATATAGGATAAGTTTTTATGATCTGTCAAAATGGTAACAGGATGCAAAGTCCCCTCCAATAGATGTCTCCACTAAATTAAAGCCATGAGTTCCCTGTCACCAATGTCATATCTGCTCTCAGTACCCGATAATTTTTTGGAAAAATACCCACATGGATGTAATGGTTTATCCACACCCAACCTTTGGGACAGGATGGCACCTATACCCGTCTCAGAAGCGTCAACTTCGAGTAGGAAAGGTAGAGTAGTATCAGGGTGAACTAAAATTGGTGCGGAAGCAAACAGCTCCTTGAGAGTCTTAAAAGCCAGAAGTGCCTCAGTAGACCAATTCTTAGTGTCAGCCCCTTGTCTGGTCATATTGGTGATAGGAGCAATAATAGAGGAGTAACCCTTAATGAAACGTCTGTAATAATTAGAGAAACCAATAAATCTCTGAATGGCCTTGAGACCCTTAGGTAAAGGCCAATCTAAAATGGATTGGAGTTTCTCCGGATCCATTTCAAACCCCTCTCCAGAAATCACGTAACCAAGAACGGTAGTCTGGGATTGGTCAAAGCTACATTTCTCTAATTTGCAGTACAAGCCATGTTGAAGAAGTTTGTGCAAAACCCTTCTGACCTGTCCGTGGTGAGTCTCAATATCCCTGGAATGTATAAGTATATCATTGAGGTATACAATAACACAGTCCTGCTGAAACTCCCTAAGAACTTCATTAATAAGATCCTGAAATACCGCCGGGGCATTACAGAGACCAAAAGGCATTACAGTATACTCATAGTGCCCATAACGAGTATTGAACGCAGTCTTCCACTCGTGTCCCTGCTGAATTCTCACCAAGTTATAAGCACCTCTGAGGTCTAACTTAGTGAAAATCTTGGAACCCTTTAATCGATCAAAAAGCTCGGTGATCAAGGGGATCGGATAGGCATTTCTAATGGTTATCTTGTTCAAACCTCGGTAGTCAATGCAAGGTCTTAAAGAACCATCCTTCTTTTTAACAAAAAAAATCCAGCCCCAGCAGGGGACGAGGATCTCCTAATGAACCCTTTGTCTAGGTTTTCACGAATATACTCCTCTAAGACTAAGTTCTCATTCGTAGACAAAGGGTATACATGGCCCCTGGGAGGCATAGTACCAGGAAGTAAATTAATTTTGCAATCAAAAGGCCTGTGTGGTGGTAAGGTATCAGCCTTTCCTTTGTCAAATACCGCCTTTAAATCTAGATACAAGGACGGTATCTGTACTTTAGTAGAGTCGGTAGAGTTATTAAGTGTGTTAACAATACAAAGGGGTGACACTCTCTTTAAACATCTCTCTTGACAACCCTGACCCCACGAGACTATTTCCCCTGATTTCCAATCTATAATGGGGTTATGTCTCTTCAGCCAGGAGTATCCCAGGACTATGGGAACAGAAGGAGATGAAATGAGTAGTAGAGATATCTCCTCCTTGTGTAGAATACCAGTAGTTAAGTTAAGAGGTGTGGTCTCCCGGAAAATCACAGGCTCAACTAAAGGTCTACCATCTATGGCCTCAACAGCCAAAGGTGTCTTCCTTAACTGGGATGGGATAGCGTGTTTGGTGAGAAAAACTTGGTCGATAAAGCTCTCAGCAGCTCCGGAGTCTATCAATGCCACAGTTCCCTTCTCCCAAGTTAAAGAGACGGGTAATAGAAGCCTGTGTTCTTTGTAGTTATGAGTAGAGGACAAAATAGAAACACCCAAGGCCTGTCCTCTAGAGAAACTTAGGTGCAAGCGTTTCCCGGGCGATTGGGACTATACAAACGTAAGTGACCTCTGACTCCACTATACATACACAGTCCCTCTCTTCTCCTGTACTGTCTCTCCTCTTCTGAGAGGCGAGTAAGGCCTATCTGCATAGGTTCTGGAAACTGTGGAGTTTTGGTTTCAGGACTTTGAAATGAAGGAGCTAGTCTAAAGGAAGGTCTACCGGTTCTATCTCGAGTGTTCTGCCTCTCTCTTAGACGTTCGTCAATGCGAGAGATAAAGGAAATTAAGTCCTCCAAATTCTCGGGAAGCTCTCTCGTCGCTACCTCGTCAAGTATTACATCGGATAATCCGTTTAAAAATACGTCTATATAAGCCTGTTCATTCCACTTAACCTCTGCCGCCAAAGACCTGAACTCTAGTGCGTAATCCACAAGTGTTTGGTTCTCTTGTCTAAGGCGCAACAGTAATCTAGCTGCATTGACCTTTCTGCCAGGGGGGTCAAAAGTTCTTCTAAAAGCAGCTACAAAGGCATTATAGTTATAGACTAATGGATTATCATTCTCCCACAACGGATTAGCCCATCTCAGAGCCTTCTCAATGAGTAAGGCGATAATAAATCCCACCTTTGCCCTATCAGTAGGGTAGGAACGGGGTTGTAGCTCGAAATGGATACTGATCTGGTTCAAAAAGCCACGACACCTTTCAGGAGAACCAGCATAACGTACAGGTGGGGTAACTCGGGAAGAAGCACCTACAGTGGCTACCTCTAGCCCTGAACTCACAGGAGGAATAGAAGTATTACGCATCTCCTCAGGTGGATTATTAGGACGTGATAGTAACGCCTGTAGTGCTAGTGCCATCTGATCCATTCTATAATCCATGGCGTCAAACCTAGGATCAGGAGAACCAAGCTGACAGTTTGTACCTGCAGGATCCATTGGCCCTGTCGTAATGTCAGGATCGGGACAGGGATCCAACACGCAGAGTACAAAGAGTAGCAGATACGTATACCGGACCTTAGAATGGCCGGACTTAACGTAATACTACGTATAGAATGGTCAGGGACAAGCCGAGGTCGAGGGAACGAGAAGACAGGTAAGCGAGAGACAAGCCGGGTCAAGGATAACAGAGAAGACAGGTAAGTAATAACAAAGCCGGGTCAGAACCAAAAGACAAGAGAAAACAAGAGCACTGTGTGACTAGGCTGGCTAGAACCATGACAGGGCAATGAGCAAATGCTGAGAGCTCCCTTAAATACCCTGGTTCTAGAGACTAATCACGCCTCCGCCGAGACCTGATTCGTGTCCGGGATTTGACTGACAGGTCGGGCTAGAATAGCGTCATGACGTCGACTATTGAGCGTCACGTTACAAAAAGGCATAGTTCTCTCGCGGCCAGCGTTTACATGCGCGAGGGGACCGCGAGGAACGGGAGAATCATGCCGTCTGGATGGAAAAACGTCTAAGTCTCTACCCGTCTCAGGGGTAGAGACTACAGGTACCCTGACACACACACATTGAAGCAATTCTGTTACCATGCCAACTACTTTGCCCAGCAGTCTGTAAAATCTCAGTACACACTGCAGATTACTGGGGGCTCTGTAATATCCCCGTACACACTGCAGATTACTGGGGGCTCTGTAATATCCCCGTACACACTGCAGAATACTGGGGGCTCTGTAATATCCCAGTACACATGGCACATTACAAGGTTCTCCGTAATACAGATCCAAAAAGCAGATCAAACAAAGTCAGAATTCGGTCCCTGAAGCGTGATCTGAAATCCCCTGTCCCATGCTTGTTTCCAAGCTCCACTAACCTTTCAGGCACATACCTGGAAACCAAATCCACAAGTTGTGACAACACTGGAAAACAAAATAGAAAACAGGGAAAATTGAGAAAAACAACAAAAAGGGGTGGTAAGAAATTCCACCTGTTTGAAGGGAATCCAGGGAACTAAAGCAGAAGTCAAAAGGTAAGTCATGCTCATGACCCATTTATAATTCCTTACAGGAAATCAAATTATTACAAATTCCCAGGTGATAATCAGAGCTTTAACATTTATGTGTGTCGGCGGCATTCCATGCACCATGATGCACTCCACAAATAGTATGTCAAAGGAAGCCTGTCTTCCATTTTTCACTGACCGAGCTTGGAGTTGTTCTTCACAAAAGCATCCTCTTATGAGCTTGTCTCAATTTGTCAACCAATATAGCTCCTTTTGCTTGCAACTCTCATCAAACTCAGCCAGATTCAGGTTCAGCATGAAGACAGTTAGGGATCACAACCTACTGGGGAGCCCTAAAATGGAAGGGGCATGTAGTTGTAGAGTGTAAATGTGTAATAGTTATTTTCCTAACTTACCATGGGATAGTTGTATCTCTCTCCTACTTGCAGTCTGCAGTTCACCCTAAGCTCAATCAAGAGGAGATGGAGGAGCCAGTCACAAAACTGACAGGTTAGCCATTATTGTACGCCTACTGCAACAGGTTTGGCCTGGAGGAGGAACTCCACCGGTCCTATGACCTTGTCTACAATATATACTCAAGTTAAGAACCAGTGTCATAGATATTTATGAATTTTTAAGTTGGGACCTTTCCATTTTTTTTATTTTTATTAGACACTAGACTTAAGTACAGTGAGAAAATCTGGATTGGCCAAACAATTTTTTCTAAAAATAGAAAATTTGTCAGGACTTTGGAATTTACCCAAATGTTTGTTCAGCTTGGCAGAATTTTAGTACTGAGATTTTCGATTAGGGAACCGAATCAGAAGAACAAAAAAAGGGGAAAAAAAGGGCCAATCAGTTTGTTGCAAAATATATACATAATTTCATATTACGTATATATTTATCATATACTGATAGGAGCATTTTCCAGCCATTTGGTTCACAGATCAAATAAGAAAAAGTAACAATTAGAGGGTAAAATAAAAGGAACAATAAAAAAAAAATCTATATTTATATATTATAGGTTTATTAAATATATGATATTTAAATATAGATATTTTTTACTGCTCTTGCTATTTGTCCCCTTCATTGCTCATTTCTTTTTTTTTTTTTTTTAATTCTTTATTTTTGTTGTGCGTAAGCTTATAACATTCGCTAGTGAGGAACCCCAAAGGCAATCCTCAAGCGCATTAAAACAGTTAAACATAGAGGTACATAGTAGAACAAGCACATTTTTGGGTTATAAACAGTATGGTTTTACGTTGCTTAGGTATTGTCAGGATATGACATAACATAGTTAGAAGGTTGACCATCAGATTTGACAACTTGTTAATGTTTGTTTCGAGAGTAAGCTGAGAGTTAAACTGGCTTAAACTTGCGTCGCTTTAGGTTCGCTATAATAGACAATATGAAAAGTGTATTAATCCACACCAATGCGTATATTGTCGCTTAACAAGAAAAACCTTAGGGCTGGCTAAGACAATCTATATGGTTTGACCCTATCTTAGTCGATTATGAAGGTACAGAATAAAATAAAGTAACAAAGCAGCCGCTGGGCCCCGTGTTCGGTGTGGGCACAAGGGGGACTAACAGGGTATGAACTAATGGTTGCACTATTATGCCCATCATTGCTGGGGTACATCTGCTGCAGTAAAGAGGGTGTCTTTTAAATAGGCAGGTATGCCACTCAGGGTAGGAGCTCGCCTGGTCCCTATGTTATATTGCATGCTAGACAGAGTGTGAGTACAACATTCTTAACTACGTGCAGACTTAGCTAGCACACCGTTATAGAGCAGTTTAGGCAGATTAGCAGTGATTAAGTACCATGAGAGTTTGTTTGGGGGCATAAAGAGCTGAGTGACATTGGTTACTATGCCTGATATTAAGTCCAAGTCCCCGTCATGTCAGCCGATGCCTTTTCGTGACTGAGTGTGTGCCCCTCGTGTTGGTCGATGCCCCTGCCTGTCATCTAGCTGCACTATGCTCCGGTAGGATGGGGCTTGTAACTTGAGTGTGTCGCTGCTCAGCCCTTTAGGTTGTGGTTGGGGTCCTGCTTGAGAGCACTTGATAGATTTTTTCGGCGCCATTTTGAGGCTTGGCGCTGAGCTTCTCCTACTCTGTTGCCGTGATGGGAATCTCGCTGTATGGGGTGTGTGCTCAAGTGGAGTGCGTTTGGGTGGGTTGGCATCTTTGTATGGCTGAGAGGGTTGGAGCATGAGGCGTTTTAATTTCCGCCAGAAGTCTAAGAAGTGTCCATCTATTGTGGAGATAATGTCGCTGGGGCTTTGTAGGCAATGGGGGACTCAAGTGGGCTGTGCTGTACCATGCTTGAGGGACCTGCTCCCCGACGCATCTTAAGGGAAAGTTGGAGGTTGCCGGGTGTCAGTTGCGGTGTGCTCTCTGGCACGCCATGCCTCCGACCCATTCCTCCGTTTCGGGCCTGCCCCTGTGTTGGAGCCGCGGTCTTGCGTTGCTTCCGGAGGTATAAGCCTCTTGTCTGAGTATTGCGGTGGGTGCTCGTTCTGTGCAGTGGCGAGCGCAGATTCGGCTTGTGCCTGGACGCCATCTTGCTTGCTGTAGGGTTTCCTTTCCCTCTGGCTGTGGCTCTCCTGGCATCCGCCATGCTGATTGATGCATCTGGGTCGCATTGCAGGGTGTTAGTGTCGTTGGGCTCAGGGCCTGTCTCAGCATTCGGAGCCCTATGGTGAGGACCGGGATCACCCCCACCGGTCCAGAGGGGGGGGGAGCAGGGTCCGGTCCGCTCTGCTTAGGGCATCTGGCTGGGTTCCGTTTGGCAGGATAGTGGGGCAGCGGCCTTCCGCCCCACTCACCGCCGGAGTAGGCCCCAGTCGGGCTATCGAAGAATTTTTAACCAGGGGACTACAGCTCGAGGAGCCAGCCTCACCCTGGTTCCAGTTTCTCCTCTGCATTGTGGATTGCTGCTGGTGGTCGTTAATAAAGCGAAAAAATCATGTTTTTAAGGCTGTAGGCCTAGAAATTTGCAGGAGCTGTGTGTGCATGCAGCCATCCAGCTCGGCGGTCCGGCCCCGCCCCCCATTGCTCATTTCTTACTTGATCTGTGAATAAAATCAACATTTAGTTACTGTCCCCAAGAGATCAATCATCTTTTTTTTCCCCATGAATGGTCTTTTTTTTTTATGCCACTGGTAGAATACAGAATCACAACCGAGTATGTTCAGCATTGGGTGGTTTAGATTGGTTCCTGATTTGGATACATTTTGACTTGAGTTTGTAAATTCGGCTGATCACACGACAACTCAATTTTTTTCTGAATAGCAGTTTGCCCTGAAATAAGGTTCCAAGTCTATTAGACATCCCGCATGCTTCCTAAGATACCAGTGACATGTAATCTTTGACACCCCAGCTGCGGCCTACCATTACCATTAAATTCAAATAAGGGAACACTCCAATGTTAAAAAAGATTTTCGGTCTTAATGTTTGGAGTGTTCCTTTAACCCTATCCATGCTAAATGCCCTCCTAATAAATGAAGGGGAAAAAGTCCTCTCTTGTTTGTCACCTCTGGGAGACCATCAATGACAACAGTCTCCCGTCCTGTCTAAATGAAACTGATAATTGTTGTAAATATATGATAACCAAATGCCAAGTAGAATGCTTCTCATAGGGAAATATTAATTTAATGTTTAATTGCTCCTAAATTAATTCATAAAAGTGTTATTTCTTTCTTAAAACTAGCACTTTCATGAATTGAGACAAGAGGTATGTGCACTTAACCCCTAAAGCACTTCAGCAAGCCGAATTGCTTTAGGTGTCTGGAGTCTGAAGTGCCCCCTTCAAAAATCTTGGCAATTGTGATGCACAGCAGATAAATGGTTAGCCATTTTAAAGAGGAAAATGCTAAATATTCGTTAAAATGTTTTATTTATTATCTTAGCATTATTTAATTCATTTCTGAAGTTAGGTAAGCAGGTTTTCTTACTTTCTGACAGGTTTAGTGCAGGGTAAGTGTAAATGCTTTAATAGGATACATAAATGAAATTAATTCAAAAGCTACAAGTACATATCAGTTTGTTTTATTCACTGTACATAAAATGTGTTATGTCTCATGTTTACGTTGTCAGAATTTGCTTTGACATATACAGAAGTAGGCATTTCAAATAAATTCTGAATATTAATGTCACTATTCGCATAGCTTCATCTGAAAGATATTGGAGTACATTCACTTTACAGTGAATTCAACTGTAGTTACAGATGAGCTCTTTTAGTCTGAAATTTGCCTTTCATTTTTCAAGTCACTAAGATTTACTATGTAACAAATAAACACCTTAGGAATATTAGGAATATTTAATAGACTATAAATTGTTACAAATGTTGCGACCTCTAGGCCAAAATGGCCTAATTAAAAAATTGCCCAAATGTGAGGGCGGGGGTTCGACTGCCGTGTTCAGAGACCGCAACAAGCATGAACTCCCATTAACTCTTGTAATTTCAGTGCTTTAGAGGCTACACTGACCCTAATCATCAATGTCCTGCAACTGATACCAAAGTCTGACACCTCTTGGGTGGCATCAGAACTGATGTTGGTTGCATCTACAATTGCTGTTATACCACCATGCCCTTAGGCCTGGTGCACCTCTTTGGCGGGAGAAGTGGCGATCTCTCAGACCAGGACTGCACAGACTTTCCTGCCATCTTTAGAGCTCTGTACCCCCACTTTAGGCAGAGCACACTCACCTTCCTGATTAAAATGTCCGCCAGGGCATTGCCATGAAGCATACAATACAGACTCCAGTGCAAAGCTGGGAAGAGGGGTTCCATAGAGCATTTTAAGCCATCTGTCAGCGGTTCTGGCAGAACCTGCAGAGGAAGCAATACACAGTATCCGCTCCAAGGGTAAATCCTGCTTGCAGAGCTCCGACTCAGAGACCCTTTTCCAGATGGGGACCTAAGCAGCCACAGCTAACCATGTGCTGCCCAAGCACTCATGAGGACCAACATCCCCCAGGATCTCGAGGACTTTGCCTGATTATAGAGAAAGGAACATGTGGCTATGGGATCTGGATGGCGGCGACGAAGCATGGAATAGGAGGAGGTTCTAAATATTGCTGCTTGCCTGTTTTCTAAAGGCATTGATTGAGTGGACTGCAGCTATGGGGTTTCCTGCTCCAACTGCGATCCTCTGTTATTGCCTCAAAGATCTACGCTTTTATTTCTCCACTGTTTTATTATGTTTTACCTCCCCTCCCTTCATAATGCCCCTTCGCCTACTTTACTTGTCTCAGCTGTCACCTTGAAACCAGTTGTAAAGCTTTTGCTGGCTATCTTCTCTTATGGTCCTATCACCAAGTCTGAGAAGTTCTTGATACATGCTTACTTCTTGTTCTATTTAGAAAAAGTGCAGTAATTCTGATATTCAGTGTCATGATTGAACCCAATTTCTTGAGCATATGTCTTAAAGGGACACTATAGTCACCAGAACAACTACAGCTTATTGAATTTGATACGGTGAATCATTACCTTCATGCATTGTTTACATTATAGCCTAGTGATGCATTCACTGGCCACTCCTCAGAATGCTGTTAGAGATCCTTCCTGGGTCATGGCTGCCTAAAATGCATCCAAACATTCAGTGTCTCCTCCCTCTGCATGCAGACACTGAACTTTCCTCATAGAGATTCATTGATTCAATTCATCTCTATGAGGAGATGCTGATTGGCCAGGGCTGTGTTTGAATCATGCTGGCTCTACCCCTGATCTGCCTCCTTGTCAGTCTCAGCCAATCCTATGGGGAAGCATTGTGATTGGATCAGGTTACCACTTCTGATGATGTCAGCACACTGCTTCTTTTTCTGAGTCTAACAGCATGCAGAGTTACAGCTTCAAGCTTGAATACAGTAGGATTTTTACTATATTTATGGAGGCATGAGGGGCCCAGGGGGGCTAGATGGTGGTTTTAACACTATAAGGTCAGGAATACATGTTTTTGTTCCTGACTCTATAGTGATCCTTTAATGTCCTGTATACGCTTGTATGTTTCCATCAGTACTGCAAAAATAAGGACATGTTTAAGATTCTCCAAATGTGCAAAGTTTCCACCTTAGCTATTTTGGCCATACATTTGTGATTTCCTTGTCAATCACACACAATTAACAATCTAAAAAATTGCTCACCATGGGGGAGAATAAAAGCATTAAGGTGCTGAAACACAAATAGAGGTGCAATACTAGCAGAAATGTCATTAAAAAAGAGTGCAGACATTGACAGAGTAAGATGCAGACTGTCAGAGAAAGAGACATAAGCCAATATTATAAGATGCAGGGGGAGCTTGCACACAAATCTATATACTTTATTCAAACACTGCATAAATAGACCCCTGCAATCAAACACTAACCTTTTACACATATAGACCACTGCAATAAAACACTATCCTTTTACAGATATAGACCACTGCAATCACACACACTGACCATGCATACATATAGACCACTCTAATCATACACAAATACACAGACATTTACACATATAGATCAGTGCAATCAAAAAACTGACCTTCCATAGACCTTCCATAGACATAGGCCCCCCGCAGGTATACCCAGACAATTTACACCACTCTTTATAAAATCTTGTGGTTTGATATATTCAGTTTCGGTGGGAAGAAGAGGAGCAGAGTTTCTATATCAAATGAATGCAATGAGTGCAGGTTTAATGTGACTAGTATGGAGTAGATCATGTGGGTGCAGGGTTAAAATGGCAAGTGTTAGGTTTATAAATATATCTTTATATAATATTCTGAATTCATTTAAAGAGTCATTCATAGAATGCGTTGGGGCTTAGGGCTGTATATAGCGGAGTAGTCTAGGAAAGGGTTATGGAAAGGGCTTCAGTAAATCTGTGGGATCAATGCCCCTGTGTTTTGATGCAGTGATTTGCTTTATCATATAAAGGTTTCTTTTATGGATTACTATAAGGCTCAGGTTGCCTAGAACATGTAAGTCACACAACATCTTTAGCAAGTCAGGAGTAGTTCTGCAGTTTGGCAGAAAAGGGGAAAATAGCAATAATGATTTGGTTAAAGAAGAAAAGGAGCAGGTAGACATTGCATCTATCACCTAATAACTAGTGATGTCCTGAACAGTTCGCCAGGAACCGTTCGCTGGCGAACATAGCATGTTCACGGTCGCGAAACCGCGCGATGTTCGGTCCGCCCCCTATTCGTCATGGAGGTGGGAGAGTCTGGGAGTGAGGGTCTGCTGCTGATTGGCTGGAATGTGTCTGCTGACTGTGAGGTACAGGGTAAAAGTTTACTCAATGATGACGAATAGGGGCGGACCGAACACGCTGTTTGCCGGCGAATGGTTCCCGGCGAACTGTTCGGGACATCACTACTAATAACCAATACAAGGTGCCAGAAGTGTCCCATTAGAACTGATTTCTATTTTTCATTCATGCATTTATTGTATTATTTTACATACTGCGTTGTATTAACAAATAACTAGTTATACAATTATTGCCTTTTCTCTACAAATTGTCCAGAAAACTGAATACCTTTTTGGATACTTGATTCCTGGCAGTGTTCTAAGGGTGTATGTACTCCTATAGAACTCCTAGAGTTAACCACAGTGCCATTGAAGTTTACCTTTGGTGTCTGAATTATTGCAGTAGGAACTTGAAGTTGTAAAGAAGTCAAAGAAACCCAGTATATGGAAAATATATTACTTCAATTCTGTAGTATTTATAGAGCTGTATTTCTGACATATGCTGCAAGATAAGCTTTTATAAGTGCTTTCATTTAACTAGATGGCTTTGGATTTTATAAAGTAATATTTTATGAAAGAAGGGACACATTTTATTCTGACAAAGTTAAACATATTTTATTTTGCATTCGAACATAATGGGGAAATATCAGTTGCTATGAGGATTATGCCATCTTCACTAACCTATCTAACCCAACTACTGTCTTAAAGGACTTACCACTCATTTGGTTTCAGGCAGAGTATATGCTCAGAGACTTCACAGTGCACTTTGATTATGGCCACTGATTTATCTCCCTCATGTATCGCTATTAGAATCATGAATTATATTTGCATATTTTTTTTCATGTTTTCATTCTATTCCTTTGTTTTTATCCAGCTCAAATCTTTAATTTTAGATACATGCTATGCCATGATATGCATACTTCATTTAAAACAAGTCTGAAAACATATAACCAATAGTGTCTAGCAGCGAAGGAACTATTGTGTTGTAAAGGACTCACACAGGCCTCTCAACTGTCCTGATTTTGTTGGGTCCTGATTTCCGGGTCCTGTCCTAAAACCTGACTTTTGAGCATTAGGGACACCAGGGAACTGTCCTAAAAAAGCATAGCTCAAGTGCATCATTAGACATGCTCGCACAATGTTCAGGGCACTAGGATCCTGCAAAGATTACTGAAACAAGATTGCTTCCTGCATTGTCTGCCCTCAGTGAGCTGGCCTGATTGACTGGCCGGCAGCTGGGTGTGCAATCACACTAATCTAACCTGCCATTAATTTGGGTGGACCAGCCCCCACACCGGTAAGTCTGCCCCCTTTGGGAAGAGTCATGATCGCGTACCTTGTATACCTTTCCCAGCGGAGTCTAGCTTCTTTGGATTCTTGAGTGGGGAGGCATGCTTACAGTTCATGTCTTGTTCTACACTTTCTTATTAAATACTTGGTGATTAAAATGTAAAATATGCTCAACGGAGAACTGAATTTGTACATATTAAGTCGAACTAGCATAGATAGGAAATAATGCTTCCATCTTAACTTTTTTAGCTTTATCTTTGTAAATGTACTTTTGGCTCATTCTATTTTGTTAAACAACAGAATATGTAGTAGCACCACAAAAAAATATAAATCTAACAAAAAAACATGAATGAATATTTAGGCAACAGACAAGTTGATAAAGTGTCTCCAAGAACACGGGGAAAAAATCATTGCATGGTAATACAATATTTTTATCTATGCAAACACAGTAATGTGGTGTGTTTAATGGTATTTAAATATTCCTTACTCCTGAACAGACTAATTGACAATCCATATATAACTCTGCACTCACTATTTATAATAAAATTAACGCTCTGATTTTTTTTCTAATTCTTCACAAAAGGTGACAGAAATAATTGTACAGCTCTAATATTTCATGACACCTCCGCATTTCCACATAAAACTAATTTGTATGAAATAAAATAAAAATAAAAAATGTAATTAATAAATGTGCATACAGAAATACAAATGCACAGTAAATGGCTCTATATTGTAAGATGGTGAGCATGGACAATATATCTTAGATAGTATTTTGTAAATTGTTTGATTGTTGTTTTTGAACATACAAATAATATTGTATAGAAATGCCAGCCTTTCAGCAGCTTGTGGTTGAATAGGAGGGAATAAAATTTCATTTTTTTTTCATATTTAGTGTGCCAATAACCAGTAATTTTCTCTTTTTGTGTGCAATGAAAAGTCCCAGTTGCATCCAATATATGTTCTGCTGCATATTGCTTAAAGGACCACTATAGGCACCCAGACCAGTTCAGCTTAATGAAGTGGTCTGGATGCCAGGTACAGCTAGGGTTAACCCTGCCTGCTGTAAACATAGCAGTTTCAGAGAAACTGCTATGTTTACCTATGGGTTAATCCAGCCTCTAGCGGCTGTCTCATTGACAGCCGCTAGAGGCGCTTCCGCGCTTCTTACTGTGTTTTCACAGTGAGCAGACGCATTGAGAATGCTTTCCTATGGACTGGCTGAATGCGCGCGCGGCTCTTGCCGCGCATGCGTATTCAGCCGATGACGGAAGAAGAGGGAGGAGAGTCCCAGCGCCAAGGGAGCCAGGCGCTGGAGAAAAGGTAAGGGATTAACCCCTTCCTTCCCCTTCAGCGCCACAGGAGTGGGACCCTGAGGGTAGGGGCACCCTCAGGGCACCACAGTGCCAGGAAAACGAGTATGTTTTCCTGGCACTATAGTGGTCCTTTAATACAATGCAGACCTATAGTCACATAGTGGCAACTGAGGTTAGCTGTTTTTAGTAAGTGAAATATATACAATATACACACTAAAGTAGTATGTGAAATCTAGATATTCCCCAGGTGTACCTCACAGACACCCCACTAAATCAAGACAAGAGAGAAGAAAATTGGGAAAGAACCCAGTACACGTATAAAATATAGAATTGAATAAAATACAACCTGGTCATTTGGACCAGGGATATGTGGTCAATGTGAACCTATAATTAGAATAAAACACTACATAGTGTAAAACAATTATAGTAAAGGGAAAAAAGTGCTGGTAAGTATTAAACTCACAAACATAAGTGAAAATAGGCTTCTCACCCCACCAGTGGTTAATACAAATGATAGGACCAGTGGGAATCAATAACATGGATCTTCATATATTTCTTTAATACATATAGAAAGAGAGCCACATATGGAGAAGTACAGTTAAAATTCACAGGAAATGTATTGAAGTTGCACTTACAAACAGGCTGCAAATCTGGGCATATCTCCACACAAGTGGAACCAAGTAGAGAGAAGATGGATCCTCAGGATGCCAGTAAAAAGTATACAATTAAACAAATACTAATACAATCAAAATTAGAATTAAAAAGTCACTCTGTAGTTCAGTGTTTGATGTCCAACGCGTTTCGTCCGGATGGTGGACTTTCTCAGGGATCTGTAGTCTTTCTGTGTTGTAACGACTTCTTATATTCGTGAGAAATCAATCTTCATGTGTTGCATCTGTCCGCATGCGTTCCACCCGTGGAACGCAATGACATATATTACATGTGACTTGGAAGTGTTGAATGACATGGATATAGAAGCAAATGAATAGAGCGCATGCGCGCGCACGTACGGCAAAGCCGGACGTCCCGCGCATGCGTATTACATTAGAATCAAGACATGGAGAGAAAACTATATACGGCCGTTGATATATTAATCAATGGTCGTATGTACAACAATGCATATTTAAATTAAGACTGACACATAGAGTGACACATACGTCTGCATATCAAAAAGAGGCTTATATTTAAAACAAAATTGGTGATATTATCAAATATGACCTTAGATAGAATTGTATATTAATAATGTTGATATAAATATCTGTGTATTCTTTGAATGAATGGAATTAAATTTCAAATGAAGACAATATTGGCATTTATATAAATATGCAAGTATGCAAATAATAAGGAAAATCTTACACATCTGTAGATGTGAAGAAAATGTATATATTATAAAGTATCAGTAGATATATTTGATAGTTATATCAAATTGCCAATAGTTATATTTATAAATCAAATTTAAAGATATACATACATGCATGTGTCATATATTCAATGCTACATATACATATAGTCAAACTAGTTTACTCCAGATGTTTCTATTTTATATGGAGAGAAAAGAAAGGAAAAGGACTAACTCCAATTATAAAAGACCATTAAGGTCTGTTTCTGCGTTTAGACCATTATGTAAAGTTTTTAAATTAAAAATCCAAAAGGCTTCTTGTCGAAGTAATTCACGTAATTTATCCCCTCCTCCCCACCCTAGGCTGATCTTATCTATGCCAAAAGCTAGGAATTGTTTCCATTTAAATTAGGGGCATGCATCACAATGTTTAGGGACATTGTGATCTAATTTGCCCTTTTTTATGTTATTAAAACGTTCTAAGAGCCTGACATGGAGTTTTCTTGTAGTTCGGCCCACGTATTGTGCTCCACATCCACACTGTAATAAATAAATTACAAATGTGGAGGAGCATTGAATATGTTTTTTAATTTTATAAGTTTTTTGTGTATATGTCCCAAAGAAGTTCTCAGTTTTCCTTTTTTTGTATTTACACGTAAAGCAGTGGCCACAACAGAAGAAACCACTTACAGGAGTTTGTAACCAATTTTTTAGGGCTGGAGAGCTGACAGTGAGAAGGCTAGGAGTCAATTTGTTTTTTAAGTTATTGGCTTTTTTGTAGATTACTTTTGGAAATTCAGGTAGCATTCCTCCTAAGATATTGTCCTTTTTTTTAAATATACCAATGCTTCCTGAGAATATTTTCAATTTGTTTTGCTTGTGAATTGTACTGTGTTACAAAAGCGAATTTAAATTTATTGTCCTTATTGTTTAAATTGGATTTTTTATTGTTTTTATATTGTCGGTCTTTTTTATCCTGTAGAAGAAGAGATCTATCTATTTCTAAAACAGTTTTTTCGTCTGTTTTAAATTTTGCTTGATTATACCCCTTTTCTTTGTAACATGTGTTTATAATATGAGCGTGTTGTATAAATACCTGATTTTCAGTACAGTTCCTTCTAAGACTACATCTACATGATGCAAAAACCTACAAAATTTTAGATCATAATCCAACAATCACTTTTCTAGGAGAATTTAAAGAGATGTTAGAACTAGGTCTAACTGCTGGCATCATCAACCAAGAAGAATTTAATTTTATTTTCAATCCGAATTGTAAAATAGCCATTTTTTATTTTTTACCAAAAATACACAAAAACATCAATAACCCCCCAGGTCGACCCCTTATTAGTGGGATAGACTCTCTGTCTAGCAATTTATCACAATATGTCGACTCTTTCCTCCAGCCATTTCCTTGAGTGATACATATATTAGAGATACTAAAGACATCTTACATGATTTACAACATGTTAAATGGAAACCCACATATCTTTTTGCCACTGCAGACATCACTTCTTTATACTCTTACATTCCCCATCAAAATATTGAGAGATATTTTTAATTCAGATAAACATATAAAACACCAACACATTGATTTTCTTTTGAATTGCATTTCTGGTTTGATCAACAGTTTTTTCTTCAGCTATATGGGGTCGCCATGGGCACTAAGTTTGCCCCCAGTTTTGACAATCTATATGTATCCCATTGAGAACAACACCATATTACCCTGGGAGAGCAGACTGGGGTCCGACTGGGACTATGGCGACGCTACATAGATGATGTGTTGCTAATTTGGGAAGGTGATGCTACAAGTTTAGACGACTTTTTCAAAAAAGTCAATGCAAATGAATATAATTTACACTTTGCCTCTAAATCTGATGCTACATCTATTGATTTTTTTAGATATCACGATCTATATTGAGCATAATCAACTAAAAACAAAAACTTATTTTAAACCTACCAACTGTAATACTGCTATAAAACAGTCCAGCTCCCATCATCCTTCCTGGCTTGCCAACATTCCCAAGAGCCAGTTGGTTTGCCTTAGAAGGAACTGTACTGAAAATCAGGTATTTCTACAGCAAGCTCATATTCTAAACACACGTTATAAACAAAAGGGGTATAATCAAGCTAAATTAAAAACAGACGAAAAAACTGTTTTAGAAATAGATAGATCTCTTCTTCTACAGTATAAAAAAGACCGACAATATAAAAACAAAAAAAATCCAATATAAACAATAAGGACAATACATTTTAATTCACTTTTGTAACACAGTACAATTCACAAGCAAAACAAATTGAAAATATTCTCAGGAAGCATTGGTATATTTTTAAAAAGGACAATATCTTAGGAGAAATGCTACCTGAATTTCCAAAAGTAATCAGCAAAAAAGCCAATAACTTAAAAAACAAATTGACTCCTAGCCTTCTCACTGTCAGCTCTCCAGACCCCAAAAATTGGTTACAAACTCCTATAAGTGGTTTCTTCTGTTGTGGCCACTGCTTTACGTGTAAATACCAAAAAAGGAAAACTGAGAACTTCTTTGGGACATATACACAAAAAACTTATATAATTAAAAAACATATTCAATGCTCCTCCACATTTGTAATTTATTTATTACAGTGTGGATGTTTAGCACAATACGTGGGCCGAACTACAAGAAAACTCCACGTCAGGCTCTTAGAACGTTTTAATAACATAAAAAAAGGGCACATTAGATCACAATGTCCCTAAACATTGCAATGCATGCCCCTAATTTAAATGGGAACATTTCCTAGCTTTTGGCATAGATAAGATCAGCCTAGGGTGGGGAGGAGGGGATACATTACGTGAATTACTTCGACAAGAAGCCTTTTGGATTTTTAATTTAAAAACTTTGCATAATGGTCTAAACGCAGAAATAGACCTTAATGGTCTTTTATAATTGGAGTTAGTCCTTTTCCTTTCTTTTCTCTCCATATAAAATAGAAACATCTGGAGTAAACTAGTTTGACTATATATATATATATATATATGTAGCATTGAATATATGACACATGCATGTATGTATATCTTTAAATTTGATTTATAAATATAACTATTGGCAATTTGATATAACTATCAAATATATCTACTGATAATTTATAATATATACATTTTCTTCACATCTACAGATGTGTAAGATTTTCCTTATTATTTGCAGACTGACATATTTATATACATGCCAATATTGTCTTCATTTGAAATGTAATTCCATTCATTCAAAGAATACACAGATATTTATATCAATATTATTAATATAAAATTCTATCTAAGGACATATTTGATAATATCACCAATTTTGGTTTAAATATAAGCCTCTTTTTGATATTCAGACGTATGTGTCACTCTCTGTGTCAGTCTAAATTTAAATATGCATTGTTGTACATACGACATATACATACGTATATAGTTTTCTCTCTATGTCTTGATTCAAATGTAATACATATGTGCGGGACATCCGGCTTTGCCGTACGTGAGCGCGCATGCGCTCTATTCATTTGCTTCTATATCTATGTCATCCAACACTTCCGAGTCACATGAAATATACGTCATTGCGTTCCACGGGTGGAACGCACGCGGACAGATGCAACACATGAAGATTGATTTCTCACGAATATAAGAAGTTGTTACAACACAGAAAGACTACAGATCCCTGAGGAAGTCCACCATCTGGACAAAACGCGTCGGACATCAAACACTGAACTACACAGTGACTTTTTATTCTGATTTTGATTTTCATTAGTATTTGCTTCATTTTATACTTTTTACTGGCATCCTGAGGATCCATCTTCTCTCTACTTGGTTCCACATGTGTGGAGATATGCCCAGATTTGCTGCCTGTTTGTAAGTGCAACTTCAATACATTTCCTGTGAATTTTAACTGTACTTCACCATATGTGGCTTTCTTTCTACATCTATTAGATAAATATATGAAGATCCATGTGATTGATTCCCACTGGTCCTATCATTCGTATTAATGCTTGGTGGGGTGAGAAGCCTATTTTCACTTGTGTTTGTGAGTTTAATACTTACCAGCACTTTTTTCACTGTACTATAATTGTTTTACACTATGTAGTGTTTTATTCTAATTACAGGTTCACATTGACCACATATCCCTGGTCCAAATTACCAGGTTGTATTTTATTCAATTCTATATTTTATATGTGTACTGGGTTCCTTTCCCAGTTTTCTTCTCTCTTAGCTACTTTTAGTAGCCACAATTATATCTTCCACATAACCATATGAAAAGCTGCTGGGTTCAAGAGGACTTCTCTGTCACTTGAAAAGGAATACAAATGGCCCCTTCATAAAAAAACTGAAAGGTGGGCACTAAAGATTTTATTATAAGTTTTATTTACAGGTTAATGGAATGGGGATGGGGTACGTTTTGCCACTTTATATCTCTTAATGGGTTATTGGGAAGATAACTGTATCTGTAAAAATAACCCACGGAGGGGCAGATTGACTCTCTGTCACTGGTATAGAGATGGTATTTTATTGGTATGGGACTGAGATACTATGGATCTTGAGTTGTTGTTTTTTTTTTTTTTTTTTTTTTTTTTAAACAATAACCCTTTGAGCCTTAAATTTACTTCAGAATGGTTAGGGGTCCATAGAATTTTAGATTTGATTTTGAGGAACTAGGGAGGGCAGGTAGTCACCAGCACCTATCAATTACACATTTTTATCAGAGTTTATATGTATGTACGCATGCATTTGTAGTATCCTGTTCGTCAGTGAAATATACCTTTAATTCTAGTCTCCGACAGGAAGGGGGCTGGTTTATCTCAGAAAGCTGTAGCTATTTAAGCAGGGCTGTCGCAGTTTATGATCAGCATCATAAGGTCTTGACAAAAACCGATATACGACAAAACGAATTGACTGTGATATTACCATGTTTACCTGGAAGCATGTGGAGCTGGCATTTGGTGATTTTCAAAATACAAAGGACTGTTTATCGTGGTATAGTGGCTAGCATGGTGTAACGGACCGTTTCACCCACAAGAGGATAAAAAACATTTAGGCGATAATCCCCTTCTAGATAGACAAGCAGCTACTGCAAGCACCAATCTCCCGAACAGCAAACTGTACGAATCTTCCAACTCCCGAACTGGAAACACACGAACCCTAGAATCAGCCGAACAGGAAAAGCATACAATCCGCTTACACTCCTGGCAGTCAGCATACAATCCAATTCCCCCAAAAATGAGACGACACATCGGTTTGAGGGTCAAGCAGAATCTGAGGTGCTGGCACACCCAGCCTGGTTTTTATTGCAGTTGTTACAAATACAGGTCCGCCCACAGGGAGGTATAAAACAACCACTCACACATCAGTTACATCACACATATTCCCTCCCCTTATCCTGGGAGGAAACTCAATTATACATACAGTTAAAACATACTTTCTACCCAACTTTCATAACTCTAAAACCATACATCACATTCATATAAAAAATACATATCCACAATCAATCCATTCAGGGAAACAACATATTAAAAAATGGCATGAATCAGACCAGGGGTTCAAAAGTTAGTAAAGTATTTTTTAAAACCCCTGCCAGCATGGCTTTCCGGCTCAGACCGGTTTTACAGAGCCCTCTCTCCTGGAGAAGTAATCCAATTACCTCCCAGGACAGAGACAGACTCCATTGAGCACATGGGGACACAAAGACAGTAAAACACTTTAAAATACATAAAGTCACCTTTTACACATAACACACAGACATTTCACCAGATAGCTGGGATCTGAGCGCACAAAACTACCGAATAGCGCGCAGATCCTATTCACACAGTTCAATTGCCATGGAGCCGAAGTCTTTAACTACACGAATGGGCTCCATGGCATAGCTATCTGGGTTAACATATTCACATAAAGTCTGGTCCATAGTCCAAAGGCAAGAGGCGGGCAAGCAGCCCCCTCCAAGGACACATGGCGAGGTCGGTTTCGCCACACATGGTTCACATTACATCGATCAATTTGGCCATAGATTCTTCTAAGGGTCTGTGGCATGGAGCACCTTGTTCTGGAACACCTTTGACTTTTTTGCACTTTCCAGATTTTGGTCCTGTGGCCTCATTGTTCTTGTTGGAGACACAGGTACCAGGGCCACGTGGACTTTCATTTGTGATCATGTGTGGCATTATGGACTGATTATTTTGTGCTTCTTATATGACTCTGCATTATACAATTGTACCATTATATCTTGTAGCTGAGCCACCAGTCTATGAATATGAGTTGGGACCATATGCGTGGCATAGTTTTTTAACACATTTCATTTTTTAAATGTATTTTAACTCCATGAGATTTTATATAAAAAGCAGTAGTGTTTTAATAGTGGTCCCTTTTATATTTCTGTTTACCTAACTTACACATTGCACCTAACGTGTAACAGTTAAAAAACAAAACAAACAAAAAAAATTCCTTTCAAATTATTTAGACATGAATAGAGATGTACAAAACTATATGGACTAATAATATTATTTCATAGTTTTATTAGTTTTATTATATTTTATGTACATGCAAAGCAACTAGGTTAACTTTCTATGATTTGATTTTTTTTACCCCCAAGTTAGCAGAAAAGGTATAAAAAAAAAGAGCTCACAAAGCCTGTTTTTAAGCTTTTGATAGGTAGGAATATTTTGTTCAGTATAACATAAAAACACCAGTCGCCTTGTGCACACACGTCAAATTTCTTAACATTAACATAACTCTCAGATACATACATACAACACTCATATAATAACATAGCACTTATATACATACATACAACACTTATATAATAACATAACACATAGATAAATGCATACTTAGTTGATAGAAAGCCAGTTTCTCTTATTTCCATCTTTCTTTAGGGGCTCTCTAAAATGTTTATGGGGACGGTACTTTGCAAATGTTTTACAGTCAGAGAATAGGCTGGTTTGCCATTCGTCTGCACCATAAAGCATTGTATGAAACAGGGCTACTTCTGAATTCATATTCAGCTACATCTATAAAAGGTTGTTTTATTCTTAGGAATCATGCTGCCGTTGGATTTAATGAAGTATTTCAGTATAACAAATCTCATTTATGATGTATTCCCACAAGAAATCTTAGAGACCTTATGCCTGGCTAATGAACCACAAGAGTTTGTCTCCTTCAAGTGGAATTTCAATTATGCCTAGAATGCCTGGTGAAACACATGAAAAGCATATCTAAGCTTTTATCATTTTTGTTTAGGCAGAACACTGCATTGTTGCTCTTGATAATACTGCAAGAAGAACTAAGTTTTTCTTCTTTTTGTTTTTTAAGCACAGAACTATTAGGTGATAAAGCATTGCCAACGAGCACCTGTAATTATTACATCACGTAGAAGATGAACACACTGAGAAGTGTATCATATTGCAAATGTGACTAGTCTTTCACTTGTTTCTAACTGGTGGTGAGACAGCACATTAACAAATACATGTGATGCAGATGAAGAGCCCTAGAGACATGTAGTAAACCAACCATAAAATCCAAGTACTTATCTGGTGCTATGTTGGCACAGAGAAACAGAGGTCACAAGATGAAGGGCACTGACATGAATAGACAGACACTTCAAGAGTAGTTGCTATATGAAACGGAAATACGGCTTCAATAATGACTAATCAGCTCAATGACATATCATAATGTATGTTGTGAACTTCACAAATTATGGAATTGGCTTACATGTGGCTGTAACACTGAATATATGTTTTACATTTTTATCAAATGCTATTTCTGTCTCTAGACTAGACAAGTGTCTGCCCAATAGACCTATATGAGCTCTTCTTTGTATGGTGTGATAATAGGAAAGTCAAATATGGGTCAGCGCTAACACGCCACAGGAGATATATTAGTAATAGTGTATAGGCAGCACACCTATAGGAAGAGGGGTGCCCTCTAGTCCCCCAAAATAAATGTGATAGGGAAGATAAAGAATAAAGAAAAAGGGTGCGCCTTTGAAAAAATAATTAAGATAAATAAAATAAATACATAAATAATATATCTATTTATTTTATTAAAATAAATAAATAAATAGATATATTAGTAATAGTATATAGGCAGCACACCTATAAGAAGAGGGGTCCTCTCTAGTCCCCCAAAATAAATGTGATAGGGAAGATAAAGAATAAAGAAAAAGGGTGCGCCTTTGAAAAAATAATTAAAATAAATAAAATAAATAGATATATTAAGTATAAAATATAGTCCAGGTAACTTAACACTAGTCCAAATAAGGTAATAAACAACAGTATGGAGGGTTCTTTGTGGAGCAGCAGACTGGATTAATAGTTACGAATATGAGCTTGTAATCCGGTGGAACATGTGGAGAGGAAACTGAAGAAAGGACTCCAATGATATAGTATATAAATACACTGGGTAAAAGAAGGTATAATAATAAGGAACTACTCACAATATCAAGAGCTTAAATCCAGCTCTGGTTTGGAACGAGTGAAGTGGAAAAAGCCAGTGTAGGCGAAACACGTTTAGAAACTTTTTTTTACTTTGTCTTAATAAAGGATTTTTTTGGCTTTATACCATAACTGCCATATTCCTTTTCATTTATTATTTTCCATTTTAAATATCTGACCTGACGTTACCTTTTTTGCTGTTCCTAAGAAGCATAAAGAATCCTTAGGTGGGGACTATACCACCCATACTCTATACACCGAGCAGTGAGCCTGCTTTGCATATTGTAAGTACATTTCATATTTTTAGCTTATCATTTAAAGATACAGTGAGCACTATATTCTATTATCTTTTATTTTTCTGGGTGGACTACTCTGCTGTTGTATAAAATTGGAAACCTGAAGAACCTTATATATCCTTGAGTGGGGATTATTCCACTTCACGTGTTCCAAATCAGAGCTGGATTTAAGCTCTGGATATTGTGAGTAGTTCCTTATTATTATACCTTCTGTTACCCCATGTATTTATACTATCAATATATATATTGAAGTCCTTTTTTTCTGTTTCCTCTCCACATGTTCCACCGGATTACAAGCTCATATTCGTGACTATCAATCCAGTCTGCTGCTCCACAAAGAACCCTCCCTACTGTTGTGGATTACCTTATTTGGACTAGTGTTAAGTTACCTGGACTATGTTTTATACTTAATATATCTATTTATTTATCTTAATTATTTCTCAAAGGCGCACCATTTTTCTTTATTCTTTATCTTCCCTATGGTGTGATAATTGTAGTATGTTAACATCATAGGCATGTGCAAGTAGAGTGCCAAGGACTCCTTAATGCAGGGACAAATAGTCCTCTTTGAGTCCTTGCTATTGCTTGTTATGAGTTTGAAGAAAAATAGAGACTTTGTCCGTTTTCAGACAGTTATAACTAGAGAAAAGTTTTGTTAGATTGCATTTTTCTCCCGGTGGAAGAGCAATAGCCTTTGTCTTAGCAGTTTTGCCCAAATTCCCATTTTGATTTATTTAATGTCACTGGGGACAATATAAAAATATAAGAGGGGATATGTATAAAAAGTGCTTGATTTGCTTTTTATGCATTTTTTTCTGGCACTTCTATTTGTATCTATTTTTCACAGCACGCTCCCCGTACTGTGTAAGAATGAAAAATCCCTCTGCTGATGTTAGCGGTGACATCTGCTGGGGGTATCCCTTTGCGCTACGATTAGTGTTTGTGTAGGGTTAGGGTTAGTGTCAAAGTTCTCTTTGACGGGGTTAATTACCCTGCCGGGGTCTACTTTCTATAGATATATACTTTTAAATAGTATTTCTAGGTTTTGATCCTGCTATTAAAGTTATATTCTCAGCATGTCACATTTTGCAAAGGTTTAAGTTTAAAATCACAATTCACTCCTTCTAATAATTGTCTTGTAACTTTCATAAATAAACTGAAATCCAAGACATATTGAGCATGTGAACAATCAGGACTATTTACTGAATCTATATTTATCTTATATTTATTAATAATATAAGCAAAGATATTGAGATCCGCTATACAATGCATTTTTTTTTTTATTCTCTATTTTTCGTGCAGAGAATTACAAACTGGTCTGCAATGCCACGACAGCAAAACAAACCGACATAGTCAAGACAGTTATACAATGTCATGGCATATAAGAGAGATGCACATTTTTATATATAGTAGTCATGCTTATACCTTGGATAGTGATGTCGCGAACATAACATTTTCCGTTCGCAAACGGCGAACGCGAACTTCTGCAAATGTTCGCAAACGGGCAAACCGGGTGAACCGCCATAGACTTCAATAGGCAGGCGAATTTTAAAACCCACATGGACTCTTTCTAGCCACAATAGTGATGGAAAAGTTGTTTCAAGGGGACTAACACCTGGACTGTGGCATGCCGGAGGGGGAAACTCCCATGGAAAATTACATAGTTGATGCAGAGTCTGGTTTTAATCCATAAAGGGCATAAATCACCCAACATTCCTAAATTGTTTGGAATAACGTGCTTTAAAACATCAGGTATGATGTTGTATCGATAGGGTAGTGTAAGGGTTACGCCCGCTTCACAGTGACAGACCAAACTCCCCATTTAACGCACCGCAAACAACCGCAAACAGTCCATTTGCACAACCGCAAACTCCCCATTTGCACAAGGTTGGATACCAAGCTAGCCATGTCCCGTTCCTTGTTCTCACTGATGTCATTGAAGGTCTCTTCCTCCACCCAGCCACATACAACACCAAGGGTCCCCGAAAGGTGACAACAAGCCCCCTGTATTTTTTTTAAATGTACACTACTGTTACACCAGATATGAGTTGCACTGGTGTGACACTGTGCCCTGGCAGGCCCTGAAACGCACACGTGTGAAGGAAACTGCCTGCTATTATTTCACAGTCAAAAAAGTTTTTTTGTTTTTTTTTTAATGCAAGATATTGTGACACCAGATATGAGTGGTGGCACTGGGCAAGTGGGCACAGTATACGCTGTGAGCCTGACACACACGCTGGCAGGCAGGCAACTGCAATTAGATTACACAGGAAAAAAAAAAAGCAGACTGATGTTCTAGCCCTAAAAAGGGCTTTTTGGGGTGCTGTCCTTACAGCAGAGATCAGATGAGTCCTTCAGGACTGTAGTGGACACTGAATACACTAGCCTAGCTATCGATTTCCCTATTATATCAGCAGCAGCTACACTGTCCCTCCTCTCACTATGAATGCAGCTTCCGGGGGGCGGGGCCTAGCTGTCATGGAGGAAGGACGCACTTCGTGTGTCTCACTTTAAGCAGCTATCAGCAAGCGAATTTCACCCCAGAAGGGGATGACCCAGCAATGTTGCTCCTACCTGACCGACCCGACATGCTTAATAGCGGTCAGCAACTCGACACCAGGCAAGTGTGGCCTGGTGCTCACCGGGCAGGACAGGCGACCGATCTCCCGATCCTGGGATGCCCAGGAGCAGCTACTTCCTGGCAGGAGCTCCGCTACCCCCCTCGGACCGGTGGGGATATCCCGGTCCACCCCTGAGAGGCTGTCTGGAGCTAATGGACGCACAGAGCACAGCCGCCCAGGCTGACATACTCATCTGCGACACTCCCAATATGGCGGCAGCCGCGTGTCCTCCTGGTACCAGCAAAGCATGGCAGGATATTGAGTCTAAGCTGGACAGACTCTTTCATCAATTTTGGATGCAAATAACAAGCAGGAAGCCCCAACAAGCTCCACCACAGCCCCAACAAGCTCCACCACAGCTAAGCGAAGCAGTCCCCATTAAAATCCACCAACGCAAAAGGCGTCGAAGACGGGACCGGAGGCACAAACAGAAATGAAGAGCCTGCCCCATGTCAAGCACTCTCCTCCACCTTAAGCCACCACAATCCCGCACCGGACGTGAAGCACCACCGGGACAGATCCGACCAACCGACAAAACAAGCTTCCACCACCTCAAGCCGCGAACCCGGCACTCAGCCAGAGACTTGCCTTTGTTGTTCCAGGTATCATGGACTCCCAGGGTCTGCACCTGGCGCCCAGAAGGGATCGGATGAGCACAAGCAGTAAACAGCAGCCTACCAAGCATGTCCCACTATAGCCGATCCTCCACACCATGCCTTTGATCACATGAACTGCTCTCTGCACATTAACTAATCGTGAAGTAGCAAGCGTTTAAACATGTCCTTATTTCACCTCCTAAAGAGTTTATTGTCGTAGTTCCTTACATACCTTTACCTTAACCGTTCATGTATTATGTTATTCACTAGTCTCATCTCATGGGCGACTCACACTTGATTTATAATTAGTGGTGGAGCTGCTGATATAAATACACAGTTGATAACGTCGTGCAAGCTACACCCTAAACATGACAGCCATCTTTCACAACAATGTACTGCTATATACTCATACCCTCAGTGCAACTAGCCATGACATACGCACGTTCAGCCTAGCATGCTCAAATATGACACATTTCTGTCTAAAAAAAAAAAAAAATTAGTACAAAAAAAAAGAATGCAGCTTCAGAATTAATCTAAATTGTATGCTGCCTAGGAGGTGGGAGGGTCTGGGAGGGAGGGTCTGCTGCTGATTGGCTGGAATGTGTCTGCTGACTGTGAGGTACAGGGTCAAAGTTTACTCAATGATGACGAATAGGGGGCGGACCGAACATCGCATATGTTCGCCGTCCGTGGCGAATGCGAACATGCTATGTTCGCCGGAAACTATTCGCCAGCGAACCGTTTGGGACATCACTAACCATAGATTTATAGTTATATAGCCACTATAGCCGCCCTGCACATTGTTAGTAGTAGCAGCTGAGATCATTAGTAACTTTATGCAGGGCATAAATGAATGCTCAGGCTAGCAGTAAGGTATTAGGAGATTCATGGTGGTTCATCATTATACAAACGGTAACTGAGTGCTTAGTGCACCATCACTCATGTAGCTACAATGGTTTGTACTAGCGATGCTGTATCATACAGGTTAGTTGCATAGTTATATGCTCAATATGTATATGCTACGTGTCTGAATTACTGGGGAGACTTAGACGTTATAAGAGTGACAAGTTGTTAGACGCTGTGTTATGTTCTATCTGTCTGTGGGTAGAGATTCGTCTGTTAATCTATTGGGTTAACCACGGACACTGGTGTCCTGTATAGGCTGCATTAAGCTGGCAGATGGGCATGGCGGTCTAGGAGACAAAGCATACTTTATCTGGGCAGCAACCTGCGTACTAATAACTGTCAAACTTTAATAGAGGCAAACAGCAACCCGGTATCCAGTTGTGGGGCAAAGTATGTCCCCCAGTCTATCACGACCTGACTCTCTGGTCTGCGGGTCTGAAGTGCGTCCATATGAATAGTAAGGGTGGTCAGCAGTTGTGGGTGGTCCGGCAACAGGTAGGGAGCGCCAGAATCAGAGGCCCAGAGATTTAGCCGATGCCTCTACTGGCCCACTTCATGCAGTCTCTGTAAGCTGAGCCTCTGTGGACACCAGCTCCCGCCGCCTCCGTCGGTCTCCAATCAGTGCCCACTCTCCACGCAATATACTGGTTCTCTCCTAGGGAGGCCAGGGTGCTCTGTTCGCAGCTTGGTCTTGGGCCGCATGCGTCCTGGTGGGGGTGTTGAGGTCACATTTTGGAAGAGGGTCCCCGCAGGGGGTTTCTGCGGGCGGGCTTTATCCCCACAGTCGACCGCTGGGTCTGTTTCCTCCTCCGGTCTGCGGGTCTGAAGTGCGTCCATATGAATAGTAAGGGTGGTCAGCAGTTGTGGGTGGTCCGGCAACAGGTAGGGAGCGCCATTCTCGGAGGCCCAGAGATTTAGCGGATGCCTCTACTGGCCCACTTCATGCAGTCTCTGTGAGCTGAGCCTCTGTGGACACCAGCTCCCGCCGCCTCCGTCGGTCTCCAATCAGTGCCCACTCTCCACGCAATATACAGGTTCTCTCCTAGGGAGGCCAGGGTGCTCTGTTCGCAGCTTGGTCTTGGGCCGCATGCGTCCTGGTGGAGGTGTTGAGGTCACATTTTGGAAGAGGGTCCCCGCAGGGGGTTTCTGCGGGCGGGCTTTATCCCCAGAGTCGACCGCTGGGCCTGTTTCCTCCTCCGGTCTGCGGGTCTGAAGTGCGTCCATATGAATAGTAAGGGTGGTCAGCAGTTGTGGGTGGTCCGGCAACAGGTAGGGAGCGCCAGTCTCGGAGGCCCAGAGATTTAGCCGATGCCTCTACTGGCCCACTTCATGCAGTCTCTGTGAGCTGAGCCTCTGTGGACACCAGCTCCCGCCGCCTCCGTCGGTCTCCAATCAGTGCCCACTCTCCACGCAATATACAGGTTCTCTCCTAGGGAGGCCAGGGTGCTCTGTTCGCAGCTTGGTCTTGGGCCGCATGCGTCCTGGTGGGGGTGTTGAGGTCACATTTTGGAAGAGGGTCCCCGCAGGGGGTTTCTGCGGGAGGGCTTTATCCCCAGAGTCGACCGCTGGGCCTGTTTCCTCCTCCGCCTGGGTGCAACACCAATCTGTTCCAAATGGATCGGCACTGACCTGTGGGGTGCAGGAGGTGAGTGGTGTGGCATGCTTGTTCTCTGCTGCCGCTCCTCGAGTCTCTGCCAGAATTCCTCCAGAATTTTGTCCAGCTTGGCTAGGGTCGAGTATGCCGGGCCTTGTGGCATGGTTGGTGGCCCGGCGTCCGCCATCTTAGGTCGGCCAGGGGGACAAGCCTCCCGTCTCACAGGGCCATTGGTGACCAGTGAGTGTAGCTGGGGTGATGGTGATGGGGCCGGGGTAACCCCCGCCGGCAGGGGGGGTAGCGGGCTCCCGTGCTGTTTCAAGTTGTTCCAGTGGGAGGATAAGCGGGGAGATCGGCCGCTTCTCCCGCGCTCTCACCCCCAGGTAGGCCGCAGTGGCGTTTCAGTTTTAATCTGATTGGCTTGTATCAGCTAGGCTTTGGATTAAAGCAGGGTTGCTTGTAGGCTGCATCCAGCGTTCAGATTTCTGTTTTTGGGCTAGCTTGGGTCAATTTTGTAAAGATTTCGCAGATTCTCGATCAGAGCACACTACACATGCGGCCATTCAGTTTGGCAGCCAGGTCCCGCCCTCTATACAATGCATTTCAAAACTGTAAAAGACAAAAAAGTTGACATTTACTGAATTTGAAAACAATTGCGTCAGAGCCGCAATATACTGAATTCATTTAAAATGAATACAAACAATTGAAGAGAAAAACAAACAAAAAAATTATTGAATTCATAGTACGGTGAAAAAATAATCCCTGCACGACTGTGCCTTCAACTATTGATACAAAAGATATTAATTATGTAGTCTGAAACAAAACTCAAATATACATCCAAATTGATTTAAAAAAAATGAGTAAGGAATTTATATAAAGGCCCTCAATTCTCCAAAATAAACAGAATAAATGCACTTACAATATTGAAAATGGCTTTGAAAGGCTAAGTCTCACTCAATTACTTAATGCACATAGATTTTATACAATAGCAAAGTATTGTTAAGGTAAAAAATTGCTGGTTATTATTATAAAGATACCGTAGGTCAGGTTGAACTGAGGTATTTTACTTCTATATATCTCGATTTTGTTCTCTTTAATTTTCTCTGAAAACGGGTCCATATCCCGTGGGAGTGAACTGACAATAATTGTTTGTCTCTGTGTGTTTTTTTACTGTTGTATTGCCCATGGGGATCTATAAGGATGTTACTTTTATTACCCTTGCAGCTGCTATATTTCGTTTTTGCCCACTGAATTAGTCTTCCTACTACCATTCCCGTTAGACTGAATTTTTAAATACTTCTTGGCTATGGCATTTAGGATTATACCTTCTGGACACATTTTCATAAATACAGCCTGACCATTGATTTACAGATGGACTAAGCCCTGGCTTCATGAAGGGCTTCACCACCTGTTGGAATCTTGCAACAATAACCAGATGCACAACCCAATGTGTAGTATCCTCCTTGGAGCTGACATTTTGTTATGGGGAAATGGCTAGATAAAGACCACAGTGTTGGTATAAACATTGTCATCTTTGATGTATTTGTCTCAATAAAATTATTGCAGACATGGAATGTGCTAATTGTTACTGGAGTACTGATGGTGATCATTTAGCAGCCATATTTTTTATTATGAGATACTAAAAACAAATTCCTACCACTTGAGTAGATAAGGAGTTTATACTCCACTCCAGATACCTGCATTAATGAATAAAATATTCAAGTTCCCATATTGGTAATTACATTTCAGACAGTATGTGTTTCAGTAACAGTTTATTTCTTGCCACTCTCCCAGATAGGCTAGGGTTATACAGGTCTACCCCCAGCCACGATACTTTAGATCCTTATAATAGCAGATATAACTGTTCTTTCCATTGCAAATTTATCAAAAAAAAAAAAAAAAAAATGTTCATGGCAGTGCCAAGGAAGTGTGGTGCAGTATCAAGTTATTGCTGTAGATCTAATTGGGTACTGACTGGGGTTTCTCAATACTTATATAATATTTTGCACTTTTTCCCCAATATATACATTTGTATTAGATATATGGTAGATTGGTAGATAGATAGAATGAATCACATTCAAAATGGAAAATGAGAAACCATATAGACCATAAAATATAGATTTCACCCATTATGCACGGTGTAATCTATCAGTGCATCAATTCATCATTTATGCCATATAATTTTGTATTGCTGCCTTTGCTTAAGTGTTCAGGAAACTTGGACATCCTAGGTAGTTATAGGCTTATCAAATATGCTTTTTGATATCCAAGGGTGCATGGATACATGGATATCAAAAAGCATAAAGATGGCAAAAAGGCTAGCAGTGGGAAGATGATACATGGAAGAAAAAAAATATAGGAGGAATAACTGAAAAGATGCCATGTGTAGGACCTCAATGTCTTGTAGCTAATTATGTACTCCTATGAGACTTCCCTCAATTGGACTATCCGTTAGACAAAGTAGTAGTACCAGTTTTGTATTGTTTTATTTTTTATCTGCTAGGATGTTGTAATTCATTGTATCTGTCTGTCTATGTCTGTCTATCTATCTACTCATCTGCTTTGTAAGCTATATGAGCTATGTATATTCAAAAAGCTTGGCCCAGCAGTAACCATTAGTTTAAGGTGTAGAACTGATAGTGTGCTGCCATATGTCACAATATACTTCCCCTTTAAGCCTGTTCGATATTTTGATATGATTTGCTATGTTTTATTGTTCTACAGTTGAATATCTCATTACCCTTATTCTCTAGTTTATTGATACATTGTGTGTATTTAAATAAATGCTCTACTTCCTGAAACATCATGTATTTCTCTTGACAAAACAATTAATATTGATGAAGAATGTCTGAAGCCTAGCAGATTTTCTTGTACTTATGAAAGAATATTGATTAAGCAAAATAAAGATAGTTTACTATATAAAAATGCCAGTACTAATAAAAATATTAAGACACTAGTAAACATTTTTTTTTTTTTTTTAGTAAATATGCATACTAGTCTAGGTTACATGGATTCCTTTTTATTGTGCTGTACACTAAAGTCTATCCAATTAAGAAATGAATTTCTATAAAGTAGAGAAAATAACAGCAATAACAATCAATTGTATCAGAAAGACAGAACATGTCATTATACTCTTCAACTATGTTTTGTCCATCTTTACGGATTACTAGAGATAGTCTGTCTTCACTACAGTTATAACTTAAGTAGCTGTGTATTTGTAAGATAAACAATGTTTTTCTTTTTTATTGAAAAAAGTCTAAGCAAGTTAATGTCTGTTACATGTCACTTTTTGGTTGCATACGATGATTCCATCTTGAAGTTTACAAAAATATGCCCTTGAACTTGCAAATCAGTTTAGCCTTGCTGAGACAGGCTCTTCCAATTAATTCCAGGGACCAGATGTTTGCACAAATGCTTACAGATTTTTCGATGGCTGGCCACATATAATATGTAAAATACAGCACCTAGGCTGTTACGAGTTCATCCCTAATCCCTAATCATTAATAGCCTCTTCAATTACACCTTCCTTTTCAGTCTGATAGCTTGCACTTCTAACCCATCTGTTTTAATATGAATCATTAAGTTGGAAATTAGGGAAGAGCCATAGGACAATGCTGAGGTATTCCCAGATCTATGGTACTGTTGAATATGTTTATGCTTTATAAAAAAAAAATAATAATAATAGATTGTGTAGTCCGTTTAATCTGTGTAAATTTTATAAGGCTTTTTTTTGCACTTGGTAAACATGGACCCCTAAATTTGCATCTTTTAGTTTTAAACATGTGACGATGTTCAGAGTACTAGATGAGGCCCCAGGGAGAGTGCGCAGCTTAGCGGACAGGGGCACATGTATGAGTGTGGGATGGATAAAGCATGATTGGCTATATGCTACATGTGGGAGTGGGAGATGTGAGGAAGTGGGTGGTGACAGATTAGACTGACCTCAGTGCCACTTAGGAGCCGGGCCTGCAACAAGTTTCCTGCCTCCTCCTGTTGCTGGGCCTGCTGGATTTTCTGCCTGGGGCCCTGGATGCTGGAGCCTGGTTGTTACAGACATCCTGTCTGCCCTCAGGGCTGGTACTGCTGCTGCAGACGGTGGCCTCCTCCTTCCCCAGCAGCCAGTCGGTGAGGTTCCCCTCCCCAGCGGTCTGGCTCCCCATGGGCACCCTCCATGGGCACCCTCCCTCTGTCTCCATCCCTTTGGCTCCCTCCCTGGGCTCCATGGGAACCCTCCCTGTGGCTCCCTTCCTGTGGCTCCCTCCCTGGGCTCCATGGGCACCCTGCCTTTGTCTCCCTCCCTGGGCACCCACCCTGTGTCTCTCTCCCTGGACTCCCTCCCTGTGTCTCTCTCCCTGGACTCCCTCCATGTGTCTCCCTTCCCAGTGGCTCCCTTCCCAGTGGCTCCCTTCCCAGTGGCTCCCTCCCTGGACTCCCTGCCTGTGGCTCCCACCCTGGGCTCCCTCCCAGTGGCTCCCTCCATGGGCTCTGTGTGCCCCAACTCTCCTCCTCGGGCAGGATCTGCAGCCCGAGTCTTCAACTGGGCCGCGCGCCTGGACCACGTGGCGTGCGGCCTGCTCCGCGCCCGGTCCTTCCACCCCCCTGCTGTCCGGGCGGCAGGCATCTGAAGTGGACCGCGCCCCCCCGGACGTAATGGGGGGGCGGAATCACGGCAATCGACCCGGGCGGCGTGTGGGATGCCGCCCGAGGTCCTCCCCTCTCGGCTGGCAGTGGTAAGTGGGCCCCCTATGGGGCACGCGGGGTGGCTCTCAGCCACTGCCGCCGGGTGGGGAGTGGTCCTGGAGTATAGGGGCTATACTTGCTCCCTCCCCCTCCCTCCCCTCTATTATTCTTGTGTCCCCCTTTATTACTGCCCCCCCTTTATTTCTGTGTCCACCTTTATTCTGCCCCCCCCCTTTATTTCTGTGTCCCCCCCCTTATTACTGTGTTCCCCTCTTTTTTCATTGTTTTTCTCCCCCCTATTATTGTCCCCCCCTCCTCCTTGCTGTCCTTCTTTGCCCCCCACCCCTCTCTCCTTCCCCCCCCCCTCTTCTTACCTGTCTCGGCAGCCTCCTGTCCTGGAGCGTTGGCTTCATCTCTCCACTGCTGCTTCAGGCTTTGGGTGCAGTTGCCGGATCCGTCCAGCAGGTGGCGTCTGAAGCTCCAGTTGCCATGGGAACTGCGCTGCAGGTGATGGACTCCTTTTTTCATGCTGCCGTCTCTTCTATGGTGCCGCCAGCGGTTCCTAGGGTGCCGTCAGGTGAGTAATGTTTTCCTGCGCTGGCTGGGGCGCCTGCGCTATGCTGGTTCATGTTGGGTTTATTAAAAATTTTTTAAAAAAGATAAATAAAAAAAAAAAAATTCTAAAACCGAAACAAACAAAAAAAAAAGAGTAGCTGTCAGCCGCGCTCAGTGTAGTACTCTACTGGCGCGACGGTGCGTCCACCGGTGGGTGGGGGGCAGTGCGCTTGGTCCTCAGCGCGGCAATTGGAGGGGAGTTGGGCCTCTTCCTCATTGGGGGCTGCGCCACCTCTCCCCTGCGCACTCGCACAAGGTATTCCCCTTTGGCCCTTG
Organism: Pelobates fuscus; assembly: GCF_036172605.1. Lineage (NCBI taxonomy): Eukaryota > Metazoa > Chordata > Amphibia > Anura > Pelobatidae > Pelobates > Pelobates fuscus. The sequence continues at coordinate 216,169,601 of NC_086322.1, forward strand.
GGGGGGGGAGGCTCTTCCCTTGGGACACTAGGGGGGGTAGGACTCGGGCGGCAATGATCTATAGTTCCGTTATGGGAAATTCCTAATACATTGGGAATTGGGTTTGGGGTTCACTATTTTGGAGAGCGTGGTTGGGGAGCGGGCTGCGCGGCGTGACGCTGTTTTGTTACCAGGACACCACTTGGGCTGCATGTCATACTTATGGTGGCCTGGGTTGGTGGCGCTATGAAAAACATTTCTTCAGCGCCTTGCGGTTTTGCCCTCTGTATCAGATGGACTTAGGCCCCTGGCTCTCCATCGTAAGCCGCCCGGCGGCGCATATAGGGGGTTTGTACTCCTTTCCTGGGGGATGGCTCCGCCCCAGCGGCATTGCAGCAACAGCAAGGTTGTTGCAGGGAGTTGAACGTCAGCCGATGTAAGTGGGGTGGGTCATGCTGTCTTAAGCTCAAATGCTCCCATCGTGGTGGGGGCTCACTCTGCCTCCTGCTGTTTCAAGAGGGGTAAGTACGGGGAGAAAGGGGACATGGGGGCGCAGGGCAGCGACACCAGTGCTCGTAAGCGAGATGTGCCCATGGCTCAAACGCTACTGGAATTGGCAGGCCATGGGGCTCCTGCTGGAGGGGGTCACCCGAGGCTTCGGGATCCCTTTCTCGGAGCGCCCGGCTTCGTGGCGGTGTGGACCTTGAAGGAAAGGTTAAAGATCTTCGTATGTATAGATTGGTGAAAGTCGATATGATAGACAGTTTAAATACTTAAGGGGAATCAATACAGTAGGGAGGAGACTGTTTAAAAGAAGTAAAACTCGCACAATAAAAAAACATAGTCTTAAATTGGAGGGGCGAAGGTTTCACAATCATACCCGGATGTATTACGTTAACGGAAGGGTAGTGGATGCGTGGACTAGCCTTCCTGCTGAAGTAGTAGAGGAGTCTAAGTGGGTGTGGGATATGCGTAAGGCTGTCCTACCTATAAGATAAGGCCAGGGACTAATGTCAGTGGTTAGGAAATTGGGCTGACTGGTTGGGCCGAATGGTCCTTATCTGCCGTCACATTCTATGTTATGTTTCTAAGTCTGTGCTCGACTTCCTGCAGATAGTGCTGGATAAGCTCCTGCGGGAGGTAGCTTTGGGGTGGTTCGCGGGGTCAGTTGAGGCCCTGTCGCTCCCCAAGTTGCAGGTCCCCCTTGGGCCTTGTGCCCGAGTGGGAGGCAGGGGATTTTCGTCTGTTCATCGTTTGCCCTGCCCTCAAGGGGTATTGGTGAAAGATGTCGGGCGTCCTAGGCATCCTTCGATGCTGCGGTACGCATGGTCGGGGCAGTGGGCCCTGGGGCTTTGCTAACGAAGGCCGACGTCTGAGCCACGTTTTGCTTGTTGCCAGTTCATATGGATTGTCATCAACTCCTGGGTGGTGGGTTTGTGGTCGGTATTATGTGGATACGTGCTTCCCGATGGGTTGTTCGTTACCTGCTTTTACGATGAGTGCGTCGGCGCTTTCCTGGAGTGGGTGGTGCGGCAGGAGGCAAGGATTGGCTCGTTGCTGCGTTACCTTGATGGCTTTTGTGTGTGGGCCTTCGCTGACCTGTTGACTCTTGCTCGACTCGTGGAGCTTTGGGGTCCTCTTGGAGCACGATAAGACAGTGGGGCCCAGTGACGTGCCTTAGCTCCTTGGGTATCGAAATTGACTCTGTGGCCATGGAGTGCTGGCTGCCGCGGGATGAGGTTGAGAGGGTGTGGCGATGGCCAGGGGTCTGGGGAGGATGCAGCTGTGCAAGCTGCAGTCCCTGTTAGGGAGGTTATCTTCCGCTGCCAGATCAGGCCCATGGGGCAATTGTCCCGCAGGCGCCTGGTGGCCGCTACTACCGGGACCGCAGTATTTTCTCCGGCTCTGGAGGTCTGGGTTTTCCTCCTGACCGAGTATATTGGAAGGTCACCTTGTCAGGTGCCGGAGGTGTCCTGTTCGGACTTGCCCCTCTAAACGGACGTGGCTGGCTCTGTCTGGTTGGGGCGATTCTGGGATCGCGCTGGTGTGCTGACATGGTTGGCGGCATGGTCCGCCTCCGACTTGACCAGGAATTCTTGCCTTCCTGGAGCTTTTCCATTGTGGTGGCATTGGATTTGTGGGGTCGGGAGCTACAGGACCGTCGGGTCGTTATTCACTGTGCCAACCTCGGGGTTGTCCAGGTGATTAGCCAGCTCTCGGCCCCCCCTTTTCTCTTTTGGCACTTCCCCTGCTCCAGCGTCTGGTGCTCCGGTGCCCGTGTCTTCATGTGTCGTGTAGGTCCGGTTCCTCTTGGGCCAAAGTACTCCAGGGTATGGGTGAAATGGCAGGCGCGGGAGTCAGAGGTGGGTGTATTTGCGGGTTCGCTTGTTCGTTACAAGGTCTGTTGTGACTGCTGGAGCATTTGGGTTTCGGCGGATATGTCGTCCTCCGGGGTGTCCTTACGCGTGTCCAGTTTAGTTTTCTGGTTAAGTCCCAGGGTTGGGTGGCTGTCGCCACGGAGTTTCTGGTATGGCATGCGGTGTAGGGCCCGTGCAGGGGTCGGTTTTTGTGGATCCAAAGAGGCCGGTTTTGGGGGCCCTATGGGCACAATTGTGCAAGGTGCTCCCAGAGGTATGCCTCGTCATTTCTTCATTTCTTTGGGGCCATGAGGATTGGGGTATTGGTGGGTCCGAACTGGTCAGCAGGTAGGAGAGGATTCTGTTTGCGGATGTCCGTGATGGTCAGGACCTGGTGTCCTTCAAGACTCGTCCATACAATACCGACATCCTTTGCAAGGGCAGGTGGGTCCCGCTGGCAGCGGTCCCAGGATTGGACGCCTGCCTGGTCTGGGCGCTCAGGGAGTCCGCAGTACGGCCGTACCTGGCTGGCCCAATCGTGGTATACGAGGAGGGGAACTTCCTCTCCCATTTCAATTTGTTTGGCGGTCATTCTTTCCACATTGGCACTGCGACGGAGGCCTCTCGGCTGGGTATGCTGAATCGGGATGTGCGGAGGATAGGAAGGTGGGACTCTAGGAGATTTTTTCCGGTGTGCGGGACGCTGTTTTGCTCCGTTGATTGTTTTTTCCTTCTCGGGGCGGATGATTGAGCACTCGACGAGGAACTATTGGCGGCAAGCATACATCTGGAGTGCGTTGGAGTGCTGCTGCGAGGGTTCATCCGTTGGGTTTCACCGTTCGTTATAGGGGTTTTGGGGGATGCCCATTTCATCAGGTTTTGAGAAGGAGGCGGCAGATTGGTTGCGGCCGTGTGGGGTTCATTTGTCTGGGGTCGGGCTCGACCATTTTAATCTGGCCATTCGAGAGACGGTGGTTTGTTTGGGGTCCCCTGCTGATTTTAGGCTTAAAACAGTGGGGTTGTGGCGGGGGTGTGTCCTTGCCAAATAAGGGATGGTTTGGTAGATTAGATGAAAAAGGGGGATAATGGCCGGGTCTCATCCTCCCCCTGTCTTTTATGGGGAACCTGGAGGAGGTACCAGGTTGGACGTGTCCCCACTGGGTTGTAAGAAGTTGTCTGTCATTATTTGAAGGGGTAAGTTATGGTTTTATGGGGGATGAAGGGAATGCTATCCAATTCCCACTACGTACATACAAGGCCCCAGGGAGAGTGCGCAGCTTAGCGGACAGGGGCACATGTATGAGTGTGGGATGGATAAAGCATGATTGGCTATATGCTACATGTGGGAGTGTGAGATGTGAGGAAGTGGGTGGTGACAGATTAGACTGACCTCAGTGCCACTTAGGAGCCGGGCCAGCAACAAGTTTCCCGCCCACCCTCCCTTTGCTGTTTTGGGCCCGGGGGGTTGTCACAGTGAGGCGGGGGTGTGATAGGTTTGGTAGATTAGATGAAAAAGGGGGATAATGGCCGGGTCTCATCCTCCCCCTGTCTCTTATGGTGAACCTGGAGGAGGTACCAGGTTGGACGTGTCCCCACTGGGTTGTAAGTCGACCAGTGGGGAGCATTATGGTTGGGCCCCACCGAGTGGGTGGGGAGCCCTGAAAAGGAAGATGTTTTTATTATGCCGAGGGGGGAGGTGAGAGCCTTGGGGAAGTTAGATTGGCAAGGACGGTTTCTTTGGTTACTGTATGACTATATGCAAATTGTTTATGTTAATTGATGATAATTTATGATAATTATTATTTCGTTATATGTTAAAAGGAGTTATACAGTATTTGGTTGTGTTAATAAATGCTGTGGCCTGTTTTCTCCAAGAAGTTGTCTGTCGTTATTTGAAGGGGTAATTTATGGTTTTATGGGGGATGAAGGGAATGCTATCCAATGCCCACTACGTACATACAAGACACTACACAATGTTAGTGCCTGTATAATGTGAAGCAGTTTGTAATAACATTGATAAATAAATTTTTTAAATACCAAATATATTTACTTACAAATAAGTAAGTTCAATCATTTTCTTATTCATGTGCTTGCTTGCTTTGGTTTAATCTGACCAGTTGTTCTGACACCTGGATCTATTTGTGCATAAATTGTTAACCTGACTTTCATAAATTAAAAACCATTTTCATATAGATATGATATGTGTGTGCATGCGTTTTAAATCCTCATAGAATTTCATGGAATCACATCTATGTGGAAGCTATAATGAGAAATCATCATTGTTTTGCTATGATCTCATGAGGGTCAGTACAAACTGAATGTATTGTTTTTGATTTTCATGCGGAAGATTGCTTTTTTATCATGAGAAAATGCTAGTATTTTCAAACAGAACTAACTATATGCATATTTGTTAAAAATCAATGTTGAACTAATAGCACTTTTAAAATGGATGAATCATTAATCTCTTAAAAATATAAGAAAAGCAATAATTGTAATGTTGGTAATGATGTTTTCGTCAAACTTCATTGTTTACATGAACATACACGCACATTTCAAAATAATATACAAGTAATCGTCATAATGCTTTCCATATATGTTACGGAAAACAAACTTAATGATTACCCATAGTTAATGATCGTGCTCGTTAATTACTAGCATGTTGCAGAGGACAATGGTGACTGAGTCTGTAATAAACTGGTCATTAGTTCTAAAAATGGATGTATTAAAAAATAAATTTTAGTTGTATTTCGTGAATTAGGAAAAACATCTGTAAAAGATTAAGAGCAAATAAAAAAAAAACAGACAATAATCATCATAATAACTTTGGTATAAAAATATATTTGTGATGCAATAAATATATAATCATTTTCCTTTTTATTTTTTGGAGTAGGCTATGTATTAAAATAGATTTTTCACCTATGACAAATGTTTATTCCAAATTATTTCTGCACATGGGGTGTGGGGAACATACATTTTTAAAGTTCTTAATATTTAGTATTTATCAGCTAAAACTTCATGGAACATTGTAATATAATGAAGATGTAGCATACTTATTGTTTTTAATAGCAACTATATCACTAAAACAAATGATGAACTCTCCTCATATTTTTCTGCTCAATTTCCAGCTAGTCAGTTAGAAGGTCCAGGGTTGCCCAAACCTCCATTGAGAGATTCCATATTAAAGAAACAGAGGAGTATATTTCCCAGTGAAAATCACTATCAGGTAGTCAGATGGAAACATGGTTGAAGTCCGTATTCCTTTTTCACACCTTCTTCCCACATGGACCATTTAATGCTGCAGTAAAGGTAGATGGTTCACGGAAATCTAATTCACATCTTTATTTTTAAATACTACAGATAAGACTTCACCCACAGTTGGTATAGTGCGTGATTTTCAGTCGGCAGATGATGGAATTTGCTGAGATTAAAAGATAGCCTGTTGTAATTAGTTTATATCTAGGCAGGTTAGATGGAATTTTTTAATAAATATGTCTATTAACTGTGATCATGATATCCCAAAGCCGAAAGATGTTTACATGGTATGTTCACATATGAAAATATGTTTTCTGATCTTTTTTTTTCATATATTTAATGTTTTATTGAGTTTCCATGAAAAAAACAAACAGTGTGGGTGTATAATTAACAAAAATAATACAAGGTGGAAGCACCATGTTAGGCGTGTTTAAGCTATCTCGACTAAAATGCTAATACTGATACTGGAATAATTGGAGTATTGCTGTTATCTGGAAATGTTTCCCCCCTCGGTCATCTATTGCTTTGAGGGATACACACTAGGCTAACTACATGCACTTGAGTTGTCACTGGGAGACTTGGGGATAAACATGAAGGAGAAGGGGAGGGGGAAAGGATGAGACCCTGCTGGTCTATTTTCTGTTTTTTGCCCATTACATCCAAGACCACATTTTGTTGAATTTGTCTGAAGAGCCCAGAATTTAAAAAGTAATTGCTTTATAATGCATCTCTAAGCCCACTCAGGATTATACTTCTGTAATTGAGAGAGTGTTTGTAGACTTCCATTGATATGCTATTGTTGTCTTGGAAACCATGAAGATATGCAGAATCCTTTTATGTTGTGAGTCCTTTTATGTCCAGCAAGAGTAGACTCAAGTGAGTTGGGTATTGAGAAAGAGGTGGTGTAAAGGATAAGTGTTTGAACCTCTGACCAGAATCTGCAGAAGGGTGAACATTTGCAGAAAACATGAGACAAGGAGTTCATATCCCTGCCAGCAGGTGTCCGAAGATCTTGGGTATATGTACAAACTCACCACCTCATAAGTCCTTTTCAGCTCATCTCCCAGTGTGTAGAATCATGTAAAGTCTTTATCATATTGGCTACCCCTGGCGGGGGAGCAGAGACAGAACAGCCTGCTCCCCCAGCGGCTGCCAGAAGAGCTTCCCCTGCGGCCGCCATTCAAGTTCTCCCTGCGGTCGCCAGCACACATATCAGTCTGCCCACCCACACAGGTAGCAACAAGTATGTATGTCAGTGGGAGTGTGTGTGTGTGTCTGTGTCATGCTGTGTGTGTGTCTGTCTGTGTCATGCTGTGTGTGTGTGTCTGTCTGTCTGTCTGTGTCATGGTGTGTGTGTGTCTGTCTGTGTCATGGTGTGTGTGTGTCTGTCTGTCTGTGTCATGCTGTGTCATGATGTGTGTGTGTGTGTGTGTGTCTGTCATGCTGTGTGTGTGTGTCTGTCTGTCATGGCGTGAGTGTGTGTGTGTCTGTCTGTGTCATGGTGTGTGTGTGTCTGTCTGTGTCATGGTGTGTGTGTGTCTGTCTGTGTCATGGTGTGTGCGTCGGTTTGTCTGTCTGTGTCATGCTGTGTGTGTGTCTGTCTGTCATGGTGTGTGTGTGTGTCTGTCTGTGTCATGTGTGTGTGTGTCTGTGTCACGGTGTGTCTGTATCATGGTGTGTGTGTGTCTGTATGTGTGATGGTGTGTGTGTGTGTGTCTGCCATGGTGTGTGTGTGTCTGTCTGTGTCATGGTGTGTCTGTCATGGTGTGTGTATGTCTGTCATGGTGTGTGTGTGTGTGTCAGTCGTGGTGTCTGTGTGTGTTTTTAAAAATAGTGTTTTACTCACCTTTTTTTTTTCCAACATCGTGCTGGTCTCTGCCTCTATGACTGAGATCATCAAGCTTGATGATCTCAGCCAATCCGCATTGACACCGGAACGCCTCTAGTGACCGTCTGAGTGTCTGTCACTAGAGGTGTTTACATTCAAAAGCCTGCAGGGACAGGCTATAGACACCAGAACCCAAAGGGGCACACCCTAATCCCCGCGGCACGCCTATGGATTGAGTCCTGCAGGAACGGAGTTCCTGCACTTTTTTTGTGCAGGAACGCCGTTCCTGCAGGCACTCAGCGCCCCCCTTCCTCCCCCCATGTCCCCCCTGTCATGGATGGGAGGGGGGGGGAAGAGGTTATGGACCCCCCCCCCCCCCCGGTCGGCTCTCTCAATATCAGCCGCGGCGAGGGAGCTGTGAGCTTTCTGCTCCCTCTCGCCGCGCGCTGCTTGCTGATGCTGGGAGCCGGAATATGACGTCATATTCCGGCTCCCAGCTACAGCAGACAGCCCGCGCGGTGAGAGGGAGCAGAGAGCTCACAGCTCCCTCGCCGCGGCTGATATTGAGAGAGCTGCCCAACCCACTGGACCCCAGGGACAAGTCCACGCCAGCACTCCAGGTAGGGAGGCTGGGTGGACATTTTTTTTAATTAAAAAAATAATAATTTGTGTGTAACGGATCACCTGGCACCCCGACTTGGTACCTCCATTAATGGATGCTCCTAGTGCTTCCTGAGGACTCCAAGCACTCTGGCAGACACCACAATCACCGAACCGATGCAGCATAGGAATCCTCTCTAGCATATGAATGCTGTATACAGCCGAATAGGAAAAACCATACGATAGGTTTACACTCCTAGCAGTCAAACTGGAACAGCATACCACGAATCCTCCCCCCAATAATGAGATGACACATCACTTTGAGGGTAAAATAGGAACTCTGGACTGGCTCATCCAGCCCGGCTTTTATTCACAAACAGGTACATACAGGACACTCCCAGGGGGAGGATGAAATTGACCTTGAAATTGATCACATGGATGTACCTCCCACACCTTTCCTCCCCTTAGATTAACACTTAACCCAATTATACAGTACACACTTTTCCCCAATTCCTGGATGTACCCCAAATACATATGATGCACCCCTGATAGCCCTGATCTGGGTGAGCAACATACTCAAAAATCACCCAGATCGGACCAGGGGTTCGGGAGTTATGAGCAGGCAAAGTTTTGACCGACCGCATGGGTAAAGTATCCGAAAACAGTTCCATGCATTTTGGCCCTGCGGTCGGTCACAAACAAGGGAATGAAAACAGGCGAATTGCCTGTGTTATAGAGCCTGGAGAGGGTTTGAATGAATTCCCTTGTTTGAGGGGTCCTTTCTACCGAACGGCGGGCCATTCGGTAGTTTCTATACGAAATCCTGGAAGTCTGGAGGTCTCAGCGGTGTTTGCCTAGTCGAGTGTCCGATTTTAGTTCCAGACGCTCGACGGCAAAACACCGCTGTTCGGTAGTTTAAGATGGCCGCCGCCACGTGTTCGGCTCCCGAATGGCGGCCACCCAGAGGACACAGACCACACTGCACTGATTGCCAATTACCCGTTTGCAACATTGTTGCAAACGGTAATTGGAGGCACACTCATTCCTGGGTGGTCTGGTTGTTCGGTAGTTTCACTCAATATACTGAATGGAGTGATTCTACCGAACAATCAGATGAATGCTGCATACAAATCACCCAGGATAAACTTAACACATATATAAATACATATATAATATTACAGGCAGTACACTCGAATATGCTTCACAGTCTTAAAGGGACAGTAGTCCCAAAAGTCCCAATGTGTCCATAGATGCTGTTAAAAGGGCCAGTAGCAGCAATATACAGTATAACAAGCCCAAATATAAATCTTTAAATGTACCAGTTTTCCAGGGGCCATAGTCAGCGGGTAAGAGGCAGGCAGCCAGGCCCCTCCAATGTCCAGTGGCGAGGTGGGTTCCGCCACATTGTGTGTGTGTGAATGTGTGTGTGTGTCTGTGACTGTGTGTGTGTGTATGTGAATGTGTGTGTGTGTTAATGTGTGTGTGTGTGTGTGTGTCTGTGTGTGTGTGTGTCTGTGAATGTGTGTGTGTGTGTGTCTGTGAATGTGTGTGTGAATGTGTGTGTGTGTGTGTGTGTGAATGTGAATATGTGTGTGTATGTGAATATGTGTGTGTCTGAATGTGGGTGTGTTGCTTGCTTCCCACACTTTATTCCCCAGGACTTTATTCTCCCCTGTCAGCTCACGCAGAACCGGCGCTGAGTGTCGGCTCTGCTCTAAGCCTCCATGGGCCGGCGGGGAGATCAAAGATCTACCTCACCGGCCCACAGCAGCATGAAGGGAGGCAGGAGAGGACCCGGGGAGCTCTAGACAGCAGCTCCGCCAGGTTCCTCTGGCGAGATCTGAGTGTTGCCGCGGCAACGCTCAGATCTCACGAGAGTTAACTCTAGCCCCGCAGGCTAGAGTTCACTCTCCACTGGACCACCAGGGATGGCACATGGCAGCAAGGATCCCCCTCCCTACATAAGGTAAGAAGGGAGGGGGGATATTTACTAATCTGCCCCCACCTCCACAATCTGTCCAAACATACAGCACACACACACACATACAGCACCCACACACAAAAAGCACCTACAGACATACAGCACTCTCACACAAACAGCACACACACAGCACCCTCACACACACAGCACCCAAACAGCACCCACACACATACAGTACACATACAGCACCCTCACACACACAGTACACTAACCGCACCCTCACAAACACACACAGCACCTTTACAAACACACAACACCCTCACACACAGCACACTAACAACACCCTCGTAAACACACACACACAAACAGCACCCTCAGAAATACATGACACCCACACACATCACACAAACAGCACCCTCACACACACAGCACCATCACACACACATCACACAAACAGCACCCTCACACACACAGCACCCTCACACAGCACACTAACAGGACCCTAAAACACACACACAAACACCCTCACACACAAACAGCACCTTCACACACACACACAAACACACAAACACCCTCACCCACATAGCACACTACCAGCACCCTCACACATACACACACAGCAGCACCCTTACACACACCACCCTCACACAGCACACACACACACACACACACACAGCAGTGTATGTATATATGTGTGTGTGTATATATGTATATATATATATATATATATACATATACATGCGGCGTGTGTTTGTGCTTTAGGGTGCACACCCTAATGCAATAGGCTGTGCACGCCTATGCCAGAACCACTACATTAAGCTGTGTGTGTGTGTGTGCGCCTGCTAGTGAGTGAGCTTGCTTGCATGTGTGTGTGTGCCTGTTAGTGAGTGAGCTTGTGTTTTAATGTCAATGAGCTTTTTTACCTCACGCGGGAGACCGTGGCAGAATCGAGGAGGACGTGGTCAACCCTCGTACAGATGCCCTTACGGTTAGTACCCCCAAATGTGTGTTTTCACAGGCAAGCGTGGGGGGAAGGCTAGCGTTGTTTATCAATATGTGGGGCATGATCCCCACAGATGTGTGGGTTTTGAATACGGTCAGGGGTTTCCGCCTAGATTTGTTGTCCCCCCCTGTCCAGATGTGTATACCACAGGAACTGAGACTACCGGAAGAGCAGTCCGGGTTGATTACCATGGAGATCGCGGAACTTCTTGCCAAACGGGCTATACAGGAAATCCCGTACGATCACCCGGGGTTCCTAAGCAATTTGTTCCTCGTTGCCAAGAAGGGCAGAGGAGTTCGGCCGGTCATAAACGCCTCAACAAATTCCTCCGTTACCATCACAAGATGGAAGGTATTCATTGTCTCAGGGACCTGCTCCGACAAGGGGACTGGATGGTCAAGCTGGACCTCAAAGATGCCTATTTAACCATACCAATGGCAGAGGAGCACTGGGACTTATTGCACTTTACGTGGCAAGGACGTCGGTGGAGGTTTACCTGTCTGCCCTTCGGTCTATCTTCAGCTCCCTGGTGTTTCACAAAGGTGATGAAGTCAGTAGTGGCGTTCCTCAGGGCTCTGGGGGTCCGCATGGTTATTTACCTGGACGACATCCTGATTATGTCTTCGTTCCCCGACCAACTTCTCAGACACCTGGACTGGACGGTGAATCTTCTGGAAGGCTTAGGCTTCCTCATAAATTGGGAAAATCCATAGTAGCCCCGGTACAGAAGATAGAATTCCTGGGTTTCGAAGTCGACTTGGTCGCCCAATTCTTGTTCCTCCCAGAGGCCAAGTTAAAGACTATGAAGAAAGAAATAAGGCGTACGCTGCGGGACACCTCTCTCTCCGTACGACAACTAGCGAGAGTGATTGGTCTTTTGGCCTCATCGATTCAGGCGATTTTTCCGGGACCCCTAAGCTATCGGGCCCTACAACGTCTGAAGGGATCCCATCTTCGGTCGGGCAGTTCGTACGAAAGCGAATTGAGCCTGGACAGAGATTCCAAGGAGGAACTACTGTGGTGGTTAGATCATATGGAGGCATGGAACGGGCGAGCAATCTTCGGTACCGCTCCGGATGTGGTAATATAATCAGATGCCAGCCTACATGGTTGGGGCGCTTGCTGTGGAAATGTCTCCACAGGTGGAAGAGGGTCCGAAGTCGAGTCGAAGCTACACATAAACTGTCTGGAACTGCTGGCGGGCTCAATTGCCATTCGCAGCTTGTCTCCAACCCTGGGAAATTACTGCATTCTTCTGCGCATGGACAATGTGTCCGCGGTTAGGTATATAAATCATCTAGGTGGAACGAAATCAAAACAACTAGCGAACCTGGCAAAGGACTTTTGGCAGTTTTGCCTCCACAGCGCGGTATCGGATACGGCCGAACACATCCCGGGATTGGACAACAAATGGGCGGATTGGAATTCGCGCTACTTGAAAGACTCAGGAGATTGGCATCTGCTACCTTCGACCTTCCAACAGATAGATCAGTTATGGGGTCCATTGCAACTGGATTTGTTCGCGTCCAGACTGAACTCCCAACTGCCCCGATACTTCAGTTGGAGACCGGACCCGGACCGGATCAGCCACGGTGGTGGATGCGTTCCTGCAAACGTGGCCTCGGAGTCGGCACTTTGCCTTTCCACCATTCAACTTGATCTCTCGGACACTGGCGTACTCGTCCAGACAGGATTGCACGTTGGTGGTAATAGTTCCCCTCTGGCAGACTCAGCCTTGGTTCCCCCGTCTCCTGGAGATGGCAATGGATTTCCCACGGATGATCGCAATGCGACCGGATGTGCTTCTGGATCCGGATGGGAACTCGCACGAATTGGTGGATCAGGACCTACTCCAGCTCACGGCTTGGTTGATCTCAGGGGACCCTGTTGTGTCGCGGACGTTCCGCAGGCTACTACAAGACTCCTAGAGAGTGCCTGGGCACCGGGAACAAGAACAGCTTACAAACAGCTTATCATGGCACGTGTGGTCTGGCTGGTGCGTGGGAAGACTGTTGGATCCACTTTGTGCCCCTCTGAAGGAGGTGCTCAGTTTTCTGACCACGCTTTTTGAATCTGGTTTGGCCTACCACACTATTAATGTTTATAGATCGCCCATCTGGGCCGGACATCTAGGAATTGACGGATCACCGGTTGGACAACATTCCTTTGTGTGTCGATTGTTGAAGGATATCCATTTCTCTAGACCTCCGAGATCCATCATTTTGGGATGTTAACGTTGTTCTTGGCTTCCTGGAGTCATGGCCCCTTAATAGGAGCTGTCGCTGAAACAATTGTCATGGAAATTGGTTATGCTCCTGTGTCTCCTTTCATGCAAAAGAGTTTTGGATGTCAGAGCTTTGGACTGGAACGCGATATCCTTCACCCCTGAGGGAGTGTCGTTTAACGTCTCGAGGAGGACTAAAACGGCTTCTAAGTCGGTGGCCTACCCAAGGTGCGCAGTTCACCCTGCTCTGTGTCCAGTGGCTTGCCTCCGGGTTTACTTGGATCGCACTCACCAGTTGAGGTCATTGGATTTGTCCCAACTGTTTATTTCCTTAAGAACGCCATTTCTTCCGGTCTCCTCGACTACGTTGGCTCGTTGGGTTAAGAATCTCCTTTCCGCTGCAGGATATTTTCGGCTCATTCGGTCAGAGGTGATATCTTGAAAGCAGCGGATTGGTCTAATGAATCTACGTTCCGTGATTTCTATTTCCGCCCAATTGACCATGTTTCCTCGTTAGTTGTGGCTCAGCTTTGAACTTGCATAATAGGAGCCTCCGTGTCATTAATACAATTCCCAGATTTTACTAATAACATGACGTCATGTCATGATTTTATTAATGACATGGAGGCGAGTATTATTCCCACCCACCCACCCACCCGTTGGGTATGAGTCGGATTTACGATTTTGGTTCAATCGGGAGGTCCTCCTATCTCACGGTAAGTATCCATGATTTCACTTGATATTATGAGATACGGTGTGGTCTTTGTACTGTTATATATGTGATATACCGATAGTTTGTGTATATTGTTATACATGCCAAATGGTTATGATAAGTTACATTCAGATCCGGAGTTTGGATTTTACCACCTATTTATTTGTTTTTACAGCTTGATTTCGTTGTGATGACGTCTACCATGTTGGCGCTTGTTCATTCCTGACGTGGATATTTTTCGCTTGTTGGGTCTTCGGTTCAGAGGGCAAAGAAGAGGAAGTGGAAGTACATAGCAAGACATTTATGGACTGTTCCTATAAGCTGATTGGCTGCCCTGTTACTAGGCAGATCTGGTTGTATCTGTTATATATTATTCATATTTTACAAATTTTCTCTTTCAGTTGTATTTTTCTCTTTGCTGCTGAGGAATAAAGTTAAGAGATTTCATAATACTCGCCTCCGTGTCATTAATAAAATCATGACTTTACGTCATGTTATTAGTAAAATCTGGGAATTTTGTATAAGTAATAAAAGTGCTTTGTTATGTTTTAGAAAAATTACATTTTAAAAGTGGCATTTTGCATTGTTGCTAATTAATTGATTTCAAAAGATACAATTAATACAGTAACTATCTTAAAATATATTTTAATTTGTGGTCGGAGGGTATAATTTCTTACTTTCTCAGTATATAAAATATTGCTGTCAAATTGGCTGAACTCAATTTGCTGTTTTGTGCTTTAATCGCTGTCAATCAATGCTTAGTTGAGTGATTTTCTTCCTCTGCTAGTCTCACAATTTAATAAACTATGCTTAAATCTTTCAATATAAATGCTGAACACCAAAGGCAATTTCAACAATGCATACAATATTGATCTTGCAGTTCACTAAAATTAAACTTATTCTAAGGTAATGTGACTTTGAGATTAATTTTGTTATGAACTGCAGTTTGTCCAAATTTGGTTCAATTGAGTGATCGTATGAATTCCTGAATTCCAGCCGAAATGTAGCCAAATCATGAATTAAACGATCAAATAAGAAGTGAACAATAGATGGGGAAAAATGAGAAGCAGTAAATAAATTATATAAATTATATATTCAATAAATACTATAAAACTACATTCTAATAAATACTGGTAATAGAAAAGTACCGCTAATTTTATTAACACTCAATTATATCTCACCCATGCCCACTGTTCTCCAACTAGAGTATTACTATACTGGCTGCACGCATTAATGCCCATGGCCTGGGACTTAACCCCGTGAAACCTAGACATCTTACATAACCAGCTAATCATTACTTTATAAAATATACTCATGTCGCAGACAGAAGAAAAGCTAATAAGCAAAAATGTTATGTTTTACCCACTTTCTCAACTCTCTTTAACAAAACTTAAAAAATGTGCTGCCTACTCATACGCCACGTTATGTTTAATGTGTTTGTTATTACACTGATTGTGAATGCTATTGTGGCTGAACAAGCCTATTGTTAAACTTTGCACAACAGAAAATAAAGAATACAAAAAAAAATGGGAAAAAAAAGGAAAAAAAACAGAAATAGAAAAAAGGAAACACAAAAATAGAAAAGGGAACTTTTTTTTTTATGGTGACACCTAATAAACATGACCACCTAATTCAGCATTTTTGTGTGTATAATAAAAGGGAAAATAGAAAAAAATGTGGTGTGGAGTGGAAAGAAGAGAAGAGTAAAAGCAGTTGTTAAATTGTGCAACAATTATTATTTATTTTTATTTTTTTAAACCCTCATTTCTAAAAAATATTTTTGCACTTGGCTCCCCCCTCTCCTCCATATACCTCACCCCATCTGGCTATTGAGCCTTTTTGCTGGAATTCTATCTGGGGGTGTTTTTGGAAGGACTATATACATTATAGATTATTGTCCACACCCACAGTTATTTTTGTGGCTCTCCCCAATATTATTTTAAATTTATATTTTTCTTAAAATATTTTTTTCAACCCTTTTTTTCACTCTTTATTTTTGTTAGTGTTTGCATTTGTATACTTTATTTTTGTTCAATAACAATAAAAGTTAAGTTTTAAAGCATTACCGAAGGGAGGGGTCTCCTATTTGGTCGACTTAGTGCAGGGATGAGGATGTTCCTCTTCTCCACCTAGGTCCACCTTTTTGTAAATATTGTTGGTAAGTAAATTTTACCTTAAAAAAAAATACAGTTGGCAGTAAGTATTAAAAGGTTGTCTACTCCTAACCTAGATTGTTTCCTTTTAAATGTGTTGTCCTTTAATTTTGCATGTGAGTTATGGAACTGTCAACTCACGAATAGCAAATTAATACTTTTGTGTATGCATTTTATAAAATAAATTCTTACAGCTATTAAAATCCAGAAACAAGAAAACAAAACAATGACAACTTGTCTCATAGCCAATGCTGTGCCTCAACCCATGTCCTTTCATTTTTTTCAGTGTAGTAAACCAGCATATTTATATTTCTAAAATCGTCTTGGATTAGTGGAATAGTAATATCCGAGAATTGTAGAAACAGTATTGGCTGCCAACAGACATGAAAACAAAAGGTAGGAGAGGTAGTGCGAGAGCAAACATATTACGGCAGCTGGCATATCACAAAAGAAAGAGAAAAGCACCCACCTCCAAACTTACCTTATTGTATTGTGTAAAGAGAAATAAATCAAATAATTTACATAAATATTACAATCAACAAGATATTAAACAAGATTAAAATATGTAAGCGCTACAGAGCCTAACACGAGAATAAAAAAAAGGAGCAATATTAAAAATAGAACACATTACAGAAGTTATATATATAAAAAAATAAAATAAAAAAAACACCCTGCATAAGTTGACTGCTTATTAAATAGTTGGGTACCCTAAACATCAAGTGCATTTTTTTTGTCAGTCAGTTTTTTTATTGAGGCATTAGATTAGGTTATACAAAAAAAAATAGGAGTTAGTTCAGGTATACAAAAAACAAGATTGTAAAGGCACAATGAAGCAAGCTCCTAGATATGGCAGCCTCATTTTTTAAAAACTTAATAAAACATGTGAAAGAAAGCTAGGCAAGCTTGTCTATATATGTGGTATAAGCAAATATAGTAATAGAGAAGTGAGAAGGTGGGGTTAGCATTGTGTGAGTAAAAACATACTAGGATAAAAATGTTTACTAGTGTATGCTCAATGGCTTATTAGGTGGGCTGGAACACTAACATAGCAGACAAATGGTGAGTTTGCTGGAGTTATACAATTACGCAGATAACTTAGAAACATAGAAACATAGAATGTGACGGCAGATAAGAACCATTCGGCCCATCTAGTCTGCCCAATTTTCTAAATACTTTCATTAGTCCCTGGCCTTATCTTATAGTTAGGATAGCCTTATGTCTATCCCACGCATGCTTAAACTCCTTTACTGTGTTAACCTCTACCACTTCAGCTGGAAGGCTATTCCATGCATCCACTACCCTTTCAGTAAAGTTCCTGATATTATTTTTAAACCTTTGTTCCTCTAATTTAAGACTATGTCCTCTTGTTGTGGTAGTTTTTCTTCTTTTAAATATAGTCTCCTCATTTACTGTGTTTATTCCCTTTATATATTTAAATGTTTCTATCATATCCCCCCTATCTCGTCTTTCCTCCAAGCTCATGTTAAGTTCATTTAACCTTTCCTGGTAAGTTTTATCCTGCAATCCATGAACCAGTTTAGTAGCCCTTCTCTGAACTCTCTCTAAGGTATCAATATCCTTCTGAAGATATGGTCTCCAGTACTGCGTACAATACTACAAGTGAGGTCTCACCAGTGTTCTGTACAATGGCATGAGCACTTCCCTTTTTTCTACTGCTAATACCTCTCCTATACAACCAAGCATTCTGCTAGCATTTCCTGCTGCTCTTTTACATTGTCTGCCTATCTTTAAGTCATCAGAAATAATCACCCCTAAATCCCTTACCTCAGATGTTGAGGTAGGACTCTATCAAATATTCTGTACTCTGCCTTTGGGTTTTTACGTCCAAGATGCATTATACGGACATAACCCCATCACATCAAATGTCAGTTGCCACAACTCTGACCATTTTTCTAGTTTACCTAAATCATTTGCCATTTGGCTTATCTCTCCTGGAACATCAAACATGTTACATATCTTAGTATCATAAGCAAAAAGACATACCTTGCCATTAGGACCTTCTGCAATATCACTAATAAAAATATTAAAGAGAATGAGTCCAAGTACAGATCCCTGAGGTACCCCACTGGTGACAAGCCCAAGCTTTAAATATACTCCATTGATTACAACCCTCTGTTGCCTGTCACTCAGCCACTGCCTTACCCATTCAACAATATTGGAATCCAAACTTAAAGATTGCAGTTTATTGATAAGCCTTCTATGTGCAACAGTGTCAAAAGCCTTACTGAAATCTAAGTAAGCAATGTCTACTGCACCACCCTGATCTATAATTTTAGTAACCCAATCAAAAAAATCAATAAGATTAGTTTGGCATGATCTCCCTGAAGTAAACCCATGTTGTCTCTGATCTTGAAATCCATGTGTTTTTAGATGTTCAATAGTGATGTCGCGAACACAAAATTTTCCGTTCGCGAACGGCGAACGCGATCTTCCGCAAATGTTCGCGAACGGGCGAACCCGGCGAACCGCCATAGACTTCAATAGTGTAGCGTTACTCACCTTTCCCAGGGGCCGGCCGCGGTCCTCTCTTCAAGCCGCGCGCGGTCCTGCGGCTGCACGAGCCGCGCGCGGCTCATCCGACGCTTCAGGCAGGAAGGCGGGCAGTGACCGCGAGATGCAGTCACATGTCCCGCCTGAATCTAAGAGCGCGCCGCGAGTCTCGGGCGCGCTCTTAAAGAGACAGTGGGAGCCTAAATTGCCAAAAGGCTCCCATTGGCCCCTGTCATCCCACACACCCCATACACTTACCTTTTGGGGGTGTGGAAGTGACAGGAGCCAATCACATTAGTTTTGAACCTATTTATACTTACCCTTTTCCCTTAGTTCCTTGCCCTATCGTGGTTTCTGCTACAGTTCCCTTTAGCGCTTCTTGTGTTCAGTTGTGTTCCTCCGTACTTGACCTTGGCTTTGTATTCTGACTTCGTTTTCGCTTTATCCTTGTCTGTTCTGTTTGCCGGCTTGCTGTTTCCTGTGTACCAGACCCCGGCTTTTCCTCGTTTACGCTGTCTCTTTGTGCCCTTGACCTCGGATTGTTCCTGACTCTGTACTTCTCCTATATACGTCGAGTCCGGCCATTCTAAGGTCCGGTAGACGTATCTCTCCTCTGTTCTGCCTTCTGTTTAGCTGGATCCTGCGTGTAGGGGTATATTCTCGTTACATTACGATAGGGCCATGGACCCCGCAGATTTAGCTCAACAGATGGCGTCTCATGAGGCTAGAATTGTAGAGCAGGATCACCGAATGTATCAGATAGCCCAGGCTCTTCAGACGCTCTTAGCTAGAACCATTCCAGCAACCACACCTAACCCTCCTACACCCCTTCTTCCTGAAGTATCGACTGTGCCTAATGCTACGGCCCATTTAACACCTCCTCCTAGGTATGGAGGGGATTCTAAGACATGCAGAGGGTTCATTAACCAAATAGAGTTTCACTTTGAGATGTATCCACGTTCATTTCCCACAGAGAGGTCTAAGGTTGGGTTCTTTATGCACCAACTTACAGACAAAGCACTTGAATGGGCAAATCCTATTTGGGAAGCTAATGGACCTATGGTGCATGACTTTCACAGTTTTCTTACAGCATTTCGCAGAACTTTTGACACTATGAAAAGGTCTAAAAATGCCGCAAGAGCATTAATGAGGGTTAAACAGGGTTCTAGGTCTGTGGCTGATTACGCTATACAGTTTCGTACTCTTGCCTCACAGGTAGATTGGACCAACAATGGGTTAACTACTGCCTTCATGGAAGGCTTATCAGACTCTATATTGGATGAGGTAGCAGCTAAGGAGCTTCCTGTTGCTTTAGAGGACCTTATTGACTACCTCATTGATATAGATAATAGAATTCATGACAGGCTCTATACCAAGAACAGAAATAGACGTTTTGTTACACCTATTCACCCCAGAGTTAATACACTGGAGAGTGTTAAAGTATCCGAAGAGGAACCTATGCAATTAGGGGTTGCCAAACTCTCTGATAATGAAAAATTACATAGGAGAAGGGAGGGACTCTGCCTATATTGTGGTAGGAGAGACCATATGGTAAAGGAATGTCCTTTGCTCCCGGAAAACTCTCGCACCTAAGACCTTATAGGGGACTGGCCTTGGGTGTGATTTCTAAGTCTCCTACATTGCCTCCTAACCGACTGCTTCTCCCTGTTTCGTTACATATGGGAGAGAGTTGTATAGTTGAAAATATATACGCCTCTGGGGCAGCCGAGAATTTTATAGACTCTGGTTTTGTAAAGAAAAACAACATTCCCATCAGGGAGAAGGAGATACCCTTGGCCGTTGAGGCCATAGATGGTAGACCATTGATATCTCCAGTCGTTACTCATGAGACTGCACCGTTACACATGTACACAGGGGTTTTACACTATGAAACCATTCGGTTCCAGGTCATCACCTCTCCCTCTTCACAGTTAGTGTTAGGGTATCCATGGTTACGTGCCCACAATCCCATTTTTGACTGGGAGACAGGGCAGATAAAATCATGGAGTGAGGCCTGCCATGAATCATGTACTATTGAAGTCACGCCTGTGAATTCTATTAATGTTCCTACCACTCCTCCTTTGTCTACGGCTATACCCTCTCAGTATTTATCTTTAAAGACTGTCTTTGATAAAAGAGAGGCTGACAAATTACCGCCTCACAGACCCTACGATTGTGCTATTGACTTGTTGCCTGGCACTATACCTCCAAAGGGCAGGGTGTACCCCTTATCGGTTCAAGAAAACCGTGTCATGGAGGAATATATTAAAGAATCATTAGATAAGGGATTTATTAGGAGATCCTCTTGGAGCGGGGTTCTTCTTTGTATCGAAGAAAGAAGGTGATTTAAGACATCGCATTGATTATAGATTTCTTAATAAAATCACCATCAAAAATGCTTACCCTATACCATTAATAACAGAATTGTTTGACAGGCTCAAACATGCTACGGTATTCACCAAATTAGATCTTAGAGGAGCATACAATTTGATACGTATAAAAAAGGACCACGAATGGAAGACAGCCTTTAACACTAGGTCAGGTCATTATGAGTATACCGTCATGCCATTTGGGCTTTGCAATGCCCCAGCAGTATTCCAAGAGTTTATTAATGATGTCTTGTGAGACTTTATTAACTCATTCGTTATTGTGTACTTAGACGACATTTTAATATATTCTACAGACTTACACACTCATCACAGACATGTTACGACCGTCCTGAAGACCCTTCTTGCTAATGGTCTTTATTGTAAATTAGAAAAATGCCTATTCGACCAATCCGAAGTCCAGTTTTTGGGGTATTTGATTTCCGCTAAGGGTTTTCGTATGGATCCCCGGAAGCTCGCTGCTGTCATAGAATGGCCTCTGCCGCAAGGTCTAAAAGCCATCCAGCGTTTTCTGGGTTTCTCTAATTATTATAGACGTTTTATCAAAGGTTTTTCGTCTATTGTAGCACCTATTACTCGTATGACAAAAAAGGATGGCAATACTCGTGTCTGGTCTACCGAGGCACTTCAAGCTTTTGACTTCCTTAAGACTACGTTCGCCTCTACACCTATTTTACAGCATCCTGTCCCCTCATTGCCCTATATACTTGAAGTTGATGCTTCAGATATCGGGGTAGGCGCTGTCTTATCTCAAAGAGAGTCTCCTGAAAAGCCATTGCATCCTTGTGGCTTCTTTTCTAAACAAATGTCCAAAGCAGAGAAGAATTATGATGTGGGTAATCGCGAACTCCTTGCTATCATTTTAGCACTCAAAGAATGGAGACATTTGTTAGAAGGCACTAAGGATCCCATCCTCATATTTACGGATCATAAGAACCTGTCCTACCTTAGCGAAGCTAAAAGATTGTCTTCCAGGCAGGCTAGGTGGTCACTGTTCTTGTCCCATTTCAATTATATAATCACCTATAGGCCAGGTGATCGGAACACTAAAGCGGACGCTCTGTCCAGACAGTTTGAAACTATTGACAAACAGGAGATTGATGTTACTCCTGTCATTCCCCCAGACAGGATAATAGCAACTACTGTATTATCTATTTCCTCGTCCCTATTGCAGGCCATACAAGCGAAACAAAGCATGGCACCTAGCGAGAGGCCTAATGATAAATTGTTCGTTGACGTTCCCGAGAGACGGGATATTCTGTCACTATATCACGATACTAAGACTGCTGGACATCCTGGTATTTCCAAAACAGTGTCAGCTGTTTCTCGGTATTTTTGGTGGGATTCCTTACGAAAGGATGTCACTGACTATATAAGTGCTTGTACTACTTGTGCCTGTATGAAATCCTCTCGTAGAGTTCCTTGTGGGCTGTTGCATCCGTTACCCGTTCCCGAGAGACCTTGGTCCAACCTATCTATGGATTTTTTTTTTTATTTTTTTTTTATATTTGCATTTTGTAAGGTACAGACAATTGATAAACAATGGTGTTACATACAATAAATTCCTTACATCCTTTACAAAGTAAAACAAAACCAATCATCTGTATGTAATCCATTGTCCTCTGTGTTGAGCATACATCTTTACTCTATCTCTAATATTGTGCATATCGAGGTGTAAGCCATATCCACAAAGATATACAGGTTCACATTGCACATCTGACTTTACGATTGTACTATATCCTCATTTGTTCATATTCCTGTCAGGTTATACATGCTGATAGGCTATCATTATTCACATCTTGAGTTAAATTCTCCCTCTAATCTATACCTCTGTCAACATAGTTAGATTGTGCGTCCACTCATCTCATCCTTGGTATTCTTATTGCAGTACACCTATGATTTAAAATGGCTTGTTTCCCATTTTTCTTACTTTGTGTGTCATGTCTGGTCACTAGTGAGATGTATAGATCACCTTGCTTATATTAGTTCTCTTGTCTGCACCCATTTTGCGTTCCAAGTAAAGACCTTTAACTGTGAAACTATTAACATGGAGGGGGGAGAGAAATAACTGGGTGGTGGACGAGAATGGGAGGGGGGGATGCCTATAGACTCTGCTGTGACTGAAGTTGCCTGCGGACCATCATGCCTGCTTTGTGTCTCTCAGTTATATATGTATGTTTTCTGTCTCCACCTATATGATTCCTTTCGTAGGTTGCCTAAATGCGTCCCACATTGCCCAAGCCTCTACCCAAAATTTTTGTGGCGCTCTGTGCGCTCTAGTTGTGCATTCATAGATCTTGATCGTATCAAGTTGGGAGATAATTGACTCTAATTGTGGAGGGTTTTGTTTTAACCAAGCTTTAGCTATGCCCGTGATTACTGCTATAGAAATATGGAAGAGGAGATATTTATGAGATTTGAGGAGGTCTTGTGGGAAATGTTGCAAAAGAAATATCTCAGGATTTAACGGTATATTTATATTCCCCAATTTTTTTAAGAGGGAATTAGCCTCTCTCCATAACATAGCGATATCCGGACATGTCCACCAAATATGCATGGCATTCCCCTTGTCATGTCCACATCGCCAACAAGCCCCTGTCTGCGCCGGATCAAAATATTTCAACCTCGTGGGTACCATGTGCCATCTATAGAGCATTTTCCGTGACATTTCCATCTGAGATGTGCATAGCGTTAGATTTTTGTGGGCCACAAAGTTCCATTTCCAGGCTTCCTCTGGTATCTGTCGTCCTATATCGTTTTCCCATTTTTTTATAAAGGTCATATCCCTAACTTTTATGATGGGGGAATAACTCCTATATATTTTAGATAGCGTGCCCAGCTTTTTAAGTTTGGCTGCCGTGCACAGTTGACTCAATATTACCCGGTTGTCTCTGCCGTGTGCCCTGTGTAATGGTTTACTGTGTCTCTTGATCCATGAGATTATCTGTCTGTGTGCAAACTCCGCTGTAGGCGGGAGGTTATACATTTTTTCTAAAGCGGTAAATGTCAGATATTCTCCGTCATGCATGAGTTGATGAATGTGCGTTAAGCCCAAGTTAGCCCATGTTCTTATATGTAATTGCGGTATCAGGAGTTCGAAGGTCTTACCAACATTATTGGGAGTATCTCCTCATGGAGGTTAAGGAATTTTATGTATTTATCCCATTCTTTCAAGGCAAAGGCCGTCATGGGGAGAATGTCACGGAAATGCTTCCTATGGGGTTTATGTATGCCTGCTATTATTGTGATGTCAAATCCTTCTGTGTGTGAAGCCTCTAAGTGTACCCATGTCGGGGGTTTGATATGAGATTGGAACGCTGCTGCTATCGCTCCTATAATCCCCGCCCTGTAGTATCTGTCTATGTTGGGGAGTCCCATCCCACCCTCAGCCTGTGTTAGGTATAATATATTTGCAGCAACTCTAGGCCTTTTTTTTGCCCATACAAAGGAGTTGATTGTTCGTTGTACTTCTTTAATATACGATGTAGGTATGTATATGGGTAAGGTACGAAATATATATTGCAATTTGGGCAAAATTATCATCTTTACTGCAGCAATTCTGCCAGTCCACGAGATATATTTGTTCGTCCAACTAGTGAGCTGATTTTTGATGGATTGAAGAAGTGTGATGTGGTTGGTTTTAAATAGTTTGTGGGCATGGGTTGTAAATTGGACACCTAAAAAAGTGAGGTGGTCCTGTCTCCACTCATAAGCAGTGGATTGTTGTAGTGTTTTGGTTACGTCCGGAGTCGTACCTAGGGTAATCGCTTGTGTTTTAGTCACATTTAACTTGTAATATGAACAAGCGCTGTATGACTGTAGTATCTTAGTGAACGTAGGGATGGAGTGTTGCGGATTGGTTATTGATAACATTGCATCATCAGCAAATGCTGTTACTTTATATTCTTTCCCCCCTTTTTTAATACCCATGATTGATGGCTCGTCCCTAATGGTTTGCAGCAGTGGCTCTATGGATTTTATTGTTGAATTACCCCCTTCGAATGGTAACACAGTCATCCTGATGATAGTTGACCGATTTTCCAAAATGGCTCACTTTGTGTCTCTTCGCAAGTTGCCCACATCCAAGGAACTGGCCCTTATCTTCGCTAGAGAAGTATTTCGGTTACATGGCATTCCCTTATCTATTGTGTCCGATAGGGGTAGCCAATTTATTTCCAGGTTCTGGAAGGCCTTTTGTACAGAAATGGGTATTTCTCTCTCGTTTTCTTCCGCTTACCATCCCCAGTCTAATGGAGCTGCTGAACGTGTCAACCAGTCTCTGGAGCAGTACCTCCGTTGTTTTGTGTCTCACCATCAGGACAATTGGTCTGACCTGCTTCCTTGGGCTGAATTTGCTCGGAATAACGCCACTCATGATTCTTCCGGCAAAAGCCCTTTTTACGTCGTCTATGGCCAGCATCCCGTTGTTCTCCCGGCTGCATTCTCCTCACAGGGCATGCCAGTTCTGGATGAGCATTTGGCTGGTTTGCGTAATACTTGGGAGCAGGTTCAGCGTTCTTTGGTTGACTCTGCTGCTCGCCAGAAGGCTCAGGCTGACAAGCATCGCAGAGCGGCTCCTTCCTATGTTGTGGGGGACAGAGTTTTGCTTTCCATGCGGAATATTCGTCTCCGGGTGCCTTCTATGAAATTGGCTCCCCGCTTCATTGGTCCTTATCGTATTAGACATAAGGTTAATCCCGTTTCTTATGCCTTGGGTCTGCCTAAGAATCTGCGCATACCTAATGTTTTTCACACCTCGTTGTTGAAGCCTTACGTACGCAACCGCTATACCCGGCATGCTCCTCCTCCTCCTCCTGTCTCTGTGAAGGGTCATGAGGAATTCGAAGTGTCTGCTGTTCTTGACTCTCGTTTCCTTAGGGGTCGGCTTCAGTACTTGGTACATTGGAAGGGTTATGGGCCTGAGGAGCGCAGTTGGATTTCTGCTGATGCTGTTCATGCTCCCCGCCTTGTGCGTTCTTTCCATTCACGTTTTCCTGCCCGACCTAGTCCTGCCCGCCCGGAGGGCGTGTCCTCAGGGGGGGTACTGTAGCGTTACTCACCTTTCCCAGGGGCCGGCCGCGGTCCTCTCTTCAAGCCGCGCGCGGTCCTGCGGCTGCACGAGCCGCGCGCGGCTCATCCGACGTTTCAGGCAGGAAGGCGGGCAGTGACCACATGTCCCGCCTGAATCTAAGAGCGCGCCGCAAGTCTCGGGCGCGCTCTTAAAGAGACAGTGGGAGCCTAAATTGCCAAAAGGCTCACAATGGCCCCTGTCATCCCACACACCCCATACACTTACCTTTTGGGGGTGTGGAAGTGACAGGAGCCAATCACATTAGTTTTGAACCTATTTATACTTACCCTTTTCCCTTAGTTCCTTGCCCTATCGTGGTTTCTGCTACAGTTCCCTTTAGCGCTTCTTGTGTTCAGTTGTGTTCCTCCGTACTTGACCTTGGCTTTGTATTCTGACTTTGTTTTCGCTTTATCCTTGTCTGTTCTGTTTGCCGGCTTGCTGTTTCCTGTGTACCAGACCCCGGCTTGTCCTCGTTTATGCTGTCTCTTTGTGCCCTTGACCTCGGATTGTTCCTGACTCTGTACTTCTCCTATATACGTCGAGTCCGGCCATTCTAAGGTCCGGTAGACGTATCTCTCCTCTGTTCTGCCTTCTGTTTAGCTGGATCCTGCGTGTAGGGGTATATTCTCGTTACAAATAGGCAGGCAAATTTTAAAACCCACAGGGACTCTTTCTGGCCACAATAGTGATGGAAAAGTTGTTTCAAGGGGACTAACACCTGGACTGTGGCATGCCGGAGGGGGATCCATGGCAAAACTCCCATGGAAAATTACATAGTTGATGCAGAGTCTGGTTTTAATCCATAAAGGGCATAAATCACCTAACATTCCTAAATTGTTTGCAATAACGTGCTTATAAACATCAGGTATGATGTTGTATCGATCAGGTAGTGTAAGGGATACGCCCGCTTCACAGTGACAGACCAAACTCCCCGTTTAACGCACCGCAAACAACCGCAAACAGTCCATTTGCACAACTGCAAACTCCCCATTTGCAAAAGGTTGGATACCAAGCTAGCCATGTCCCGTTCCTTGTCCTCACTGATGTCATTGAAGGTCTCTTCCTCCACCCAGCCACGTACAACAGCAAGGGTCCCCGAAAGGTGACAACAAGCCCCCTGTATTTTTTTTTAAATGTGCACTACTGTTACACCAAATATGAGTTGCACTGGTGTGACACTGTGCCCTAGCAGGCCCTGAAACGCACACGTGTGAAGGAAACTGACTGCTATTATATTACAGTCAAAAAATGTTTTTTTTATTTTAAATGCAAGCTATTGTGACACCAGATATGAGTGGTGGCACTGGGACCACCTTAAAAATATTGGATATCGCTAAAAATCATGATCACTATATAATAGACATGTGCAATTCATTTCGGTCAACTATTCGGACATTCGGTGCTTCCGAATGTCCGAATAGTTAAATTGCAGAAGTGCCGAATTGCTGAAGTCCCAAAGTGCCGAAATGACCGCATTTACGAAGTGCCGAATTGCTGAAGTGCCGAATTGCTGAAGTGCCGAAGTTCCGAAGTTGCCGAAGTTCCGAGGTGTCAAAGTGTCGAAGTTCCGAAGTTCCGAAGCACAGTATTGCCTAAGTACGAATATACTTACCCAGTGAAAGAAGAAGAATGTTACACTGTATACAATGTTAAATTAAAAGTATACAAACATAGCCAGGATTCAGCTGTAAGCATTTGCAACACTTACAACAATCAAGTAACATACATTCATATAAAATTTAAGTTACTTAGCCAGTCAATGTAATGACAGGAATGAATAAGCAGATAACTCCCTAATTCCCACGGTATTAGGGAGCTATCTACTAAAAGGCTGAAATACCTAAATTGGTCATTCAGCCAAATTTACTAATACTAAGTAAAAATTACTTAGTATTAGTAAATGATGCCCCTACTCGCTATACCGCGAGTAGGGGCATGTCTATTAAACAGTGAGCAGTCTGTGGCTGCTCACTGTTAAAAAAAAAAAGGGTCCCCCCTCCCTGAGCGGGTGGGGGCCCTAAAGTAAAAAAAAGGGGGGAGGACCTATTGTCCTCCCCACCGGCCACCACCCGTGAGCGGCGCGTGGGGGCCCTAAAGCAAAAAAGGGTGGAGGACCTATTGTCCTCCCCACCGGCCCCCACCCCTGAGCGGTGGGTGGGGGCCCTAAACAAGAATAAGGGGAGGGACCTAATGTCCTCCTCCCTGGCCCCCACCCCTGAGCGGTGGGTGGGGGCCTTAAATACAAATTGGGGGGGCCTAATGTCCTCCCCCCTGGCCCCCACCCCTGAGCGGTGGGTGGGGGCCCTAAACACAAATTGAGGAGGGGACCTAATGTCCTCCCCCTGGCCCCCACCCCTGAGCCTTGGGTGGGGGCCCTAAACAAAAGTAAAGGCGGGAGGACTTAATGTCCTCCCCCCTGGTCCACCCCTGAGCGGTGGGTGGGGGCCCTAAACACAAACTGGGGGGACCTAATGTCCTCCCCCCTGGCCCCCACCCCTGAGCGGTGGGTGGGGGCCCTAAACAAAAGTAAGGGGGCGAGGACCTAATGTCCTCCCCCCTGGCCCCCACCCCTGAGCGGTGGGTGGGGGCCCTAAACACAAATTGGGGGGGACCTAATGTCCTCCCCCCTGGCTCCCACCCCTGAGCGGTGGGTGGGGGCCCTAAACAAAAATAAGGGGGGGGACCTAATGTCCTAAATACATATTTAACCCCCCTCCCCCCAGGTGACCCCAATCCCCTAGACACCCCCTCCCCCCAAAAAATAAACTCCTACCTACCCCCCTCACCCTACAAATAATGAGGGGGGACCATTTAACTAAGTACCTTTAAAAATAAAAATACACTTACCATTCAATGTTTTCTTTCCTCTAAAATCTTCTTTTTTCAGCCCCAAAAAAGGGCAAATAAAAATCCATAATAACCGACGCAATAAAAAAAAAGAAAAAATGAAAAAATGAGCGCAAAAAAAAAAAAATCCATCTTCACCCGTGAGGGCTCCGCGCAGACTGAGCTCTGCAGGACGGCGGAAGGCTTATAAAGGGGACGGACCGAACATCGCATATGTTCGCCATCCATGGCGAACGCGAACACGCTATGTTCGCCACGGAACTATTCGCCAGTGAACCGTTCGGGACATCACTAATGTTCAACAATCCTATCCTTTAACATGGTTTCCATCACTTTTCTCACTACTGAAGTAAGGCTTACTGGCCTATAGTTGCCCGACTCCTCCCTATTACCTTTCTTGTGAATAGGCACAACATTCGCTAACTTCCAATCATCTGGGACTACTCCTGTTAACAATGATTGGTCAAATACATCTGTTAATGGTTTTGCTAGTACACCACTAAGCTCTTTTAATACTTGTTCTGAGAGACAATAAGATTGAACAATTGGATGCATAGGTACATCTCACTTTAAAGTATTAAGAGAATAGGGGCTTTGGCATGGGTGAGGTTAGATAATGCTAGCATAAGCAGGTATAAACACATTTCCTATACGCCAGGGGAGCCTGGCCTATAGCTTTCCCCCTGTAGGGAACGAGTTCTCACAGATCTTATCTACCATGCTTAAAAAGCTAGTATGCAACTGGGGTATCAATTCTCTATGCACAGTGAAGGCGTAAAAATAAAATCATGAACAACTATAATAAAAACAAGGAAGAAAAAAAACGATAAACTAGAGAAGAGTGTACAGAACCTTGTCCAGCCATAATGACCCCAAGGCTAGGGGAGGGGAATAGTAATTGGTCACTCTCTCTGGAAGGTTTTTGCAGACCAGACGAGTGTGGTGAATCATGTGGGGTTATGTCCGTATTAGCTGAGGAACTTAGTATTAGCTGAGGCTCCACTGAGCCTAGCCTCGGGAGTCGCCAATCAGTCCTAGATCAGGTCGTCGCTAGTGCATAGGAGTCCGATGTGGATGGTCGGGGCACGAACGTTGTCACCTTCGCTGGGTCGCAGTTGTGTTGTTGCTTGGAGGGGGCTTTCGGTTGAGGTTGACAGAGAGATTCCTGCGGCAGCCCCAGGCTTTCCAGTACTTGCGCAGCTCCCTGAAGATCCTGGAGTATATGCTGTGTATCTCCCTGGGTGATCAACCCACGAAAGGGGGGGCAGGGGTATTGGACACCCTGCCATTGCAGAAGGGAGGTGAGTAGTCGCATCGACCAGCACCACACTAGGGTGCCGCTAGAGAGATCTGCATAGAATCCAAGTGTCATCTCCTCAAATTGATAGTGCGTTTGTCCCCGGACGGCCGTCAGAACTTCAGCTTTGTCCCTGCAATACTGAAATTTGACCACCAGGTGGCTGTAGGCAGAGCTTTGGCTGGTTTGGGGACCCTGAAGATGCCTTCCAACACCACTGCCTTAGCCTGTTTAGGCATTAGGAGGGCCACCAACAGGCGTCTGACCTGTTGGTATTTCAGCCTCTGGGATACCTTCCGTGACTCCCCAGATCTTAAGGTGATTTTGGCGACACCACTCTTCCTGTACGGCAAATCATCGCTCATAATAAAAATCGTTGCTTAGGTTCTGCTGCTGCAGGGTTTCAACCGCCCGCTGAAGCAATGCTATCTGCTGAGCTCCCATGTGGGTTTTATCTTCAAGCTTTGCCCGTCAGACACTGCAGGTCTCCACGCATCTTGGCTACATCAGACAAGATGCTTTTCCACAAGTCCGCCAGGAGCTCCTTCAGGATTACTGTCATCACCATCAGGGCCTGGTAGTGTCGGCAGCTGAGGGGTCCATGATGGCATTGGAGCGGGTATGTGATCGTCTTCTGTGTCCAAAGACAGTTCATCTGAGTAGTCCAACAGTCTCCTGCTAGGGACGCCATCTTGGGCCCAAGTGCACTGTTCGCATGCCGCCACATCTCCCCAATGTTCATGCTCTTGTGTGGCCTGTCAGGCTTTGGCTTTTTCTTTTTGCATCCCATGTGGTCTGGGTATGTTTGGGGGTCTTTCAGGTGAAGTACACAGCAGGTAAGAGGGCAAATATAAGGCCATATAATGCTGATTCTCTCAGAGCTCAGGAGACATGTGTCACGGTTCCGCAGGATTCTGTCGGCGTGGCAGCACAGAAACACAGTGGTAACACAGACAAATAATAAATACTTACCTTGCTTGGGGCAGAATACTACCCGACCTCCTTCCGTCCTGGTCCTCAGCATGTGCGGCGTTCCTAAAGACGCCGGCTACTCTGGTTCCGGTTTTAATGGGGATATAGCCTTTTCCCACATTAAAGATGGCGCTTCCGTGCATTCAACGTCACATAATAGACATGCACGCACATTTTGGGGTCAATTTTGGGGTCAATAAAAAAAACATATTTTCAATATACTGCTAGATGTCATGTTTGTCGGGCATTATTCTGCATCTTCCAAAAAAAGCTTCTTGAAATCTCCAAACCCTAATGGTTGTAGGTGATTTTAGTTCTGTAGATGTTGCTGACTACAATTAATCAATACATGGATCTCACCTCTGTCACTTGGACCACATTTATTGGCCCCAGACTGAATGTTGACATGTATGCAGTGCTCAAAGTAAGTACAGCATTATGCCCTTTAAATTCTTGGGGAAAAAAATGGATTTGAGCTGAGTATGGACAGACTCTAATAGGGTCTCTCTGCATGCCCAATGCAAATTGTTATCAGGCCAAGCTTTGTCTGATTACATTGTAGTCATCTGGGTAAAAAAAAAAGTAGATTGTTCTCATAGACTGCTGGAAGAGCAGCTTCAAGCCACACCTCCAAGTCCTCTGGGTATGAGAGCCGGGAATCTTACTTCATAATATACTGCGATGTCACGCACACATGCACAGCGCCCTCGTGGTCGGCCATAGAGAATCATTGTATTAAATTATTTTCTGTGGCAGAATCTTAGGAGCATCATAGAGACTGCTGTGTGTGCGGTTAAGGTCCCCAATGTTCCTCTATGGAGTGGCATGTCATGACGCAACCCAAGAAGGAGGTCACAGCAGAGCAGAGGAAGACTCAATGCTGGAGAAAAGGGGAGTCATTTGTTTGTTTTATTTATATTGCTTTTTTTTTCTTTTACACAGGGAAGGATGACCTAATTGATTAGTGACTTCGGGGTTGTAGTGTTATGAATACAGATATGCATGCCTAATGCTACAGTGTTCTTTTAACTAAGAAACCCATCTGCTGATATAAGATATAATGTAAATTCCACTGACAAAGCAATTGTGAGGGTTTAGGTTTATGGTTAGCATTAGGGGTAGGGTTTGTTGTAGGGTTCAGGTTTGTGTACGGTGAGTGTTAGGGTAATGTAAGGGTTAATGCTGGGTTAGGGTTATGGATAACTTATGGTTAAGGTTAAATGTAATGTTAGAATAGTTATATTGTTAGCATTAATATAAGCATAGAGTTAGAGGGAGGGTTGGTATAACATTGGGGGGTATAGGGTTAGCATTCATTTTTAGATCCTAGACATATGAAGCACAATCAGGCCGATACATTAATTGATCTTGAGATTTATTTATTTATTTGTTGCACTGGATCTGTAAAAATGTGAAAAAAATAAATTTTATTCACACTTCATGTTTTGTTAGATATATTTCAAGAAATAAATAAAGTATGATGAATCAACGAGAGCTGACACTCAACAAAAGAGGAACACCACTTTCAATAGGAGAGTATTAGTGTGGGTTGTACCAATCTACCCAGGGCATGAACCCAAATATAGAATTGAGACAGAGCCCCCTTAGCCGGTAGGTAAGACATTTCTGACAATAATACTCTCAAAATGTGTCTAGAAACTAGTGTGATTAGACAAGGGTATAAAGGAAATTCACAGAAATAGATACATTGTACTAAACAGACTTTATTAAATGTGAATACAAAAAAGAACAACAAGAGGTTAGGTCATGGATACATGTGTATAGAGTATTCCAGATCTAACCTTTGGTCAGGGCAAGAGCCGGTAGTCTGCAAAACGCACGTCGGGAATTTAGAGCTGTGGGTGGCAGAGATTAATAGGGATGACGCTGCAGCTTTACTCTCTTCTAGATTAGCCACCTAGCTACTGTTTTTATTTTATTGTATCTAGTATGGCTATTTAGCTAACAGTTATTTAGCTTCAGCTATACTTCTAGCATTAGGGGAAAGGGGGATCAACGCTTTTTTTGGCACTGGGTGATGGGAGATGGGGATATATTTATTTAATTATTTAATTACTTGTTTGGTACAATTGGACTTTAGACTATTTTCTTATGACTACCCCCATACAGTAGGTACTACAACTACTTCAGCAAGTACTCTGTGGCGCTGATCGCCTCTCCCCCTTTACTGAGAATGTGTACATAGTACTTTTAATTAAGTTTTATTAAAAGTTGTGTTTTATTAAGATTAGTTTACCAGGGTTGCCCTGACCAAAGGTTAGATCTGGAATACTCTATACTTATGGATCCATGACCTAACCTCTTGGTGTTCTTTTTTGTATTTCTGTTTATATAGGGGTTACCAACCTGACACACTCTCCTAACCTTTATCTTTATCCGACTTTATTAAATGCTGCCAAATGTTAACAACGGCTAAATAACATTGTATAGTGATAGCAATCTGTTTTAAAATAAGTATTTAGTACACAGGGGCTTAAGAATAAAATTAGATGGAAACCAATTTCCCTCAGATAATCCTGTAAATAGATGAGGGGGTAAGTATCTGTAGAGCAGTGAGCCCTCCTCAATGAAGTTAGGGTTACCACTCACTGGTGATAAACAGGATAAAAGGAACCATGAATCTCAAGGCACTAGAGTCGCAGAGGAAAAAACAGGGGGATGAGGAAAGATTAATAAAAGTAGATAAATAAGCAAAAGTCCGAGAATACCATGGTTGCTGAAGTGACAGAAACCTACAATCACCTATAGCTTATCTGAGCTGAGAGAATCCACTAAACTAGAGGACTAAATAGGTGCCATAATAAGAGTGCTCACAAAAGTGCTCAGGGAAAAATAAACAAATAATAAATCAAAATTCCCTACTAGCGTTTCAGTGCATAGCTGCACCTTTGTCAGGGGAAAAAAACTATACTGACCAGAGATCTGGCATAAATAGGGATCAAAATCCCTCCTAAGCAAGTCAATAGCCAATCAGCAATGCGTAATGGATTGATTAGAAACTCACTTCAGCTGTGTATACCTATACAGCAAGACCAACCCACTTAGACTCCACAATCACACAATCAGTCACAGGGACACTCCCAAAGGGCTGGAGATGTGAAAAAAAGACAAAAAAGAAAAAGAGTCTTGACAGTAAACTTAAGTACACATTTCCAGTAGGGATGTGCATGATTAAAAAATTTCGGGTAATTCGGGTAAGAAAAAAATTTGTCAATTCAGCACTTTGGTTCGGCACTTCCGAAATTCGGACCTCGGCAGTTCGGGACTTCGCCAATTTGGTTTGGCACTTCTGAAATTCGGCACTTCAGACATTCCGAAGCATCCAAATGTCCGAATTGCCGGAAATTCGGCCAAATTCACATTCGCACCAGAACGATTTGCACATGTCTAATTTGGAGTTAACCTATATATAATGGGATATCCAATGATGTCAAATTTTTGATTGTTCGTGTATAATCAAATATCGAAGATATTGAATGAATGTGTGTGTTTGTGTAAGTGTATGTAGAGAAGAGCAGAACTGCTCACAGTTAATAGCTAGTTAGTTACTCACATATATAGTACTGAGTGAGTGACTGAGAACTGGGACTGGAATGCTCACTAATCTCAGCCAGCCCGAGAAGCTCTCAAAATAGGAAAAGGCTGTGTGTGTAAATGTTTATAGATAAGAGCAAAACTGCTCACAGTTATTAGCCAGCCAGTTACTCACATGTATGATACTGAGTGAGTGAATGCCTGAGTGAGTGAGTGAGTGAGTGAAACTAGGACTGTAATGCTCCAAGAATCTCTCCAAGTATGATAAGGCTGTGGCAAAATAAACTATTCTATTGAGATTAAGAATGATGGTAGTGGGTGGTCTGA
The DNA here is from genome assembly GCF_036172605.1 of Pelobates fuscus. NCBI lineage: Eukaryota > Metazoa > Chordata > Amphibia > Anura > Pelobatidae > Pelobates > Pelobates fuscus. The sequence goes on from NC_086322.1 coordinate 216,204,597, forward strand.
GAAAAGTAATTGTGTACTTGAACAGAGGTGGTGATAAGTATAATAATGACAAAGTCTGCCAAAAGATGTTGTAAAAAAATATGTAAAACAACCTCAATCATGGATAAATGGGGTATACATATAGGATATTAAATAAATCCCTTTCTGTTCTTGAGAAAAACAATAAATAACCTATACAGAGGCACTGCAAAAGAAACCCTTAAATTATAGTGGTACAAACACATAACGCACATTTTAGGTTTTGGTTCATAATTATACAGTTACCTTTATCTTTAAGAGATTAAAAATACCTCCCTAGTAATACTGTTTAGTCAACATGCATGTGCGCGCACATATATAAATATATAAACACGCTGTACATGTATATTGTTGAAATTTTTGCATATTACATGTGACTAAAGGTTTACTCCAACTGCCATGATCACTTCAGTGATTTGAAGTACTCTTGGTTGCTTGAGTTTGTATGTGCATCATTTTAGCTTGAAACACTGCATATCCAGAGATATAATCACTTCTGTGCCGGTGGATATTACTTCAAGCCCACAGGACGTAGGCTTCCCCAGAAATTTGTTTCTGGCTGCCAAAATTCAATTCTGAAAAAAATTACACAGAACAGACATGGCTTCTGTAATTGCTCTTCCCTCTCTCCTTCTGTGCTCTCTCTCTTTTAATTTTAAATCTTTAAATCTTTAAATCTTTTTTTTTAAATCCCCTCCCCTCACCGACTCAGAGTTCACACATGCGTTCTGAGACGCCAACACATTCCAATCAAATGCTTCTCAACGAGAAGCATTTGATTGGTCTTTCAGAGTGCAAGGATCATGTTGTGGAGGTCAGTGTCGGAAGCTTCACCTGTCGCTAAAATACAGGTACGTTTAAAATCTTTTGCACTTTTTTAAGTAGGGGGACCTAATTACCAATGCATAAAAGTGTATTGCAAGTTAAAAAAAAGTGATTTTGTAGAAAGGGTTACAGTGATATTACTTTTATTATGTATATTTCCATAGTGGTGCACATTTCTACACCATATTATGATTTAATATCTAAAATAAAAATAAAGTCACCGTGAACTATCCATCTATACAAATTGTTTGGCAAGATCATTTTAAGGCATTTTTCCAGTGTCTCTTTTCCCTGGCCACCTCTTTTCTTTCTGTTGCCTTACTTACTTGTTCTTTACCCTGCGACTGATACATATTGAATAAATATCCAAGCTGCAGAATGAACAACTTTATCACTTACCATCTGTGACTTACCATCTGGACAGTCTCTCTTGCATTGGAAAACTCAGTGACAGACAGGTATGTCTCATCATGGAATCGGCTTGAAAGACAAACAAACAAAGGGAAAAAAATGTCATAATGAAACAAACTGACTATTTTGGACTTCAAAGAGCCACAAAATCCCATCCAAACATTGAAAGGGGTGTAAAAAATGTATTTAAGAAGCTTACTGTAAAATATATACAAAAAATGTTTTGCATTGAAATGAAATTGACAGCTAATGAAAAAATTGATATATTTCATGATCTAATTTTCTTTATTGAAAGTGACTTATATGTGACCTTAAAAGCATTATCCATTATAGTGAATTCTAGACCAAAGTGCAAACTTTACTGGGTTATTCACTAAAGTGAGAATTCAAAGTGAATATCAAATATTATGGATAGTGTTTATCAGTATCTGATGTGCATGTGCCTGCGATTGGGTGTCTGGCAGTGAATATTCCTGTTTTTGTGTGTGTGTGAGAGTGTATATCTGTGTGTATGTGTATCTGTGTTTGTCTGTAAATGTGTATCTATATGTCTATGGTTTTATGTATTTCCCTGTCTTGGAGCATGTGTATGTTTGAGAGCTGCTTGTAGTGTGCTGTATGCATGTGGGCTGCTTGTGGTCTTGATGTCTGCATAGTGTTTATTGGGAAAGGCTGTGAGTTGTTCTTGACGTTGTGTGGAGGTGACTGTGTGTATATTGGGGTGTGTGTATATTGTGGAGTGAATATGTGTATGGGGCGATGATTGTGGGGGAGTTGATTCTGAAGGATGGTTGTAGGGGTGTGAATATGTATTAGGAGGCTTTGTTTTTGTTTTTTTCAAACCACCACACACACGTTCCAAATATGGCCCCTCTGTTTATGACCAACCTCCCTTATTTTTGTTTGTTCACCCTTCCTACACATATTTCACATCTGCCCCCTGTGTTTATATCTTCCCCCATTTCTATTCCTCTTTATAAGACCCATTTTTGTCCATCCCAACATAGATTTCGCACCTGGCTCCTTTGCTTATGCTCCCCTTTATATTTATCCTTATACCCTATATTTGGCTATCCCCACTTCATACAAATTTCAGCAATCAATAGCCCCTTTATAATGTTCCTTACATCCCACCCCACCCCACATAGCAAGCTAACACTTGTGTCCTGGTTGCTGCTGAACTGCTGGTCTTCTCACTTGCACTGGGTGTCTTCATTCTTCTTCTGGTGGTACGGCCAGGCTCTCGATCCTCCTCCCTGGCAGTTTTAATAGTGAAGTCACAGCTGGGCTGCCTTGGTAGTAAGGAGGAATACTGCAATCAAACTTTGTTTACACAAGACAAAATTTGATGGCAATGCCAAATATGATGCATATGGAATTCTGCGGTATGTCTGCATACCCCATGAATCCAATATACAAGAGTCCCATAAATAAGGGGTTATTGGTGCTCATTTTCTCAACATTGAAAAGTTGAAAGATTGAGTTAACTCTGTTGGGAATTGAATGTTTCAACAGGAGCTTTATATACTGTAGCTGAGCCATTGAGCTAGCAAAAATGGTGATTTAGCTAGGTTTACATATGGTATTGTGCTAGTAATATGAGTTGATCATGTTTATTATAAGACATATAATTAATCTGGTTTTGGTGCGTATATTGTAGTTTTTATGTTGAAACGTCTACCTTGACACATTTGTGCTATGGAAAAGTATCTTGTCATCACAAGTGTTGGTTGATATTATGTCTTCATTGTATTGGCCTGTGATTACTAGTAACATACCATATGTAAACCCAACTAATGTATGTCCCTATCTTGGCTGTATTCATGGCAACCAATATGCTAGTCCCTTTTTGTTTTACTTTCACCCCGATGTTTTAACATAATGTACACTATGTGAACAATCTTTGTTGAGCAATGTACTTTATGGTTATGTATGATATTATGTCTTTCATGTCTCCTAACGATGAATATTGAAAACGAATGCAACTGTCAAATTTAAAAAAAGATGATTTAGAATAGTTTTTTTTATACGTTGGCTATTTTGGATGAAATTGTTGGGGGGACAAAATAGGCAAAAGTAGGTGTACTGGAAACATTTGACAGTTCAATAGTTTGCTAGCTCAACCAAATAGTATAGCATACCGAAAATATCTAGTAAATGACATAGCTATATCAAAAATTGTCTGTTAACTCTGCAAATTACTGTAAGTAACGCTTAATTGCCTATTTAAAATACATTGGGGGAGATTTATCTAGGCAAAAAAGGTGCTAATTTGTTGCAATGTGGTAAAGTCATTCTATTGGTTTCCATAGTGATTGCTCTTTCTTTAGCACTTGATTCCAGAATAGAACCTATTTTTGCCTTGTTAAGTCTTTTGCATTGCTGAAATTACAATCACAAAGCTAACAGCAATACATGCTAGTGCTTTGAATGTCATATTTCTCAATGAATGCCGTATTATATTTTTAAATTTTTTTTTTTGCTTTGCTGTGGGGTCTAAATGACTTTCAGCCAATGATTATATTAAGTAAACATCTCCGCTTTTGCGGAATAACAAAATCACTCATGTAAGTATCTAGCAGAGAGACTTTATTTGCTGGCAAACGTTCCTGTACCCTATTCCCTTTCATACTGCGTATCTGACAATTTCCATTGAGCGCAATGTTTCTTTGACTTTGCCTCGTGTTTAAAAATGCAGCAACGTGAACTTTTATGACACAAACTAGAAAAGTGAGAAATCCTGCTAAATTAAGAGATTTACCTTGGCTAACATTTCCTGACAGTGTTCCTAAACCAAACACTGAGAGGTTTATGTTTTAAAATTTCAGTCAATGAACAAAGATTCTTTTTATCTGTCATCCAGACATCGGCTACGTTTTTCCCTAGCATTATTGAAGCCTGGGGGAACAATCATTAGCTGTGATATTAATCAACATGGAAATAGCTTCATCTCCTGCAGGAATGCTTATACTTTGCCTTTCTTTGATGCGAGATGAAATTTGCAAGTGCCCCAAATTTCACCTCACTTTAAAATGTAATTTGTATTAGACAGCACACTGCTAATCTATTAATTAATATTTCAGATGAATATCCTTCTTGCATGCATGATAGTTAATAGCACAACTCATTGCGTTGATAAGATACTGATCAAAATGTTTATATATTCTTTTTTTATTATTGCTGACAGACACTATGCAATTTTGTCTACGTAAATGTATGTCCCCACAGGCAGTAGAGAAGCTTTAGAACTTCTTCTAGGTATAAATCTAATGCAGCAATTTATCAAAGTTTTATTGCAGCTCTATGCTTAAATAAAAAGCCTGGTTCTCAGTTTCTTTGCTCAGATATGTTACCTTTGAAATATTTGAGTGCTCTGTGCTCAAAGATCCATGCCTAAGGCCAAAGTAGGAATCTCTGCCCTGCAAAGTCCCAAATAAAGTTCAAATAATACCCCCTATGTCTAAAGCCTGTTTATAAACTGCTTTGTTTTGATTTGCATGCAACAGGAATTAATTTGATAACATAAATGGATTATCATATGTGCTCTTCGCAATTTTACTGTTTGCATTTCCATTTTTAATAATTTTTTTTTGCTCAGATATCTGTAGGATGACTGGTTCAGTGTTATTTTAAGTAGATACCCACTGGTTCATGCTATATTTTAATCTGTTCTTTAAATCATGAATTGCTGAGAAATCTATTTTTTTAGGAATGTGAACCAGTGTTAATATAGCATTATGTGAGCGTAAATCAACACCATCACTGAAATTACATCTATGATGCTTTCAAAACACAAAAACTTCAAGAACCCCTTAAATTGAAAACTGTCACTTCTCTGGAAATTACACTATTGAGTTAACGTAATAATTACTGTTGTGCATAACCTGTATATCTCACACTGGACAATGGAAAGTGCCCCTTGCCCACAGGAACTCAAGAAATCATATTTCCACATCTATCCTATATATATCCATGTCAAGAAGTTTGAATAGCTGTGGAAACATGATTTTCTGAGTTTCTGTACCCAATGAGGACTTTCTAAAGTCCAACTTGATATATGCAGGTGATGTGCACTGTGGGGAGTTTTGTTGTGTATGGTCTTACCACAATATTTTTTGGTATAAGTTTATTGGTATAAACTTTCAAACAAACGTCAACGTCTTGACCCGAACTGGCACCATGCTGATGAGGCCCACAAGGTCGAAACTATATGTTCCATGGTTCATTTCTGGTCACTGATCTTTTTAATCACATCTCATGCTATGGCTTTACCCTCTTCCAGAACTCAAATGTACCAGATAAGTCCGATAAAAAATAGCAAATAGCCACTTACCTGATCGCTGGCGATCCCCCGCCGGCGATCACCATCTTGGGGTTTGCCTAGGAGCTCAGGCAGAACCCCACTGCCCGATCCAGCCTTACCGTGCCATGTGATAGCGGGGTCCTCGCGACCACATGGCCGGAATAGCCGGCTTGTGCAGTGCCTGCAGGGGGTCTACCTGAGCTCTCAGGCAGTCCCGCAAATGCCTGCAGAAAAGTTTTACAAAGTTTGGAAAACTTAAATAAAAGTAAAAAAAAAGTAAATAAAAGTACTTAAATCATGTGTATATGTATAATATATATATATATAATCTAAGTACTTTTATATACACATACATAAATCATTATTAAAAGTGTATTTTAATATTAATCTATATAATTATATATATATATATTTTTATATATATATATTATTAAAATACTTAGAATAATGTTAATTATATATATATTAAAATACACTTAGAATAATGTTAAATATATATTGACTTTTTTTACATTTAAAAAAAATTATATACTGGTTTAAATTTGTTCTAACTGTTTTTTGATATTAATATATATAATAAGGAGTACTGTTGTACTTGTGAGACATTACTCAAATTATACAAATATGGGTTTTTTAGAGCAGTAAAATGTGTTATACTGACAATATCGTTGGTGAAATGGCAGTTTATGTGTAAAGAAATGCAAAAAACAAATAAGAACGCTAACTTTGAAAATGGAAGAGAAAATTCTCTACTCCATCATAAAATAAAGATTCACTGTAGTTTTTTGCCCATGCCTGACAGAACCATTTCCATGCAGAATGTTGTGCAATCTGTATTTGTCACACTGAAAAGGAAATATTGTGTATTCAGGCGCTTAAAGTAAATTTTGTAGAAAGAGAAAGTTTGTGCTGCTACCACCAATGTGCAATTCTCTCACAGCTTAGCACAGATACATAGAATATAGAAGTAGACTGAGTGGTTTAGATACCAGCACCAGTCAGTAGGTGGAGCGTTCAAAATGGGATAACTTACCCCCCTCTTAGGCTGTTTGTATAACCTGGAGGTGGGGATAAAAGTAAAAAACACTATCGTGTAATACGTATTGATAAGTGGTGAAGTGGTGATAAAAAATAGATCCACTCACATGGTTCTGAGCCTTAGCTGGATAGGCTCAGATCACTTGGGCAGGCGTGTTTGGGATAACACGAAACCTTACACTGAAGAGGAATCACGTTGTACCTTTAAGAGATAAAATGCCAAATCTGGTGTAGCATATAGATGTATATTAATGTAGATGGCAAAATATACAAAAAAACTGCTCACCAGATTCAGAGCCTAGACCTTGGCTCTAAGTTTGTAGGTATATGTGTCAATAAGGGGACACAAAACCCTATAAATGGACAGCAGGAACACAGGATATATCCATCAACAGGAGGAGGAGGTGGAGTTAGAAAAGAAAATTTATTCCAAAATGTAAAAAACACTAAGTAAATAAAATCAATTTAAATAAAAAATCATAAGATAAAAACAATATTGTAAAATAGATCCTCAGTCCTGTGGAGTGTCCGAGACGCGTTTCGCCGGTCGGCTTTGTCAATCGGTATAATCCTGTGTGCTGCTGTTTCTTCTTATATACCCCCAAAAAGGATTTGATTGAAGTTCTCGTCAATTTTGAATTAGCCGCGGCTATATCGACGTCACTTCAGCATATGAAGAAGTTAAATCACAAGATAGGTCATCACTATTAACGTACAAAGAGAAGAATACGAATGCAAATAGAAGTGATCCAGTATTCATATGTGACTTCAACTGTAAAAGTAAACAGGTCAAAAAGATTCTAAATAGGTATTGGCCTATACTCCAAAATGATGATACACTGGGTTCCATACTCCCTTAAAGACCAACTATAGTCTATAGAGGAGTTCCAAGTCTCAATAGAACCCTAGTGAATAATCACATTAAAATAAAGGAGAAAACACACTTTTTGAGTGACAACAGAGGATTCTTTGGGTGCGGGAACTGTACAGCTTGCAAAAACGCCTGCAACAAAAAGAGACATATAATATCGTTCCTACACCCAAAGAATCCACAACAGAACTTTAAAATAAAAGAACTAATCACATGCTATTCAAAGAAAGTGATATACACCATTAAGTGTCCCTGTAACCTTGTGTATGTGGGCCGTACAATTCGTCCCCTACATATACGCATACAGGAACACGTTAGAAATATAAAAAACGGATTTGAACAACATAGTCTGTCCTCACATTTCAATGAAATTCCATAATAGTGATCCTAGACATGCCCAATTTATGGGTATACAGAAAATCACTCCAAATTGGAGAGGAGGTGATCTAATACAACATATAGGTCAAACAGAAATGAGGTGGATATTCAATTTAAATACCATGCTACCTCATGGACTGAACAGTGACTTTATATTGTCTTTATAGAAAGTGACAAATTTCAAAGAATTCTTGTGATACATCTTAAGTCTAGACAACCTTTGAATATGCAGTCACACACATTCTTGAACATTACAGATCAATATACTTTTGGGAAGGTTGACGATTACAAACATATGTCATAACTAGATTAAATATCCCTCCATACTGTATATGAAGGACAAATAAATTGAGGGCGGCAAAATTCATACACAAATTTATAATATAATAGACCATCATAATAAGCCCTAAAGCGGATAAGAAATATGGTCCAATTGGATTTGACCTTATTCTTTGTGCTATTTATATTATAGTATAAATATATATTAATCACTTAATTGGTTACTCTTTTTCAAGCCTACATTGGCACTATACATCTTTACTAATGTAGGCTTAATCATTAATACATGTCCATAATACACCAACAGTCTGATACTCCTTTAGTTGATATATAAAGATGATTCACTTTATATTTCATTCAATATATATCACAACTTTAAGGTTGATAACAAACATCAACATGTGACTATATATTTATAATTCAAAGATCGTTAACTTATATGCTAAAACATGAATATAGATTCATTAGATTATTCTTATATACATGTATTAATGCTTATTCCACAGTTAATACTAGTGTTCTCCTTTTCTAGTTAATAAACATCTATTAGATTTTGACATATTGTTGATGCAATTGACCTTTATTACTGTATTTATGATATCTATTGTATTCTCCATTTTCATTACTATATTGCTATCTATGTATGAGGGACGCTGTGTATACACATAGAGACACTTATGCCCACAGATAACATGGCAGACACTGACTCACCCATGTATGGGTAAGAAAAATGCGACCGCAACGAACGATGACGCAAGCGGAAGTGACGTCGATATAGATGAAACACAGCCGCGGCTAATTCAAAATTGACAAGAACTTCAATCAAATCCTTTTCAGGGGTATATAAGAAGAAACAGTAGCACACATGATTATACCGATTGACAAAGCTGACCGGCGAAACGCGTCTCGGACACTCCACAGGACTGAGGATCTATTTTACAATATTGTTTTTATCTTATTATTTTTTATTTAAATTGATTTTATTTACTTAGTGTTTTTTACATTTTGGAATAAATTTTCTTTTCTAACTCCACCTCCTCCTCCTGTTGATGGGTATATCCTGTGTTCCTGCTGTCCATTTATAGGGTTTTGTGTCCCCTTATTGACACATATACCTACAAACTTAGAGCCAAGGTCTAGGCTCTAAATCAGGTGAGCAGTTTTTTTGTATATTTTGCCATCTACATTAATATACATCTATATGCTACACCAGATTTGGCATTTTATCTCTTAAAGGTACAACGTGATTCCTCTTCAGTGTAAGGTTTCGTGTTATCCCAAACACGCCTGCCCAAGTGATCTGAGCCTATCCAGCTAAGGCTCAGAACCATGTGAGTGGATCTATTTTTTATCACCACTTCACTACTTATCAATATGTATTACACGATAGTGTTTTTTACTTTTATCCCCACCTCCAGGTTATACAAACAGCCTAAGAGGGGGGTAAGTTATCCCACTTTGAGCGCTCCACCTACTGACTGGTGCTGGTATCTAAACCACTCAGTCTACTTCTATATTCTATGTATTTGTCACACTGCCTGATGGACTGTTGTTGAACTTAAATAACTAGTAACTAGTATTATATCTTTTGTGATATATTTAATTTAAAGAACCTTTAAATGTAGTGAATACAGCTCCACGTGTACAATTCTTTAATCCAAAAAAGATCAACTCATATTAAAATAATCCTAGAACCTAAATCAGTAGTCACCAAACTGGACACCAAATCTGGAGTCCATATTATTCTTAGTGATTCTCTATTGATTAGAACAGATGCAACATATTTTTCAAAAGAAAACCAATTCAGGATGGTTTAATTTCTAATCTACAAATAATATAGAAATCAATTCTAATACCCATGTGTAGGAGACATATGAACACATACATGGATATCTGGTCAACTTTAAAGGAACACTATAGCGTTAGGAATGCAAATTTGCCTTCCACTCCGTTTACCATAAACAATTACTACAAAAAGCTTTGTTAACCCCTTAAGGACTGAGCCAAATGTACACGTTGTGAACAGAACAAAACATAAACAAAACCTGGCATTTGCGCTATATGTCTGTCCAACCGTAATTAACCTCTTTCATATTAAATGCACCCACACTTATTATATATCATTTTATTCAGGGGAAACAGGGCTTTCATTTAATATCAAATATTTAGCTATGAAACATAATTTAATATGAAAACAATGGGAGAAAATAAGAATTTTTTTTATTTTTTTTAGTTCTACATGACATTTTAACTGTCAATGTCATAATACTGTTTGCTTTTACTGCAATAAAATACACATATTTGTATTCAGCAAAGTCTCACGTGTAAAACAGTACCCCCTATGTACAGGTTTTATGGTATTTTAGGAAGTTACAGGGTCAAATATAGCGTGTTACATTTGAAATTGAAATTCGCCAGATTGGTTACGTTGCCTTTGAGACTGTATAGTAGCCCAGGAAATAAATTTACACCCATAATGGCATACCATTTGCAATAGTAGACAACCCAAGGTATTGCAAATGGGGTATGTCCAGTCTTTTTTAGTAGCCATTTGGTCACAAACACTGGCCAAAGTTAGCGTTAGTATTTGTTTGTGTGTGAAAAATGCAAAAAACACCAATTTTGGCCAGTGTTTGTGACTAAGTGGCTACTAAAAAAGACTGGACATACCCCATTTGCAATACCTTGGGTTGTCTACTATTGCAAATAGTATGCCATCATAGGGGTAATTTTCATTCTTGGGCTACCATAGGGTCACAAAGGCAACGTAAGCAATCTGGCGAATTTTAATGTGAAAAAAATGAAACACAAGCCTTATATTTGACGCTGTAACTTTTGAAAACACCATAAAACCTGTACATGAAGGCTACTGTTGTACTCGGGAGACTTCGCTGAACACAAATATTTGTGTTTCAAAACAGTAAAAAGTATCACAGCAATAATATCATCCGTGTAAGTGCTGTTTGTGCGTGAAAAATGCAAAAAACTTCACTTTTACTGGCGATATCATCGTAGTAAGACATTTTACTGTTTTGAAACACTAATATTTGTGTTCAGCGAAGTCTCCCGAGTAAAACAGTACCCCCCCATGTCCAGGTTTTATGGTGTCTTGGAAAGTTATAGGGTTAAATATAGTGCTAGCAAATTAAATTCCCTATACTTTCGGCATGTGTTGTCAGGCAGGTCCCGCTAATTGTAATTAATTAGGATACCTAATTATGTAAACATACTACATAAATATATGTGTAAAATTAATATATGTATATTTTTTTTTAAATATTTTTTATTTATATATAGGTATATATATATAGTGATATATACGTATATATTTATGTATATAGATATATATATTTCGTTCTACGTGTATTTTGATATAAATATATATATATTAATATCAAAATACAGTTAGAACGAAATAACACACATCTATATATTTTTTCATAATTTATTTTTAATTATTTTTTTAATTTTATTTTTTACGTATTTACATTTTTTTTATATTATATATAAATATATATATAACAATAATTATATATATTTTATCAGTATCAGTCTACGTGTAATTTGATATTAATATATATATATAATTATATATATATTAATAGTAAAATACACCTAGACAGTGTATGTGTGTATGTGTGTGTGTGTATATGTGTATATATATATGATCTAAGTATATTATTATTTTTTTTTACACTTATTAACTTTTATTTTAATTTATTTCCAGCCAGCAGGGGGACTACCTGTCATTATAGTTAGTCCCCCTGCTGGCAATGCCTCAGCCAGCTATCCCGGCCATGTGATTGTGAGGTCCTCGCAAGGACCTCACTCTCACATGGCCGGGGGGCTCCCAGGAGGATGGACGTGTCGTTGGGGGCTCCCTGGGAGTCCCCCCAACTGTGATCGCCGGCGTGGGATCGCCGGCGACCGGGTAAGTAAGAAAAGACCGGAGGGCGTACAATTAAGCCCGGCGGCATTTATAGCCGCTTAAAATAGGGCGTAATTGTACGCCCTCCGGTCTTAAAGGGTTAATTAACTTTTTCCAACTCCACCTCTCTGCATACTGCAACATCATTGAGGAGGCATCACTTCCTCCTTCTGTATTCAAATCCTGATGCACATGTGCAACAAGTGCCATGCTCATCCAATGCTTCCTATTAGCCTTTGTATCACATGACTGAGTTTTACTCAGTCATGTGATGTGATGCAGAGGAACCTCTAGTGGCTGTAGTACACATGGAACTCTACTATGAAGTGGTCTGGGTGACTTTAGTGGTTCTTTATGGCAACGGACGATTATGAGTAAATTTGATTTAATTGTATTGTATAGAAAGATTATTTAGATGATTGATATCAAAGGTATGTATGCTTGCTTTATAATATTAGCGCAGTCATAATTTTTTGACTTCACATATCTTACTGCGCTTATTGATTTTTCATCCGTCTGAGTTTAAAGTGTTTCACTTTGCTATTTTATTGCAGCTGGAAATAAAATTTCAACAACCATTCTAGTGAATCTGTCTGCTTTTCACAATGGTCGCTCAGGGAGCTGTTGTAAGCTATTGTTGCAGTTGCTTTCGGAAATAAAGTTAAATAATCTCACATAAACCAGACTTAAAAATGCCATGCAGGCATACTGCACACATTTAAAGGGACAGTTTTACCTGCTCGCTTAATAAGTGTTTGTGTGGGTGCTTTATACATACTAATTCAATCAGCAGTGATGTGCAATCGAGGAATACATACAGTATAATCATAGACATGCAAGGACTAAAACAACAGAGAACCTTGCCCATTACCTTAATATCTATCAATATGAAGATTTTAATGTGATAGTCTAGTGCAGGCTTCCCCAAACTCCGGCCCTCCAGATGTTGCTGAACTACAACTCCCATGATTCTCAGCCTGTCTATTTCATTCATAGAATCATGGGAGTTGTAGTTCAGCAACATCTGGGGGCCGGAGTTTGGGGAAGCCTGGTCTAGTGGTGAGTTTTATAACATAAAGAGATCATTTAAGCACCAAAACAACTTTAGCTTAAAGAAGCAGTGTTGGTGTATAGACCATGACCTTGCAGTCTCACTGCTCAACTCTCTGCCTTTTATGAGTCTTTGTTTATGCAGTCATGGCCAAATTCATTATAGAAAGAACAGAGAGTTAACCGTGGTGCTATGTTACACAGAATTCCTAAGGTTTTAAAGTGTTCCCTTATACACACTCAAAATACAAAAGTTAAAAGAAAGAAAAAAACAAAAGGAAAAAAACGTGTAGTTCACCATAAAGTGATAATAATAAAAATTTATACAAACTGAGTATCATAGATGTATTCAATATGAATATCTATAGAGAAAAATATAGAAATATATAGTGTAATATGGTTAACACATATGGAAGGTGGGGGTGGTAGAGAACTCACAAAATCAAGATGAATTCAGGCGTATCTCCCTTGATATGCAGGGAATAATAGCAATGGGAAGGACTTCCAGCGATGTAATTCTGGATGGAGAATTATCAATATTCCTTGCCCACTCAAAGTAAAGGAAGAGTAATGATGGTGCAGATTGTATAAAAAGTATTACAATTTATTACAAATATTGCACTTACAATGTTGCAAATAAAAGACAGCTTGTCTCCACACCAAGGTGGTATCCATGCAAATCAGCCAATGGGATCACAGCAGGAAATGGCAAGCAGTATCAGCAATCAAAATAAAATAAAATAAAATAAAATAAAAGTTCATATGAACTTGATGAACAACTCCAACGCGTTTCGTCCTTCTTGGACTTCCTCAGGGATGTGTGATGGTGATCCGAAGTGGATTCTTCTTATATGACCGCCGGGAAATGAAGAAACCGCTTGCAGGTGATGGTGTGCGTTCCACTCTGGAACGCATTTGTTACTTCCGGGTGACGTCATTTCCGCTATTGCGGACAGAGTGCAGACTTTCTATCGGATGTTTCATAATGACAGTATTGGAGAAATACATGCGAGAAATATATACACAAGATGATACAACATATTGTTTAATAAGTATTGAGCATTTTAACACTTTTGACCTAACTGAAACAAAACTGAATCAGTCTTAATATGCTTTATATGAAAAAAATGACAAATAATTGGTAGATATATGATGTAGATATATTACATTAAAAAAGCTTACACAAAAAAAGGGGAAAAGGAAATTTATTTACAAAAAATTTGCATATAGATATATATCAATATTCTAAAAGGAATGAATAATCTATCTGTAAATAGAGAACAAGTATTAGTTACATTCTTAGGATATATCAGGAAAATCTAGATAAAATAAAATAAAATAAAATAAAAATAATAATAATAAATATAAAAATAAATATGAAAAATAAAAATGTAAATATATAAATGTGAAAATATATAGATAAATAAAAATATAAATAAAAAATAATAATAATAGTAAATATAGAAAAAATATAATAATAAAAGGAATAAACATCAAATAAGTCCAGCTAGATCTATTTCTTGATTTAAGCCATATTTTAAAGTCTTTAAATTAAAGAACCATTGAGCCTCTTTTGTATTCAACGTAGTTATAATATTTCCTCCTCTCCAATGTTTTTCTATTTTGTCTATCCCAATTGCTAAAAAAGTATTCCATTGAAAATGTGGACAATAGGTACAGTGTTTTGATACACTATGGTCTAGTTTTTTGTTTCTTATATTTTGAAAATGTTCCAATAATCTAACATGAAGTTTTCGAATAGTTCGACCAATATATTGTGTTCCACAACCACATTGCAATCAATAAATTACATGGGTGGTGGAACACTGAATACATTTTTTGATGATATGTTTGTTGTGTATATGTACCCATAAATGTGTTAGTATTCTTTTTTTTTTTAAAGTACACGTGGAACATTTTCCACATCGAAAAAAACCTTGTAATATTTTATTAGAAAAAATGTGTGTGGGTTGTGTTGGAATAGTTTTAACTGTGGGGAGTATACTTGGAGCCAATTTGTTCTTTAAGTTGTCAGCCTTTTTATAAATTATAATCGGTTTATTAGGTAAAATATTGTTCAGAAAATTATCTTTCTTCAAAATATGCCAATGGCGATTGATTATATTCTTAATCTCTCTAGCTTGAGAGTGATATTTAGTTACGAAAGCAAAATCAAACTTATTTCCATTTTTATTTTTTGAATATTTTAAAGCATTGGCATTTGTTTTGGTAAGTAATTTTTCACGATCTATATTAGTCAAAGTAAGTTCTGCTTCCTCAACCATTTTTGGGTCATATCCTTTTTCTATATATCTCTTTTTTATGATTTGTGATTGGGTTTTGAAAGTGTCTATGTCTGAACAATTGCGTCTTAGACGTGTGAGTTGTCCTTTTGGGACATTTTTTAACCACATAGGATGGTGAGAACTCGAATAATCAATAGCAGTGTTACAATCCATGTTTTTAAAAAAGTTTTAGTTTTCATAACATTATCTTCTATATAGATCGTTAGATCTAGAAAATCTATATGTGTAGTGTGACAAGTGGAGGTGAAACTTAGATTATATTCATTGTGATTGATATATGAAATGAAATTATCCAAACTGGTCTGGTCTCCCTCCCAAATGATAAGGACGTCGTCTATGTAGCGTCGCCATAGGACAAGATTCCCCCCCAGCGTCTGACCTAAAGAGATCTGACTGGATTCCCAATGGGAAACATAAAGATTAGCGAAGCTGGGGGCGAATCTCGTCCCCATGGCGACACCACATAGCTGTAAAAAATATTGGTAAAAAATAAATAAAAATAAATGATTTGTGAGAACAAAATATTTGCCCACAATCCTTTTTGATGAGGAATACTAGTGTAGAGAGATGCTACATCTACTGAAGCCAAAATATAATTGGATTTCCATTCTACCGTTTGTAGATCTTTTAAAAGATGTTTAGTATCTTTAATATATGAAGGTATCTTTGATACATAGGGTTGTAAAAAGAAATCTACATAAGCTGATAAATTGCAAGAGAGAGAATCTATACCGCTTATGATAGGGCGGCCTGGAGGGTGTGTCAAGGATTTGTGTATCTACACAAACGGTATCTACAAACGGTAGAATGGAAATCCAATTATATTTTGTCTTCAGTAGATGTAGCATCTCTCTACACTAGTATTCCTTATCAAAAAGGATTGTGGGCAATTAAGGAATGGTTAATCCAACATTAATCTATTTTGGCCAAACAAATCGATTTTTTGATTGATTGTATATATTTTGTTCTCACAAAGAATTTTTTATTTTTTTTGGTTTAATGACCAATATTTTTTACAGCTATGTGGTGTCGCCATGGGGAAGAGATTCGCCCTCAGCTTCGCTAATCTTTATGTTTCCCATTGGGAATCCAGTCAGATCTCTTTAAGTCAGACGCTGGGGGGGAATCTTGTCCTATGGCGACGCTACATAGACGACGTCCTTATTCGGGAGGGAGACCAGACCAGTTTGGATAATTTCATTTCATATATCAATCACAATGAATATAATCTAAGTTTCACCTCCACTTGTCACACTACACATATAGATTTTCTAGATCTAACGATCTATATAGAAGATAATGTTTTGAAAATGAAAACTTTTTTTAAAAACATGGATTGTAACACTGCTATTGATTATTCGAGTTCTCACCATCCTATGTGGTTAAAAAATTTCCCAAAAGGACAACTCACACGTCTAAGACGCAATTGTTCAGACATAGACACTTTCAAAACCCAATCACAAATCATAAAAAAGAGATATATAGAAAAAGGATATGACCCAAAAATGGTTGAGGAAGCAGAACTTACTTTGACTAATATAGATCGTTAAAAATTACTTACCAAAACAAATGCCAATGCTTTAAAATATTCAAAAAATAAAAATAAAAATGGAAATAAGTTTGATTTTGCTTTCGTAACTAAATATCACTCTCAAGCTAGAGAGATTAAGAATATAATCAATCGCCATTGGCATATTTTGAAGAAAGATAATTTTCTGAACAATATTTTACCTAATAAACCGATTATAATTTATAAAAAGGCTGACAACTTAAAGAACAAATTGGCTCCAAGTATACTCCCCACAGTTAAAACTATTCCAACACAACCCACACACATTTTTTCTAACAAAATATTACAAGGTTTTTTTCCATGTGGAAAATGTTCAAAAATGTTTAAAAAAAAAGAATACTAACACATTTATGGGTACATATACACAACAAACATATCATATCAAAAAATGTATTCAGTGTTCCACCACCCATGTAATTTATTTATTGCAATGTGGTTGTGGAGCACAATATATTGGTCGAACTATTCGAAAACTTCATGTTAGATTATTGGAACATTTTCAAAATATAAGAAACAAAAAACTAGACCATAGTGTATCAAAACACTGTACCTATTGTCCACATTTTCAATGGAATACTTTTTTAGCAATTGGGATAGACAAAATAGAAAAACATTGGAGAGGAGGAAATATTATAACTACGTTGAATACAAAAGAGGCTCAATGGATCTTTAATTTAAAGACTTTAAAATATGGCTTAAATCAAGAAATAGATCTAGCTGGACTTATTTGATGTTTATTCCTTTTATTATTATATTTTTTCTATATTTACTATTATTATTATTTTTTATTTATATTTTTATTTATCTATATATTTTCACATTTATATATTTAAATTTTTATTTTTCATATTTATTTTTATATTTATTATTATTATTTTTATTTTATTTTATCTAGATTTTCCTGATATATCCTAAGAATGTAACTAATACTTGTTCTCTATTTACAGATAGATTATTCATTCCTTTTAGAATATTGATGCACTATAAAGAAATGTACTCATGTTTTTCTGTAAAAGTGTTGGGCATAATAACATTCTACTTTCTTATAGTTAGGATCCCCCCCCCTCTCCCCCCCCCCCTTTAATTGGACAAGGATTTTCTCTCTATATATATATACCATCTTGTGTGTACTAATGTATATGTTTTTCTTGGAGGATTTATATATATGTGATGTATACTTTCTATATGTATATACATTTCCTGTACACATTTCTGTATATATATGCACATTTTTTGTATATAAATTTCCTTTTCCCCTTTTTTTGTGTAATATATCTAAATCATATATCTACCAATTATTTGTCATTTTTTCATATAAAGCATATTAAGACTGACTCAGTTTTGTTTTAGTTAGGTCAAAAGTGTTAAATGCTCAATACTTATTAAACAATATGTTGTATTATCTTGTGTATATATTTCTCGCATGTATTTCTCCAATACTGTCATTATGAAACATCCGATAGAAAGTCTACACTCTGTCCGCAATAGCGGAAATGACGTCACCCGGAAGTAACGAATGCATTCCAGAGTGGAACGCACGCCATCACCTGCAAGCGGTTTCTTCATTTCCCGGCAGTCATATAAGAAGAATCCACTTCGGATCACCATCACACATCCCTGAGGAAGTCCAAGAAGGACGACAAAACGCGTTGGAGTTGTTCATCAAGTTCATATGAACTTTTATTTTATTTTATTTTATTTTGATTGCTGATACTGCTTGCCATTTCCTGCTGTGATCCCATTGGCTGATTTGCATGGATACCACCGTGGTGTGGAGACAAGCTGTCTTTTATTTACAACATTGTAAGTGCAATATTTGTAATAAATTGTAATACTTTTTATACAATCTGCACCATCATTTCTCTTCCTTTACTTTGAGCGGGCGAGGAATATTGATCATTCTCCATCCAGAATTACATCGCTGGAAGTCCTTCCCATTGCTATTATTCCCTGCATATCAAGGGAGATACGCCTGAATTCATCTTGATTTTGTGAGTTCTCTACCACCCCCACCTTCCATATGTGTTAACCATATTACACTATATATTTCTATATTTTTCTCTATAGATATTCATATTGAATACATCTATGATACTCAGTTTGTATTAATTTTTATTATTATCACTTTATGGTGAACTACATGTTTTTTTCTTTCTTATAGCCAAATTCATTGACTGTAACTCACACAACCTCCATGAAATGTTTTTTTTATTCTTACAGCACAGTGTGTTTACTTTACAAGTTCTTACCTCCTGCTCTGTTCATTGAACTTTATTCGTAAAGACAGAATGCTGCTGCAGATTCAAGTAGGCAACTAACAGAGCAAGCGTTAAGAATGTCTAAACATAACACACAGCGTAGTAAAGAAAATTGTTTTATCAGACCTCTTTTTCAGGACGTGTATTAGTGTTAGGATACAAGAGGATCCTGCAAGATAAGTCAATAATCCTGCCAAAGGCACAGAGAGAGAAAGAATAGATAGGATTATTACCAAATCGTGAATATGGAGAGGTTTTACGCTATGTAAGAAATTAGGCTAAAGTTGGCATGCAGAATTTTCTATTGATATTGTTTTCAGTATGTCTAATTATATATCGCTTTACCTGTAAGAATTCTGAATAATTTTTCAAAGTTTGTCAAATATTCTAAATAAGCATGAGGAAGAGAGGAAAACCTGCAAAGGCTTGTCTTTGAAATATTATGTTAGTCCAATAAATCCTTACCACAATTGGTAAAAAAGTTTTTTCACGCATATTTTTATTCATATTCAATTATGGTTCATATATAAATATGTGATCTATAGAGAAAGCCATATTTGTCCTTAACAAACTTATATATAATAAGTGTGCACGTAATGTGAAAGGGATAAACTATGGTTGTATAAGCATAGAACTCAAATTCTAGGTTTTGTTTTGCATCCGAACTTATACAATTCCCTCTGTCCTTAAAGGGACACTGTAGTCACCTGAACAACTTCAGCTTAATGAGGTTGTTCAGGTGAGAACTATAGCTCCCTGCAGCCTTTCTCATGTAAAAACTGTATTTTCTGGGAAACAGCTAGGAACACCTTGAAAGCTAGGAACACCTCCAGTTGCAGTCACTCAGAGTGAACCAGAGGGACTTCGGAGTTGATGGAGGCATGATATGCCTCCATCCACTCAGATCTGCTGTCAGCAGAGCACAGGGCAGCATTGTGCACAGCATCCTGTGATTCAGTATCTCCTCCCTCTGCATGCAGACATTGAACTTTCCTCATAGAGATTAATTTATTCAATTAATCTATATGAGGAGATGCTGATTGGCCAGGGCTGTGTTTGAATCATGCTGGCTCTGCCCCTTATTTGCCTTTTTGTCAGTCTCAGCCAATCCTATGGGGAAGCACTGTGATTGGATCAGGCTACCACATGTCAGCAGTCTGCTTGTTTTTCTGAGTCTAACAGCATGCAGATTTACAGCTTCAGGGTGGAATACAGTAAGATTTTTACTATATTTATAGAGGCATGAGGGGCACAGGGGGGCTAGATGGTGGTTTAAACACTATAGGGTCAGGAATACATGTTTGTGTTCCTGACCCTATAGTGATCCTTTAAGGGATTAAGAAGGAGGTATTTGTTCATCTTCTGTACCATCTTCTGAATTGAGCCACCACAATTTAAGCTGATTTAGGACTTAACACTGCCTGCCCTAAAATTAAAGGATGTTAATAATTTATTTAAACTTAACTTGTCCAAAACAGAACTTTGCGTCTTTCATTCCTAAAGTGTGGCTACTCCAATGTCTGTCTCCTTCCAAGGGACACTATAGTCACCAGAACAACTGCAGCTTATTACATTTGATCTGGTGAGTAGAATCATTAATTTTTTTGCAGTAAACACTGTCTTTTCAGAAAAAATGCAGTTGTTTACATTACAGCCTAGTGATAACTCCACTGACCACTCCTCAGAGGGCTACTATAGGTGCTTCCTGGGGCAGTGCTGCACAGTGTGCAGTACTGCCATTCAATGTCTCCACCCTCTGCATGGAGACACTGAACTTTCCTGTTGAATCAATGCCAGGGCTATGTTTGACTTGTGCTGGCTCTGCCCCTGATCTGTATCCTTGACAGTCTTAGCCAATCCTATGGAAAAGCATTGTGATTGGCTCAGAACAACACTTCTGATGATGTCCGCAGATAGCAGGCAGTCTTGTGGTTGGGGCAGCAGCTGCAGACTTAAATACAAGTACAATTTTGCTATACTTAGGGGGGTAAGGGGAGCCAGGAGGGTTAGATGGTGGTTTTAACACTATAGGGTCAAGAATACATGTTTGCGTTCCTGACCCTATAGTGTTCCTTTAATGCAGCGTTTCCCAATTGGTGTTCCGCAGAACCTCAGGGTTCCACGAGAACAAAATTGGGGTTCCATAGGGATATGCCCATCGGGTATAACCAATGGGCATTGCTGCAAAGGGACCCGGTCAGCACCATGGCCGGATGCTGGGAGGAAGTGATGAACGGATGGTCATTTCCTCCCAGCCTCATATAGAAAACGCTGCGCTGGAGGGAGAGAGGCAGCAGCCGGCAGTGAGCAGCTCCTCCCACACACACCAGCCTCAGCCAGCAAGTCACAGGTATGCTAACAGGAGGGTGACTGCAAATATAAAAAATGTTATGTGTGTGTGTATTTCACAGTGTGTGTGTCTGTGTATTTCTGTGTGAAATATTTGTGCCACTGTGTGTATGTGTCACTGTGTGTATCTGAGTGTGTGTATTAATGTGTCACTGTCTATATGTGTCACTGTGTGTATCTGAGTGTGTGTATCTGAGTGTTTGTATCTCTGTGTCAGTGTTTGTGTCTCTGTGTATCTAAGTGTGTGTATGTGCCATTGTGTATCTGTGTGTATGTGTCACTGTGTTTACCTGTGTCAGTATGCGCCAGTGTGTGTATCTGAGTGTCACTGTGTGTATCTTTCAGTGTGTGTGTGTATGCCAGTGTGTGTGTATGCAGCAGTGTGTGTGTATGTTCCTGTGTGTGTATCTTTCAGTGTATCTGTGTGTCAGTGTGCTTGTATTTGTGTGTATCTAAGTGTATGTATCTGTGTGTCAGTGTGTGTATGTGTGTGTGTGTGCCAGTGTGTGTATCTGTGTGCCACTATATGTCAGTGTGTGTGTGTGTGTGTATGCCAGTGTGTGTGTATGCAGCAGTGTGTGTGTATGTTCCTGTGTATGTATCTTTCAGTGTATCTGTGTGTCAGTGTGCATGTATCTGTGTGTCAGTGTGCTTGTATTTGTGTGTATCTAAGTGTATGTATCTGTGTGTCAGTGTGTGTATGTGCCAGTGTGTGTATCTGTGTGCCACTATATGTCAGTGTGTGTGTGTGTGTGTGTGTGTGTGCCAGTGTGTGTGTATCTGTGTGTCACATACAAACACAGATACACACACCTTGATACACAGACACACACCGGCACATACAAACACAGATACGCAAACTTTGACACACAGATACATACACACACACACACTGTGTGTCAAGGTGGGTGTACCTGTGTGTCAAGGTGTGTGTATCTGTGTGCCACTATGTGCCAGTGTGTGTATTTGTGTGTCAGATGCATACACACTCACAGACAGATACACACACTGGCACATACAAACACAGATACACACTTTGACACACAGATACATACACACACGTACACACACAGATACACACTGTGTGTCAATGTCTGTGTATCTGAGTGTCATGGTTTGTGTGTATCTGTGTGCCACCACGTGCCAGTGTGTGTATCTGTGTGTCAAGGTGTGTGTATCTGTGTGCAACTATATGCCAGTGTGTGTATCTGTATGTCAGATTCATACACACACTTTGACACACGAAAACATACATACACAGAGATATACACTGTGTGTCAACGTGTGTGTATCTGTGTGTCAGATACCAGTACCAGTGTGTGTGTTTATCTGTGTGTCAGATACACACACACAGATACACACACTGGCACATACAAAGATAGATACACACACTTTGACACACAGACACACACCGGCACATACAAAAAAAAGTTTATGCAACAGCGCAAATTAATTTTTTGTTACAGAGGGGGAGGGGAGTTCCACGATGTTGATACACTATGTGAAAGGGTTCCATGGGAAAATTAATTGGGAAACTCTGCTTTAATGGCACTACTTCGCAGGCTCACTGACTAAATGTTCTCTTTTATTTCAAGCTCTCCTTTACCTCTCATGTTAAGTCACTCCAAATCCTACCGCTTCCACCTCAAAAACATTGTTTGAATACCCCCCTATCTAACATTGGATGCGGCTAATGTGCCGCTATGATTTCTTGCCTTGATTACTGCAATCCGCTTCTCAGTGGTCTTGCGCATTCCCAGTTTGCCTCATTACAGCAATGAATGCGGTGGAGAGCCTTATCTTCCTGTCCGCCTGCACCTCCCTTGCCTCCCCCACTGTCAGTCCTTACACTAGCTTCAAACAAGATTTAGGGAAGCTAGTGTAAACATTCTGATGCTTGCTTACAAATCTAACAAATATAGAAAATAACACTGCTTATAACTACCTATCCTCACTAATATACATAAGTATGTCCCATCCAGTCCCCTATTTTCTGCCAAACATCTGTGTGTAACCTCTGTTCATACTCGCCCCATTGACTTCCGCCTTCAAATGTTCTCTAGAGTTGTGCCATTCCTGTGTAACTCCCTGGTCCCCCGCTCTCACTTAGTCTCGGTTCTATTGAAAGACCATTAAAAACTCACTTCTTTAGGGAAGCATATCAATTACACTCTTAATAGATTCCCCTCTCCACACTCTGGTAACCCATCCTGCTTTCTCTCCAGCAACTGCGTCATGCAAAATACTAACCCTTTATTGGAAAATATTCTAGTAAGCTACTTTTTCCCATACATGAAATATTTCCTACCCTTACCTCTTGTGCCACTTTACCCAACTCCCTCTAAAATGTAAGTTCATTTGAGCAGGCCCTCAACACCCTATGTTCCTGTGCATCCAAATCATGTTGTTGCAAATACTTGTCTGTTAGACCACCTATTGTACAAAGCTATGGATTTTGTTGGAACTTTATAAAAGATATTAATAATAATGTTCCATACCGTTCAATTTGTGTATTAAAGCCCACTATTTCAGAAAGTCTCTGATGTAGATATGGGGAGAATACACAAAAGAAGCACTTGCTTTTCTTTTTAATGTTCCCTATGTTGTTGCAACAGCCCTTTACTACTGGCTCTGTAAGCTGCTCACTTGCTCACCACGTACAGTTCTATACCCCTCCCCCCCCCCCTTATATTGGAGTGTGACAAGCAACCCTCGTTTAGGCTTACCATAGGCATCACTCTGCACACACTGCAAGCGACCCAGGCCTTCCCACCCTGTTATGGCATTAAGCCAACACAGAGGAGAGATATGGAAAGACCCCCACCGGCAAACCACATGCCCAGAGGTTCCCACTGTCTATTATAAATGCAAAACCGCGCCTTTACTCATATGGGCATTAAACCGCCGCACAACGCCACCCACCCAGCCTATGACCCCCCTTAGATTGAGCGAGAGGGGGCTGAACAGCTCATATATACAAATTAAAATTGGGTTGCCCCCCCTGGTTGTAATAAAATCTGTTTTTTATGACCGATGTTAAACTTACGTTATAATACCTATTACATGTGACAATGTTATGATGATGCAAAACCCACAAAATAAAGAATGAAAAAAAAAAGAAGCACTTGCTAAGAACTTGCCTCATTGATACCGAATTTGCAGTTGAATGGCATACTGATGACCTTGAACGTGCCATGAATTATCAACCATGGCTTACTACAAAAATTGACATCCCATCATAATTTTCAAGCTTTCCTATATCAATGATCACCATTGCTCTTCTTCATGTCTTTTTCCTTTGTGCCTTCCATTTGTTTTTCCTCCATTAATATCCCATTACTGTGTTTTTTCTTTGCCTTTAAATTTAGTGATGTGGTGAGGTGAGCTAAGTCATTGTAGCACATCACAAGCAAGAACCACTGAGATCCGTTAAACTCAGCTTCATTAATATAATAATTTCTCATTATTACAATATTTCACAATCTTACAAGCCAGGAAAGCAAAATATATGTTCAGGT
The DNA here is from genome assembly GCF_036172605.1 of Pelobates fuscus. Lineage (NCBI taxonomy): Eukaryota > Metazoa > Chordata > Amphibia > Anura > Pelobatidae > Pelobates > Pelobates fuscus. The sequence goes on from NC_086322.1 coordinate 216,229,699, forward strand.
TTCCCAAATGTCCGTCTTTTAGCAGGATAGTCCCAATTTTAGGGGCCTGTCCCATCACCTCAATTGAATCTACTGAGAGCTGTCCCTGAGCAGCACAACGCAAGCTTGTGATTAGACAAGCTCATACTGTGCAGTGGGCACTAGAACCATCCAGCCAACGCTTCAGCAGTGCTCTCTGCATGTTTCATGGTTGGGTCCTGACCAGGAGGTTATCTGTCAGTCTGTTATGCTTGATAAAAGGCTGACACACCACTTCACTTTGAAGGCGCTCCTACTTACCAGAATGGGGTAGGGCCTACCCGGTAGGCCATTATGGGTGTCACCAGTGAAGCAAGTTGTGTCACTGGTGACATCCCCTTTGATTTTTCATTGAACCCATCCTAATTCCATGCCTCCTAATGTTGTGTTGTGTTACTTGTTTTCATACACATTAACATTACATATGGACAATTATACATGGATTTCTACAAGAAGTGACCTCCATTTGTTTAAATATACATAGGGAGTTAGGAGAGAGCGCAGGTAACTTCTTCTTTGGTTCTTACTGTATATATTGGGGCTGATGTGTACTGTGGTCGTTGCTGCTGCCCAGCAGTGATGGGAGTGAGCGCAGGACTTATCTTTTTACATTTGTATTAACTTCCATGATGTGTTTACATTCTAAAGGCATGCAAATGCGTGCAAAGCATCATGGGAGTTGTAGTTCTACAGCATCTGCGGATCTACCTATTGGGAACTCCTGTTCTACATTATCTACTCATGGAGGGAAACTACTGCTTATGGATGAACTTCCTTGAAAACAGAACAATTCATTTTAAATTTATAAAGATGTATGCATTGAATGTGTTTTGATGTTTGATAGGATTCTTTCCCTAAAATATCACATTTCGATTTACTAGCTAGACCTTCAAGATGTATGAAGTAAGAATGTGAATGACATGCAACCCAATTCTGTTATACTTTAGTGAGCTTAATTGGATATTTTACACTCTGTCCTTTTCTCCTTGACCTTATAACACAGCAGTCTGGACATTTTTATTTATTTATTTGAAACGACTTAATAATTACAGGAAAAAAAAAAAACAATGTAAAATGTGCTTGCTGCATGACATGTGATGTGACATCCATCATAATTAACCCACACGCCTGCTACGGGGAAGGGGTGAGACCCCATCACATATGGCTTCCTGTTGGAAATATCTTATGTAGGTTCATTTGATAACTGTGCTTTGAGTGATCCCAAAGGGAACAAAGAACTGGTAAAAAGATAAATTATCTGTCACTCAGAAAGAAATGTCTCAGCTCAGAAAATAATCAAACAATGCCAAAGCGTACATTCTATTTATTTTTATTTTTTATTATTTGTAGTTCTTAAATTGGACTGAAGATTGGAACTTCTTTTAAAACCTATTGTAATATCATCGGAATATAAACACCTCCTATACAAAATCTTTACTCAATAAGTGTGTTTTATTTATTTTGAATCTGTTTTTGGTTTAAAGCGACATATTTCTTTTTATTAGACTGACACTACTTAGCGTTAGAAATACAAATCAGCATTTTTAACTTTTAAGTGTTATATCTCATATAGTTCCCCCAGTAAAAAAAAAAGAAAATGTGCTGCAACATTAGTGTAGTTTGCCCAAATTTCAATAAGGGCATTCACTAAATTTATTAAGATAATATAACGTGATGACTTATTTACAGTTGTGAAAACATAGTAAGAAAAAAAATACAACACATCACACTGAAGTGATTAAAATCGCAACCCCTAAATCTCACGAGCACAGAATGAGAAAAACAAAAAAAAATGCATCCTAGGAAGGAACTGAGCTTACTAGTTGTGAATTATAAAATCAGTGCATTACCTGTAGGCTACATTGTAATTAATGGTCCTCAAAGAGTTTGTTGTATTATATTCAGGGGCGGATCCAGAACCCAATGCCAGGAGGGGCACATGGTTTTTATAGAAACAATCCAGGCACAATAAACTCTACAGCTCACTGTAGTGATTATGGTGCCAGGTGTGTCGTGGCACCCTCCCAGAGTAAATAGTCAAACAATTTAAGAACAGTTTGACAACTTACCTGGGGTCTTTCGGGGTAGGTATTTGGGCCTGTAGTAGGGAACAGGGACAGTAGTGTGTGTGCGTGAGGGGTAGTGACGTAGTGTGTGTGCATGAGGGGTACAGTGTGTTTGAGGGTTACAGTCTATGTGTGTGTGTATGAGCGGTGTAGTGTGTGAAAGGGATACAGTGTGTGTATGAGGGGTGTAGTGTGTGTGAGGGATACAGTTTGTTTGTGTCTATGAGTGGTGTAATGTGTGAGAGGTGCAGTGTGTGTATGTTTAGGGCAGTGTGTGTGAGTGAGGGGTGCAGTGTGTGTGGGTGTGTGAGGGGTGCAGTGAGTGTATAGGGCAGTGTGTGTGGGATGCAGTGTGTGTGAGGGGTGCAGTGAGTGTATGGGAGGGCAGTGCATGTGAGGAATGTATTGAGCATATGGGGGGCAGTGTGTGTGGGAGGTGCAGTGTGTGTATAGGGGCAGTGTGTGTGTGGGTTGCAGTGAGTGTATCAGGGCAGTGTTTGTAAGTGAGAGATGCGGTGCATGTGTGTGTGTTTGTTTGAGGGGTCAGTGAGAGTGTGTATGTGTGGGGCAGTGTGTGTGTGACAGGGAGGCAGTGAAAAGGGCTGTATTTGTGTGTACTGTGTTTTGGGAGGCAGGTGGGAGCAAATTAAATGTATTAAAATGTATTACATGTTATATCCCCCCCTCCCTTCTTACCTTTGCTCGGGAAGGGAGGGCATTTCCTGCAAACCCTGGTGGTCTGGTGGAGAAGCCTTGTTGGTCATGTGGGAGAGAAATCTAGGCTGTAGATCCTGTGGCTAGAGTTCACTCTCACAGACCCGGCGGAGCTGCAGGCGGAGTTCATCAGGGCCCTCTTTCCCTCACCTGCCGGTTCTTTGAAAATCATCTTTAGGGGCATACTGAGCATGTCTGAGATTCTGTCTGAATGGACAGATATGAAAAATGACCTACGGGGCAGAGCTAACTGGCGAGCTGACAAAATGCATGGATCATGGCTTTGACTAAACATAGTGAAAAAGCCCTGAAAAACAGTCAATTAACCTCACCACGGCACAAAAAATCCTGTGAGAGACCCGGTACGATATGGGGAAACAGTCAAGGAATACCCGGGGGCCGAGCACGGGACATACCCGCAACATTGAACAACTCTTGTCACAGGCATGCAGACCACTAAGGCAAACGGAACCCCCACTGGCTACAAAGGTTGATCTTTTAGGCATGGTGACTGACCTTAAGGCTTTCTTCATGGGAGAACTATCAGGACTTAAGACTGAGCTGGGCACTCTTGCAGGCCGAATAAGGGCCACAGAAGAAGAGGTTCAGGACCTGAAGGCCCAACAGGACAGCACGGCTTGCCACAGGAGCTGGTAGCCACGTGCACACAGTTAAACGCATGAGTGGGACAGCTGGAGGATATGGCAAGACAGTGGAACCTAAATGTGAGGGAGATCCCTGGCACTGTGACCGCAGAAAAACTACCGCAATTTTTTAAGAGACTGCTCCTGACTGTCCTACCGTCCAAGCAGGCAAAGGACTGACTCTAGATGGCCTATTCCGTATACAAGGACGCCCTCGCAATAAACCAGTGTAAGGACATGAAGGGGTGCTGCCCTGCGACAGCACTGTCACTTTAAATGTGGGAACCAACTTAGCAGAGAAATAATGCAAGGACACGATGAATGGAGCAATTAAGAAAATGTATTAAAGAAAACCAAAGGATATATATACACAAAACAAAATATGTACAATGCCACAAATATATAAATATATACAAGAAATCAATATAAATACAATAGAGCAGGCAGAGTACACGTGATAGTCCTTAGGCAAAAGTAAAGGCTTTAGGCAGGATAGTGCAGCCACCACAGAATATAAGTGGGGCACAGATCCTAAGCCACCAAGCACTAAATAAAAGACACCGAGGAGCAAAGCCCAAAGCAGGTCACACGAAAATAAGGCAGCAAGGTCAGAATCACTGGAAATTGAGTATTGGCAGTAACACTGCAAGCGAACACTGGAATGGGAGGCACAGGACACAGGACCAGGCAGAGACGAGAACACAGGACCATAAGGACATCGGAACAGGAACACAGGATCAGGATACACAGGATACAAGACACAGGAGCAAGGAGTCAGAATCGCGGGAACCAGGATACAGCAGGTAAAAGATAAAGGATGAAGGATAATGATCTGACTGGGAGTGAGGGGAGAAACCAGAATATATAGGTGCTAAACAAGGGCCAGGTGTAGTGCTTAAAGGGAAATTCCAATGCCAGGAAAACAATCCGTTTTCCTGGCACTGGAGGGTCCCTCTCCCTCCCACCCCCCAATCCCCAGTTGCTGAAGGGGTGAAAACCCCTTCAGTCACTTACCTCAGACAGCGACATGTCCCATGTCGCTGCCTGCTCCTCCCCCGCCGCTCCACCTTCTGATTCCGTCGGACGGTGGGCGAGACTGATCCCGCCCACCGGCCGAGGAGTCCCAATGCGCATGCACGGCAATGCCGCGCATGCGCATTGGCGCACCCCATAGGAAAGCATTGAAAATGAATTTCAATGCATCCCTATGGGAAATAGAGCGACGCTGGAGGTCCTCACACAGCGTGAGGATGTCCAGCGACGCTCTAGCACAGATAATCTGTGCTAGGGACCAGGAAGTTCCCTCTAGTGGCTGTCTAGTAGACAGCCACTAGGGGAGGACTTAACCCTGCAAGGTAATTATTGCAGTTTATAAAAAAAACTGCAATAATTACAATTGCAGGGTTAAGGGTAGTGGTAGTTGGCACCCAGACCACTCCAATGAGCAGAAGTGGTCTGGGTGCCTGGAGTGTCCCTTTAACGAAAAGAAATGAGAAACAGTGCCAAACAGAAACAGTGGTGAGTGTGAGTACTGCACGAGGGCATATTAACTAAGGAGTGTCGTGACAACCAGACTCCGCAAGAGATGTAATAATAATAGTGTAATACGCACTTGAAGACTACACCTTAAACTTCTACCAGGACCAGAGCCACCAGACACTACAGTGGCACGCATCTTTAAAGGAAACTACAACAGAGCTGAGAGCAGCAAAAATACAGTATAAATGGGGAGAACACATTAATCGCTGAGCGAGGAGGGCACAGCCACTGGCTGACCTCCCAGATGGGAGCGGTACAATTCTTGCAAGCACTGGGTCCACCCTACTACAGGCACCAAGACGGGACCTGCACATTGATGGGATGTTGCCAACATTACAACATTCAGCCCATCGGGACCGAAAGCCCCAGTATGAAGAGGCACAACAAAGCTTCAACAATGCCGAATTAGGAAGTGATGATGCCAGACACTAAGAACTCAAAGCTCCATCGGCTAGCATTACGTTATGAGTTGCATCTTATTATCCCTTGCATACTTTCTGCTTATCTTGCTATCCAAGAATACTAACACATATTTCACACTTGACACACTGAAGGCATTGTGCACCGCCGTTGTAGACCCCTTCACCTGGCACCCAACCAACAGAGCACTAAGGCGACACCATAGCACCATAGCTGCAATAGAAACACAACTACACTACAAAGAGAATTACAACCCCCCACCACCCCCCAGGCTCCGAGCTTAAGGAGCTTCATGACCATGTAAACCCCCACTTATGCCTCAGGCGCCCTAGTATACACACGTTACTAGAACCCGGAACAACCCGAAGACATACTAACTGCACCCGAACCCTTGCCTCACAACACAATAGAATGGAAGGGTTGCATCTATAATATTAGCTACTCACCTGCAAGCACACGGTGGCTCAGGCAACGTTTCACCTCGCACTTTACTACACTTCTGTTAAGTTACACTAGGTTCAAAACTTGAATTTATTAATACAAAAATGTGCACACTCGAACATGCCATAACTTTTGTTTGGGAATGCTGTTGTGGCAATGCAGGCACTGTTGTACTCACCTGCATATCAAAAATAAAAAATTATAAAAAAAATTAAAAATGACCTAAATTCTACAAAAGCCTAGTTGCCCTTAACAAGTTTGTATTGTAGAGTGGCAAAAGGGGACAGGAAATTACAGCATTGCCTTTCTGTTTGGCACAGGTTCTCAACATGTGGTACGTATATCACATGGGGGACATGCCTGGAGCTGGCCGACTGTGCGCTGAGGCAGAGAAAGACCTGCAAACTCAGACAGCAGGTGCCTACTTTACCCGAATGTGCTTTGTCCGTGGTGGAGAATGAAGGTGGGTGATTTTGGGAGCCGTGTTATGATGTCACTCCGGGCCCCAACACGAGGGAACAGTGCTGAAAGAGCACAAAGCTGACAGCAGATACACTAGACCAAATGTTCCACTTCAGCTTTCCCAAAAGTATAAAGGCTGGGTGGACTTGCATCAAAATAATAAAAAAATAAAAAAAATTGTTTGTGTGACAGAAAGTGTATATTTCTATCAGTGAGTGTGTGTAATTCACATGCTTTATAGTATAAGAGTATGTTCAGTACTCCCATCCCACCTTCCTTCGGTGACACTGGAAGTCCTCATGCATAGTGTGAGGACATCCAGTGTCATTTAGGCAACCAAAAGTTGCCTAACTGACACTAGTGGTGGAGTTAACCCATAACGGTAAGTATTATAAAAAAAAACTGTTTATAAAAAAACTTCAATAATTACCATTGCAGGATTAATGGTGCTGGGACACTGCAATGAGCAGAAGTGATCTGGGTACCTATAGTATCCCCTTTATACATATATAGTTGAGTTATAGTTGAGCAGACATATAACTCAAATTCTAGGTTTTGTTTTGGTTTAGAATTTGGACAATTGCCCCCTTATATAGTGAAATTACTGGAGGAACAGAAATATTTTTACCTGAAAACATGCTGGTGTAAAAAAAATAAAAATGTTTTATAATTCTAGCTCTCTAGTGCATTTTTTTTTTAAACTTCATTATTTTCTCAACAGGTAGTGGAATGGTTATATTTCATACTAACATGTGGAAATTACAAAATTATATGCTTGTAATATTATAGTAGAATTTTAATAAAAATATATCCTATCATGAAAGCAAGTGCTCAGGGAAAAATGTAATGTATTTCCGGAGTCAGTAGCGACAGGTGGAAATTTAAGATGGTAGGACACCAGACTCCTCCTCCCTATAAAGTACAGAGAGCTGAACATAATACAAGATGTTCCTTTAAAAATAAACTAACAAAGCTTCATATGCAAAAAATGTTCTAAAGCCCAAAAAGGTTTAAATGGGTAATCCAAAGGGCTTGACTCTAACTAAATGCTAATGAAAACTAATGAATGCAAGCTCTGTTAAAAATCATAACTTCAAAATAATTATCACAAATAAAATGTCACTTTTATTGGAAATAAATAAAAGAAAAAATCACTTATAAATATATATGAGATATATATGCCTTGTCAGCCACATAGTTACATAGTTACATAGTTACATAGCTGAAAAGAGACTTGCGTCCATCAAGTTCAGCCTTCCTCACACTTGTTTTTTGCTGTTGATCCAAAAGAGAAAAAAAAAAAAACCCAGTTTGAAGCACAATTTTGCAACAAGCTAGGACAAAAATTCCTTATTGACCCCAGAATGGCAGTCAGATTTATCCTTGAATCAAGCAGTTATTACCCTACATTGAAAGATTATATCCTTGAATATTCTGTCTTTGCAAGTATGCATCTAGTAGCTGTTTGAACATCTGTATGGACTCTGATAAAACCACTTCTTCAGGCAGAGAATTCCACATCCTGATTGTTCTTACAGTAAAAAAACCTTTCCTTTGCCTTAGACGAAATCTTCTTTCTTCCAGTCTAAACGCATGGCCTCGTGTCCTATGTAAAGTCCGGTTTGTGAATAGATTTCCACACAATGGTTTGTATTGGCCCCGAATATATTTGTATAATGTTATCATATCCCCTCTCAGGCGACGTTTTTCTAAACTAAATAGGTTTAAATTTGTTAACCTTTCTTCATAGCTGATATGTTCCATTCCTTTTATTAATTTTGTAGCCCGCCTCTGCACTTTTTCTAGTGCCATGATATCCTTCTTTAGAACAGGTGCCCAAAATTGCACAGCATATTCAATATGTGGTCTTACCAGTGATTTATAGAGAGGCAAAATGATATTCTCGTCCCGAGAATGAATGCCCTTTTTCATGCATGACAATACCTTACTGGCCTTGGCCACTGCTGATTGACATTGCACATTGTTGCATAGTTTGTTGTCTATAACAATTCCCAAGTCCTTTTCGTGTGTTGTTATCCCTAATTCGCTTCCATTAAGGGTATACGTTGCTTGTGTATTCTTTACGCCGAAGTGCATAACTTTGCATTTTTCAACATTAAATTTCATCTGCCATTTGAGTGCCCAGTCCTCCAGTCTATCTAAATCCTTCTGCAGCAAAGTAATATCTTGCTCACATTGTATTATTTTACAAAGTTTTGTGTCATCTGCAAACACTGAAACATGACTTTCAATGCTGTCTTCAAGATCATTTATAAAAATGTTAAATAGAAGGGGTCCCAGAACAGACCCCTGAGGGACACCACTTGCCACCTCTGTCCAGCTTGAAAATTTACCATTAACGACAACTCTTTGTATTCTGTTTTTAAGCCAATGTTCTACCCAAGAACAAGCATTTTCATCGAGACCGATTTCCTTGAGTTTGAACACTAATCTTTTGTGTGGAACTGTATCAAATGCCTTGGCAAAATCCAAATAGATCACATCCACTGCAACACCCTGATCTATACTTCTACTTACTTCTTCGTAGAACGCAATCAAGTTAGTTTGACATGACCTGTGCTTCATAAAACCGTGCTGATTTTTGCTGATAACCATATTCTTCTCAAGGAATTCTTGAATATTATCCCTTAATAACCTTTCAAATATTTTACCAGCCACAGAAGTTAAGCTCACAGGTCTATAATTTCCAGGCAAGGATTTTGAACCCTTTTTGAATATAGGAACCACATCTGCCTTCCTCCAATCCTCCGGAACACTTCCTGAAAGAAAAGAATCTTGAAAGATTAAAAACAGAGGTTCACTTATTTCTACACTTAGTTCCTTAAGTACACGTGGATGGATACCGTCAGGCCCTGGAGCTTTGTTTATATTAACTTTCTTTAGTTGCTGCAGCACATTGTCTTGAGTTAACCAATTACAATTATTCTGCAAGTTTTTAGTAGCAATCATTTGCACATCTATTGCCATGGGTTCTTCTTTAATATATACGGAGGAGAAATAGTTATTTAGAATTCCTGCCTTTTCTTGGTCTTCATTAACTAACACCCCCGTTTCAGTTTTAAGTGTACCTATACTTTCATTTTTGGGTTTTTTGGAATTTATGTACTTAAAAAATGCTTTGGGGTTGGTTTTGCTCTCTTTAGCTATCATTTTTTCATTTTGAAGTTTAGCAAGTTTAATTGCCTTTTTGCACGCATTATTTGCTTTCTTATATCTTTTATAAGATGCATCTGATTTGTCTGATTTAAATGCTTTAAATGCCCTTTTCTTATTTTTAATCTCTTGTTTTACTTCTCTACTAAGCCACATTGGTTTTAATTTGTTTCTTTTATACTTATTTCCCAATGGTACATACTGAGAAATGTACCTTTCTAATATTTGTTGGAAGATGATCCATTTATCCTCAGTGTTCTTTTCACTAAAGAGTTTATGCCAGTCAATATATTGTAAAGCTTCCCTTATCTTATTGAAATTGGCCTTTTTAAAATTAAATGTTTTAGTATACCCCATGTGCTTTTGTTTTTTTGAGTTTATTTCAAAGGACACTATATTGTGATCACTATTTCCCAAGTGCTCACCTACTTGAATGTTGGTCAAAAGATCAACGTTGTTTGTTAAAACCAGGTCCAGACAAGCGTCCATTCTAGTTGGTGCTTGTACAAGTTGTGACATGAAGTTGTCATTTAACAAGTTTAAAAACCTAATTCCCTTTGCTGAGCTACTAGTCCCTATGTCCCAATTTATGTCTGGGTAATTAAAATCTCCAATAATTAAAGTGTTACCAAGATTTGCAGCTTTCTCAATTTGCTCAAACAGCTGTTGTTCCTCGTCAATATTAACATTAGGTGGTTTATAACATATCCCAACCAATAGTTGGTTTCCCTTCTTTTCCCCCAAGCAGATATTTACCCATAAAGCTTCCACATTTTCCTCATCGCATTCAATTTGCTTAAGATTTGGCTTTAAATCATGGTTGACATACAAACATACCCCACCACCCTTCTTGTTTTTCCTATCCTTCCTAAATAATGTGTACCCATTTAAGTTAACTGCCCAGTCATGTGTCTCATCCCACCATGTTTCAGTTATGCCCATTATATCATATTGTTTAGTGTATGCTAATGCCTCTAGTTCCCCCATTTTGTTATTTAGGCTCCTTGCATTAGTAAGCATACATTTAATATCATGCGTCTCTTGTTTATTTTGTGAATTATCAACATTACATAGCTTCTCTGTTCTGAGCTTGCCCCTCCCCCCGTCTCCACCCTCCTTATACTGTTCTAAAGCCCATCTCCTTTCTGTCCTATCTCCATTTTGTAGATTGCTATGACCCTCCCCCCCTGTCTGTCAGTGAATGTGTGTGTCTGTCAGCGTGTGTGAAATCAGTGAGTGTGTGTGTCTGTCAGTAAGTGTGTCTGTCAGTGTGTGTGTGTGTCAGTGTCCTCTGTGTGTCAGTGTCCTTCCATCTGTCTGTGTCTGTTCATCCATCTGTTATTCCATCTGTTATTTCTTTAATTTAATGTCATACCCTCCAACTGTTTAAAATTCAGAGGGAACAATTTAGCAAAAAAAAAATGTCCCACTGTCCTGAGTTGGTAATCTGATGCCCAACTTCTGTGGACACCAGAGACAAATCTCTGGAAAGCAACATAAACATACCATTAAGCGCAATCAATCTGTGCTAAGGGCATGACTAGCCCAGTCAATCACTGACACTGCCCTAGGTATGAGCATAATCAATTAAAGAAGTCTCCCTCTTCTATGACTCTTTCCCTTTAAGTAATTCCATCCCTATTACATGATTTATGTTTACCCTGTCCATTTCCTTCGGTGTTTATGAGGGGTAATTAGTGCTGGCCATTTTGTACTGATCTTAATGTGAATTCTTTCTCTGATGTGTTCTGGCCCTTATGACAAACACCTGTTGACATTGGTCCTCTGATATGGAAATTAATGCTTATGTTAATGCATATTGCACACACTATTACCGACTAAATTTCTAAATGTCTTTATGGTTGCCTGTTTAAGAAAGGTACCTAGCTATTTGGTTATCTTGTTCTTTTGAAACATTTACAATTTTTGATGCAAGCATCAATCTAGAAACTCCTTCCATTCACAAGTATCTCTACAATCGTGTCTTAATTACTCCTGGCATAAATAATGTATCTCAGTATGCCCAAACCTAGGGAGATTTTAATGAAAGATATGAATGACTCCTTCAAATATTTAATGCAAATTGACTGACAGCTCATCAACTGGCTGTTTGTTTTCAAGATCTCTCAGAGTGATATGTATATGAAAAGAATACATGATCATGGTATTATGATAAATAATGCCTGTGGGAGGTGGTCTAGAAACATTGAGAGGAGACTATTTCAGCATTATATATCTTTTACACTAAATGTTTGAATTTTTTTTTTTTTTTTATTTAAGGATAGGGCTAGGGTTAGAATTAGGGTGAAAAGTATAATATATTGCAGGGCAGGTGTTAGAGCAGTAGAGACACAATTCAACTCATTTTCCCACCAATTAAACATATGAAAAAATGGTCTAAAGACACACAGAGGCAAGGCCCACCACTATTAATCCTTGTGCATTTTTAGGATCCTAAAAGGACACTATAGTCACCAGAACCACTACAGCTAAATGCAGGCTTTTCAATGTAAACACTGTCTTCTCAGATGGCCACTAGAGGTACTATCTATATATATATACATATACATATATATATATATATATATATATATATATATATATATATATATATATATATATATATATATATATATTTGTAGTCGGGGACAATAAGCCGAGTTATAGTAGTGGTGGTATAAGTCGGTTGTGGTGTGCCGAAACCGACGTTCGGGTAGGCCTGTAAAAGAGGGTAAAAAGTTAACAGTTTAATCCTGAATACATGTTAACATTAGATAACCAGTACTTTAAATGCCCTCCTCAGTTCCCTCTCCCCTTGAGGGATATCTGGTGTATGCAGATGATTCCAATGTCCCAGTTTATGATGTGCGCTGGGATGTTTACTAAAGGCTGCAGAAGCAGTGCTTATTCTAATAGAATGACCTGAATATGTTGAAGGGTCATATCAGAGTTTTATGACTTTTGTCCTGACATACAGGGTGAATTTAATGTAGTGAGTGGTTGAAAGAGAACGTATGCCTGTGTAGTCCTGTGAGTGTCAGACAATTGGTCTAGTATGTTAACTTGGCATCATGAACTTGTTAAAATGGATGTAGTTCTGGTATATAAATGGTTGATATAAGTAGAGAGAGCCACGTGTGCCAGCAATCTACCATGACCATGAGATGAGCTAATCCAGAATGAGATCCTGGAATGTAGGAGTTTTAGTATGTGGTTAAACAGCCGTGGAATGTTTGGAGGAATACCTGAAATGGGATTGAGACAAGGCTTCAGCTGCTATGTTGTGACAGGCTGGTATGTGTATGCAGACAAGGTAAAATTGCTGTGGTGCTGCCAGCCAAGTAACTTTGAATAGTAATTGACAGACTTCCTCCCCCAAAGAGACCGCCAGGCGTGTGCAGTGGCTGCGATGGAGTATACTACAACAAGATCTGAAGGTTACTAAAAGAGTAGGCTTCATGTCTCTGCATACCATATGTCACGGTACGACTGGTATTTGAAAATGTCTGCAAACCCAGTCTAAAATAACAGGGGAGTCATTTGTTAGTGGGGGAATGAACATGCCTTACCCGTTACAGTGGATTAGGATGTTAGCCACATGAACAGGTCTGCTCGAACATGTGTTATCATGGTGCTACTGTCAGTAGGAAACCTGGAGTAGGCAGAGCAGTCAGGAATAAGAGGTTACCTTGCAGTACAATTGGAGATACAAATGGCAATTGTAACGGACCGTTTCAGCATAAAAGGGGAAAAATGCGTTTAGGCGATAATCCCCTTTTCCATAGACCAGCAGCTACCATAAGCACCAACTTCCCGAACTCCCAAACTGCACAAATTCACCAACTCTCGAACAGCAGACACACGAACCCTGGAAGCAGCCGAACAGGAAAAGCAATATGCACAGCTTACACTCCTGGCAGTCGACATACAGTCCCCTTCCCCCCAAGAAAGAGACACACTCCAGCTTCAGGGTTAAACAGCAACTCCTTTACTCAGGGCTACCTGCCCAGTATTTATGCAGGTCTCCCACCTGGTGGACACTCCCCTAGGGGACCAAATGGAAGACTGTAACAAAGGACAGACATAAACCAATTACAGACACACAGCAGTAAACATTCCCACAATGCATCCTGGTCTCCTCCCTTCTGCCCTGGAGATAATTGTAGAGGTAATCCACTTATCTCACAGGACAAAGACAAGACTCCATTACACATGTGGGGATCTAAATACAGTATTATGCTTTAAAATATATAAAGTCACTTTTATTCCTCCCAACACAGACATGTTACATATCCCCAGATAGCTCAGGTCTGGGTGCACATTATTAGGTGAATGGCACCCAGACTACACGAATACAGTTTAATCGCCATGGAGCCAAAGTCTTTAATCACACAAATAGGCTCCATGGTATAGCTATCTGGGTTACTACAATTCCCATAGAAATACCGAATTCCAGTGTTCGGTTAACCTTGTACGATTAGGACACAGGCGACAGACGGCTCAGCGGTGTCCGTGCAATTAAGTGTCCGTTTATAGTTCCATAGAATCCTCGCCGAACACCGCTGGTCTTTCGCACGATTAAAATGGCCGCTACCTCGTGGTCGGCAAACGAACAAAGGCCACCCAGCGTTCATCAATTAAGCTGCGGTTAACCGCAGCTTCTGGGCGGTTAATTGACGGCACACTCCATCTCCTAGGTGGTCCCTCATACGGTAGTTTGTTCGGTAGCTGGAATCTACCGAACACCCCGGCTGAAAGGCACGAATATGCCTTTCTGCAGGTAAAATAAAGCTTTTTAAAGTCTGGTCCATAGTCCAAAGGAAGCAGGCGAGCAACCAGGCTTCTCCAGCTCATAGTGGCGAGGTTGGTTTCGCCACACTTCTCCCCTTTACCAACTAGACTAACAGGGTACCTGACCTCCTGCCGGTCAGTGCCCTGGTTAGTCCAGCAACCCACCCACAAAACACAACTATTAGTACAGCCCCCCCACAATAACTGGGTACTACACCTGAAAAAATTACAAACTTGTCCAGGTCCAGGTGTCTCACCATGACTGTGTGGGGAACAGTTAGGCTGCCTTGGTGGGTTGCTGAGGGGGCAGAAACCAGCGGTATTCTGTCCTGGTGCCAGCACTACCACGGAAGTAGTCTGGTTGGAGCCTGGTTGCGGGAGACTGACTGTCTCCCCTTTAGGTGCATAGCTCGGCTGCCGGAGGGGGAGACCGACTGTCTCCCCTTTGGATACACCGCTCTGTGGCTGGGGGACAGGACCGACCGTCCCTACCCCTTGGGCTGTAAGTACAGAGACTACGGTCCCATCTGCACAGTCGTGGGGCTTAACATCTCCCCTTGGTGGGTTAGGCTGCCGCTGGAGAGAGGGTGTAACAAGCTCCTCTCTCTGGACGGTAAACTGCCGCTGGGGAAAGGGGGTAGCAGGCTTCTCTCCCTGCCACTCTCTCTGCTGGTGGAAAGGGGGACCAGCTGTCTCCCCTTTCATTCTCTTGTCCGGCTGCTGGGGTGCGAGACTGACTGTCTCTGCTCCCGGCAGGACACACTGCCGCTGGGGAGGATGGACGACACCATCTGCTCCCTGGGACACACACTGCCGCTGGGGGGGAAGGACTGCACCTTCTGCTCCCTGGGACAGACACTGCTGCTGGGGAGGATGGACGACACCATCAGCTCCCTGGGGCACACACTGCCGCTGGGGAGGGAGGACGCTGCTCTCCTCTCCCTTCGCTTCACACTGCCTTCTTGGCATATCACTTTGCTGCTGGGGGGCAGGAACAACAACCTCTGCCCCCTGTAACTCAGCCTGCCGCTGGGGAGGAAGGACTGCACCTTCGGCTCCCTGGGACACACACGGCTGCTGGGGAGGATGGACGACACCATCAGCTCCCTGGGGCACACACTGCCGCTGGGGAGGGAGGACGCTGCTCTCCTCTCCCTTCGCTTCACACTGCCTTCTTGGCATATCACTTTGCTGCTGGGGGGCAGGAACAACAACCTCTGCCCCCTGTAACTCAGCCTGCCGCTGGGGAGGAAGGACTGCACCTTCGGCTCCCTGGGACACACACGGCTGCTGGGGAGGATGGACGACACCATCAGCTCCCTGGGGCACACACTGCCGCTGGGGAGGGAGGACGCTGCTCTCCTCTCCCTTCGCTTCACACTGCCTTCTTGGCATATCACTTTGCTGCTGGGGGGCAGGAACAACAACCTCTGCCCCCTGTAACTCAGCCTGCCGCTGGGGAGGAAGGACTGCACCTTCGGCTCCCTGGGACACACACGGCTGCTGGGGAGGATGGACGACACCATCATCTCCCTGGGGTACACCTTTGAGTCTCCGAAACGCACTCTGCCGCCGGATAGGGCGACCGATACCCTTGGCTGGATCTGCCATGAACCGCAGGTACTCATCTACATGTCCACTCACAAGCCGCACGCATTTCTCCGGGGGGTTGGGTCCGAAGAAAATCAGTCGTGATCTCAGCTCTTTGTCAAACTCCTCCTGCGTGTAGCTGGGTGCCATGCTTGCTCTGCTGCAGTTGGTTCCTTGTAGATAGGGGCGCTGTACGGGTACTGGCGTTGCCCTCACTTTGTAATCCAGGAATGGTGTTGTCTGTAGCTGTCCCTCTGGTTGTAGGAACGATCCCGCCGCTTGCCACCAATTGTAACGGACCGTTTCAGCATAAAAGGGGAAAAATGCGTTTAGGCGATAATCCCCTTTTCCATAGACCAGCAGCTACCATAAGCACCAACTTCCCGAACTCCCAAACTGCACAAATTCACCAACTCTCGAACAGCAGACACACGAACCCTGGAAGCAGCCGAACAGGAAAAGCAATATGCACAGCTTACACTCCTGGCAGTCGACATACAGTCCCCTTCCCCCCAAGAAAGAGACACACTCCAGCTTCAGGGTTAAACAGCAACTCCTTTACTCAGGGCTACCTGCCCAGTATTTATGCAGGTCTCCCACCTGGTGGACACTCCCCTAGGGGACCAAATGGAAGACTGTAACAAAGGACAGACATAAACCAATTACAGACACACAGCAGTAAACATTCCCACAATGCATCCTGGTCTCCTCCCTTCTGCCCTGGAGATAATTGTAGAGGTAATCCACTTATCTCACAGGACAAAGACAAGACTCCATTACACATGTGGGGATCTAAATACAGTATTATGCTTTAAAATATATAAAGTCACTTTTATTCCTCCCAACACAGACATGTTACATATCCCCAGATAGCTCAGGTCTGGGTGCACATTATTAGGTGAATGGCACCCAGACTACACGAATACAGTTTAATCGCCATGGAGCCAAAGTCTTTAATCACACAAATAGGCTCCATGGTATAGCTATCTGGGTTACTACAATTCCCATAGAAATACCGAATTCCAGTGTTCGGTTAACCTTGTACGATTAGGACACAGGCGACAGACGGCTCAGCGGTGTCCGTGCAATTAAGTGTCCGTTTATAGTTCCATAGAATCCTCGCCGAACACCGCTGGTCTTTCGCACGATTAAAATGGCCGCTACCTCGTGGTCGGCAAACGAACAAAGGCCACCCAGCGTTCATCAATTAAGCTGCGGTTAACCGCAGCTTCTGGGCGGTTAATTGACGGCACACTCCATCTCCTAGGTGGTCCCTCATACGGTAGTTTGTTCGGTAGCTGGAATCTACCGAACACCCCGGCTGAAAGGCACGAATATGCCTTTCTGCAGGTAAAATAAAGCTTTTTAAAGTCTGGTCCATAGTCCAAAGGAAGCAGGCGAGCAACCAGGCTTCTCCAGCTCATAGTGGCGAGGTTGGTTTCGCCACAGCAATGACTCCATCTTTGCCAATAAATGACTCCATCTTTCCTGATACGCTGGACACTGTCCGCGGGGGGCAGGGCTGTATTAACAATAAGTCAAGATGTACACATAGTAATATTACAGGTAGTGATGTCCCGAACGGTTCGCTGGCGAATAGTTCCCTGCGAACATAGCATGTTCGCGTTCGCCACCGCGGGCGAACACATGCGATGTTCGGTCCGCCCCCTATTCTTTATCTTTGAGTTAACTTTGACCCTGTACCTCACAGTCAGCAGACACATTCCAGCCAATCAGCAGTACACCCTCCCTAGCAGACCCTCCCACCTACTGGACAGCATACATTTTAGATTAATTCGGAAGCTGCAACCATTTATTTTTTTCAATTTTTTTTTTTTAGTGCATATAAATGTTACAAGCAGATACTCCCCCCAGACACTCTGTATTACTGCAGATACTCCCTCCAGACACCCTGTGTTACTGCAGATACTCCCTCCAGACACCCTGTGTTACTGCAGATACTCCCCCCAGACACTGACACAGAGCAGAATAGGGACTGTTCCCTCTACATAGGGTTACTTGGCAGATATGGATTGACACCTGTCCTAAGGATCCCTGATACACACTGACACGGAGCCCTCCATGGGTGAACATGGATTTTTGGGGGGGGGCGCTCGTTTTTTTTGTTTTGTTTTTTTTTAAATTGCGTCGGTTCTTATGGCTTTTTATTTGGCCTTTTTTGGGGGCTGAAAAAAGAAGATTTTAGAAAAAAACAGACGTCAAATGGTAAGTTTAATTTTTCTTTACAGGTTTGTTATTTTATTCCCCCTTCACTATTTGTTAGGGTGAGGGGGGTAGGTAGGGGGTAACTTTTTTGGGGTCGGGGGGTGGGTGACTAGGGGCTTGGGGACCCCTAGTCACCTTTGATTGGGGGGGATTTTTATTTAGGGCCCCCACCCACCACTAAGGGGTGGGGGCTGGGGGGGACAGTAGGTCCCCCCCTTTTTGTTTTCTTTAGGGCCCCCACCCACCGCTCAGGGGTGGGGGCAAGAGGGGAGGACAGTAGGTCCTCCCCCCATTGTGATTTATGGCCCCCACCCACCGCGAAGGGGTGGGGGCCGGGTGGAGGACAGTAGGTCCCCCCTCATTATTTTTATGGCCCCCACCCACCACGCAGGGGTGGGGGCAGGGGGGAGGACATTTGGTCCCCTCCCCTTTTTTTTACTGTAGGGCCCCCACCCACCGCGAAGGGGTGGGGACCAGGGGGGAGGACATAAGGTCCCCCCTTATTTTACTGTAGGGCCCCCACCCACCGCTCAGGGGTGGGGGGCAAGGGGGGAGGACATTAGGTCCCCCCCCTTACTATAATTTATGGCCCCCACCCGCCGCTCTGATTGGTGGATTTCAAACCAACCAATCAGAGTGCTGTGACAGGTAAATGTAGAGACTTACCTGTCAGTCTCTTCAATTACCTGTCAGAGCACTCTGATTGGATGGCTTAAACCCACCAATCAGAGTGCTCTGAGCCTAATTGCAGGGCGGGGCAAGGCTTTATAAGCCTTCCACCGCCCTGCAGAGCTCAGTCTGCATGGAGCCCTCCATGGGTGAAGAAGGATTATTTTTTTTTGCGCTCGTTTTTTTTGTTTTTGTTTTTTTATTGCGTCGGTTTTTATGGTTTTTTATTTGGCCTTTTTTGGGGCTGAAAAAAGAAGATTTTAGAAGAAAGAAAACATCGAATGGTAAGTTATTTTTTTTATTTTACAGGTTCTTAAAGATCCCCCCTCATTATTTTTAGGGTGAGGGGGATAGGTAGGGGGATCATTTTTTTTGGGGGGGGAGGGTGTGACTAGGGGTTTGGGGGGACCCCTAGTCACCTGGGGGGGCATTTTTTTAGGGCCCCCACCCACCGCTCAGGGGTGGGGGCGGGGGGAGGACAGTAGGTCCCCCCATTGGTATTTAGGGCCCCCACCCGCCGCTCAGGGTTGGTGGCCGGGGCGGGACATTAGTTCCCCCCCCTTTATTAGTATTTAGGGCCCCCACCCGCAGCTCAGGGGTGAGGGCCAGGGTGGAGGACATTAGGTCCCCCCCTTATTAGTATTAAGGGCCCTCACCCACCGCTCAGGGGTGGTGGGCCAGGGGTGAGGACCTTAGTCCTCCCCTATTAGTATTTTGGGCCCACTCCCACCGCTCAGGGGTCGGAGTCAAGGGGGGAGGAAATTAGGTCCCCCCCTTATTTTACTGTAGGGCCCCCACCCACCACTCAGGGGTGGGGGCCAGTGGGGAGGACATTAGGACATTAGGGTGGGGGCTCGGGAAGGGGTACCTTTTTTTTTTTTAACAGTGAGCAGCCACAGGCTGTTCCTGTCGCAAGAGCGAACTCTCCACTGGACCACCAGGGATGGCACATGGCAGCATAAGGTAAAAAGGGAGGGGGGATATTTACTAATCTGCCCCCACCTCCACCCCCACAATCCCTCCAAACATACAGCACACACACACACAAACAGCACCCTCACACACAAACAGCACACTCACACACACCACACTAACAGCACCCTCACAAACACACATCACCCACACACAGCACACAAACAGAACCCTCACACAAACAGCACCCTCACGCAGCACACTAACAGCACACTAACAGGACCCTAACAAACACACACACACAAACACCCTGGCACACACAGCACACTAACAGTACGCTCACACAGCACACAAACACCCTGGCACACACAGCACACTACCAGTACGCTCACACAGCACACTAACAGCACCCTCACAAACACACACACACACACAAACACCCTCACCCACATAGCACACTACCAGCACCCTCACACACACATAACATTAACAGCACCCTCACACACAGCACCCTCACAAAGAACACTAACAGCACACACAGCAGTGCGTGTGTGTGTGTGTGTGTATATATATATATACATATATATATATATATATATATATATATATATACATACATATACATGCAGGGTGTGTTTGTGCTTTAGGTTGCACACCCTAATGCAATAGGCTGTGCACGCCTATGATTGGTATGGTACAATAGAGTTGAAAGCAACGGCAAATGCTAGTATAACAGAGTAACATGCATTAATGTGAGGCTAGTGACAGTCAAATCGAATGGCAGTACCATGTGTTAGAGGCCCTGTAGGGCTTGTTAGGACACACTTGTAAATATAATCCCAATAAAAAAATTAAAAATAAATGCATGTTTTCATTTGGGGTAGATCTACCAAGCAGTTTGTTTGTTTTTGATCAGTGAAGTGTCCCCAAGTGCAGGGCCGGATTAACATAGGGGCTGATGGAGCTGCAGCTCCAGGCCCAGGCCCAGGCCCAGGCCCATGGAATAGGCCCATTTTAATAAAAAAAAAAAAAAAAAATTGTTTTTTTTTTTTTTTTTTTTTTTTTTTTTACACACTACTCTTAGGTTTGCCACCTGATTGGTATTTTACTGGCACAGCCGGTATTTGAGGCTGTCTGGCCGTGCCAGTATTGCAGTAATACCAGCAATACAAATGCAGGTATTTTTCTCAGAATAAATGGAGATTACTCTGCAATACCAGCACCAGCCAGTAGGGGTCACTGTGTGTGGAGAGAGGCAGGGATAGGAGGTTACAGCATATCCCTGCCTCTCTCTACTACTCACTGATCCATGAGGGAGCAGCAACACAGCACAGAGTCCAGACAACAGCTCTACAGTAAGTGAGGGATGAGGGAAAGATAGTAGTGACACATGGGGACACTGAGACACTAGGGGACACTGGGACACATGGGGATGCTGAGACATGGGGATGCTGTGAGACATAGGGACATTGGGAGACACTATGTCCCCATTTCTCCCAGTGTCCCCATGTCCCCCAGTGTCCCTAGTGTCTCAGTGTCCCCAAGTTTCCCAGTGTCTGTGTCCCATGTCTCTCAGTGTGCCTAGTGTCCCCATGTGTCCCTATATGTCTATGTCCACAACTGTCCCCATGTCTCCCAGTGTCCCCAAGTGTCTGTCTCCCAGCCAGTGTCCCCTAGTCTCCCAGTGTCCCCTAGTCTCCCAGTGTCTGTGTTCCCATGTCTCTGTGTCCCTAGTGTCTTAGTGTCCCCAAATGTTGCAGTGTCCCCATGTCTCTCAGTGTCCCCAAGTGTCTGTCTCCCAGCCAGTGTCCCCTAGTCTCCCAGTGTCTGTGTTATCATGCCTCTGTGTCCCTAGTGTCTTAGTGTCCCCAAATGTTGCAGTGTCCCCATGTCTCCCAGTGTCTGTGTTCCTAGTGTCTCAGTGTGCCTAGTGTCCCCATGTCTCCCAGTGTCCCTATATGTCCCAGTGTCCCCATGTCTATGTCCACAACTGTCCCCATGTCTCCCAGTGTCCCCAAGTGTCTGTCTCCCAGCCAGTGTCCCCTAGTCTCCGTGTCTGTGTTCCCATGTCTCTGTGTCCCTAGTGTCTTAGTGTCCCCAAATGTCTCAGTGTCCCCATGTCTCAGTGTCTGTGTCCCTAGTGTCTCAGTGTCCCCATTTCTCCCAGTTTCCCTAAATGTCCCAGTGTCCCCATGTCTCCCAGTGTCCCCATGTCTGTGTGTCCCCGGGTCTCTCAGTGTCCCCGGGTCTCATTGTGTCCCCAGTATCCTAGTGACATGGGGACAAACTGAGACATTGGGACACTGGGAGAAATGGGGACACAGACACTGGGAGACTAGGGGACTGGGCGACATGAGGACACTGACAATGTGATACATAGGGACACTGAGACACTGGGTTACTTGCGAGACTGAGACACTGGGAGACAGGGAGACATTGGGAGCAATCCATTTATACAGCAGAATCAAACTGTGAGTAGTTTGTTGGTGATTTTACAGAATTTTCTCTGATGTCACTCCTTGTGATTATACAAATGATTAAGGCTGGTATTTTTTCCCAAGAAAGGTGGCAACCCTTACTACTCTTCACATACTCTTGCTTAAAGGAGCACTACAGGGTCAGGAACACAATCATGTATTTCTGACCCTATTATGTTAAAACCACCACCCTGGCCCCTTCTTGCCTCCCTAAGTATAGTAAAATATAACTTGTATTCAAGTCTGCAGCTGCTGGCTCTGCCTCTGAACTGACTGTCTGCTGACATCATCAGAAGTGGTGGTCTGAGCAAATTACAATACTTGCCCATGGGATTGGCTGAGACTGTTAACTAGGCAGATCAGGGGCAGAGCAAGCACAAGTCCAACATAGCCCTGGCCAATCAGCATCTCCTCATAAAGATACATTGAATCAATGCATCTCTATGAGGAAAGTTCAGTGTCTGCATGCAGAGGGGGGAGACACTGAATGGCAGTGCTGCACACTAGGCAGTACTGCCCCAGGAAGCACCTCTAGCAGCCATCTAAGGAGTGGCCAGTGGAGTTATTTTCTCTGAAAAGACAGTGTTTACTGCAAAAGGCCTGAATGGAATGATTCTACTTACCAGAACAAATACAATAAGCTGTAGTTGTTCTGGTGACTGTAGTGTCCCTTTAAGTTTGGAAGCTTAAGAGGGATGTATGGGAACAAAACCTGTGTGGACTGGCTGACAATAAAATTAGTTTAGGTAATGCTGTTGGTCTCTCTAACACTGTGGTATGTCCCCTCCTTTCTTCTACACTCACTACATACACCTTTTCTCTGTCTCAGACTTTATACCAGGAACTTCTGCCTGCTAATAAGAAGGTAAGGAGACAAGTGGACCAGCGAGTGCTAGGGGACAGTCCTTAGAAAGCATGGAGTGAGCGCATCATTAGACGCATTTATGTCAAGCTCAGAATGCTGCCTGCACAGTATGCCCTTAGTTGGCCAACCTGCAGTATTGGGGGGAGCCTGACATGCATTCATGCCAGGCTGTCCTTCAAATTCTTTGGACAGACATGCCCCCTTTTTGGGCATGTTCTCCCCTTTTGGCAGGTCTGGTGACGTGATTCGCACCAGTGGCCCACCCTTTTACCCCGCCCATTGACTTCCTGCTTCACTGGACACTGCTGTTAGGGGGTATGGATTTACTTGAAAGATGAAAGCATAAATTAGAGAGAGATTAGCATAGAGTATGTGTTTTCTTATAGCTGCATCCTATGAGTTTCCCTCCAACACCATCTCCATCAGATACATGACGCTTGGGAGGTATGACCGTTTTAGTGTTTTTGATCGATAAGATTCTGTAAATAGGCCCATCATAATTGTCAGCACCAGGCCCACTGGGCTCTTAATCCGGCCCTGCCCAAGTGGCAGACCTGGTTCGTGGCATGTCTTGATTGAAGTGCGACTATAACATATTTAGATGAGGGCCATTTAAATGGCCGTATAACCATAGAACAGACATAATTATGACCGACAATTTTAAAGTACTAAAGGGCTAAAACAATGCACGTATTGACAGACAGTGAAATAAGACCGATTATTAACAGGCAGTACCATGAATGCTGAACACATGTATAGGCCCAAGTTGGGGCCTGACATGAATTTACACAGTCAGTAGCAACACTTAGCCACATAATTACATAATTAACAGTGTAGGCCCAATGAGTGCCTGAATACCAAGAGGGCAACCATAACAAATACATATAGGTAACACCCATCATTAAGGAAGAAATCTTAACAACAATAAATATTTGACCTACAGGCAAAACCCCGGGACCTGATGGTCCGGACAACACATACTACAAACGATTTCACAACAGCTTGGCACCTCAACTTACGAAAATTTTCACAGAAGCAATTTCAGCACAGTCACTACACCACAATTATTTACTAGCTCACATCATAACACTGCCAAAACCAGGGAAATCACCCACAC
Source organism: Pelobates fuscus (assembly GCF_036172605.1). Lineage (NCBI taxonomy): Eukaryota > Metazoa > Chordata > Amphibia > Anura > Pelobatidae > Pelobates > Pelobates fuscus. Next base: position 216,253,824 of record NC_086322.1, read on the forward strand.
TCCCCCAAAACTTTAGGCCAATATCCCTGCTCAATACTGATGCAAAACTGTTTGCCAAACTATTCGCGACGCGACTAAGCAAAATCCTCCCTCACATTATCCACACCGACCAGGTCGGATTTGTAGTGGGGAGACAAGGCACTGAAAACATGTGTGTAGTGCTGGACATCATGCATTGCTCACCTAAACTGCAAATGGCAGGGGGCCTGCTCCTTTCTCTTCAAGCGGAAAAAGCTTTTGACCGCCTACACTGGAAATTTCTGGAGGTGGTCATGATCCCGGAGGGCTTCCTGTACGCAGTCAGAGCATTATACAGCTCCCTGGCAGCTCAGGTGATTAACGCTGGATTTCTGTCGTGCTCGTTTGCAATCACGAAAGGGACTAGGCAGGGATGCCCCCTGTCGCCACTATTATATGTCATGGCATTGGAACCTCTGGCTTCCAGGATCAGACACAACAGTTCCATACACGGGGTGTGCATCGAGGAACACAAATACAAAAGAAACCTATTCGCAGACGACATACTATTAACCATGACCTAACCACTGATATTGTTGCCTAACCTTTTACAAGAAATAAAAGATTATGGAGATAGCTCCTATAACAAACTCAATGTGACCAAAACCCAAGCCATGGGAATCGGGATGCCCAGTGACATGCTCGACATACTTCAGGAACAATTTGAGATGGACTAGAGAACGAACAGTGTTTCCTTCTTGGGTCTCAAACTCACGAAAACCTTAGCGGGCTTGTTTAAGGCCAACTACGAATCCCTGCAAAAAGAATTGGAGGTGAGCTTGGCCTCCTGGAGTGACAAATACCTCTCTTGGCTGGGAAGATTGGCAACCGTCAAAATTATCCTCTTACCCAAACACCTTTTTCGCACTTTGCAGATCAAATTACCAACATTTTTGAGTAGAATCCAAAAAATGTTTATCCAATTTATCTGGGCATAAAAAAAAGAGTGAGAGTTGCCACAAAAATCCTATACCGACCGGTGACAGAGGGTGGCCTGGCACTCCATAATATTAAACTATACTACCAGGCAGCTTTGCTGGCTCCGGTGGTGGAAATACATTTCTCCAACACCCCCCAACAATGGATTGACATAGAAAATCACTGGACACATGGGTTCAACCTCAGAAAGCTGATATGGGTGCCCAAACTACTACGCCCCAAGCTACCTAATATACTCTCCACCACAGAAACACTTTTATCAACCTGGGACACAGCCTGAGCAATGCTATGTGCCACAAAACCATGGTCACAGGCTGCACCGCTGATCAGCCTACATACGGCTAATTCCATGTTCGACCTTAGAGGGTAGACAAAGGGGGGTTGCACACACATATGGGACCTATACAATTCACATATACTGCTGCCATTCCCTACACTCCAGGAGAAGTTTAACCTGCCCTCTAAAACAATATTCTTGTACCTCCAACTCAAACCTATGCTAGCAACCCAGACACCTAACCTGAGAGTACATCCCCACACTCCAAGTTTGAAGTGGCTTGTATGACATCTAAGCCAATGCGGAGGCTAATCTTCATGTGCTACTCTCTCCTCAATGTGGGGACCCCAATAATATTAGACAGATTTAGCGAAGCGTGGCAAAAGGACCTGGAGCGAATGTTCGATGCAACACAATGGTCGAAAGAACTCACAGCACACAAGGGGAAAACAACTTGCAAGGCACACCTCAAATTACTGAGGAAAATATTCTACAGATGGTACATGGTAGCGGTTCGATTAGCAAAACTTTCCCCAAGAACGCCAACTCACTGTTGGAGATGTGAAGAAACAGAAGGCACAATGCTTCATGTAACGGCACCCCCATGCATAAAAGTGTTAAACCGCCGTTTAGTAGATCTTCCCTTCCAGAGACACAGGCACAGCTACTGCAGAACACCAAACTCCTGAACTGAATACAAGGGAATGCTCCCAACTCCCGAACTGCATACAAAGTAGCACTCCAAACTCCCGAACTGGAACCTCACGAATAGCTGCTAGCAGACGAACAGGAAAAGCACCCAAGCGCCTTACACTCCTGGCAATCAGTCTCTAACAGCATACAGTAAATCAAAGACGAGACGAAGCTTTGTGTTGAGGGTCAAGCAGTGATCTGGTTTATTCAGGGCTACCTGCCCAGTATTTATGCAGGTCTCCCACCTGGTGGACACTCCCCTAGGGGACCAAATGGGAGACTGTGACAAGAGACAGACATGCACCAATGACAGACACACAGAAGTAAAACATCCCCACAATGCATCCTAATTCCCTCCCCTCTATCCTGGAGATAATTGGGAAGTAATCCAATTATCTCCCAGGACAGAGGCAAATCGCCATTACACACGTGGTTACAATAAAACACTAAAATACAATAAAATACATAATGTTACATTTCTCACATAAAATATATACATGCAACCCATCCCCAGATAGCTGGGATCTGAGCGCACAATTGTACCGAATATCGCTCAGATCCTATACACACAGTTCAATTGCCATGGAGCCAAAGTCTTTAATTACACGAATAGGCTCCATGGCTGTACTATCTGGGTTAAAGCATTCCCATAAAAGTCCCGAATGATCAGGTGTTCGGTTAAATAGCCACGAATAGAAGCAGGGAAGGCTGGAGGCTCAGCGGAGCCTGCACGTAAAAGTGTTCGCTTTTAGTGCACTGATTCCAGGCTGAGCACCGCTGGCCGTCCGGGGAGCTCCATAACACCGCCACCTAGCGGCCGCTAAGTGTAACCGCGGCCACCCAGTAACAGTCAATTAAGCTGCTGTTAACCGCAGCTACTGGGTGGTCAATTGACTGCACACGCTCGTTAAGCTGCGGTTAACCGCGGCTTCAGGGAGGTAGATTGGCGGCGCACGCCTGCTTCTGGGCGGCCAATTAACAGCGCCTGCTGGCTCCCCACGGCTCTGGGGAGGCTAATAGAAGGCTGTTTGTGCAGTAGACTAAATCTACTGAACGGCTGTGCAGAAAAGCATGAATAAAGCACTCCCAAGGTGGACAAAGTACATTCCAGACAACAGCAGTCACATGGACGACCGAACTACTGGACAGGGAAGTATATGGGACACATGGCAAGAAAACATCACCCAAACCAACAACTGCTTCAGGCGGTCAAAACAGAGTGGAAAAGTTTTAGCGCTACACAGGGAACCTAGACTTAAGCTCAAGTCCCCACGTTGTTTCTCCATGAATCCTGCAGCAATGCGGGAGGATGGGAACAACACAAAAATTTTTTTTTTAAAAATAAGAGGACGTAAGGCCTTCCACGATTCACAACAAAAGTCCACAACACACAGGACTGATGGGTACGGAAAGGGTATCACAAAAAGGGGAGTGTAAATTGACAAACTTCGATAGTTCTCTGAAAACACGCACTGTCAGAAAACAGTATGATGCATATACAAAAGTCGCACCCCTCGTCTTCCCCCCCCCCTCCCCTCTACCACCTCCCCTGATTTCCCCCCTTTGCACCACTCCCAAGGTGGACAAAGTACATTCCAGACAACAGCAGTCACATGGACGACCGAACTACTGGACAGGGAAGTATATGGGACAGGGGCGGGGCACGGACACACGACGTGTGCCCTTACACGCATTATAGCGTACTAGTGTCACATCCTGCTCTGTTCTGCGGAGATGTCTGGCCTTGGCTTCTGGTATCCACTACTCTTTTTACAATTCTTGTTTAGTTTTTCTTGTTTTTTCTGGTTTTCTTTTCCATGTCTGGTTTTCTTTATGCTGGGTTTTCTGGGTTCATGCCTTTATACCGTTCCTGGAATTACCAGTCTCCTGGATTCCTTTATATGTTTGTTTTATGTTGCCACACCCTTTTTTTTTCCATTAATCCTTTTGTTTCAGTTGGTTCCTGCAGGCAGTTGTTCCAAGTCCTCTGCCCCTTTCTTGCAGGTAAGTGCTGTGTGTGTTTTATTATTGTTTATTTAGTCATGCATATCTAGGTAGATAGGACCCACCTTAATTGGAGTACTTTGGTGCAGTGGTGGGCTGCATACATCTTGGCCATTTATGTATGTCTAAATCTCCAATGTTTTACATATATAGTACTTAGTTATGTCTCCTCTTGTTTTGCCTTGTATCTCTTGTCTTGTTTTATTTTGTCTTGTATTCCCAGTTCATGTACAGTCCTTTCATGCCCTGTTCTTGTTTTCCTCATGTCTTGTGTACATGGTCTGGGTTCTGCTTTCTGTCCTGCTCCAGTTCAGGGTTCTCCTAGTTTTGTCTTGTTTACATGTTTGGTGTCAATTCTAGTCTTACCTTTTTTCTGTACTGGATACATATCTGCTGCAGAGCCTCCCTATTCAGATCCTGGGAGGTCTGCTTATTGTCATCTGGCACCTGGGATCCGCAGAAGCTGCATCAGGGCCCTGGTATGTGGCCGCACAAACACTGGTGCTCAAAACCAGGGGGTGTGCGGTTACCCTGCACCAAGCCCTGATAATTCATTTCCACTCAGTGACTATCAAGATATACGCATTACATGCAAAGCAAGATAGTTCAAGCCATGATTTGTCATAAGTGCGATGATTATGGCTTACAGCTCATGAAAACCCCAAATCCACAATCTTAGTAAATTTGAATATTACATGTAATCAATAAAACAAGGATTGTACATAGAACAATATCGGACCTCTGAAAAGTATAAGCATGCATATGGACTCAGTACTTGGTTTGGGCCCCTTTTGCAGCAAATACTGCCTCAATGCGGCGTGGCATGGAAGCTATCAGCCTGTGGCACTGCTGAGGTGTTATGGAAGATCAGGATGCTTCAATAGCGGCCTTCAGCTCTTCTGCATGGTTCAGTCTCATGTCCCTCATCTTTCTCTTGGCAATGCCCCATAGAGGTCAGGCGAGTTTGCTGGCCAATCAAGCACAGTAATCCCACTTTTATTGAACCAGGCTTTGGTGCTTTTGGCAGTGTGGGCAGGTGCCAAGTCCTGCTGGATAATGAAGTCAGCATCCCCATAAAGCTCGTCTGCAGAAGGAAGCATGAAGTGCTCCAAAATCTCCTGGTAGACGGCTTGACCCATGACTTAATGAAGCACAGTGGACCAACACCAGCAGATGACATGGCTCCCCAAATCAACACAGACTGTGGAAACTTCACACTGGACATCAAGCATCTTGCAGTGTGTGCCTCTCCATTCTTCCTCCAGACTCTGGGTCTTTGGTTTCCAAATGAGATGAAAAGTTACTCTCATCAGAAAAGAGGACTTTGGACTAGTGAACAACAGACCAGGTCTGTTTTTCTTTAGCCCAGGTAAGACGCTTCTGACGTTGTTTGTTGTTCAGGAGCGGCATGACAAGAGGAAAACGACATCTGAAGCCCATGTCCAGGATCCGTCTGTGTGTGGTGGCTCTTAATGCACTGACTCCAGCCTCAGTCCACTACTTGTGAAAGTCCCCAACACTTTTGAATGGCCTTTTCCTGAAAATCCTCTCCAGGCTGCGGTCATCCCTGCTGCTTTTGCACCCTTTTTCTTCCACACTTTTCCCTTCCACATAACTTTCTATTAATGTGCTTTGATACAGCACTTTGGGAACATCCAACTTCCTTTGCAATTACCTTTTGAGAATTTCCCTCCTTATGGAGGGTGTCAATGATGGTTTTCTGCACAACTGTCAGGTCAGCAGTTTTCCCCATGATTGTGATTCCTACTGAACTAGACTGAGAGACCATTTAAAGGCTCAGAAACCCTTTGGCTTACTTAACTGATTAGAGTGGGACACTGTGAGCCTAGAATATTGCACCTTTTCATAATATTCGAATTTACTGAGATTGTGGATTTGGGGTTTTCATGAGCTGTAAGCCATAATCATCGCACTTATGACAAATCACCTGTAGATATACACACACACACACCGCATCCACTACACATGCACTAACACACACTGCACTTTACACACACTGCAGACAATATACAAACACACACTACATCCACAAAACACACACCTTGTATCCACTCTCCAAACACTACCTCCTTGTGGGCAGATTTTAAAGCGGATCCTGTGGGTGGGATTTGGAGGTGGGCCCTGAGGTCGGGCTTGGAGGCCTTAAGTTGTTAGGGGCTGCAAAATTTCTGATGGCAGCCCTGCAGACACACACAGACATACAGTCACTCACAGTCCTACAAACATATAGAACTGCACACTCAGTGATACATGCACACACAAATACACACTCAGAAATACAGCTACACAGTCAGTCACACAAATGCAATACACATGAGAAGAAGTACAAATAGTGGATTTTCTATTTGGAACAAATTTGCTGCCCTTTCAGACCCTCAACTATGTCATGTAAACCCTCCCTTTAGCACCTAACCCCGCTCAGTGTGGATTAGGTAAGGGGTTAATGGCATTAAATCAAACTTAACCTCTCTAAAACTGAACTCCTTGTCTTTCCTCCTCCTAATACTGATCCTCCTCTCTCACTCTCCCTTCAAGTCAGTGATATCCACATGAGTCCATCCCTACAAGCGCGCTGTCTTGGCGTCATACTTGACTCTGGTCTCACCTTTGAGTCTCACATCCAGTTTGTTGCCAAGTCCTGTAGGTTCCAACTCAAAAACATAGCCCGCATCCGCCCCTTTCTTACGCAAGATGCTACCAAGGAGCTTGTCCATGCTCTAGTAATTTCCCGCATGGATTACTGTAACCCTCTCCTGATTGGTCTCCCCAAAAGCCGTACTGCCCCGCTACAGTCTGTAATGAATGCTGCAGCTAGACTGATTTTCCTATCCAGTCGGTCCTCTCACACCTCGACCCTCTGCCAGTCCTTACATTGGCTCCCTGTATCCTATAGGAGTCAATTCAAAGTGCTAACCCATACATTTAAAGCACTGAACAATTCCAGCCCCTCTTATATCTGTTCACTGATCCAGAGGTATGCCCCTCCTCGTACCCTCCGCTCTGCCCGCGACCACCTCCTGACCGCTGCTCGCACCCGTACGGCCAACTCACGCTTGCAGGACCTCTCACGGGCGGCTCCTCTCCTATGGAATAACTTGCCTACTGCCATCAGACTCTCCCCTAGTCTTCAATCATTTAAGAAGGGCCTTAAATCCCATCTCTTCAGGAAAGCGTATGGCCTCCCAGAGTAATCTCTCCCTTACATACCCGTCTCTTGCTCTCCTATGGGATAGTGCTTTGCTCTCTCCTCCAGCTCTGCTTCACTCCTACTTGATATTTCCTATCCTAATGTTTCTAATACCCCACCTCCTATAGACTGTAAGCTCATTTGAGCAGGGTCCTCTTCAACCTATTATTCCTGTAAGTTTTCTTGTAATTGTCTTATTTATTGTTACATCCCCCCCTCTCAAAATATTGTAAAGCGCTACGGAATCTGTTGGCGCTATATAAATGGCAATAATAATAATAATAATAATTACCATGAGGATAGTGGCTGTAATGGGGATTACGGGCCTAGTGGGGGGGATAGGGACAGTAGTGTTTTTTTTGGAGCTGTAGTGGGAGATAGGGGCAGTAGTGGCACATAGAAGGGTTATATAGTGTAATGGGGAGTTTAGGAGCAGTAATGGGTAGTTAGAGGAAGGGGTGGTGGTTAGTGGATGTAGTGGAGTTTAGGGTATGTAGTGGGAGGCATGGTGATGTAGTAGGGGTTAGAGGAAGTAGTGGATATTAGGGGCTGTAGTGGGGATTGAAGAGCAGTAGAGGTGGTAGAGGCAGTAGTCAGGGCTAGCAGCTATAGTGGGTGGTTAGGAGATAAAAGTGGGAGTTAGAGGCAGTAAGGGGAGTTGAGGGCTGCAGTGGGAGTTAGAGGCAGTAAGGGGAGTTGAGGGCTGCAGTGGAGAGGAAACGAGCAATAGTGGAGGGATAGGGGAAGTAGTGGTGTGTTAGAGGCTGTAGTGGGGGTTAGAAGCAGTAATGGGGATTTAGGAGCAGTAGTGGGGGGTTAAGGGGAAAGTTAAAAAAAAAACATAAAAAAATATTAAAAATTGTTTCTTCCTCAAACCCTGAGGCATAGGGAGTCCAGTGAGAAATGCAGCCTGTCTACACCCACGTGCAGGGTTATCGTGGCAACAGAGAACCAAGTTCTCCCTCTTCTCCCTCAGCATCAGGGTCTGTCTGGGGACCATTGTCAGTGCTATGGCTTGACTTCTCATGTGGGGAGTGCACAGGGCTGCTCGTGGAGACCTTCTGATCTTCCTGCTTGTTTGTTCAGCATCCTGAACTCCGGCTGCATTAGGGTGTGCATTGACACACCTGGCACCCCACTTGCGCACACCTATGGTAACAAGTAGTCTAAAGTAAAATAATGAAAGATCTAAAAACTACACAATGATTTTTAAAAAGAACATATGAGCAATTTAGGTTTTTTGCCTGGAACAGTGTTATATGATAGTTTTATTGTTAGCCAGTACATTTTAAGCTTTGTTAGTCTTACTACTCCAACATTCCTGGATCACATAATGTTGAGCTGTCTGCACTGATATTAGCAAGGTATTAAAATACAATCTAGCAGGTAGTTCCATACTTTGCTTTCAATGTGAATAAGCATTAATACATTACTAAAATAGTTATTGAAAAAAATATTATTGGATAAAGTGGATGACTTCCGTATCATCCTGAGAGATGTACAGTATTCAGGAAAGGGTTTACAAATTCAAATTTCTAAAAATATTTATCAGTGGGTTTTTATGAAGATCAACTTTTCTTCTCCTCCACTGACATGTTGTTATAATAGATGTACCTTTTCTGTCTTATTAATTCCATTTTCAAATGTATCGCACTTCACTTGTCAACTTCTGTTTACATAGTTATTGCTTTTAAGCCTTATTTGGATTTTAAATAATAATTCCCATGAGGGTACAAGCAAGAAATAATCATGATGCTGCATGTAACGTGACAGCTATCAGAAAGTAAATGTACTGTAAAGTTACAGAATTTTTTTTTAATGTCAAAAACACTATAAAAAAACAAGTAAAACTCTGATTCATCACAATTGACTATAAATCTTTAAAGGAACACTAGTAAAACTATAGTTTCAAAAGCACCATTAAGGTGGCCGGCCCTCCGCTCCTTTAACCCCTTAAGGACCAAACTTCTGGAATAAAAGGGAATCATGACGTGTCAGACATGTCATGTGTCCTTAAGGGGTTAAAAGGTAATTTTAGTCACCTTATTTCCAGGGCCACAATGGTCTTGCCATGGCTGGCCCTGCCCCACTCCGTCTCCTGGCTGAGATAGTCACATTTAATTATCTCAACCAATCCAACACTGTCCCATAGAAAGCATTGGGAGACTACTGACCATGAGCAGCAAAATGCTGCACTGCTCCAATTAATCTCTATGAGGAACGTTCAGTGCCTTCATGCAAGTGCACCAGAGCAGGAAATCCCTCAAATCTATGTTTGGGAGACATTCACCGAACAAAGATTAGAGGGATTCCTTGCTCTGGTGCATTTGTCTGTTTGGGGAAATGTCCCCGAAAAAAGATTTGAGAGATTCCCTGCTCTGGTGCACTTGCCTATGTTCGGAGAAATTTCCCTGAACATAGACCTGCACTGGTGCGCATGCTCTGTATCTCATTCTCACTCACCGACCAATTCATTTTACGCCCGAGTCGTATGAACGGAACCCGGTCAGTAAGTGAGGAACGTCTGTTTTATTTTCCACATGGCCCAGCATATCTAAATTCATACCACCAAAATCAATTATTTTACCACATCAGACCTAAATGAAGTGACAATATTGTGATTATTATATGTCACCCCAATAAATAGTTTTTTTTGTTTGTTTTTGTTATTTTTAATGCATAAAAAGTCCATGGTTTGCTGTTTTCTTGAAGGCTATATACTTGGCTATATTTGCTGAACTTAGCACTGGCCATAGCAAGTATTTCCATGAAGATGTTTATAAGGGATAAGTTTATTAATAGATTTAGGTTTTTACCTAGTGCTTTGGCTTAATGATGACTTTATTAGGCGTATCAAGTAAATTGTTATCAGTGTTCCCTTCCACACCTTACTAACCCACATTGCAACTTTGTCATCTAATAACTAAGGCTTCCTTATAAACTCTTCTAGGTACCATTTTTCCCATGAAGTAAACATATTGTACTCTTACCTCTTGTGTCATTTGACCCCTCTCCTCTTAGATTGTAAGCTCATTTAAACAGGGCTCCTATCTGTACCTGGATACCCGTGTCTTGTTGCGTCTACGTGGATGTAGTCCACCTGTTGTACAGTGTTGCAGAATTTGTTTATAAAAAATAAAGATGATTGTGATTGACCCTCACAGTACTTAATATGCCAGAAGCGAGTGTAGGATTAGGGTCAAAACTTAGGTTAGAGTTAAACTTAGGACTATGAGTAGGGCCAGGTTTATGTCAAGGCTAGGGTTAGAGATAGTGTTAGGTCTCAATATCCATGAAGGGTTAGAAGAAGTTGTTAACTTAGAATTGGGTCTATAATTAAGGTAAATAATTGGGGATTTTAACAGAAGATGATTAACCCCTTAAGGACCAAACTTCTGGAATAAAAGGGAATCATGACATGTCACACATGTCATGTGTCCTTAAGGGGTTAAAGGGGGTTCAAGGTTCCGCCAGGGCACATGGTAGGCCATATCATCCTGGGGAGATGTACAGTATTATTCAGGAAAGAGCTTGCACTTTATGCCTGGCCACTCTAAATCCAGTAACATGTATTGTTATCTATTTTTTTTCCTGTACTTATGTGTACCTTTCTCTACTCGTTGGGTTACCTATTATGATAGGTTATTATTAACAGTAGAATTATTGTCAAGATGTGTTATCTTAGATATCGGGGAAGAAAGAGCCTGCATCAAAGTTTTTGGGATCCCTCCTAGCCCCTAAGGCACCCTAAAGCAACACTGCAGCAAACCTAGTCTGTGTTTGACCGACCTGCAGGTCACGAACGGTGTATGTAGCCGACATGGTCTTGGAGGAGGCTCTGAACATATTGGAACCTGGTGGGCATCAAGCAAGGGAGAGGGGGAAATCTCCCACTTGGAGCAGCCTTGGCTGAATCAATCACTGATCAGCACCCTGTTCCACCGCATTTGGACTGGTGGGAGTGATCCTGGTCCACACCCTAGAAGTCCCTGTGAGCACTGAGGGCATGCGGAATTAACAAGTAGCCGACAAGAAAAATGGCAACTGCAGCGTGCTCTTCCGACCGCGGCAGTAGAGAGTGGGAGGTGGTGTATCGGATAACTCTGATCTTTGATGCCTTTTTGGAGAAGCTAGGGACTCACATGCAAATCACTGCCATGCTGTACCAACTACCCATACTCATCAGGATCTTTCAAGCGAGATAAAGCAGGGGAAGGAGGCCCAGCACATCTGAACAAAAAATGCTGGAGCTGTCAACAGAGGATGAAGATTGAGTGCACTTATCCCTCACACCTTCACTCATTATGGAGAGCACTGTGCTACTCTTGTTTTCATTACGACTATAAAAAAATGTGTAGCTTTTTGTACTGTTTGATGGATAATCTTCTACATGATTTATTATATTGAATTTGTACAATATCCATGCTCTATCACTGCACAGCAAAAATAAAGATTCACACAAAAAATGAAAAATTGGAAAAAAATATTGTTATATCTAGTAAGTTAATTTAGAAAATGTGTTTTTTATTTTCTTATACAATTTTTTTTCTTTTTTCATTTTCTACTATATACTACCTACATATAGTTTTGAATTGGGATTATTTTGTTTCTGTTGCATGACTGTTATTGTATTACGATCATTAATATATTGAATAACTGTATTTTGCAGCTATTTATATTCCACGGGTGGACACCTGGATGTTCGGGTCCGGCGAGTTCGGCCGAACTTTGAAAAAAAGTCCGGGTTCGTGCTCGAACATGACCCCAAACTTGACCCCGAACCCGAACCCCATTGAAGTCAATGGGGACCCGACCTTTTGGGCACAAAAATGGCTCTAAAAAACTCCTGGAAAGGGCTTGAGGGCTGCAAAAGGAAGTAAAATGGGGGTAAGAGTAGGACAAGTTAAAAATACAGCTTAGCCATAAAATAGCACTAGATGGAATCTTTGATTTTAGCTTTGGAAGAACATAAATCAAAATCTAAAGCAGGAGGAGGATCAACAGAATTATCCATTTGAGAGAGGGTTGGATTGCAGGGTATTCTCTTTCATTGTTCAAACTGAGCTCAACTCCTGATGCATGGAGAAAAGGCCTTCACAAACCTCTGCTATTGTGTACATAGTTTAGAATACGTGACCCATAGGTTGAGGAGGCGGTGACCGTGGCGGTGTAGGTGTAAGTGGCGGTTGAGGAGGAGGAGGTAGCCAACACTGTTTTATATATATATATATATATATATATATATATATATATTTTAATTGGGGTAGCCCCCAAAATATTGGGACATTAAAAAAAAAAGAAACATTTGCAGCCTGCGGTGCATTTCTTGCAGTCCTGATGCATGGAGAAATGCTCAACTCCTGATGCATGCAGAAAAGGCCTTCACAAGTCTCTGCTATTGTGTACATAGTTTATACTAAGTGACCCATAGGTTGAGGAGGCAGTGACCGTGGCGGTGGAGGTGGAAGCAGCGGTGGAGGTAGCCAACACTGTTTTTTATTTTTTTTTATATATATATATATATTTATTGTTTATTTTTTTTAATTGGGGTAGCCCCCAAAATATTGGGACATATAAAAAAAGACAGCTCTGTTCCGCAGAGTGACTGACCCGTGCGTGCTGCAGCTGAAACTCCACTATCGCCTGCTGCTGCTCGCACAGTCTCATGAGGCGGTGAGCGGGAAGGCCGAAGTTACGCTGCAGCGCAGACAGGCGAGCAGCAGCAGGAGATGAGGAGGAAGTGCGCAAGGAGGTGTAACGGTGCCTGGCATATTACCGAGAGCCCTCAAAGGAGATTGTCAGCAGGACCTTTTTGGAGGTGCAAGCCTATGTCCTTGCCAATAGACATAGGGCGACCTCTATGAACCCAGATGAAGGAAGAAGGGAGCAGAGGGCGCCGGGAAGCACAACCACCCTGGCCCACAAGCTGCCATACAATGCCTTCAAAGACTTCAAGGAAGCAGAAGAAGGCATTTATGACTTTTTACAAGACTTTGAGCGCCAGTGCCTACTCCAAGACGTGGACCCCAGCGACTGGGTCACCATCCTGGCCAGCAAACTAGTGGGGAAGGCAGCAGATATTTACTGGACTGTACCAGAAGAGCAGATCAGAGACTATACCTTTATTACCCAAATCCTCCTGGCCTGGTATGCGGTCATCGCCTGGGCAATTCCGCTGAAAGTTTAGGGAGACCCGGACAGGGGAGAAGGACTCCCATGCGGAGTGGGCATGCCGCATCACAAGGGCCACCCAGAACTGCCATCTCCCATCAAGCCAAGTTCCCAGAGGAGGTCACCCAGCTCGTCATGCTAGAGCATTTTTTTTTATGTGCTCCACAACGACAAGGCGACGACGCATTCGTATGTCAATCCAACATTCAATGCCATTTACTGCGCCTAAAATGGTGACCATGGGTAATGGGGAATCAGGGTTCAATTACGTACAGGGACCCTGACAAATGGCTACCACATGCAAGGAAGGCATCAGGCGCGCAAATGACCCACTCCCGATGCGGAGAGGTAGTGACGACAAATAACAATACAGGACTCTTTAGAGGCCCTGTAATTGTAATGAGTCCACTTGAAATCCTTTAACTCTGATAAATTGGAGGGCAAGTCTGGTGCAGAGCGACTGACCCGTGTGTGCTGCAGCTGAAACTCCACTATCGCCTGCTGCTGCTCGCACAGTCTCATGAGGCGGTGAGCGGGAAAGGTTACGCTGCAGCGCAGACAGGTGAGCAGCAGCAGGGTGAGAACGCCGAAAGTGCGCACAGACGGCCCGCACTTTCTGCAGCAGCTCTGATATATCTGGGTATACACAGTGGCATCACAAGGGCCACCCAGAACTGGCTCAACTCCCATCAAGCCAAGTTCCCGGAGGAGATCACCCAGCTCATCATGCTAGAGCACTTTTTCAATGTGCTCCCCAATGACAAGGCGACAACGCATTCGTATGTCAATCCATATCAACTTTCGATGCCATTTACTGCGCCTACCATGGTGACCACGGCTAACAGGGAATCAGGGTTCGATTCTGTACAGGGACCCTGACAAATGGCTACCACATGCAAGGAAGGCAGCAGGCACACAAATGACCCACTCTCGAAGTGGGGAGGTAGTGACGACAAGTAACAATACAGGACTCTTTAGAGGTTCTGTAATTGTAATGAGTCCACTTGAAATCCTTTAACTCTCAAATCAATTGGAAGGCAAGTCTACATGTTATGTGTAGGACCCACAGGAGGTATTGCCAGGAAAAATGCTAGAAATTTCTAGTTAGGGGCAGCATTTTTCCTGGCAATACCTCCTGTGGGTCCTACACATAAGGTGTAGACTCACTACTCTTTTTAAGAGATATTTTATATAGCACCAAATACAGTAATCACTACCATCTATTTATCTACATTGTTCACAAGCCATCTCCTGGTACGTTTAGGATTTTAAATTCTGTCTGTCACTTTTTACATTTGAAGCTATTATGGGAGCTTAATTATACCAGTCGAGAGATGTTGTGGATCTGCACACTTCCTATTTTGGTGTTTTATTTTTTTATCCGTTTTACACTGTATGGGGAGTTACCCCAAAATTGAGTCTCTTTTTAGAATTACTATCTTTTCCACTCAATTAGGTCAGTTTCTTTCTGTCCACCTATATCTATTTATTTTGAATAATGGTATGCCTACCTTTAGGAGAGTTTTCATCACTTGCGTGGCGGGACCGCTGCATAACTGTGAATTGCCTTGTTGTATATGTGTGGATGGGCCCTCCTAGAATGTGTGTTCCCCCTTTTTATTATCCCCCTTTCTGTAATTTTGACCATAAAATCCTGCAATATACCTTCTGATCACCCGGGGGCGCTCCGGCGCACGGAGCACCATGCACCAGACCACCCCGATACCCAATTTTGAATGTTTAGTCAGAATGTTCACACCTCATTAACGAGGTGTGAAAACCACAGACTGCAAGGGAATGAGCGGCGTGTGCTTAACTTGGGTGGCCAGCAGTTCATATCATCGAACGCCCACCAGGGGGAGCATTCGGTTCCCGACCCGGCCTGCGGGCACTATCTTCAATCCCGGTGTCAGGGATGATCCTACCTGCTCCTAACAGGGCTATAATCACTTTCACTATCAAATCTGGTAGCTACAAAGCTAGGCTCGTGGCTGCCCAGGCGAATGATCTCTCTGGCGGATACCTGAGTGTGGGTACCCACCGGAGAGAGGGACGCGCGCCAGCAGGGAATCCCTGGGGCTGTGAGTCGGTCTTCCTGCAGAGTTCCCGCTGGCTGCGTGGAAGTCCGTAGCGACCAATGGGAGAAGAAACACCCATTCAAACTAGGTTCGCGCCATTCTCCTGGTTGGTCACTGCAGGGAGCCCTTTCTTCTGATTGGGCAGCGAAACCCCTCTTGTCTCTGGGCGCTGAATGGTGCGATTAGGTTCCGTGCCTTTCAGCGGATTATTGACATTGGGTTTTGCGCCCTTTCTCCTTCCTCCCCTGAACGCTGATTGGCGCGATTTGGTTAGCGCCCTTTTGGCTGATTGGTTGTTGCTTTGTTTAGGTGCGAAGTTTGAATTTGCCGGATTAAGCCAAGCAACGCCATGAAACTCATTTCGGGGATGTACAGAGCATCGAGCCCCAGACTTTCAACGCTGATATCCCGGGCTCTCTACATCCGATCGCCCCACTTAGGGGGGACACGGAGCTATTCATCCATATAAGTTGTAATCCTGTATCCCCTTCACGTCCCGGGGCGTCGAGCCCCAGAGTTCACCCCCCTGTATGTAATGTGTACTCATGTGTGTCCCTGTGTCCAGTTAGTATCTCCCAGAGGGTGAGATGGTTATCTGTTCCCCAGCCCCTTCCTGCATGAGACTGTGTTGTGTTGGATGGAGACCCCCTGCGGGGTCTGTGCATAAAAAGCTGTGTGCCCAAATAAAGATTGTCAAAGTTGTACCCTGGAACTGTGTCCCATCCAGTTACTGGGGAAATGGATCCTATGATCATCCAGCACTGATGTTTTCTGTGGACGTCCATGCCTTTTTGTGTTGCAGAGCTCACCAGTCCTTTTTTCTCAGAATGCACCGAACTGTTGGTTTAATCACTCCTAATGTTCCTGCTGTCTCTCTGCTGGATTTTATTTTCAGTCTAAGGATGACCTGTATCACATGCATTAAGAGCCCACACCTGCCCATTAAAAACATCTTTTGACTAAATTCTCCAAGTACTTTGGGTCCCTTGAAAAAGAGGGGGTACATATTAAAGATCTGTAATTCCTAAACCATTCCTTCAATCTGCATGTGAATACCCTCCAATTAAAGCTGGTAGACTGCACTTTTAGCCCATAAACATTATTTAACTTGAATTTATTATGTTAAATAGCCAAAATAACAAAACTTGTGTCAGTGTCCAAATATTTCCAGACCTAACTCTATGTATATTGTTGGTTCGTTTATGCTGCAATCACCGAAACTATTAGTTTTTTATTCCTGATATTAATTTCTGCTTGAATATTTTTCCTATCTCCGTTT
Organism: Pelobates fuscus; assembly: GCF_036172605.1. Taxonomy (NCBI): domain Eukaryota; kingdom Metazoa; phylum Chordata; class Amphibia; order Anura; family Pelobatidae; genus Pelobates; species Pelobates fuscus. Next base: position 216,270,491 of record NC_086322.1, read on the forward strand.
ATCATACAGTTTTGTAATCTCCTTCTAAAAGTCCAATTTTCCCCTTAATATCAACACATTGTAACATTTATAACCAACCACCATACAGGGAAACATTTAATGTGTTTCTTGGTTTCCACTGTGCAACAATTGATGGAACATACCCTTCAGAAGTTAAGGAAGCAAGAAGCTTATTAATGTTAGCTGTCCTACAAATCAATTATTCATGTTTTAATCTTCTATGAAAGACCTTTACCTCTCAATCTTGTTCCAGGAACCTAAGTGTGTGATGTATTTTCCAGGTGATTCCATGCAAGAGCAGCAGCAATCATCAAAAAAGTATTTCAGAGTTTTCTAGAGGAAACAATGAAGTCAATTGATCTTATACCCTTTCCTGTTTTTCATCATAGTGAACTCTAGTTTTTTATGTTATGTTATTCAGGACCACGGAAAGAGCATTAACTCAACTGAGTGCACAGGATAACACAATTTCAGATGGTTGCATTGTTTTTTTAATCACTTTAAGCAGCTTCAAAAAGGACTGTAAAACTATACTTTTGTTGATATATTTTTAAAGCTGTTATTTGTTTATTTGATTAAAAAACTGGATATGTGATTCTGTTTGTTTATGTGAGTTTCCTTTGGGCGTGCTAGATCTTGGAAGCAATACAAAGAAAAAGGGACTTGAGTCACTGAAAACCTAGAGAAATGCAAAACGACATGTCCCTCTTTTTCACTGCAGGTACAAAAAAAATTACTTTTACCACACACACAGTATTTGTTTTGCGCTTTTTTTGGCCCATAGACTGTAAACGAAAAAGCTATTAAACAAAAAATCAATAGGCGGAGCGTTAATTAAAATCAATAACTCGAAAGTGAACCAAGTAACAAAATGCTACCAACAAAAGTTTGATATCCAACAAGTCAAAACAATACAATTCTTGCTTCCAGATACCCATGAACCTCCAAAATATAAAACGTATATAAATATAGTAGCACAGATTGTTGTCTACATTGAAAATGTATTGAATGAGGACTAAGTTAAACTTTGACTTTTAGAAGGCCTACCGGGCAAATTTAGGGTTACCTCTTTCACTTCTGGTTTATTTTACTCAACTTAAAAACAAGGATACTTATAGTACATAGTAAGATCTGGAGATACCAAGAGGCATTTGGTACCTATATACATCTTTCAAAAACTTGCAGTGTTTTGGGGGCTAATTAGGAAGATAATATGACATTTATTTGACAGCTCCATAGAGATAAAACCATTTATTTCTTTAAAAAAATAAATGTAGTCTTTACCATTACTTACCGATTGCCTCAGAAAGTCTGATTCCTCTACACTGGAAGGATACTCAACCTTTTTTAATATGTTTTTAATTTTATGCATTTTTATTCTTGTACTTATATGTGGACGGGAAAAAATATTTCTTGAGGTTTTTTGTTTTTTGTTTTTGTATTTCTATCTCACCTTTTAAAAAGATGTGTTTTGCTCAGGGCACAATTAGAGAAGACATCCACTACATGCCAATAGCAACTCTTCATTTGATACTCCTCTTTTTGGGGGCTGATGAGCATAGTTGTACATGGGCTGCTGCCAGGGCCGGGAAATTTCCCAGTGGGCCGCGGCACCTGGGACCGGGCAGACAGCTGGTGTGGCCGCAATGAGGCTGCTGGCGGGAGACCTGTGCTGTCTCTGCTCTTCTCCCCCGCCCTCGCATGCTACTTAATGAGATCGGGGACGGAATATGACGTGGCGTGTGTATGTGTGTGTGTGTGTGTCTGTCTGTCTGTCATGGTGTGTGTATGCGTGTTTGTGTCATGGTGTGTGTGTCTATCTGTGTTGTGGTGTGTGTGTGTCTGTGTCGGTGTGTGTGCCTGTCTGTGTCATGGTGTGTGTCTGTCTGTGTCATGGAGTGTGTGTGTGTGTCTTTCATGGTGTGTGTGTCTGTCATGGTATGTGTGTCTGTCATAGTATATGTGTGTGTCAAGGTGTGTTTGTGTGTGTGTGTCTGTCCTGGTGTCTGTGTGTTTGTTAAGGTTACCAGACCCCTTCCATTGACAAGGGAATAGTGTTTTTAATCATTTTTTTTCCCATGCCATGCTGGTCTCCCCTCGTCTGGCCCTGCCTCTATGGCTGAGATCATCAAGCTTGATGATCCCAGCCAATCCAATAAGTTGCCATAGGAATGGCTGCAAGACGCTACACCAATCAGCAGCTCCTCATAGAAATGCATTAAATCAATGTTTCTCTATGGGGAACGTTCAACGCATGCTGAATGTAGGTGACACAGGAAGCACCTCTAGTGACCGTCTGAGTGACTGTCATTAGAGGTGTTACTAGGAAGCAATGTAAACACTGCCTTTTCTCGAAAAAGTCAGTGTTTACATTGAAAAGCCTGCAGGGACAGGCTATAGACACCAGAAGCACTACATTAAGTTGTGCGTGTGCCTGCTAGTGAGCTTGCTTACGTGTGTGTGTGTTTGCCTGCTAGTGAGTGAGCTTGTGTGCCTGTTAGTGAGTGAGCTTGTTTGTGTGTGTGTCTGCTAGTGAGTGAGATTGTGATTGTGTGTGTGTGTGCCTGCTTGTGTGTGTGTGTGTGTGTGTGTGTGTGTGTGCCTGCTATTGAGTGAGCTTGTGTGTGTATGTGTGTAATTGGTTATAGCTTTACTAATTGGTGCATACCGCTCATCAACTCTGTCAGATTGTTTTGAAACAGTTTGATAAAGCCTGGGATTCTCCACTGCATATATAACCTGATCCCTCTAAAGCGAGGTTTTAGAAGCATATCATCATATCTGTTCCACAGCTTTTCTGTAGGGAGCATGTGTGTGTCAGTGAACTTGTCTGTAGTGAGCATTTGTGTGAAAGTGAGCTTGCCAGTAATGATCTTGTGTGTGTCAGTGAGCATGTCTGTAGAAAGCATATGTGTATCAGTGACCTTTTCTGTAGTGAGCGTGTGTGTGTGACAGTGAGCTTGTCTGTAGAAAGTTTGTGCAAGTCAGTGAGTTTGTCTGTACTACATTTGCATGTATACCATATCAGTGAGATTGTCTGTCTGTGAGCCTATGAGTGTGCATCTGTGAGCTTGTGTCATTATGTCAATGAGATTATTTATATTGTTTGTCTATGAGGCTGTATATCAATGAGCTTGTGTGTGTCAGTGAGATTGTCTGTGTCTGTTTATATATTACTCAGTCATCTGGGGTGGCAAGACATAGCCTTACATATTACATGCGACAATATATGGCGCAATGACTTATGGGGCTGGCATAGATTTTTTCCATATATTGATATATATTCAGGAGATGAACTGGAAAAGCATTGCTAAAGGGTTTCTAGTTGACATCACTAAGATCACTAAAGACTACTGACAGAGCAGGAGATAAGAAGAACAGAATTAGCAAAAAACAAAGTTTAAGCATTCAATCTCTCTTTACAGAAAGTGTGACAAGGGCTGTATAAACAACGTGATTTCATTCCTAAATGACAGAGAATGCAGCAGTGACACTGCAGGGGCATGATCTATACAACAAAACAGCTTCATTAAGTTAAAGTTGTTTTGCTTCCTATAGTGCCCCTTTGAATTAATTTTTCAAATTGGTACTCTTGACATCAGTTGCTCTCTGTTAGCTCTTTTTTCATCAGTACTGACACTGAAGGTGGAAATATTTTGCTTCTGATACAATTTGTTTACTTTGTACGTTATGCTATTAGAAATATAAAATTTTCTTTTAGAACCCATACTAGTTTAAACAGGTTCCATTACTTCCAAGTGAAAGCATACTATACGTCCCAAAATGGGAGGCACCACTTCCACAGGGAACTAACCACGCTTGAGGAACTATGCGTAGCACGGGAGCATCTACCAAGAGGTATATCAGTACTATATACAACACTTTTGAAGTTCAGAACCCATGGCCCATGTCAGGAGATGGGAGCTGTCGGCTGGGGTTACGCCAACAGATCATCAATGGGAGAAGGTTCATAATTTCACCTATTCTGTACGATCCAAAAAAATAAACATAAAGATTGTAAAAAAAAAAAAAAAGAAGTTAGTTTGTGCATTTCTTTTTATTGGTATGAAAGCTGATTTATTGATAACACAGGTTCTCTTTCTCATCATCAAAATTTAAATGTTAACATATATTACCAATGTTTTAGCGTTAAATAATATTTAAGACAAATCCAATTTTGAATTATTCATCCTGGGATCTCATAGCTTTCTTTTCACATGTAATACTCGTTCTCTGAGCAATGTTCTGTATATTGTTTTTCATTGTATTTTCCCTTTACTGTTTAACCATAGAAAAACATATCTAAATGTGAAGTCAATGGTATGAGAGCACATACATAGAAGTCATTCGTTTTATACTAAGGAAATACTTCCTGGAAGTAACATCATCTCAAAACAAAAGATACAATTGGCATGCTCACATTGGAGAAATAAAATGATCCATAAAATGCTGTGTAAGCAGTATAGTAACTTACCGGGATTTACTTTTTAATCCCGGCTTTGTGGGTAAGTGACAAGAGAACTTCTCTTATCAATTTAATCCAATTCTCAGTTTAGTAAATAAACACTGGCAGGTTTTTCATTTATTCAATAAAAATAGAATATAAATATCATACAATAAATAGTGGTGAAAGCACTCAGAGAAGTAAAATATTACCACAATACTGAACAGCAGAGGTTAAATCTATAAACAGACGAAAAATACACATAGGGTAATATGGTTAATACTGTATCTATGTGATAAAAACAATTGGATCCATTCACATGGCTCTGAGCCACTCCACAAGCTGGCTTGGGCTAAAAGCTTTATACACTGCATGCAGAATTATTAGGCAAATGAGTATTTTGACCACATCATCCTCTTTATGCATGTTGTCTTACTCCAAGCTGTATAGGCTCGAACGCCTACTACCAATTAAACATATTAGGTGATGTGCATCTCTGTAATGAGAAGTGGTGTGGTCTAATGACATCAACACCCTATATCAGGTGTGCATAATTATTAGGCAACCTCCTTTCCTTTGGCAAAATGGGTCAAAAGAAGGACTTGACAGGCTCAGAAAAGTTAAAAATAGTGAGATATCTTGCAGAGGGATGCAGCACTCTTAAAATTGCAAAGCTTCTGAAGCGTGATCATCGAACAATCAAGCGTTTCATTCAAAATAGTCAACAGGGTCGCAAGAAGTGTGTGGAGAAACCAAGGCGCAAAATAACTGCCCATGAACTGAGAAAAGTCAAGCGTGCAGCTGCCAAGATGACACTTGCCACCAGTTTGGCCATATTTCAGAGCTGCAACATCACTGGAGTGCCCGAAAGCACAAGGTGTGCAATACTCAGAGACATGGCCAAGGTAAGAAAGGCTGAAAGACGACCACCACTGAACAAGACACACAAGCTGAAACGTCAAGACTGGGCCAAGAAATATCTCAAGACTGATTTTTCTAAGGTTTTATGGACTGATGAAATGAGAGTGAGTCTTGATGGGCCAGATGGATGGATTGGTAAAGGGCAGAGAGCTCCAGTCCGACTCAGACGCCAGCAAGGTGGAGGTGGAGTACTGGTTTGGGCTGGTATCATCAAAGATGAGCTTATGGGGCCTTTTCGGGTTGAGGATGGAGTCAAGCTCAACTCCCAGTTTCTGGAAGACACCTTCTTCAAGCAGTGGTACAGGAAGAAGTCTGCATCCTTCAAGAAAAACATGATTTTCATGCAGGACAATGCTCCATCACACGCGTCCAAGTACTCCACAGCGTGGCTGGCAAGAAAGGGTATAAAAGAAGAAAATCTAATGACATGGCCTCCTTGTTCACCTGATCTGAACCCTATTGAGAACCTGTGGGCCATCATCAAATGTGAGATTTACAAGGAGGGAAAACAGTACACCTCTCTGAACAGTGTCTGGGAGGCTGTGGTTGCTGCTGCACGCAATGTTGATGGTGAACAGATCAAAACACTGACAGAATCCATGGATGGCAGGCTTTTGAGTGTCCTTGCAAAGAAAGGTGGCTATATTGGTCACTGATTTGTTTTTGTTATGTTTTTGAATGTCAGAAATGTATATTTGTGAATGTTGAGATGTTATATTGGTTTCACTGGTAAAAATAAATAATTGAAATGGGTATATATTTGCTTTTTGTTAAGTTGCCTAATAATTATGCACAGTAATAGTCACCTGCACACACAGATATCCCCCTAAAATAGCTATAACTAAAAACAAACTAAAAACTACTTCCAAAAATATTCAGCTTTGATATTAATGAGTTTTTTGGGTTCATTGAGAACATGGTTGTTGTTCAATAATAAAATTAATCCTCAAAAATACAACTTGCCTAATAATTCTGCACTCCCTGTATGTAGAGAGAATGGTGGTCTTTCAGTAATGATCTGGATACTGGGTTCACAGCTGTTGCTTTGTAGCACCTACAAGACAACAGCTGTGAACCCAGTATCCAGATCCTTACTGAAAGACCACCATTCTCTCTGCATATAAAGCTTTTAGCCAGAGCCAGCTTGCGCAGTGGCTCAGAACCATGTGAGTGGATCCAATTGTTTTTATCACATAGATACAGTTTTAACTATGTTACCCTATGTGTATTATTCTCTGTTTATAGATTTAACCTCTACTGTTCAGAATTGTGGTAATGTTTTACTTTTTTGAGTGCTTTCACCACTATTTATTGTATACTACACTGGTTTTCTTTGTGTGTTTGATGTGATACACACGGTTATTGTAGCACCATTTTCTAACTGTTATCAAGCTTTACTATTTATTGATTTTAATATAAGTATCATGCTTTTATTTTTATTATTATTTTTTATTATTATTTATATAGCTCCAACAAATTCAGTAGCGCTGTACAATGATGGGTGGACTAACAGACACGTAATTGTAACCAGACAAATGGACGCACAGGAAAAGAGGGTTTGAGGGCCCTGCTCAATGAGCTGACATGCTAGAGGGAGTGGGCTATAGTGACATAAAGGGTATAAGTAGGGGTAATGAAATAGGTTGCTAGAAAAGTAATCACGGAGAACTTACTGATTACGTATATAAGATTGTAAAACTTAGTTCTTAGTGATTACTTAGAAATAAGTAATCACTTAGAACTAAGTTTTACAATCTTATATTGGGTCAGTATTCCAACACTCCTTAAATTAACCTGCATTGCACAAGTCCTGTCAAGTTAACTTTATACTTCTCCTTTAAGATTCCACTATTTACAGAAAGAAACTTCTGGCATGACAATGTAATTAACTTAAGTAATAATGTTTGTTCTTTAAAACAAAAAAAAACTAAAAACTTGACATACATTAGAAGGTACCGAAAAAAACAACAACTTACTCCAAAACACAGACAAGTATTACACCATTAAGGATGTGTTTTTGTTCTTTGAAGAAATATTTTTTTTTGCTTTGATCTGTTTAGTTGAACATTCTGTAGTGTAATGTGCTTCTTCTATGTTTATTGCTTATTGAGTTCATCTGACTTTATGAACCTGAACAAAATCAAGCTCAAATATTCTTTGGTTGTTGTGCACACACAAAAAAAAAAGAAAATAGCAATAGTTTTTTTGCATTACCTTATCCAGCCCTTCAACTGCAGTTTTTGCAGTAATTTCTATAAAGCTGGTAGCTAGCAGTATACTAGCTATTAACTAGCCGGATAAGCTAACTAGTGAAACTGCAATAACTGGTATAGAAATTTCTCCAGCCCAGCTAGTCACAATTTGGCCCTATCAGCCTAAATTTTGAAATGTGGTTTTCAATTCCCTACAGTTCATTATTTACTGAATTACCTGCTTAGTATTAAGGGGGTATCTTATACATACTAACCATCATCCAATCTGTATTATTCTGTGTATTTAACTATGACTCCTCGGAGTTAATGAAGTCTTAAGATTTGAAAGATCGATAACTGAAAATGTTCTTTCTTGCAAAAAGGAACTTGGAGATAGTTTTATTGCGTTTTTACTTTTACCTTTGACATAATCAATAGCTAGTTACATTTCAAATCATAAGCTCTAAACTGGGAAAATAAAGCCATTCTACAAAGTGATATTTCTAAATTATTAATCAGTTCTTAGTGCATGCCAACAATTCCTCTAATTTTGTCAATAAATGTTTTTTTTCCTTTTTAATTTTCACTGCTTTTGGGGTTACACATTTCTCTATGGGAAAGCTATTCATGTCAAAGAGGCATGGAAAGGTTTAGATCCAGACAGTTAATATTTTAGAAGCTCTGCAAAGAAAGCATATAGAAATTTAAACCATGTTGACCATTCGATAACTATGATGCTGTGATTGAGATAATATCTCTACCCAAGCCTTGAGAACCCTAGGGTATCTTTACAGATCTCTCATCAGTGGCAGAAAATCGTTTTGATGATCTTAGATTAAAATGTTGACAAGGGTAGTAAGTTTAGGTATAAAATGCCATCTTTATACACATTTTCTTCATTTGTGAAATAGTCTATTCCTACCTGTTCAGGAATCAGTTGGCAAAATTGTTGAAAATATTTTTTTACTAATTCACTGAAAGTGACATTAGAAGAACGTGACTGATTTATTATCACAAATACTACCATGGTACTAACATTCTAGTTAGCAGGAATGTGCAATGGTTGCAAAAACTCCTGCAAATATTGGCTCTGTCGTAGGGATCATTTCCATTTGACTTGTGCATTCGGTTTCTGCGGGTTTGGGATTTGTCTGAATTATGGGCGACTGGCTACTCGTCTGAAATTTTAAACTCCAAAACAGCATATGGGTAAATAGCAAAGTAAATGAAACAGAAATGGATGAGCCATTTCGTTTGTTTCATGATTCAGAGTTCCATCCGTGGCACACAAACAAACAAAAAACAAAAACATGATTGATGGTCATCCACTAAATGTTGATTTTACTAACAAATCAAGATAGAAGTGACCAATAGAGGGAAACAAGAGAAGCTGTGAAATCCATCTTTATATATTTTATATTTACTATTTAATAAATATATAATATATAAATACATATTATCATAGCTCCTCCTCCGTTTTCCTCAATTGGTTACTTCTTACTTGATCTGTGAACCAGAGGGAGTTATGTGTCTATCAGTGTACGGCAGAATATATACATAATATTTATATTTTACAGTACACTGTGTACACGATTTTCACTACATTTTGGTTTATACAAACCGTTCTTCCCAAATCGCTTTCAATGATGAAATTCTTATGTTCTGACATGTCATGAACGAATTTCAGATCACGCACACTAAATTATTTTTTTAAGACGAATAAATTCAGTAGAGCCAGATTTTTTCACAATGAACAGTCTAATTGTCATGCTGATTCATAAAAAAATTAATTAAGCATTGCTAATACAATTTTTAAATTGATGTTTGCAGCTAAACACAGGTTTCCTTGGTAATCTTACATCTAATGTAAGTAGCCACATGCCACCAGCAGGTCAGAAAATGAATTTTTGCACATAATGTAATGTCTGTAGTGGTTTTAAAGCTGCACTGTCAATATCTGGGGACTTTGCAGAATTTGTTAAGACCCCAGTTGGTGACATCGCCAGTAGTGGTCCAGTGGACGCGTGGGCAGATAAATGTGAGTTTTGCCTGAACCTGTCCCTCGCAGATGCAACTATCTTCCTCCAGCCTGTCCTCTTAAGTGCTAGGAGCCAATGTCACTTCCTTACTCTTGGGCATGCATGAGAGTACAGCATTGAGGTTTATGAAGGATCCCGCGAGACCATGGGTTCCTCCATACGCAGAGCCAATTCCCTGCAGCCATTGTTGTAGAATTATTAAACCCCTTATAACCTATAACCATTATTAGGCCCCTTATAAACTATATAATCCTTACTGGGCCCCTTTAATACTATATTCTCATATTCAGCTCTCAGGCCTCATAGTTTAGGCTTTACAAGGTTCCTTTGTTCGTAGAAACAGCATGTCAGCAGAAAATGCTAGAATCTTCTGGTTAAATTAAACTCTGTAGCAGATAGTCTTGATAGAGTGTATAATTGCTAAAGAGGCCTTGAGATGCTAACCTTGAAACAACTAAGGTACCAACTACTCATTATGGATAGCTGCCAAGCCCCCTCCCATCGAGTAAGCTGTAAGCTCCCTCGTGCCCAGCAAGATGGCGCTGAATCCTGGAGGAGCTCGTCATGACGTAAATTATGACATAAGATGTAACACCCAACAGGGAGGGCATTTAACTAACCACTTTATAATTTAGCCAATTGACAATGTTTTCTTGCTTATATCTTGATTTTTACAATGATGTAATTTCGCCTTTAAAAGGGCTTGCAAGCCCGCTTTTTAAGAGAAGCCAATAAATTTCCTGAAGTTCTTTCATCTAATCTGAACCCTGTGTCAGTGTGAATTTACTTCTGCGTATACGCAATTTAAACATCTCTAATTTGGACAGGAACAGATAGTCATTCAAACTTCTTTGTTTGCTTAAAAGATTCCCTTATCACCATCACTGGTGACAGCTCTGGGGATTGACACTTCTAGGTGGCGATAGCACTTCCCAGTGTCTAAAAGTGTCAGATGCAGGTAATATACAGAAACAAAAATTGTCCCTACTTTGTCTCTATATATCTCTTGACTAGGTTGAAATTTCTGTGAAATTCCAGCACCGTCAAAATAAGTATTTCAGAAGTATTCTATTTTTATTAAATAATCATTTTTAAAGGGGGCTGACAATGCTGATTTATTGTAATTTAAATGTTCGGATCATGAAACACAAATGGCCTAAGCCCCTCTATTGACTAATCAGCAAGTTGGGTTTAGTTGACAATTGGAAGGCAACATTTTGGCAAAAACAGCAGAGGTGAAAAATATTATTTTATTGTAAAAATTATTAACCCCAATGTCTGGGCTCCAGGTCCAGGCAATATTTCCCTTAATATACAGCCAGTGATTAACTGAGACAGTTGGTCTTCTCCCATCAATGACCACCCGTCAAAACCTTTGTTATACAGCAGTGCAGAAAAGCTAGAAGGGAGAGAGGTGCAGGAGTTAAACTGTTGCTAAAAACCGTTTCACTACTGAAGGAAAGATGGTGACTGGACACTCCTGTCCCCATAATGACTTAAATGAGATTAAGTTGTCTTATGGATGGCAATGTTTCCTTAAGTAAAGATATCTGCAATAACACAATTTAGAATTTCAACTCTGGAAATAAATTGTCTAATCCAAAACAAGGCTATTTATGCACATATTACAATTGAAGCCAATCTCGTATTCTGTGGAATTTTAATTTTTATATATATAATATATAATATTTCCCTTTGCATTTACTACATATTATTCAGGTTTCAAAATATTTTTTTTTTCTGTTTACAACATTGATAGAATACACTTTGGTCTCTCATATGTTCAATTTCCATCTGTTTCTTGGATTTATGGTCGGGTTCTGCAGAACTATAACACATGCCATGAATTTGAAAACACTTTTTTTGCTCACAAATCAAATATGGACTCTACATAGTAATAATCTGTCTAGGCAAATGCACAAGCTATTAGGTACTTAACAGCCTGCTCCTACTCTTGAGCATAAGTATATGTGAAAATTATTCAGCAGTGATATTAATCAATGCAGATATTTACTGCTTTGCCAGTTGACTATCTGTCTCTTTGCCATGTAGTTATACGCATTGTATTAGGTATATTGAATTAAAACGGCACCATACATTTATTATTTTGGATTTAAGCCACATTAGGCAAAAGATTTAAAATAAACTCCGCATACTGCTTGCCCTACAAAGAAATGGGTTTTCTACTGTCATACTATTTGGGTTTTCTCCAGTGTACTATTTTCTTTGTTCTGCTTCTTTATCATATTATGTGCTCGAAAATGACACATTATGTTTTTGGGGTTAATAGGAAAAGCTATATTTTTCCAGGAAAAGACAGTTTGAGTAAATCATCCAGAATACGTTTCAGAGGTACCATGGTCTATAGGAGAGTTTGCAATATATAAAAAGTGCCTGCAGTAGAGTCCATGGGGAAGAACTAATAAGGCTATTCTATGCAGTGTGAGTACTTGAGGTGAATTTAAAATAATTTTACTGAAAATATAGTTGACAGAATTTTTCCAGTTTAGTTATTTTGACCCAAAATTTCAAGTTCACTATGAATTTATTTTATAAAACTTTAGATGTTAGTGAGTAACCATGTCAATTTATGAAATTTATGCAACACCAATCAGGTTTATTTAGTTATTAAAAATACATTTTGTCAGCCCATGTTTTTGTCAAGCAAGAACTGTATTGGACCCCTTAGTTTGTTATTTTTAACAAAACAAACAACAATTATTCCAGCCTCTCTCTTTTATTATATATCTTTAAAGCCAGACTATATTCAAGAAACACTGTACTCACTATCACAACTTGATATAATTGGAGTTGTTATAGTGCCTACAGTAGTCCCATCTCCCCATGTCCTAGCCTCAAAACTGCAATCTTTTAGTAGTTAGGAAGGCACATCTAAGCCTTCTGGATAGGTGATCTAGGATTGTTACTTCACGGTTCTCATACCCAGGTATATCGAGATGCCACACGAGCATGTACAGTGCAGTCACGGTCTGCCATAAAGAATTATTACATTTAATGATTCTCTATAAAAGAATCAATAGTGGATGAGGAGAATCGGATTGGAACGTCTTCCTTAAAGCACTCCTTCAGGATGACATCACACGAGAAGCAGGCATCTGCAGGAAAGATGAATAAAATAAAAAAAAATGTTTTCATTTTTATAGCGCTCACTGGGGGGACTTGAAACTAACCTATGACATTAAGACTGTAGCGGAAGGATCATTAACATTATAGGGCACCTTTAACATGTTAGGGTTGCTGTAACTTCCATCAATCTTGGTCTGTGTCTGGGGGAGCAACAGCAGTAAGACGCAAACAGAGTTTCACACTTATTTATTGTATTGCATACTTTTGATTATCAAATGAGAACTATAATAATGAGAACATGATAAGAAAATTACAGTTATCATAACTGTAAATGATTTCTATATTGTACTTGGTGAGCGCAGTATCCTTCTCCCTTGCTGACTGTTAGTATGCACCCATATATTTTTACCTACAAATTAATTTCTCTACACTGTAAAACCAACAACATTTCAGCTATTTTTCCAGCTTAACATCTACTTTCAGTTAGTTAGACAAATTTCACAAGTCACACATTAGTAAATAAACCCATAAGAGACTGAGGGAGATTTATCAAAGTATTGCAGACACTTTTCTGTCTAATCAGAAAATCAGATTTTTTTTCATCTGTTGGTTTTATTTATTTTTTGCGCCCTGTCATTTTTTTTTTATACTTGCCGTTTTTTCTCTGATGCACTATAAATGTGTCAGTCTTCTGAAATGGAAATATCAGCAAAAACTGGCCGAATTTACTTTTAAGAAAAACCTTTCTTTTATAGATAGATCATTCTTATAAATACAGTCAAAATAATGATGGAATTTAAAGGAACACTATAGCATTAGGAACACATATATGTATTGCTAATGCTATAGTGTCCTGTTAGATGTTTAGGTGCCTGTGTCTCCCTCCACCCCCATGCAAAGGAAATTAAGTACTTTTCCTTACCTTTTCTCCCGTAGCACCAGTGTCTACACTGCCATCAAGTCTCCTAGGCTAAGATTATCAAGAATGATAATCTAAGCCAATCTAATGCTTTACCATAGGAAACCATTGGGTGACATGTGTGCATGTGCCGCAAAACACCGTGCACCGTGCTACATGGCACCCAGACCTTCAATTAGATTAAGTGGTCTGGGTGCCTATTTTGTCCCTTTAACTATCACTTCAGAAAACGTTGATCAATAACCCCCCACCACCACCACCACTGTTCTCCCCCATATCTGCTTGCTTACAAATGACGATCATTTTATTTTTTTACATATATATTGTTTTTTTATTTAAATACGATCAAACAGGAACAGGACTTTTTGCCAGCTTAATTATGTTTCTCTAGCTAAAAATATGTTTTAGTGTGTTTTGATTTAGGTTTTTTGTGCTGTTTATGTAATTTTTTTTAAAATTTTGCCTTAAAAAAAATAAATCAAAAATGAAACTCCTGGGCGGAGCCTGACTACTGACTGGAGCGGTCGCAGGTTGCAGAGGCTCCCGAGCAATACGACAATCTTGACCATATCTACCTGAACCAAGCCAGATTTAAGGTCCCTGGGGGCCACCTACTGTCAGGGAATCTCGAGACGAACCTGCAGACACCAAGCATGACGGGGTCCCAGACCGCGCGACCCACTAACCTCTTGAGGTCACGAGGCACGGGCGCCATGGGAGAGACGGCCACTCTCCCGCCGCCACGACCCTGTTTGGACCCTACACAGAGCCCCAGTTCCCCACCCCTTGGACCGGTGGGGGTTATCCCGGTCTGCTTAAGCATGGCTTGTGGGCTATCGGAGGCTGAAGGCGGCACGCATGAAGGCAGCACAGGGCCTAGCAAAATGGCGCCTGCAGACCATACTGCCGAGCCTAAACACACCCAGTCCCTACACGAGCGCTTAGACAATCTGTTCCGCCATTTCTGGGAACATTTGGAGCAGAGGAAAGCCCAACAAATTACCACATACTACAAGGTGGTGGAACCGGCGGAGAGCATGTGGCGGGAAGGACAGATCCTGGGCAAGGCAGCCTCACACCAGCGGGCTGAGCGCCCTTCCAGGCAGGGGATCACCAGGAGATTACCTCCAAGACACAAGCCACCTCGCAGGAGGGTTACCCGCCGCTGGCAGCGCCCACAATGGGAAAGACCCGGCCTCGAGAAGGATCCGAGTCTGTGGCCATAGGGTGTCGACCCCGCACGAGACCTGGAGCTGGGGAGCAGCCCCCCACCGCACGCAATCCTCCCCCACACCGCAACACCCACAACCGCTGCTCCCGGGGATGCCCAGTGGGCTCCTGATGCTGAATCCAGCACTGAATCCAACCTGACGCTGAATCCAGCACTGACGCTGAATCCAGACATTCCAGCACTAGGTATTGGATGAAGCACCCGACGCCGAGCCTCACGGCAGACATGCCCTGCGTTACGAACTGAGAGCATGTTACAGCTGGAGAGCGGTGAAGTATATGCCTCGGGGGCCTTACACCTTACCGATACCCTCACTTCTCCACTCCCCTGGCACTTCTTGCGAGCCATACCTTGCTGGAGTTGGTTCCAATGTAAAAATGTGTGACCCAGTGACTTCCTGGACAATTTTTGCGCATACCTGTATTGATAATATTGTTTCAGCGGACTGCCGTTAAGCTGCAAACCCCTACTGAGTGACGGTCCCTATAGTGTTTAGCTTGTTTGACTCACGAGACTGTATGCATGTCTAGCCTAGTATGTCCACCATTAATGTTAATATACTGATACTTCATAGCTTGCTAACTACATGCCATGACACGTTTATTTCTTACTATAACCACCTGCAGTCCCAAGTGCTGTCTAAAAAACACGACAGAGATCTGCTGTGTACTGTAAGCGCTTGCCATAGCACCTACAACCGTACTAGCATAAACCATTGCAAAGGTGAAAGATAAGCTTGTCTATTATAAAATGCTCGGCCTCTCATGTATAACACACACGCACTAAGGAACTCTACTAATTCACGTATAACTCAATTCATCTCTTGTATATACCCTCTCTGGTAGGGCTTTGCTTTGAGGCCAGTCTTGTTTAATTTGTTTGCTTTTTATCATATGCTACCGTTAATCGATATACAACAAATTAACAACAGGAGGCACTAAATTGTATCTTGTAAAACGCACCAACCTACCAGTTACATGTTAAGCATTATTGAATTGTATAGCTCGTTGGGCCCAGGTAGACCAACAAGGTAACTTACTTTGCATGCCAGGCAATCACTACTAGCACTAGGCTTAGTACTGATGGGCTTTTATTTAGTTCTCAAAGATCAGCCTTAGCTCATGTCGCTCAGCCTGTACGTTCCTGTATAACAACTTATGTTGGTATGGTCGCACCCGCCATATAGCATCTCAAGTTAGCCTGTTTAAAATGTGTTCCCGTTAACCAACTCACAAAAATATAAAAATGAGGCAATACCATTCTGGAAATGTAATTCACAATGTTTTCGCTGTACTAACCCTACTCTGTGGACTACGCATGCATTTCCCTTTTTCTATTCTGTACCCCTCACATGTGCCTTAATAAAAGAAAGATTTACAAAAAAAAAAAATGAAACTCCTGCAGTAAAAAAAAAAAAAACAAGATCTGCAGCCCATCCCTATTGGTGATTCTAAAGAAGATAAACTTTCCCGACTGGCGAATACACACATTTTCTCCTATATTTCTTCACTCTTCAAACAGTAGATTAGAGTATGGGAGATTTATGTGCCTCTTGTCAATCGTGAAAACACTTACTTCTGCATATTAAAAAAGAAAGAAGACATCATAAAATGCTAGTGTTTTGCTTTTATTATTATTATTAATAATAAATTATATTTATTTTATGCATTGATCCATACCAAAGCACATAAGTCTTACATGTGAGATGCTAAATGACAACACGAGTATGTTATGGGTGATTCTCTCAGTCAATTACTTGAATAAAATAAATGAAAGTTTAAAATACAACACCTTTTAAACTTTATTGAAATTGCTAAAAGCGAAGTAGTGACATTAATGCCAAAGCCGCTATCTATTGGCATGAAGTTTAAATTAACAAGGTATAAAATTTGCATATATTTATCCCATGTTAACCCACAAACAACAAATGTCAAACTTTGTGGGGTTCTAGATGCTTAAGGAGTTACAATAGCATCAAGCCTGCAATCTAAGCATCCTTCAAGATATACCTGTCTGTCTATCCATCATATATAGCCAACACTATGTGGACAGCCCTAGTAATTATTGAGTTCAGTGGTTTCAGCCAAACAAATTGCTAACAGGTGCATAAAGTCCAACATATAGCCATGAAATCTCAATAGACAAGCATCGGCAGTACAATAGTGTGTTCTGAAGAGCACAGTGATATTAAAGGTGGCACTTTCCAAGACTGCCATTGTTGCAAGTCAAATCATGAGATTTCTCCCTACTAGATATTCCCCATTAGCTTCATCATATGGATTTACATAGTCATGCAGCCGTACACATGCCTTTCATCAATATGCACTTTGCCAAGTTTTGGCTTAACAGGTGCATTGTCGCCATTTTGGCAGGTGGAGATTTCCCTCCCAAAACCATACCACACTCCTATACCAATTACACGCAGACACTCAAAGGTATGGGTCAATATGTCCACAGCTTTATTAACAAGTGGTGTCCCTCAGGGTTCTGTTCTGGGACCCCTTCTATTTAACATGTTTATAAATGATCTTGAAGACAGCATTTAAAGTCATGTTTCAGTGTTTGCAGATGACACAAAACTTTATAAAATAATACAATGTGAGCATTTGCTGCAGAGGGCTTTAGATAGAATGGGGGACTGGACACTCAAATGGCAGATGAAATTTAATGTTGAAAAATGCAAAGTTATGCACTTTCGGCGTAAAGAATACACAAGCAACGTATACCCTTAATGGAAGCGAATTGTTATAGACAACAAACCTCGCAACAATGTGCAATGTCAATCAGCAGTGGCTAAGGCAGGTAAGGTATTGTCATGCATGAAAAAGGGCATTCATTCTCAGGATGAGAATATAATTTTGCCTCTTTATAAATCACTGGTAAGACCACATATTGAATATGCTGTGCAATTTTGGGCACCTGTTCTAAAGAAGGATATTATGGCACTAGAAAAAGTGCAGAGGCGGGCTACAAAATTAATAAAAGGAATGGAACATATCAGCTATGAAGAAAGGTTGACAAATGTAAACCTATTTAGTTTAGAAAAACATTGCCTGAGAGGGGATATGATAACATTATACAAATATATTCAGGGCCAATACAAACCATTGTGTGGAAATCTATTCACAAACCGGACTTTACATAGGACACAAGGTCATGCGTTTAGACTGGAAGAAAGAAGATTTCGTCCAAGGTAAAGGAAAGTTTTTTTTACTGTAAGAACAATAAGGTTTTATCAGAGTCCATACATATGTTCAAACAGCTACTAGATGCATACTTGCAAAAACAGAATATTTAAGGATATAATCTTTCAATGTAGGGTAATAACTGCTTGATCCAAGGATAAATCTGACTGCCATTCTGAGGTCAAGAAGGAATTTTTTTCCTAGTTTGTTTTAAAATTGGAAGTGCTTCAAACTGGGTTGTTTTTTTGCCTTCTTTTCGATCAAAAGCAAAAAACAAATGTGAGAAAGGCTGAACTTGATGGACGCAAGTCTCTTTTCAGCCATGTAACCATGTAACTATGTAATATAATATTAATATCTTAAAATATCAAAATATCAACTGGAACATTTTAAGTCATGCCCCACCCTTCACCCATCCATCACAATGCATATCCCATATGTCATCAACAAAGGCAATGACCCATATAATAAACATTATAATAACAATGTAACAACACATAAATATATACAAAACACATAAACACATAAATATATACAAAAAGTGCAACATAATGATTAACCACCTCCTGGTAGGGGTATACCTGGTGTGACGAGACCAATCTCGCAACATTGCATTGGAGGAGCCTGGTTGCCCACCTCTTGCCCTGTGACTATGGACCCTGGGAGATTTGGCCCATTCAATTCAGTATGATAGGAGTTATGTATTTTTGTATCCTTTTTGTGTTTTACTGGTAACATGTGCTCAATGGAGTCTGCCTCTATCCCTGGATATAATTGGATTATTTTCCCCATTGTCTCCAGGATAGAGGGCTCTGTAACACCGGTTTGGGCCAGATAGCCATGCTGCCAGCCAGGCCCCATAAGATACTTTACTAACTTCTGAACCCCTGGTCTGATTCATGCCATTTTTTGATATGTTGTTCCCCTGAATGGATTGATTGTGAATATATAATTTGTGAATGTGATGTATATTTTAGAAGTTATGAATATGCTGTAAAAACTGTATTTGTCCTGCCTGTGATAAATTACATTAACCCATTGTGTTCAGTAATTATATCACAGGCAGAGGGGAGGATTTTATGTGTTTGTGCTGGGTGTGTTTTATGTTTTACTGTACGGGATTGGTTACATGTTGTCCCTCCCTGTGGAATGTCCCCTTGCATGGGGACTTGCATAAAAGTCTGTGAGTGTTAATTAAAACAGACCACTGCTTGACCCTCAACACGGAGCCTTGTCTCGTTCTTGGGGGGGATTTATTGTATGCTGTTAGAGACTGATTGCCAGGAGTGTAATCTGATTGTCTGCTTTTCCTGTTCATCTGCTAGCAGCTATTAGTGAGGTTCCAGTTCGGGAGTTGGAGTGCTATTTTGTATCCAGTTCGGGAGTTTGGTGTTCTGCAGTAGCTGTGCCTGTATCTCTGGAAGGGGAAGATCTCCTAAACGGCTTTTAACCCCTTTTATGCCTGGGGGTGCCGTTACACCCGGATACCCCTACACCTCCAAGGTTCTGAGCCACCGACGGGCTCAAAGCCCACCAACATTATACTAACATTGTAACCAACCAATTTGGAACCAATCAGCCGACTTCCTTAACTCTTCTTAATTAAACCAGAGGCTATGTTTCTCCCTAGCCTTCACTTCACCAACCATGCAGCTGTGACTGAGCGAGATTGGAACCACTGGATCTACCAAGGGAGGGAGTGAAGAAGGGACCAACCCAGACTGGCGAGTAATTAGTTGTGACTAAATTAAAATGTCTGACCTATTTATACTAGGCCACCCCCCCAACCTAAACTACCAATCCCAGCCATCCCCACCTAAGCCCGCCTCCAAGCCCTGTCAAGGCCCCATTTTTCTTAGGCCGCGCTTGCTATATGGGGCTATGTGACAAGTGCATTGTCGCCATATGGGCATGTGGAGATTTCCCCCCAAAACCACATACCCCACTCCTATAATAATTACACGCAGACACTCAAAGGTATGGATCAATATGTCCACAGCTTCATTAACAATATAATAATAATAATAATAATAATAATAATATCTCAAAATATCGAAATATCAATTGGAACATATAAAGTCATTCCTCGCCCATCCATCACAATACATATCCCATATGTTGTAAATAAAGGCAATGACCCATATAGTAAACATTATAATAACAATGTAACGACACATAAATATATACAAAATTAAAGTGCAACATAATGATTAATTGCCTCCTGGTAGGGGTATATTCGGATACCTCTACACCTCCAAGGTTCTGAACCTCACCACAGCACACAACCCCAAAAGCTTGTCCTCCGGGAGCCGACACTTCCCCTTGAAGTTGAGACAACCCCAGGAAGTTGAGACATTCCTTGGGCCCCTGCATTTTACCCTCTGTCAGTGGCACACCAAAAACTCTGGCCACCCACTCAAGCATATGAAGCAGATAAAGGCAAGTTGGTGAACCCGCCGGACCCACGCACAAGAAATCGTCCAAGTACTGCACCACCAAACGAATCCCCGCCTCCGTTCTAACCAACCACTCAAGAAACATGCTAAACTTCTCAGAATAGAAGCAAGAGATAGAGCAACCCATGGGCAGGCAGAGGTCCATGAAGTACTGTCCCTCGAACAAATAACCCAGCAAGTGATGACACTCAGGGGGAACCGGCAACAGCTGAAACACTGCATCAACATCCACCTTTGCCATCAAAGCAGTAGGCTCAGTCCGAGCACAGGTCCTTATTGATGTCATCATTGACTGAACACCCCTTAGGATGGGAAAGATGGTAAATGAGCCTAAATTTACCTGCCTTCTTCTTTGGGACCACCACCAGTGGGGACAAATGCCGATTACGCAGTGGGGAAAAGGCAAACGGTCCCACCATCCATCCTAGTTGCACTTCCTTGATTAGCTTGTCGCTCACCACCTGAGGAAACTCCGCTACCAAATGCAAATTACGAAAAATGCAAGGGAAACTCTCGATCCCGGAAAGGTATGATGAAGCCCTCAGAGAATCCAGCCCTCAAGAATTCAGCGTCGTCCTTGTTACCGTAGTGACTTAGCAATGGCAGCATCACGTCTAACTTCCCTGGGATGATGCCCAGGGGCAGCAAATGAGGAACCAGGCGCCGAACATCCATCTGCTACTTTTCCCTTCCCATTTTTAAAGCAGCGCTGGAAGGGATGGGTTCCCCCACACTCAGAGCACTCGTGCTTAAACCTACATGCCGAACCCCACTTACACTGGCCCTCATTGAAGAGCCAGCAAATACCTTTCTTAAATGTGGCCAATGAGGCAGACTGGCCCCCTGCCTGAAAGGGAGATTCCCTCTGCGCCATCATCAGCTTCAGCCACAATGAGAGATCCATCTGATTCCACCGCATGCCATGCTTGGCCAACAGCTGCTGCCGAAACTGCTTGTCGTACCTCCACCATGCCAAGCCGCCGTACGTCCGGTACCCCTCCCAAATGCCATCGAGGTAGCAAAATAAAAAGGAACAAATCCCCGGCGACTTTTCTCCAATCATGCTGGCTGGCAGCCAGTTGCCAAAAGACTTCTTAGAACTTAGAACTTCTTCTTCTCCTCCTTCTCCTTCTTAGTGTCTTTCTTATCCTCTTCTTTAAGGTTAATACAATCTTCCAATAGAAGAAGTGAGAACACTTCTATAAACTCACCCTTCCAAATCCGTTCTTTAACGTCCTGCTTAAGCTGCACCCCTAACGGCCCCTCGAATGAGACATACAAATTCTGCAGTGTCTGCATCCGGAACACTACCCGCCAGTACCTCTCGTTCACCATCACCATCCACTGATTCGCTGCCAGTTTCCACACTCCCAGAAACGCACTCGCGCCCGGACACTTGGGACTGTCCCCGTCCAATGCCCAGACCTGACTCACATCAGCTCCTGCTGTCCCCCCTGTTCCCCACGTGTAAATGAGGTGTTGCAGTGTGCTAAGCAAGGCCTGTTTAGGCAGTACAGACCCAGACTCACCAGACAAATCCTCAGCCATCAAAGGTATGCGGGCTGCTCCTCAAATCATCGTCCACAGTCTTCAACTCGCCAACCGGCGTAACCACCCATCGCACCACACATACAGACTCTGAACCACGGCGAGACCTGGAACAAGAAGAACAACTCCTGGGCATCTTGTCACGTTCCACCACCGCCCCTCTGCTAGCTCCCTGGGATCGCCAGGTGGCCCCCCTAGCATTCTGTTCCTGACTCCTTCCGACCTTGTACCTGGGGCTGCGACTCTGTGGTGGCCTGCCATTCACAAGACGCCCCGAGCGACCTCCCAATGAACTACTGGACCCTGACAGTGCCCAAGTATGGGAATGATACCCCTGGGAGACACTGCTCTCTGACTCCGAGACCTGCTGTGGACTCCTCCAAGGTGGCCCCTTCCCCAGGCTCTGCCTGGCACTATGTGAATGCCTTCTCTAGGACCTGCTATGCTCCCTCTTGGAACTCCTCCTCCTGTGCCTCTCTGGAGTCCTGCTGGACCCCCATAACCTCCCGGAAGCGCGACCCCTGCGGTCCGCCAGCCTGGACTGACAAATTCAATCTGTCTTGCCTCAGGTGTGGTCAGCTCGACCCACCTGCCATTTGGGTTTTTAGGTAGACCTCCTGCCTCAGTCCCCTGGCTGCTTAGCACGCTGCGACTGACGAGGGAGCTACGTTGTGTAGGCCGCTAAGGTCCCCCGTCTGAACCCTGGGAGCGGCATCAGTGACACACTCATCTCCCTGGGCTGCACCCCGACTCTCAAAGGGGCCGGCCGCACTGCTATACTCCTCCACCTGTCCGGTCTGGTGAACACCCGCACTCCCAGTAGCCCACCCACACTAGAGGGGCACACTGCTTAGTCCTCATGCTGGTCCTCATCAGCTACCAGGGATGCCACCCTGGTGGTCCCCTGCTGAACAGCACCCCTGAAGACAGAGGGGCCCGCTGCACTGGGGGAAGTGGAAGCACTTGCCTGATGGTCCTGATGGTGCCTCCGGAGGCCGCACTTCCGGCAGGCGGCCCCGTCACTGGCACAGGCCCCAGGCTCACACTGCCGGCTGCGGCAGTCTGCACTCCAAGCACCACCGGAGATTGCTGCCAATCTTCTGGCTCCTGGCCCACGCAGGCGCTGCCACTGCCTCTCGACATCTCTTTGTGGCAACTCCAAGAGGGGGCTAACCTGCTGCTGCCATCCACTCTCCCTGCTTGTGGCGGCTCAACCAGACGTACTCCCACTGACATCCGCACTCACAGGAACGAACGGGGCTCAGCTGGGGTCCTCCTCCTGGTAGGTCGCGTGGTCCCCCGGACATCCAGATCCGCAGCCACCAATACTCCGCTGAACCGCTCCTGCACCCGAGCAGCTCCCCTGCGTACCCCCGCCGCTCGGAAACCAGGGATCAATTTGCAAAGACCAGCCATGTCGCCCTGGAAATCAAGTGCTGTTAACTAGTAACAAGCCTCACCCATTTTTGCTCCCTAAAATATTTTTCCTCAATTGCATTCCTCATTATAGATTCTGCTCAGTTTTCATAACAGACCCAAAATGGTTTCCTTTGTCAAAGTTAACCCCACCATTGTTCACAGTGTATGGAAAATAAATCATCCTTGAATACATAGGCTCATGTCAAGTTTGAGTCTTGTACATTGCACCTGCTACACCAATAGCACATTTTCTATGTATACACAAATGTTTTTATTATTTTATGTTTACCTTCATTAAAGGAACATGTCAAACATTATAACCAGTATAGCATGCTGTATTGGCATGCATAAGTAGTCAAACCGTTTGCCATTGGTATGAAATATTACCTGGCATCCTTTAAGTCCTGCAAGTTGCGAAGCGGGGCTCCACGGATCAGATTTGTTCTTTCAGCACATACTACAGATGCTCAATAAGATTGAGGACTGGGGAATTTGGAGGTCAAGGCAACACCTTGAACTCTTTTCTCTAAAAAGTCAGTATTCACATTAAAATGCCTGCCAAAGAGGGGGAGGGGCAGAGGGCGTGGCTGCCAACTGTACTGAACAGACGTCTTTCCACCATGCTCCGTAAAGGCCCAGGGAAAAAAGAGATTTCAGCCACAAAAATAAATACTTTCCAGCTAGGAACAGAGACACCCCTCAAGCAGAGACAATGGGGTGCAAACACAAGAAGCCCTAACGCTTAGAAATGCAGAGACAGCCCAATGTAATGCTTTCTTTTGAGCGACCGGAGCAACACTAGCCGTCAAAGGTGGTGTCTGAGGCGTTTCCTGGTGGACCTCCAGAAGATATGGAAGGAAGGCCTCCGGAAGGTATGGAAGGTGGTCCAGATTGAAGTAGGTGTATCTACCAGAAAGCCAAGGAGCTGGAAGTAAGAGTGACCTCCAGAGAGGAGAAATCGCAAGCCACTGGCAAGAACCTATCGGCACTTACCTCTAAGTTGCAGCAATTGAGTAGAACGGTGAGCACGCTGGAGGTGTCCGCCACAGTCGACGAAACCTCCGTCACAGAGGCATCCCTGAGGCAGTTGAAAATATGAGGGTCCACATGTGGGTCCACAATATGATCACCTCTATGGGCATGAAAAACAACTTAGATGCTCCAATGATCACCTCGACATTCAGAGTGCGGACATCGACTGCAGCACCAAGTGGGGCACCCAGAGATGCCATAGCAGTGATAATGCACTGCTCCAGGGAGCTGGGGTCAATACCCAGGGAAGGCAGCAGAGTGGCAATCTACGTGGAAATCCCTTTCTCTGCACTAGCAGAGAGGAGAAGGCTGTCACCAATAGCCAGGAGACTGCAGGACGCGTCTATCATGTACCGCTGGGGTATGGAGGGATCCCTCTTAGCTGACATGGGAGGTGAGAGCATCACGTTAACATCCCTAGACGACCCAGAGCCATTTCTGAAAATAATAGGCCTGTTACCCTGGCTGTGGCCAGAAGACCTGCACAGACTTGCTCATACCTACACAGAGGGATGATGAGCGAGTGGCCTCCCCCAAAAGAGACTTTAAAATCACAACGCGGAGCACTACCAAAAATCCATAGTCATGACTTGGAGCCCAAGCCCCTGACCATACAGTTCTGGGACTGCTGTGAACACACACGAAATGTTCCAATAGGGGATTATACCTCTATGTGCATTATATGCACCAATCTGTGTTATGTTATTGTTATGTCCAATTATACTCTTTATCGCATAAAATGGAAAAGTTGTATAACATTATGAACAACTTAATAAAATACAAATTTTAAAAAAATAAATCAAAATGCCTGCAGGGGCAAGCTATAGACACCAGAACTACTGGTCCCATGAGAAATCATTGGATTGGATGAGATTGTCAATTCTGATGATCTCAGCCAAGGATGTGGATTTGGGGGCGGTGTCAGTGCCGGCAGACCCAAGTGGCACTGGGATAAAGGTGAGTTTTTATCCTATTTAAGGGGTGCAAGAGAGGGACGGCCACCTAAATTGTGTTTTTAACACTATAGGGTCAGGAATACACGTTTGTATTCCTGACCCTATAGTATCCCTTTAATGTTATTCATTTTACCTGTCAGTGATTTTTTTTTTTTTTGTGGCTGATCAGTGTTTATGCATACATACTATAGTATTATGTGAGTGTGTGCATGTGTTTGCGCACATGCTAGGGTCTACAGATCTTGATAGATTATGATGATTTGAGCAAACATGGAGGTAAGAGAGGTAACATATACCATCCATCTGCAGTGTTGCAGTTGTTCCCACTCGTTTTCTTTTGTCTCGAGCTCTGTTCTTTAATTAAATAAAGGGCAACGAATAGCTTATTTTGATATCTCACATCTGTTTACTGACAATTACTTTCATTTCTTCAAACTCTTAAAGATTTATCAAGCATCTATTGAACAGACAGTGGATGTGAAATTCTTTATAAAATATAAAATATAGTTGAACTTTGTGTTTACAGAAAATGCAATTTGAAATGAACTGTGTGATTTTTTGTAGTTGTCATCTTACATAGACTGATTTAATTCAGATAATTTTATATGTTATGATTTTTATTCTAGACTATATTGCTTGGTGTAATTGCTTGGTGTACCAGCTCTAAACTTTTTTTTCTCTGATCAAACTAACTTTCAGGGACAGTCTGTATTTTTTATTACATTTATAACAATTATAACAGCTTTGAGGATGTTAGAGAGTTGTAAGCTTAACCTTATGCCCTGGCATATCTTCCTTTTGAAATTCTGAATTATTACTGCTTAATTTAGTTGTGAGTTCACCTACTTTCTTCTTCGTCTTCATTTACAAGCTGCCAATAGATATCGGTTTTCAATAAAGTGGGTTTTTTTCTCCAAATGTCCTTAAATGTTGAGAAAGGTGACAAATTGTAATTGAGTTTTTTTATTTATTTATTATATATATAAATATATAATAAATGTATTTTTATATATATATATATATATATATATATATAATAGTTAAATCAAGCAATACAATTACATGTTTATACATTAAACTGAAGTTTGGGGAAAACTGACTTTGAAATTAAAAATATCTCCTTGTCAAATCTTGACATGTTATGGTTTATTATGGTTTATTATTATTATTTTATTATTTATATAGCGCCATCAGATTCCGTAGCGCTGTTATTGAATAAAGTCTTTAAATAAAGGGGGCGGAGCCAAGCAGCCGAGCTGAACAGCCACACTGAACGAGAGCTCTAACCCGCCAGTGCTAAAATACCTTCCCACAAGGCTCTTTACCTTTCCTTGGACCACCTGCAGTGATTAAGCATGACGGGAGAGGTACCATGGGTCAAAGGACCAAGAAAAAAATGGTGGATAAGTCGCGTATGGACCTAAATATCGTCAACTTATGGACTTGTGTGAATAACTGATCAAACAATTAAGCACCAGGCCTAATAGAATAAATTAAATATATAGATAACTTAAGTAAAGAGTCTGTTTTAGGTTAAATTAGTAACCTACCTGGTTAATATCAGAAGAGGTTTTAATAAATTAGTTAGTAATGAAAGGATAGTGAGAACCTTGTAAACATCTTATGATAATGTAAACAATTATATCAGAAGAAAGTAAACTATTAGAACCGTACGTAAAATGAGTATTTACTAATGAGTAATAAAATGTATAACCAGAGGAGTTTAACCACAGGTTAACCTCCTACTTACAATATGGAGTTAGGTTTGAATCGGCTGTTGTGAAATCTATTCGAACAGTGTCTTTCTGGATGACTCAGGGAGAAAACAGTTACCTGCTTTACTGTAATGGGATTGAATTTCAGCAGAATGAGAACGATTTTTAGCTGAACGCTGTCGAATTTCACATAAACAAACAATGCAATTCTGGCTGACAGAGGTTGAATTCGGACTTAGCGAAAGTCAAATTTGGCCCGAACCAAAAGATTGAATTTCACCAAATGCTGGATAGTAAGGACGCAATGACTGAAAACCGTGTGAAATCTCTGGGTTTGAATATCCTGCGAACCAGGGACCGGAAGTGGCGTGCTATGAAGGCCACGATGCGGTTACTGACGAGAGGAGGGTAGTGCTTTAAATAGCAAAACTAGTCCCTCCTAAAACTCCAGGCTGCCACCTCTACACACACATATATTTATATGTTAATATGAAAATATATATATATATATATATATATATATATTTTATTTTTTTACCCCAAAATAATTAATATTAATAATTACAATTCAATGGTTGGGCTCTCTTTTATCACAGGTCTACCCTACATGTCGGTTCTGGCCCACCACAACCAACTGGTGCTTACTTCTAATTACGTCTAATTATTATTATTGCATTATTTTGTTATTACGGCTTACGATAGGTCTGGAAATGTTGTTAAATAAATTCAAGTTACAGTTAAATAATGAATATGGGCTTAAAGTGCAGTCTCTCAATGTATTACACATACAAATTGGAGGAAGGGTTTAGGAATTACAGCTCTTTAATATGTTGCCCCCTCTTTTTCAAAGATCCAACAGCAATTGAACAATTGACTCAAAAACTCTTTTATGGACAGGTGTGGGTTATTCCTTTGTTAAATATTCATCAATTAAGCAGGTAAAAAGTCTGGAGTTGATTCCAGGTGTGGCATTCACATTTGGAAGGTGTTGCTGTGAATCTACAACATGCAGTCAAAGGAGTTCTCAATGCAATGGAAACAGGCCATCTGAAGGCTTCAAGAAAAATTTAAAAAATACATCAGAGAGTTAGCAGGAACATAAGAAGTGGCCATATCAACAGTTTGGTACATTCAGAGGGAATAAAGAACACACTAGTGAGCCCTGCAACACAAAAGGCCTGGACGTCCACATAAAACAACAATTGTGGATAATCGTAGTATCATTTCCATGGAAAAGAAAAACCCTTTCACAACATCCAGCCAAGTGTAGAACACTCTCCAGAAGGTTGGCATATCAGTATTCAAATCTACTATAAAAAAAGGCTTAATGAGAGCAAATACAGAAGGTTCACTACAAGGTGCAAACAATTCATAACATTTAAAAATAGGCCAGATTAGACTTTGCCAAAAAAAAAAAAAATTGTGACTAGGTGGCTACTAAAAAATACTGGATGTTTTGAATAAACTGGGTTATATATTTTTGCAAATGGTATGCAATGACAGGGGAAATTTTCATTCCTGGGCTGCCATACGGTCTCAAATACAACATAGCAAACCAATCTGGCAAATTTCAATGTGTAAAAACTGAAATGGGCAAGCTCTTTATTTGAACCTGTAACTTTCCAAAACACTAAGAAATCTGTATATGTTTGTACTCATGGGACATCAGAGCATACAAATATGTGTATTTTATTGCAGTAAAATCTAACAGTATAATCACATTCACAGTTAAAATGCAAAGCAGAACTTTGAAAAAAACAAGATTACTTTATTTCTCACACTTTGTTAGATTGTATTCATATTAAATTATGTTTCATTTATAAATATCTGATGTGAAATGAAATCCCTGTTTTTCCTGAAAAAAAAATAAATATATATATATACACATACATACATATAAGTGTAGGCACAATATGAAAGAGGTAAATTATCATTGAACACAGATACCTCAAATTTTAGTTTTTTTTTTTTTTTTGTCAAACTTACAATTACCTCCATTCTTAAGGGGCTAAACGTGTTGTCCAATGATGGGATTTGGTATAGGTAAGTGGTACAGATCAGGAAATAATTAATGCTTTAGGCAATGGTCAATGTTATACATACAATTCCAAAATCAATGACTGGTAATGAAGGGTTGATGAAATGAATATTACAGATTAAAGACATTTTTGTGTGTCAGTCCTAAGTGTCACAAATTAGTGTATTTAGTTGACCTTATCTTTGAGTGATGCCTCTTTCTTCCATCACATGATAGCTTTCTTAAGTATTTAAATACCATGCTATGTTTTATCTACCCATTATAGGATTTTAAATGCCCATAACCCAGTAGTTTGAGAATATTAAACTATCTGCTTTTACATTATTTCTAACAATAAATAGGTCATCAAAGTGGTCAATAATGACTTTCTGAGGAAATAATTTCAGATATTGAAAAATAAATTAGTTCCTTCGTAATGATCAATCAATGAAAAGGAAATATATTAAAACATTACAGACTGGTTACAAAACAAGCCGCTTGGGGATATTTTAGAAAGGTAATACAATGAAATGTGATGACTTAATTACCTTAACAATCTCTTCCTAAAATCAATAGATGTTCTCAACAAGGTTACATCATTTTGCCAGATACTGAATTATATACCTAAAAGAAAAACTATTCCCACGTACATATTACACTGAATATCTGAAGCCTGAGAGAAAGGTTTCTGTTATTTTTATTAAAATGTATCTATTTTATATTATCCGTTTAATAAATATAAATTATATATTCATCATAAATTCCTTTAGATATAGACCCACCTATAGCACTCCTATATTTTTCACTTAAAAAAGAAAAAAAATATCATATATGACTGTCTAATATTCAGACTACACATACAAGTGTAATAGCCCAGTTTTACAATTCATAAATACCCTAAATCTGGTTTGGGTCATAGAACCATCAGTACTTAAAGCGGCACTGTCATGGCCGAATCCCATGTTTTTTTAACCCCCCTCCCGACTCCACTACATCTAACTGACCCCTTAGTCACCCCCAAATGCCCCTAAGCCCCCCATATTACCTATTTTTATTCTTTATTTTCTGCCCAGATCTATATTCAGGGCGCCGCCATCTTTGAGTGGGTAGATGAAGTCCCTGTGGGACACGTCATCTCCCACACTAGATAGACTGTGAAATTCCCGCACATGCCCAGCTAAACACCTGGACATGCGAACGGGAATTTCATCTATTAATTCGTCAGAAAGACGAATGAATGAATGAATGGAAATATCAGACAAACAAACAAACACTGAGTATCAGTGTTAGTTTGTTCGTTCAGTTTATTACAAGGAGGGAGTTACCGGCGCGCAGCTCCCTCCTTGTAATATGCAAAGATAAAAGCGGCAGGGAGCAGTGCTCCCCACCACTTACTAAGCCCCCCATGTTCTCCCTCACACTATGGGGCTCAATAGCATAAGGGAGATTGAAATCTCCCAAATACCCCTACTCGCTATACCACGAGTAGAAGCATACTCGGCTGCTCACTGCTAAAAAAAAAAAATCTACTATCTGGCCCCCACCCCTGCGCATCGGGTGGGGGCCCTAAATAACAATAAGGGGGGGACACCTATTCTCCCCGGCCCCCCACCTGCGCGGTGGGTGGGGGCGATAAAGATACCCTGTGCGGTGGGTGGGGGCCATAAATTACAATGGGGGACCTACTGTCCAGCCCCCACCCTTGAGCGGTGGGTGGGGGCCATAAAGATAATGAGGGGGGACCTACAGTCCTCCCCCCACCGGCCCCCACCCCTGCGCGGTGGGTGGGGGCCATAAATTACAATGGGGGGACCTACTGTTCTCCCCCCCGGCCCCACCCTTGAGCGGTGGGTGAGGGCCATAAAGATAATGAGGTGGGGGACCTACAGTCCTTCCACCCCCCCGGCCCCCACCTCTGGGCAACGGGTGGGGGCCCTAAGACAAATCCCCCCATCAAAGGTGACTAGGGGTCCCCAAGCCCCTAGTCACCCACCCCGCCACCCAAAAAAAAGTTACCCCCTACCTACCCCCCCCTCACCCTAAAAAATAGTGAGGGGGGAATAAAATAACTAACCTGTAAATAAAAATTAAACTTACCATTTGATGTCTTCTTTTTTCTAAAATCTTCATTTTTCAGCCCCAAAAAAGGTCAAAAACCATCATACCCGTTGAACTTAAAATAAAATAAAAAACCCGAGCGCAAAAAAAGAAAAAACATGCAGAAAAAGAAAAAACCTGAGCGCAAAAAAATTATCCATCTTCACCCATGGAGGGCTCCGCACAGACTGAGCTCTGCAGGGCGGGGGAAGGCTTATAAAGCCTTGTCCTGCCCTGCAATTAGGCTAAGAACACTCTGATTGGTTGGTTTAAGCCAATCAGAGTGCTCTTTGTCATTTTACAACGCGTGGGAAAATTCCAAAGAACTTTCCCACGCTGTGTAAAAGGACACAGAGCACTCTGATTGGTTAGCTTGAAATCCAGCCAATCAGAGTGCTCTGTGTCATTTTACGCAGCATGGGAAAGTTCTTTGGAATTATCCCACAATGTGCAATTTGACTCTAACAGCAAAGAACTTTCCCACGCTGTGTAAAATGACACAGAGCACTCTGATTGCTGGATTTCAAGCCAACCAATCAGAGTGCTGTGACAGGTAAATGTAGAGACTTACCTGTCAGTCTCTTCATTTACTGGTCAGAGCACTCTGATTGGATGGCTTAAACCCACCAATCAGAGTGCTCTGAGCCTAATTTCAGTGCGGGGCAAGGCCTTCCCCCGCTATGCAGAGCACAGTCTGTTAATTAGAGCTCCCACCCACCTTGCAGGGGTGGGGGCCAGGGCCGAGGACAGTAGGCCCCCCCCAAATTCTTATTTATGGCCCCCATCCACTGCTCAGGGGTGGGGGCCAGGGGGAGGACAGTAGGTTCCCCCACCCCCAAATTCTTATTTATGGCCCCCACCCACCGCTCAGGGGTGAGAGCCCGGGGGGGCGGACAGTAGGTCCCCCCCCCAAAATTCTTATTTATGGCCCCCACCCACCGCTCAGGGGTGGGGGCAGGGGGGGAAATTGGTCCCCCCTTTAGTTTAAAAGCCCCCACTCACGCGTCGCAGGTGGGGGCTCAGGAGGGGGGAATTTATTTTTTCTAACAGTGAGCAGCCACAGGCATGCCCCTACTAGCTGGGTCACATGCTGCACTGGCCAATCACAGCCATGCCATTAGTAGGCATGGCTGTGATGGCTTCTAAGGGCAGACGAGTCAAACGCTTGTTGATTGGCTGCCCTGCAGCCTTTCGAAACGCATCATTAAATCGCCGAACACCCAACTCCAACCCGAACATACAGTGATATGTCCATGTTCAGGTCCGGGGTCCAAATAACTTAATGTTTGGTACGAACGCGAACTTTTCTGTTCGGGTTCGCTCAACTCTAATTATAACATGACCAAGATGCACAAATATAGTGATATTTTGTAATTGATCTAAAAATGTCTTTAGATTGCTGGATCTCATAGTTGCATATTTTTTATGTACGTGATAGACTACTTGTGTATTATATTACTGTTGGTTACACATAATGATGTGTGGGGACATATAATGTAACTTGGTTGTTCTTTTGTAGTATATTGTCCTGATAAATGTTGCGTGTTGACGTGATTGTGCCACATTTTTTGGGAAAGTTACAGCCTCTTCATGTCACAAGAGAAATGATCATGTGACTCTGGATGGATTATAATGGAAAGCAATTCCGGGACACAGATCACCAGTTTATAATTGGACAGGGGGAAATCTATGCACCTTGAGGAAAACCACTGGTCTTATTGTTTGTATGAATACATGTGCTGGCCAGTGGTAAGAAGGACATTCTGTGTCCTTTTATCTACGGCTTACTTGGATTTAGTTATGATGGCGGGGGGGAGGGGGGGGTGTGTGTGTGTGTATATATACACTGCGTGCAGAATTATTAGGCAAATGAGTATTTTGACCACATCATCCTCTTTATGCATGTTGTCTTACTCCAAGCTGTATAGGCTCGAAAGCCTACTACCAATTAAGCATATTAGGTGATGTGCATCTCTGTAATGAGAAGGGGTGTGGTCTAATGACATCAACACCCTATATCAGGTGTGCATAATTATTAGGCAACCTCCTTTCCTTTGGCAAAATGGGTCAAAAGAAGGACTTGACAGGCTCAGAAAAGTCAAAAATAGTGAGATATCTTGCAGAGGGATGCAGCACTCTTAAAATTGCAAAGCTTCTGAAGCGTGATCATCGAACAATCAAGCGTTTCATTCAAAATAGTCAACAGGGTCGCAAGAAGCGTGTGGAGAAACAAAGGCGCAAAATAACTGCCCATGAACTGAGAAAAGTCAAGCGTGCAGCTGCCAAGATGCCACTTGCCACCAGTTTGGCCATATTTCAGAGCTGCAACATCACTGGAGTGCCCAAAAGCACAAGGTGTGCAATACTCAGAGACATGGCCAAGGTAAGAAAGGCTGAAAGACGACCACAACTGAACAAGACACACAAGCTGAAACGTCAAGACTGGGCCAAGAAATATCTCAAGACTGATTTTTCTAAGGTTTTATGGACTGATGAAATGAGAGTGAGTCTTGATGGGCCAGATGGATGGATTGGTAAAGGGCAGAGAGCTCCAGTCCGACTCAGACGCCAGCAAGGTGGAGGTGGACTACTGGTTTGGGCTGGTATCATCAAAGATGAGCTTGTGGGGCCTTTTCGGGTTGAGGATGGAGTCAAGCTCAACTCCCAGTCCTACTGCCAGTTTCTGGAAGACACCTTCTTCAAGCAGTGGTACAGGAAGAAGTCTGCATCCTTCAAGAAAAACATGATTTTCATGCAGGACAATGCTCCATCACACGCATCCAAGTACTCCACAGCGTGGCTGGCAAGAAAGGGTATAAAAGAAGAAAATCTAATGACATGGCCTCCTTGTTCACCTGATCTGAACCCCATTGAGAACCTGTGGTCCATCATCAAATGTGAGATTTACAAGGAGGGAAAACAGTACACCTCTCTGAACAGTGTCTGGGAGGCTGTGGTTGCTGCTGCACGCAATGTTGATGGTGAACAGATCAAAACACTGACAGAATCCATGGATGGCAGGCTTTTGAGTGTCCTTGCAAAGAAAGGTGGCTATATTGGTCACTGATTTGTTTTTGTTATGTTTTTGAATGTCAGAAATGCATATTTGTGAATGTTGAGATGTTATATTGGTTTCACTGGTAAAAATAAATAATTGAAATGGGTATATATTTGTTTTTTGTTAAGTTGCCTAACAATTATGCACAGTAATAGTCACCTGCACACACAGATACCCCCCTAAAATAGCTATAACTAAAAACAAACTAAAAACTACTTCCAAAAATATTCAGCTTTGATATTAATGAGTTTTTTGGGTTCATTGAGAACATGGTTGTTGTTCAATAATAAAATTAATCCTCAAAAATACAACTTGCCTAATAATTCTGCACTCCCTGTATATATATCTATATATAATCTGGCATTCTGCCCAAGAATTAATTTGATACCTTAATCAGACCATCAAAATATACATAAACCAAAAAGATAACCACTGAAACCACTGATAAGTATAACAGACCTGTGTCTGTTCAACACAGAAAAAATGATCTAGGCATACTAATCTAACAAAACCAACAAGGCACTAGAAAATACAGGGAAATCAAATGAAGATCATAAGAACATAGATAAATGAAAGTGTGAGCGAATGTAGATCATAGAAATAAGTACACAGGAGAATGAGTGAAAAGTGGAAACAAAAGATAAGAAAGAAAAAACATAAACACAAAAGAGTAGAACAGTTGAGAAGAATATGTGATAAGTGAAATAAATACACATAATTGTCAGTGAAAAAACAAAACCCGAAGTGAGGTGAACCAAATTTCATATAATCTATACACCATATTATCATAACAACAACAAAAAAATCTGGAGGAGGGACTTGGTTTAATGCTATGAATTTAAGTGTAAGCAGTCTGTCCTGAAATTCCCAAAAATATTTGGCTACTGGCTTATCAGTTTTTCCGTTCCGTCATAATGCTAGACCTGTAACACTGTATGCAATCCTGTAACTCAATAGCTCCACCTTTTTCGTCAGGAAGAATAATAACATTG
This sequence comes from Pelobates fuscus, assembly GCF_036172605.1. Classification (NCBI taxonomy): domain Eukaryota; kingdom Metazoa; phylum Chordata; class Amphibia; order Anura; family Pelobatidae; genus Pelobates; species Pelobates fuscus. Next base: position 216,305,799 of record NC_086322.1, read on the forward strand.
TCCTCATTTCTAAGATCTTGCAGTTCTGCTTTTTCCGCTTGGGTTAAGTTGTATAATACCAATGCTTGATTGGAGAGAATGTTATCCACATCCGATTTGATTGAGTGTAGGATTTAATATAGTGATATTTATACATACACATTTTAGTTCTATTTATGTGATAAACAAGGGGCACCTCTGAGTGCGTTTTTATAGAGCCTATACCATGTAAATAGTTCTATGATGCTCCTGCTATCTCTTAAATGGGAGATTATACATACTTAGTTATGTTGTCTATGGTGTCATATGTATATTGCACATTTGATTGTAGTTTGCACTTTTAACAATTCATAAAATGAAAGATACACCAAGATATAAAGCCAAACATAAATAGAGAGATTACATAATAATAAGCTGCCCAATCATGAGAATAAAAGGAATTTTGGACAAGAAGGAGCTATCCAAGGAGATGGTGTGTATTAGATCAGAGGGGTATGCACACATTTAGGATGGCACTCCTTTTTGGAGAGAGGTCAGAAGAAATCCTTCAGGGGCAAAAAGGAGTCAATTACGGAGAGGGGAAATTTGGAGATGAGAAATGATATGCTTCATATGAAAATGAGCATAAGAGCCAAGGGATATTTGGAAGGGAATAGAGCAGATCACAAGCAGCCAACAAAAAAAGTGCCAGATTAGACAACCAGGCTTTGTTATCAATATATCTAAAACCTTAGGAGATATTGATCCTAAATCATGGATTACAGTTTTCTCCTACTCAATCTCACAACTATTTCTCCCTATTTATTGATATACATAAATTAGAAGATTACCGTTGCATAGCTAAAAGGAAAGAAGGAAGGAGGAAATTGGGGAAATTGTGAGTGTATATTTGGACTGATTTTCCACCACAAAATGTGGAGTATAAAGGGGGAGAATGGAAATGATAATGTTATAATGATAGAATTAAATAAAGTTGCTCATTTTGATTTAAACCAGTTTTGACTTCTTTTCTAGTTCAGAATAAGGTGAATTTATTAAGGTTTATAGTGATTTGGTTTTAAAAGATATACAAAATAATATGTGAAAAAGGAGCAAGATATGATTCTAATTTAATTCATAAGGAGAGGATAGCCCATTCAGAAGAAGGGGCTATTGTTATTTAAAATAGACATTAATATATATGCAAAAGGCATACAGATTATTGGGAGATAATGAGGCATATATTAAACTCCTAGAATGTCGACTCTAAAGTATTTAGAGGAATTTAAACAGTTGTCGGATAGGGTCAGAGAGAAAGGAATCTTAAACAGGAAATAATATATGTTTCTATATCAGAATAATATATTTTATAAATACTTTTACCATGTGTCAAAGATGCATAAAAATGTTCCAAATCCACCTGAATGTCCAATTATATCAGGTATCAATGCTTTAACTAGTAATGTCTTTGCATTTGTAAATTATTATTTGCAACCATTGGTGACAAGTCTAGTTTCTTACTTTAGGGATTCTGCACACTACAAATTTAAGTCCAAATATTGAATGGTTCTCAGATTGTATCTTGGTGAGCTTGGATGTTCTAGCTCTCAATACTAATTGTTACAAATTGCTATTTGTAACTGGCCCTTTAAATGAGAAATTGCCCTGCTTCCCCGGATTGTGGAGAAGCATGTTTGCCAGTCTCCTGCCTCATGACTATGGCCCCTGCAAGATTGTGCCCCTGAAAATGTATTAACTTTTATTGGGTGTGTATGGCCCTTTAAGAACCGTCTGGGGACATATTGTGACTTTGCTGAACAATACCCCTTTAAGACTATGTCCCCAGACCTGTAAAATAACTTGCCCCTGGCTCTCTCCCACTTGGTTCAGTAAATAGGGCTTACTGAACCAAGTACCACACAGGCGGACCACTCAGAAGTGGAAGTGTGCAGGCAATTTACCTCCCAGGCTGTGAGGTTACTGCAGGTTAATTGCCGTGCGCTGGGTGGCCGCCATTCGGCAGCCGAACACGTGGTGGCGGCCATTTTAGTCATTCAAATGCGGTCAGCGGTGTATGCTAAAGATTCTGTGGAACTAAAATCGGCTACACATTTTGCCGAACACCGCTGACCCTTACCTTCTCCCATACTGAACTTGCAGCTCCAGAGACTAAGTCCCGTTCGAAATGGGACTTAGTCGTTTTTCCGCATGAAATTGACCGGCCGCACAGCCCAAATCTATGGAACTGTTTTGGGCAGGAAATTGTGCTTACGGTCGGTCATAAAGGGACTTCCAGCTAACTTTTGATCCACTGGAGGGATTTGGCTGATTTTTGGAAGTGTTTATGTTTGATGTATGCTGAGTCTGAATATGCTTTTATTGAAATTGAATGTATGGTTTTAAATTTACAGTGTGTATGTGAAAACTGTATTTTTATTGTATGTAATAATTGGTTTAACTGTTTATCTGAGGGGAGGGAACCTGTGGGCTGTACTATGCTGTTATTGGTTAATTTCATCCTCCCCCTGGGAGTGTCCTGTGTGTACCTTATCATATAAAAAGCAGGCTGGGTGTTCCAGTCCTCAGACCTCTTCTGACCCTCAATACGTAGCCTTGTCTCGTTATTGGAGGGAACTGCTATATCACACTGGGGATTGCTATGCTCTGCATATTCCCCTGAGCTCTTAATCACTTAGCTCTTTTAAGAGCTTGTTCCGGATACGCTCTCCAGGAGGAGAGATCTTCCCCACACGGTCCTGAATGCTGAAGGTTCATTCCAGGGTGGAAGGAAGACGGCGCGGCTCCAGTTAAGCTACGGCGGTTGTGGAGCCTGCGGTGGTTGTGGTGTCGTCTGCAGTGCTTGGAGTCCTCTGAGAGCGCTAGGAGCATCCATCAACGGAGGGTACTCGGTCGGGGTACACGGAGCTATTCCCCATCAGATAGGAATTATTTAAAGGGACTCTCCAGGCAGCAGTTTTTACTCACCTGGTTCCAGCACTGGGAGCCTCGTGAAGCCGCGCCCCCTATTTCGTCAAAATGGCTAAATAGGCGGGCGCGAGCAGGGAGCAATCAGAGGCTTCCATTTGAAAGCGTCATTGCTCCCTTGTGCGCATGCGCGGCTTCGCAGCACATGCGCACATACTTCAGAGGGCGGCATTCATGCCGCCCTCTGAAGTCCGGAGCGCACTAACGCGCATGCGACAGGGAGCAATGACAGCTCAGCTTGCGATCTTTGCCCGCCCCCCTCCTCTGCTGACAGGCTGGAGAGAGAAGGCGCGCACACAGTGCCTTCTCTCTCCTGCACACGTCAGACGTATTTTAATACGTCTGACGTGTACAGGACCTTTTTAGGGCCCTGCATGATAGGAAGTCCCTCTAGTGGCCGTCTGAGTGACAGCCACTGGAGGTATTCCTATCAATCAATGTAAACACTGTATTTTCTCTGAAAATACAGTGTTTACATTAGATTGCCTGCAGGGAGCCATAGATCTCACCTGAACAAATACATTAAGCTGTAGTTGTTCAGGTGTCTATAGTGTCCCTTTAAATAGTAAACAACCAAAGTTCTTGCAGGACTGTGTCAGCTTCATACTGAAGAATAATAATGTTTTATTTAAGAATCAGTTTTATTTGCAGATCACTGGGATTGATTCAGGTATGAAGCTGAATCCACTCTATGCCAACTTTACTTTGAGGTGTTGGGATATATTAGTAATAACCTTTTTTTTTAAGTTGTATACGAGATTTATCAAACAATATCTTTTTAGTGTTGCGAGGGAGTCAGAAAGAACTTTTAGAATTTGTCACCCAAGTTCCCCACAATGACATGGATTTAAGCTTTATACGGGAATCTCATAAAGATAGGATTGTATTTCTTTATCTTACTATCATGGAAAATCAGTTAATCGTGATGGGATTTTAGACACCCTAAATGTATCAAACATATTCCTAGAAGTCAGTTTATGAGGCTAAATTGAAATTTCAGGCATCCAAAAGAATTGGAACAAGACTTCAATGTATGAACTTCAAGATTTGTTCAAAAACATTATAACTTTTAAAGTTTACAGACTACACAAAAGGAGCTTATGGATATGGATAGGTGTCAGAATCAGTCAAAGGACCCTCAGCAATCCTAATACGGCAAATAATGAGAGACAGAACAGTCGTATTACCAGACCTCAGAATAGCTGGGCTTAATGTAAAGCAAGAACCAGGAAATAACAGGACTAAACTAGACAAATAGTCCAGGCCAGAGAGGAACACAAAAATGAGAAAATAACTATGTACTGGACAACAAATACAGGCTGGTACAGGAAGAGCAAACATAGTCAATCAGGCAAAGGTCAGAAAGTGGGAAACAGGTGTTTGAGGTTCCACCAGAGATAGACTTCCTGTCAATGGGGCCCTGTTAATCCAGAAAAAAATGTAAATTAAAATTCAAATCAGAGCAAAATGATGATGATAAATTACATATTTTTGTAACCTCAAACAATAGAGCAGTTTCTCAAATCAAAATGGCCCAGCATAGCAAAGGATAAACTAATGTGAGTGGACCGAAGGTAGTTGTCAGGGGAAAAACTAGAATTAATATAGTGGTAGTATGTTATGTGATAACATTTTAATAAAAAAAGGGAATTTTATCTTTTATTATAGGGAATTATTCAATATGGTAGAAAATGTTGCTACACTTATTCTTTAATGCAGTCATACTAAACTAAATCTAATCCCACTGAGTGTGATAGAGATTTTGAAATAAATATGTTTATTAACTGCAATTTCATGTATGTTCTTTATTGTTTAGAATACCCTTGCAGTAAGCAATATGTGTGCCAGACATGTAGAAAACTAAAAGAATGAGCCATGGTCCATGCACTTAAAGCAAACCCAAAGTTAGTAGATTTATAGGAGCAAAAGTCAGCAACATTTTGACTCCACCAGGGTCTTCATATCTGTTAAGTGAGGCTTGGCCAGCCTCAGGCGGTGTTGCGCCCTGGAAAACATGAGAGTGAGATATCCTTTATATTAATGATGCAAAAAATTTAAAACTTAAATAAGTGAATATGTTACAAATAAACATACTAATCTTTGGAGTATCAGTGAAGGATATTGTTGGAGTTGCACCAACAATATGGGTTAGTGACAGATTTAGAATACTTGGAGAGAATCCTATGGGATTTTTAAACTGGGTACACTATATAATGGAGGCTTGAACAAGGATTTAGATTTCACAGCTTTTAATTAATTAGATAATTAATAGGTAATAGTGGTCGCTTAAATATTTATATGTACCATATATATACACATTTTAGTAATTATTATTTAAAACATCAATTTTGGTAATATATTTTGTATAATATTTATTTAAAAGTAATGCGTAATATGTGCTTCTTTATTTTTAAATAGGGTAGGTTACCTTAAATTCTTAAAATTGTCTAAAATACGGATGGATACTAAAGTATTAATAATAAAAATATATATTTTTTATGCATTAGATTTATGGTGTAATAGAATGAACTTAAGGTGAATATAATAATAGATTTAAAAGGTCTGGTAAAATAGAAGGTATATGGTTACAAGAGAGACATGCGTCCATGAAGTTCAGCCTTTCTCACATCTATTTTGGCTGTTGATCCAAAATATGGCAAAGAAAAACAGTTTGAAGCTCTTTCCAATTTTGCAACAAACTAGGCAAACATTCCTTCTCCAAGAATGGTAGTCGGATCTTTCCTTGGATCCAGAAGCTGTTAGCCCACATATTACAAATTATATCCCAGAATATTACGTTGTTGCAAGTATTCATCCAGTTGAAGTTTAAACATCTGTACAGATTCTGATAAAAACCACCTCTTCAGGCTGAGAATTCCACATCCTTATTGTTCTTAATTTTATAAAGTATAAATTTGATGGCATGCACTTTTTAGTGAGTAATATTAATAAGTATTTTATTATTATTATTAATATCATTATTATTTATATTATTACACAGAGTTTGTTTTAAAAGGGGAATTATTTACTAAGTGGTTTGGGGATTTCAAATCTGAATGATTTGTTATTCTTCCTGATGAAGTGAGTGCAGATTCATAAAACACGTTGGAGGAGTTAAGCAATCACTATAGGGTTTCTTTAGAGCGACTAGGACTTTGTAATCAAGGTGCTGGAACCGGCTTTGGCATACAGCTGGCACATGAGAAATAATCATAAATTATAAAGCTAAAGAGACACTATAGTTACCAAAACAACTTTAGCTTATTGAAGCAGTTTTGGTGTATGGGTCATGTCCCTGTATTCTCACTGCTCAATTCTCTGTCATTTTGGAATTACATTTTGCTGGATAAAAGAGGATTGCATACCCTAGGAGACTGCATCACAGTGCTGAACTGAGTTTTATAGATTGACTATTAATTGTTTAAAACTATATATTGATCAATCTATTTAATTTGTATTTAATTTTTATGTTGGGATAATGTTTTTGTCGTGTATATTTTTAGATTTCAGATAGGCAATACATAACAATATAGATTAGAGGTCACTTATCTATTCTGTACAATCTATTATGTACTACAGAGAAAAAGGAATAATCCCTAGTAGTGGGATATAGGACTCTCATACAGACCATGCTCAAAAAGTAGGCATCAAAATTGTATGCCAAGAAAATTGCTTTTCGCAGTAAGATGGGACAAACCTTCATTTGGAATATCCACTACACGATCTAAAACATAACTAAAATCCCCACACAATCTCCTTTATATCTTTGTAGCAATTGAAGACATTTGCTAGTAGATTGGATTTGGTTCACATTTGGTGCATAAACATTCATAATTGTAACCCAAAGCATGTTGATGGTACCCACCAGAAATAAGATTCTACCTTCAAATTTGCATATCGAGATGGCAATGAAAATGCCCAATCTTTGTGAATGAAAATTGAAACTCCTTTAGATTTAGTTGTTGCCAGTTATTTACTGGATTTCAAAGAGGGCATTTTATCAGAGCAGAAGTATGTCTCTTGGAAACACGTTAGTGCAGCTTGTGATTTATGTAGGTCTGTAAATGCAATATTGTATTTGTAAGGGGTATTAAAAGAACACTATAGCATTAGGAATATAAATGTCCATTCCTAATGCCATAGTTCTCTTGTGGCCTTTTAGGTGGCTGACCCCCACCCGCAAAGAGAGAAAAAAAAGTTGTTTTACTTACCTTTTCTCCCTTCCAGCGCTATCTTATATAAACTAGCCATTTATGGGTAAATATAGATTTAAGTACTAAATAGAAGTAAACCATTGGGGTGTAAAACTAACAAGCTTTCATGCCAGTATTGAAGGCTCCAAATAGGGGGTAAGGGAGTACTGATCTAACATTAGGTGTGGGTAAGCTTATATACTATACAAACATGAGAGTCCAGACTTGACTCTTCCCTGGACAGTGACCATGAGGAAACATAACATTACTTACAAATTAAAGAAAGAATATCAAACACAACTTATGTACTTCAGAAAGTTTACTGTTATCCAGTTGCCGAACAATGAAGATGCCAACACACACAAGGAACATGCATTGGTGGTGGACACCAACAGAGCAGAATGCAAATCCCAGAACATATGAAAATGTAACACCAGCCATACAAAAATGTGACTGGCTAGCAGATTTGTGGGAGACACTAATGCCCATAATAATAAGAGCCACTACTTCCAGGGCCATATACTATTGGAAGGATCAGCGCAATGCCCCTGCCCTACAATAGCTCCTGTTTTTGTCTTGATAAATAAAAGCCAAAGTTTTTGTCTCAAGATCTAGTATGATACAAGATTCAGGTAATTTGGAAAAGGAGGATGGGATGGTGGTTATTTCTAATAACCTCCTTAGAAGTGATGGTGTTTGAAAAATGGTCTGAGTGAACAAAGGTCTGATACGTGGTGCAATGAACACTTCAATACGTTTACAAACTCTTTACTATGGATGTCTGATTTGTAGAAAGACAAACACAAGTTATAAATAAATTGTTTTACTGTGCTTGGAGCAATGATCGTACAGACACACAAAAAAACTAATAAATTATTTCTATATTATTCTGTTACCTGCAGATTAGATAATACAAATACAATCTAAAGAATGTATAGCCTTCTATATTTTTTAATGTGTTTCTAACACAAAACTTTAAAATAACAGGCTATTTTCTCAGAGCTTCATGCTTTTTTCATCACCTCGAGGCACCAAGGAATTTCGTTAATAACTGTAAATCCTTTCAGTCTTTGGGAAGCACAAGTGCTGATGTGATTGACAGGGTAATAAAAGTGTTAATGAGACAGACCAGCAAACTCCTAGATCAATAGCTGCCAATGAAACAAAAACAATGCTTGTTCCTACCTATATTTTGTGTGTGTGTGTCTGCTCTACAGTGTTTGTACAAAAACAATGTATTGTAGCCAGACCATGCTATTTTAATAACGACTGCATATGCATCCCAAGAAGCATTATATTTAAAAACACAGGACTGGATCAAATACTTTGTGGGCCTAGAGATGAATGTTTTGAGTGGCTAATTATGGAGTTTTACTATTGAGAAAATAAATAAATTCTAAATTGGTATTTCTATTAAATAAATCATTATATCCCTTACCCTTCTCTTTCTATTCAGTCAGCTGTCCCTGTAACCACTTCTCCATCCTTGGACAACCACTTCCACTATCTACGTCTCTCCTTGCTCCCCAGTTACCCATATCATCCATCACAACTCTACCAGCACAGTTATTCAAATATGATGTCCTTTTCACTTCCCATATAACATGTACCTCTTCTTCATTCTCATTCAGTCAATAGGAATGCCACACAAGATCTCTTGTCAAGAGCCTTTCACTCAGTCCTATGTCAGCCATATTTAATTTATCCATATCACTGTAACCAGGGTGTTGCATTCCTATCAACTGAAGTTTTGCTGTCCAGTCACTGGAAAAGGTTCCATCCACTATGTCCCCACCACCTGTGTCCCCAGTCTCCACCTATGGGCGTCAGGTTGTGGGCCCTAATTAATTATAAAATAGAGGGAAGGAGATGCAATGTACTCCCCCTCAAATAATAGCATGCCACCCCCAATAGTAATAAATTACCCTGCCAAATCCCCCTCAACCTTATAATAGTGAAGGGGGCAATTAAACGAATACCTGTGAAAAAATATTTTCTTACAATCAAAAAGTACGTCATGGCAGTCGGACAGATGGTAATTTCAAAGGCATCTCAAAAAAATAAAAATACCATGAATAAAAATCAAAACTGGATCTCATTAAAAAGTAATCCATCTTTATGCATGGAGGGCTCACTACAGAGTGAGAGCTGATAGAACTTATAAAGGCTTTCCCAGGCTATGTAAGCTATCTCTAGCCACCTGGGAGACATGCGATTTTGGGGGAGTTGGACAATGGCTTGTTTTATAATAATTATTTTATAATTAATTATTGCCCCACCTGCTGCCAACTAGGTCCTGACCCGTAAATAGAATCCACCACCCAATGACCTATGTCCTCCCACCCCATAATTTCAAAGGGGGGCTTGTATCTTACACTTGTTACACTGTAGACATAGTCACTCTCCACCACCCCTGGTTTAACATTATATATTGGTGAGCGATGTCACAGTTTGTCATTAATGGAACTAATTCTCTTTTCTTTTGCTGTTCTCTTACCGGTAAATTCTACTTTGCCCAAAACAGCTACAGTGTGACATGACTTTTTAATACTTAGTGGGTTGTTTCCATGACATTCTATAGGACACTGTTGTGGCCATAAAAACTGAGCATAACTCATGACTTAGTTGGTCTGGACATGTTTTTGTTCTGTTTTCTTTCCTTTGTTATACTATTAAACTTAAAAAATGTGAAGGTCAAATGTTTCAAAACTGTTGTAATCTGTCTGACTTAGTAATACAATTGTAACTTGCATTCACAAGAAAAAAAAGGAAATGTGTGAATGTGTGACTGTCGGTGTGCATGTCCTGCATGCATTATTGCAAGTCTATATCTGTGTATTAGGTGATTTTGTGCACCTATGATTGTGACTATAGGCACAAGCGACTCTCTAATTAGGCATCGCTTAGTGGCTCTAACCAGAGGTTTCTTGCAGGTGTTTCCAGCAGCAGATGAGGTGGTGGTGCATGCCTATCAGTACCCAGGGACCCAGTGTGTGTGAGCGTGGGGTAGTGGCAAAATCCACTGTTGCCTCTGCAGCCAAAAATCCTTGCACTGGTCCTGGGTGCCATGACACTTCTGGCACCATAGCCACTATTGTGTGTTGTAGTGATTATGATGTATGGAGTGTTCCTTTAAAGTAAGCATGTCAAACTCGTGGCCCAGGGGCCACATGCAGCCCACAAGGACCATTTTGTGGCCCAGCGAGCCACGAGTACATGCCTAATGTTCCAAGCAGAGTAGGCACCTGCTCTCCCCACATTGCAGGTGCCTACTCTGCTCATTTACCCAGCCGGGGGAGAGGTCTCTGGCGGTAGCCAGGGAGCTCAGTGTTTCTGCTCCTCACTGCTCCCTTACGCGCGCCATATGAAGTGAAGCCGGGCGCCGGAATATGACGTCATATTCCGGCATCACTAAACCGTGCGAGGGAGCAGTGAGGAGCAGAAAGTAGGACCCCAGGGAGATGCCCCACATCTGCTCCAGAAGGTAAGGAGCAATAAAGAAAAGAATGTGTGTGTGTGTCTGTCTGTCTGTCAGCGAGTGTGTGTGTGTGTGTGTCTGTCAGCAAGTATGTGTGTCTGTCAGTGAGTGTGTGTCAGCAAGTATGTGTGTGTGTGTGCGTGTGTGTGTGCCTGTGTGTCTGTCTGTGAGTATGGATGTGTGTGTCAGTGTGTGAGTATGTGTGTGTGTCTGTCACTGAGTCTGTGTGTGTCTGTCAGTGGGTATGTGTGTGTCTGTCAGTGGGTATGTGTGTGTCTGTCAGTGGGTATGTGTGTGTGTTTCTGTCTGTCAGTGAATATGTGTGTTTTTTTTAGCGGGAGGATCAGATTTGGCACAGGGTGGTAGAGGGCCACGCTGTGATTTAGTAGAGGGGGGGGGCTGGGATTTAGTAGAGGGGGGTGCTGTGGTTTATTTTACACTGTACTTTTTAAAATAAACCTACATTTCTATGAAAATTTAAGTTTTTGTTTTTTTTATGCCGCCCACATAAACTTAAACCTTGTTTACGTGGCCCGTACTAGACATTCTTGTTTTAATTTCATGCCTGACAATTGATTTCAATTTTCATACTGGACAATGAGTTTTATTAAGAGTCCAAATATAATTGCATATCCCAGATCTATGTCTTGAAACAAAGATCTCCAGTAAAATTGTATTGTCACCAAAAAAGAATAGGCAAAATTTCAACCTGCAATCATTTCTTTCTCAAACTCATAATAAGAGGTCACTGAAATCAAAATAGCCATACCAAGACTTCCTTATACAAACTAAATGTAAGTGTAGCGGCAACTCAACCTATTGTCACAGTCATTAGGAAATTATCTTGTTGCACGTAAAAATTTGGTTCTGATGTCTGAAGAAGAACACAAAACTCAGAACAGTAAATAGAGCAAACTCCCAAAACGTTTTATGGTTTTTAGTGCTATATTTCAGTATGTATATTATGTGTACCAAGCAAGTATGTACTTTGAGAAAATAGAATTGTTTTAGTCAAATTAAGAATCATTGTAATATTAAACGTTAATTCTCCCGAGGTAAAGTAGATCTTTGGTATAAAGACATAAATTAAGCTTAGATGATCAAGGATATGTTGTGTAAAGCTATATACAATAATAGCTGAAATATGTATCAGGTTTTTTTTGTTTAAAAGTTATTGTAACTGCAGTATTTCTTATGTGACTACCTATTATTGCATGCTGCCCTTTACAGCATATTATCAGTATGTTCAATATAGCAATTCCAGGAATCACTCACTATTTTCTAGTGCAGGTGATGTGAAACCTGTTTTACCTCCTTGCATTTGACATTTCATAGTGTCAAGACATTTATCAATCAAAAAGGTTCATTTGAATTATTTCACGATCAAGATAAAAATCAAAGAAGCAAATGACATTTAGATTAAATTATTTCAGCAGCTGGAGTGGTTATAGCAACTTTACAGACCCAGTTAAAAAATATCAGAAATCAAAATGTATAATACCGTTACAGCGCTTGTTGTCTAAACCATTATTTTTTTTTACGAGTTGGTGTGAATTGGCATCTAAATTTTATCTACAGCAAGAGGCAGACATTATATCTTATAAGACACATGAATGATTTAAGAGTCCATTTTAGCTATATTACATATAAAGTATAAACTGTATTGGCAGCATAAGTATTGGATGCATATATTAAAAGACTTACTGAACTAAACACCATGTCTTCCTTCTCCAAGGTGGGTTCCTGTAATGGAAGCATGTCACTGGATACATGGATTCGTGTTAGCCATTTTTTTATTTGATATATTCACAATTTATTTAATCACCACACAGACATATAGCAAGATTAAGTTCATTAGTGTGCTCACTCCCACTCCAACTTCTGACCAACACACACAGTCACTGATATACACATTTACCCACAAACACTGGCACACACACACACACACAGAGTGACCCATATAAACACTATGACACATAAGTAATTACACATAAGTAATATCAAGGTCACACAGAGTGCCTGTACTCCATAGATATCAGGGTCCCAGACACATTACGTCCCATATGCGCTAAGGACGCACACTGTGGCTGTGGTTTTGCCCATGGTCCTCTGTTCGATGCCATAGAAAGAGTCTGGAAATCTGCCACAGCGAGTGGCCCCTGCTGGTGGGAGGACAGTCTTTCACACAAGCAATATCGGGATCCCACACATACTGCCTGTGCCCTGGTGATGCCTGTCCTCAACCAGTCCCCCATTTCCAGGAACCTTGACCACAGGGATGACATCATTATGTATTCCAGCTACCTTTAGCAAAAGGTGGACTTTAATGGACCAGTCTTAATGGACCAATGGCAAGGGAAGATCCCTCACATCTCCCCATCCCATCCGTCTCATATGGGCAGTGAAGCAATTCTCTAACTAATGGAAGATTACACAATTAGGCCCCAGACTGAAGCAGATAAACAGAAATGGTCAGCGCTAAATAAAAAAGGTAAAATAAGGCAGCAACCCTAAGAAGGGGATCCCTCTGAACCCTTCAAAATAACAGAGAAGAAACCAGATGGAGAAGGGCTGCGCCACAGAAAGAGGTACTAAAATATATTAAAATATGTTCCCAATGAAATACGATATACAGAATTAGAATAGTCCCTAGGTAAAATAAATAAATAAATAGATAAATAGGTAAGTCCAGCTTTGGTATCTTGGTTCTTTGTACTTGAGGGATGTGAAGGGTCTGGGTCTTCTCTGTCTCCGTGTGTGGAAAAAGAAAAGACAGAGCGACCTGATAGTGCAATATGTCTGGGCTAGATGGACAACACTTAAGAGATAAAAATATTGCACTCACATGAACAAGAGCTATGACCAGCTCTAGTGGATATCGCATACAGTGGTATAATCCCCATTTATGGGATATGATGGTCGTAGTCTTTTCACAGTAGATGATAATCTAGGTGCTCAAAGCAAAAGAGATAGTGCTCTCAGTAATATAATACAGGTAAATAAAAGTGAACAGAATATTACTTACAAGTATGGAGCAGACTTACTGCTCAGTGATGACAGCGTTAGTGGTATGATCCCCACCTACGATGTTCTTGAGAGTAAAGTAGATAACCGCTCTTCAGGTTAAAAATAAATAAATAAATAAAAAATGGCAGGAAAAAAAAAAAAACTCAGATTGAGTAAATTATTGAAATAAGGAGGTAGTAGGTTGTAATAAAACCAAAAATCCTTTATTCAATATAAAAAGTATTTGAAAGAAATATCCATAACGTGTTTCACCATATAGGCTTTATCAAATGGATTAATAACAGTCAACCTGGCAAATAGGGTTTATATAGGGGAGAGGGTAATTAAAAAGTGGCGCCAAAATTGCATCATAGGCTGTCCACCAATCAGCACACATCGAAATTTGGTACATTTAAAATTCAATAAATAATGGTGTGGGTGGATAGCAGGAGACTTGGGGACCATAGCCATCATATTTAATTTTAAAAACGAGCATTATATAACTAGTATCGGCTGTTTAAAGCCGAAGCATGTGACTAGGGTCACGTGCGCGGCTGTGTTTACCGGCCGCAAGGTCTGATGGCGAATGTAGTTTAAAGGGTAGTTTATATAGTTTTCGGCGAATACAGAGTGTTTTAGCCGAGTTTGAGTGAAGATAAGGGTGGGAAACATGTATATAAGCATAATTACTAGTAGGTAAAGGATAGAGTGGGAACATTTAATCATAAGATTAAATGAGACAGTTTAATAAGAGTATGGCGGTCATCTTAGTAGGGGAAAGTAAATGTTGTTGGCAGGGGGAGGTGGGGCACGGCGGCCATATTTAGAAGGGAACATTATAATAGTTGTATGTATATAGTATAAATATATTTAAAGGGGAACATCATGATAGTATTAATTGCACTTGATATACAATTTAAGTGTTAATTAAGAACCATAATAGATTTAAAGAAATATAAGTACTGTATGATAAAACAGACAAATTAGAGTAAATAAAATATCGAGCACCAAACAAACCAATATCGTCATCTAACTATTACAATAGACCAAGCCCAAATGGGAAACACTACTCACCCAAACCACAAAGATCACGCTTCACGCACAAAAAAATGAAGAATACTTAAATCAACCCAAATCACCTGTCACATTTAATCACCAAAACCGATACCAATTACTATCACTAGACTCTGAAATTGATAATGACGCACATTTTTTAGAAATCCGAACCTATCCCAACACATATGCACAAACACCATACCCACCAAGAGCCAAAAAGAGAATTTTAAATCAAAGTATAGAGGAAGACGAAGTGGCAGAAAAACACAAGAAAGAAAGATCAGAAATATCATAACTGTACCAAATGAAAAAGAATGTGGAATTTTTAAACTGTCACAAATTTTTTTAACCATCTCACAAATATCTGTTCTTAATAAGGGTCTTAAATTTGCCCCCACAAACACTTTTAAACCATTTGAAGCATTCCTGGACGTTAACAAATTTGTACGTAAGGCCACCTTGAAAAGATTTTTTGCTGAAAAAAATGACCCAAGCAACCCCTCTACCTCACTCTCAAACACACTTTTAAATGATACGAATAGCCTTACCAACCCATCTATCTCATTTTCAAATACACCCCAAAATGAGACAAACATTATTAGCACAAACCTAAAAGTAAAAAAAAATCTAAATTGTATCCCTCTCATTACAAATCAGCCCCATTAATAATGTTCGAAAAATCCGTCTTAAAGGACTTTGAAAAAATTTACAATAAATTTACTCCCCACAACTTAACACAACAAGAAAGGACTGCACTTAAACAATTAAAAGATGACAAAAATATAGTTATCAAACCAGCAGACAAAGATGGTCATACTATCCAGTGAAGCCTATATAGAAGAGGCCCTTAGACAACTGACCGACTGTAATGTGTATGAGAAATTACCATCTGACCCCACATTCAATATTCACCAAATTTTAACTACCGTATTTATCGGCGTATAACACGCGCCGGCGTATAACACGCACCTCATTTTCAGAAGGAAATTCCAGGAAATTTCCACCCCTCCCATAGTGTTCCCCCCCCTTTCCATAGTATTCTCCCCCCCCTCCCATAGTATTCTCCCCCCCCTCCCATAGTATTCTCCCCCCCCATAGTATTCTTCCCCCCTCCCATAGTATTCTCCCCCCCCATAGTATTCTCCCCCCTCCCATAGTATTCTCCCCCCCATAGTATTCTCCCCCCTCCCATAGTGTTCCCCCCTCATCCCATAGTGTTCCCCCCCTTCCATAGTATTCTCCCCCCCCTTCCATAGTATTCTCCCCCCCCCCATAGTATTCTCCACCCCCATAGTGTGTCCCCCCTCCCATAGTGTCCCCCCCATAGTGTCTCCCCCCCTCCCATAGTGTCCCCTAGTGCACTTTCCCTCTGTCCCATATTTACTTACCTGTCTTGAAGCGTGGGCCGGCTTCACAGCGCGCACCGCGGTACTGGAACTTAAATTTCAGGTTCCGGTTTCCGGCGGGACTGAAAGGAAGTGTGCACACTATTGTGTGCACACTTCCTTTCAGTCCCGCCGGCACTGGAACTTAAATTTCAGGTTCCGGTTTCCGGCGGGACTGAAAGGAAGTGTGCACACAATAGTGTGCACACTTCCTTTCAGTCCCGCCGGAAACCGGAACCTGAAATTAAAGTTCCAGTACCGCGGTGCGCGCTGTGAAGCCGGCCCACGCTTCAAGACAGGTAAGTAAATGTGGAATATCGGCGTATAACACGCACCCATGATTTTCTCCCTATTTTCAGGGAGAAAAAGTGCGTGTTATACGCCGATAAATACGGTATATTTTTAAACAAAGGCTTTGAGTCACAAATTTTAAACAAACAGGAGTTTAATTACTTAAATATAAAATACCCAAAAATCCCTGTTATCTATTTTTTAACCAAAATCCATAAAAATGAAACAAAACCCCCAGGTAGACCAATTGTATCAGGGATTGACTCTCTCCTGTGTAACCTATCCCAATACATTGACATCCTTCTACAACCATCAGTAAGATTAATGAGATCACATTTAAAAGATTCAATGTCACTCTTAAAATGTATATGTAATTTTAATTGGAACCCAAACCTTATTTTATTTACATGTGACGTTCAATCATTATATACAATTATTCCCTATGACATAGGTTGCGAAGCTGTTAAAAATACCCTTAAGACTGAAGCACGAATACCTGACATCCAAATAGATTTTATTCTAGAAGGCATATTATACTATTATAATATTATACTAACAAACAACTATTTTTATTTATTTATTATTGCAATTTATATAGCGCCAACAGATTCCGTAGCGCTTTACAATATTATGAGAAGGGATTTAACTATAGATAGGACAATTACAAATAACCAAAGAAAAGAAAATGTTACTTGCGCTTTTTCCTTAATCCCTATGTATATTTAGACAAATGGAGGTCATTTAGTTGCTCCAATGGCCATTGGAGGGATGCCCGCCTGCCAACGTCAAGGCAGACCCCCCCTAAGCGGGTCCTAACACTGACCCTTCAGCCTGCTTCCTTGAGCTTCTGGCAAAGATATCTCTAATGAGACAGAAATGGGTATTTTTTATATACACCCCTTTACTTATTAACCCTTAATAGGGAACACATGGGATGGGTAGCAGCATTGTAACCAGGCTGTGTGATACAAAGTAAATACAAATACAAAAAGGGAAGTCCTGCGCTTAAGCAGCAAGGACTACAACACACATCAGCCCCAATATATAGTAAAAACCAAAGAAAAGAAAATGTTACTTGCGCTTTTTCCTTAATCCCTATGTATATTTAGACAAATGGAGGTCATTTAGTTGCTCCAATGGCCATTGGAGGGATGCCCGCCTGCCAACGTCAAGGCAGACCCCCCCTAAGCGGGTCCTAACACTGACCCTTCAGCCTGCTTCCTTGAGCTTCTGGCAAAGATATCTCTAATGAGACAGAAAGGGGTATTTTTTATATACACCCCTTTACTTATTAACCCTTAATAGGGAACACATGGGATGGGTAGCAGCATTGTAACCAGGCTGTGTGATACAAAGTAAATACAAATACAAAAAGAGAAGTCCTGCGCTTAAGCAGCAAGGACTACAACACACATCAGCCCCAATATATAGTAAAAACCAAAGAAAAGAAAATGTTACTTGCGCTTTTTCCTTAATCCCAATGTATATTTAGACAAATGGAGGTCATTTAGTTGCTCCAATGGCCATTGGAGGGATGTCCGCCTGCCAACGTCAAGGCAGACCCCCCCTAAGCGGGTCCTAACACTGACCCTTCAACCTGCTTCCTTGAGCTTCTGGCAAAGATATCTCTAATGAGACAGAAAGGGGTATTTTTTATATACACCCCTTTACTTATTAACCCTTAATAGGGAACACATGGGATGGGTAGCAGCATTGTAACCAGGCTGTGTGATACAAAGTAAATACAAATACAAAAAGGGAAGTCCTGCGCTTAAGCAGCAAGGACTACAACACACATCAGCCCCAATATATAGTAAAAACCAAAGAAAAGAAAATGTTACTTGCGCTTTTTCCTTAATCCCTATGTATATTTAGACAAATGGAGGTCATTTAGTTGCTCCAATGGCCATTGGAGGGATGCCCGCCTGCCAACGTCAAGGCAGACCCCCCCTAAGCGGGTCCTAACACTGACCCTTCAGCCTGCTTCCTTGAGCTTCTGGCAAAGATATCTCTAATGAGACAGAAAGGGGTATTTTTTATATACACCCCTTTACTTATTAACCCTTAATAGGGAACACATGGGATGGGTAGCAGCATTGTAACCAGGCTGTGTGATACAAAGTAAATACAAATACAAAAAGAGAAGTCCTGCGCTTAAGCAGCAAGGACTACAACACACATCAGCCCCAATATATAGTAAAAACCAAAGAAAAGAAAATGTTACTTGCGCTTTTTCCTTAATCCCTATGTATATTTAGACAAATGGAGGTCATTTAGTTGCTCCAATGGCCATTGGAGGGATGCCCGCCTGCCAACGTCAAGGCAGACCCCCCCTAAGCGGGTCCTAACACTGACCCTTCAGCCTGCTTCCTTGAGCTTCTGGCAAAGATATCTCTAATGAGACAGAAAGGGGTATTTTTTATATACACCCCTTTACTTATTAACCCTTAATAGGGAACACATGGGATGGGTAGCAGCATTGTAACCAGGCTGTGTGATACAAAGTAAATACAAATACAAAAAGAGAAGTCCTGCGCTTAAGCAGCAAGGACTACAACACACATCAGCCCCAATATATAGTAAAAACCAAAGAAAAGAAAATGTTACTAGCGCTTTTTCCTTAATCCCTATGTATATTTAGACAAATGGAGGTCATTTAGTTGCTCCAATGGCCATTGGAGGGATGCCCGCCTGCCAACGTCAAGGCAGACCCCCCCTAAGCGGGTCCTAACACTGACCCTTCAGCCTGCTTCCTTGAGCTTCTGGCAAAGATATCTCTAATGAGACAGAAAGGGGTATTTTTTATATACACCCCTTTACTTATTAACCCTTAATAGGGAACACATGGGATGGGTAGCAGCATTGTAACCAGGCTGTGTGATACAAAGTAAATACAAATACAAAAAGAGAAGTCCTGCGCTTAAGCAGCAAGGACTACAACACACATCAGCCCCAATATATAGTAAAAACCAAAGAAAAGAAAATGTTACTTGCGCTTTTTCCTTAATCCCTATGTATATTTAGACAAATGGAGGTCATTTAGTTGCTCCAATGGCCATTGGAGGGATGCCCGCCTGCCAACGTCAAGGCAGACCCCCCTAAGCGGGTCCTAACACTGACCCTTCAGCCTGCTTCCTTGAGCTTCTGGCAAAGATATCTCTAATGAGACAGAAAGGGGTATTTTTTATATACACCCCTTTACTTATTAACCCTTAATAGGGAACACATGGGATGGGTAGCAGCATTGTAACCAGGCTGTGTGATACAAAGTAAATATAAATACAAAAAGAGAAGTCCTGCGCTTAAGCAGCAAGGACTACAACACACATCAGCCCCAATATATAGTAAAAACCAAAGAAAAGAAAATGTTACTTGCGCTTTTTCCTTAATCCCTATGTATATTTAGACAAATGGAGGTCATTTAGTTGCTCCAATGGCCATTGGAGGGATGCCCGCCTGCCAACGTCAAGGCAGACCCCCCCTAAGCGGGTCCTAACACTGACCCTTCAGCCTGCTTACATAGGGATTAAGGAAAATATACATAGGGATTAAGGAAAAAGCGCAAGTAACATTTTCTTTTCTTTGGTTTTTACTATATATTGGGGCTGATGTGTGTTGTAGTCCTTGCTGCTTAAGCGCAGGACTTCTCTTTTTGTATTTGTATTTACTTTGTATCACACAGCCTGGTTACAATGCTGCTACCCATCCCATGTGTTCCCTATTAAGGGTTAATAAGTAAAGGGGTGTATATAAAAAATACCCCTTTCTGTCTCATTAGAGATATCTTTGCCAGAAGCTCAAGGAAGCAGGCTGAAGGGTCAGTGTTAGGACCCGCTTAGGGGGGGTCTGCCTTGACGTTGGCAGGCGGGCATCCCTCCAATGGCCATTGGAGCAACTAAATGACCTCCATTTGTCTAAATATACATAGGGATTAAGGAAAAAGCGCAAGTAACATTTTCTTTTCTTTGGTTTTTACTATATATTGGGGCTGATGTGTGTTGTAGTCCTTGCTGCTTAAGCGCAGGACTTCTCTTTTTGTATTTGTATTTACTTTGTATCACACAGCCTGGTTACAATGCTGCTACCCATCCCATGTGTTCCCTATTAAGGGTTAATAAGTAAAGGGGTGTATATAAAAAATACCCCTTTCTGTCTCATTAGAGATATCTTTGCCAGAAGCTCAAGGAAGCAGGCTGAAGGGTCAGTGTTAGGACCCGCTTAGGGGGGGTCTGCCTTGACGTTGGCAGGCGGGCATCCCTCCAATGGCCATTGGAGCAACTAAATGACCTCCATTTGTCTAAATATACATAGGGATTAAGGAAAAAGCGCAAGTAACATTTTCTTTTCTTTGGTTTTTACTATATATTGGGGCTGATGTGTGTTGTAGTCCTTGCTGCTTAAGCGCAGGACTTCTCTTTTTGTATTTGTATTTACTTTGTATCACACAGCCTGGTTACAATGCTGCTACCCATCCCATGTGTTCCCTATTAAGGGTTAATAAGTAAAGGGGTGTATATAAAAAATACCCCTTTCTGTCTCATTAGAGATATCTTTGCCAGAAGCTCAAGGAAGCAGGCTGAAGGGTCAGTGTTAGGACCCGCTTAGGGGGGGTCTGCCTTGACGTTGGCAGGCGGGCATCCCTCCAATGGCCATTGGAGCAACTAAATGACCTCCATTTGTCTAAATATACATAGGGATTAAGGAAAAAGCGCAAGTAACATTTTCTTTTCTTTGGTTTTTACTATATATTGGGGCTGATGTGTGTTGTAGTCCTTGCTGCTTAAGCGCAGGATTTCTCTTTTTGTATTTGTAATTACAAATAAACTTACAGGAACAATAGGTTGAAGAGGACCCTGCTCGATCGAGCTTACATTCTATTTTTGGTTTTTAGATTCTTTTTACCTCCAAAAGAGAGGCACTGCTATGGGGACCAGGTTCGCCCCCAGCTATGCCAACCTCTTTATGGCCGACTGGGAGTCCACGGCCATTTGGGGTGGGCATGCTTGGCATGCGAACCTGGTCTCCTATTTTAGATACATAGATGACCTGTTTTTTTATCTGGGAAGGTTCGGAAAATTCCCTGAATTCTTTTATTACTCACCTCAACACAAATAATAGAGGAATTATTTTAACGTGTGAATATAGTAGGGAATCCATTAACTTTTTAGATTTACAATTTTTTATTAAAGACAACAAACTCAATACTAGAACATTTTTTTTTTTAAAAAAAGTTTGCACTAATACAGCCATAGACCGATCAAGCTGTCGCTACAAACCCTGGCTTGAAAGTGCTCCCAAAAGCCATTTCCTATGACTTCGCCGAAATTGCTCCCTAATAGACGATTTTAACGATCAGGCCAACTTTTTAAAGAACAAATTTATTGAAAAAAATATTCACCTTGCAGCCTAAATACCACTATCAATAAAGTTAAAGAACAAGAGAGAGACAATATTTTAATATATAAAGACAAAAATACCACAGACCCTCCCCCCCCCCCCCCCGCCCCTCCCCATCCATTCCCATGATTTTTAACTTTAATGATAAAAGCGGCCCTATTAAAAGAATTGTGAAAAAACACTGGCATCTACTGAAACAGGATGAAACACTAAAGAATATCTTACCTGAAAAAACAAATATTATTTTTAGAGGAGCCCCAAATTTTAAATCCATCCTAACTACCAATTTTACAAGACAACTTAAACTAAATAAAAAAACACAACTTTTCCTCTCTGATACTAAAGGCTTTTTTAAGTGCAAACAATGCGTAGTATGTAAAAGTACAGATAAATCAGTACCATCTAAAACCACACATTTTAAATCGAATAGAACAAAAAAAAAATTATAATATTAAGGATTTTATCAGTTGTAGCACTAAAAACGTTATTTATCTGCTGGAGTACCCATGTGGCCTCCAATATGTAGGGATGACCACAAGGAGCCTAAAAGTAAGATTAAGCGAACACTGTAGGAATATCGCTAAAGGCTGCCCTAACCACTCAGTGTCTAAACATTTTACAATACATAATAAGGACCCAAAATTACTGAAATGCATTGGTATCAAGAAATGTAACGTTCCATGGCGAGGAGGAAATATAAAAAATATCCTCGGTAAATCTAAAATGGAATGGGTTTTTAACTTACGGACACTTGTTCCAAATGGTTTAACCGTAGATTTTGACTTACATAATTTTATTTAACTTTTTAATTTTTTAACAAATACTTTTATTCTCATACACATTCATTGCATTCCTCTTATTACTAAAATAGGTGTTATCCCTTTTTAATATTAATTGGACCTTAGCTAATAATATCACTAATATCATTCCATGTGGTGACTTTTTACAACCAAATTTTGCACAAGTGGCATTACCTATAGAGATAGATTAGAGACTACCCTTAGCATAGTTGTTTCAAACTACGGCATTATGTTCAGCAGTAGCCCCTTATTATGTCCATTGTGTATAATGTACAATTTACCCTTGATTACCTATTGTTTTATTTACGCTCTTTACAATATTTCTGCTAGCTCTTGTGTTGTTTAGTTTTAAAATTATTGTTCCTAATGTTATCCAGACCCTTACTATAACCACTTTCTCCCATTCATTTTTATGCCTTTATTTTATTTACTCTAATTTGTCTCTTTTATCATACAGTACTTATATTTCTTTAAATCTATTATGGTTCTTAATTAACACTTAAATTGTATATCAAGTGCAATTAATACTATCAGGATGTTCCCCTTTAAATATATTTATACTATATACATACAACTATTATAATGTTCCCCTCTAAATATGGCCGCCGTGCCCAACCTCCCCCTGCTAACTTCTCCCCTATATAAACCCTATTTGCCAGGTTGACTGTTATTAATCCATTTGATAAAGCCTATATGGTGAAACGCATTATGGATATTTCTTTCAAATACTTTTTATATTGAATAAATTTTTTTATTTATTTTTAACCTGAAGAGCGGTTATCTACTTTACTCTCAAGAACATCCTAGGTGGGGATCATACCACTAACGCTGTCATCACTGAGCAGTAAGTCTGCTCCATACTTGTAAGTAATATTCTGTTCACTTTTATTTACCTGTATTATATTACTGAGAGCACTATCTGTGGATATCTTGTTTGCTTCGAGCACCTAGATTACCATCTACTGTGAAAAGACTACGACCATCATATCCCATAAGTGGGGATTATACCACTGTATGCGATATCCACTAGAGCTGGTCATAGCTCTTGTTCATGTGAGTGCAATATTTTTATCTCTTAAGTGTTGTTCCGTCTAGCCCAGACATATTGCACTATCAGGTCGCTCTGTCTTTTCTTTTTCCACATACGGAGACTGAGAAGACCCAGACCCTTCACATCCCTCAAGTACAAAGAACCAAGATACCAAAGCTGGACTTACCTATTTATCTATTTATTTATTTATTTTACTTAGAGACTATTCTAATTCTGTATATCGTATTTCATTGGGAACATATTTTAATATATTTTAGTACCTCTTTCTGTGGCGCAGCCCTTCTCCATCTGTTTTCTTCCCAGACTGAAGCAGATCTGAGGAAACCTGCCATTGATTTAAATGATTGGTACATTACCATGGAATAGACAGGGCAGGACTGTGGGATGGAGAGAAATTAGGGTTTCAGTGCTTGCAGAAAATCTGAAAATTTTCTGGTGCCCATCAGACCTGGTGCACAATAACACCTGTGCCTTTTACTACGCCTAAAGTAATGACTACTTACCTCAACATCTGAGGAAAGGGTTTAAGAGTAATTATTTCAGATGACTTAAAGGTATGCAGACAATGTAATAGAGCAGCAGGAAATGCTAGCAGAATGCTTGGTTGTATAAGGAGAGGTATTAGCAGTAGAAAGAGGGAAGTGCTTATGCCATTGTACAGAACACTGGTGAGACCTCACTTGGAGTATTGTACGCAGTACTGGAGACCGTATCTCCAGAAGGATATTGATACTTTAGAGAGAATTCAGAGAAGGGCTACTAAACCGGTTCATGGATTTCAGGATAAAACTTATCAGGAAAGGTTAAAGGATCTTAACATGTACAGCTTGAAAGTAAGACAAGACAGGGGGGATATGATAGAAACATTAAAGTACATAAAGGGATCAACACAGTACAGGAGGAGCCTATATTTAAAAGAAGAAAAACTGAGACTGACTGCCATGGTGGAGAGACGTGCTTTGAGCGAGCTCCTCTCCTATGCTGTTAATCTCAGCGATATACAGTCTCACACCACTCGATATTCAGCAAAACCAATGACCTACCTGTCTATTGCCCTAGCTGACATACCTAGCAGGCATTAGGAGCAGGACAGAGGCACACATCGGAACATACGGCCTGGAGCGCATCGGCGGGAGAGGCGGCCACTCTCCCAGCCTGGAGTGACCCTGCAGTGTGCCACACCGTGCACTCTGGGCCAGTGGGGGTCATCCAGGTCATCCCCACGAAAGCTACCCAGTCCTCACAGCCACTCAGGGTGCAATCAAAGGGGCTGACACCACGAGGCTTCTAAAATAGCAGACACCACGAGGCTCCCCGTTTTCCCGGAGAACAGTCTGATCTGGCTGGACTTACTCTTTGCCAAATTCTGGAGACTGGAGCAAAGGCAGCATCAAATGCCCCACAGCAGCCGAGAGAACACTTACCTCCATGGCAGGTTCCAATCCGACCGCAGAAGCCTGCAGCTCCGGCTAAGACAAAGGCCCAAGATTGGGGCAGGTGAAGAGGCTCACATCGCTTCTGATGCGGGCAACCCGTGAGCGAGCACAGCGGCGCCCCAGCCATCAGTCTTTTGATGCATCACAGATAGTACCGGGAATCTCAACCCTAATGAGGGCCCTGCCATCTGGTCCACCTTCGGGGCTAGAAATATGCAAAGATCCACCAGGTGGCTGGACTGTGTTATACCCATCAAAGGTATCGGGTGAGCTGTGTGTTTGGACTGTGATTGGAAGAGCTAGGGGGCACCCTACCTCCTAACCACAGCATCTGAAAGAAAGACTTGCTGACTGTTATTTTGAACTTTCCCCTCCTTATTAGGAATCCCTAACAACACAAAGCTGCTTTCATATACTCAGGCTGTCACCAGCCTTGGACCTCCCGGGGGTCTACTCTTGTTCCCAACAGTTGGGTTATGGTTTCTCAAGAAAGGTTTATTCTCTATAAAACAAGCAGTATTATTGCCACTCATGTTATTTCTATACCTCCTTGCTATACCATACTGCCTTGATTAACCATACTATCAGTTGTATGCCCAGATGTTTCTAATACTTTTCTCTGTCTGCACACTACAGTATTCTGCCTACCATTAACGATGCTCTGTCTACGACCTTTTTAAGTACTGATATATATATGAGCTAATGCATACTTATCAAGCAGTCCATGTAAAGCAACCTAATGTTCCAAGTCTGTTTTCTACTCTTTTGACACAGTTACTTTACCACTACTCTGACGGGTATATTATTCACCACGTCTTGGATGTTTAGATATTCTTTAACATCTGTGTCCTACGACTTGACGTGTATGCAGAACCTGTCCATTTCTACAACTTAAAAATGTGCCTGTACTCTAATGCCATATATGTAAAATACTGTGATATTATTGCACTTGCATACGCTGTTGTGGCATCGTAAGATGTTTTGTTACCTCGTGCACAACAAAAGAAAAGAATTTCAAAAAACATAAAAAATGTAAAAAAGAAGAAAAACTACTACAACAAGAGGGCATGGTCTTAAATTAGAAGGGCAAAGATTTAAAACTAATATCCGGAAGTATTACTTTACTGAGAGGGTAGTGGACGCATGGAATAGCCTTCCAGCTGACATGGTAGAGGTTAACATAGTAAGGGTGTTATTTTGAGTGCTCACCGTTGAGGGATACTCAGTTGGTTTGCAGGATGATTGCTCTTTATTTAGCACTTTAGCCCATGTTTTTGCCTTAATACATCTCTCCATCCATACATTCCCCATAGAACACCAACTCTAATAACACTTAATAGTCATCATGAAGGAAATGAAGATTAAAATATATCTAAAACATTCACAATGTTTATAATATCACACTCAAGATGTCAATTTACATTTTATGGATGACAGGTCAACTTAAAAGTAATATTAAACTTTTAGTTAAAATAACTGCATCATTCCTTGTATAAATATTATATGTAGCTTTGCAAAAAGACCTGCTGCCTAGTCATGTGGCAAACAATATTCGGTGCTAAAATTAATCAAGTTCTCCCCTATTAATCAACCAACAGTTGTTGGTGAAGTAGTGGTTGGCAACAGTTGTGCAATGAAAATCTATCATTGCCGTAATGAATACACTTTGCCTTTTAATTAAATTGGCACGAGGGACCTAGTAAGGTTGATGACGTATCAAAAACTCTCTGAAAGTGTCAATGACTCTGAATGTTGATGTGTGAATGGTAGAGACTTACTTTATTTGTTCAGATTTAAAACAAATCTCAAATGTTCCTAATTAAAGGGTGATCCCAACCCTCTTTCAATCTTTAGTTATTTTTTTCTTTTGTTAACCTATTGTTCACTTGTCATTTTGTCCTTCGCCCTCTCTTATTTTCAGAAAAATTACTGTAAAATAAAGGTAAGGCTGACCTAGAATCCAGTGCTGGGCCAAGTTCTCCCCAATCATTTGTATGTCCTATTTAACGTTACATTGCATCACTATTGTCTCTCCAAAGTCCAATCAAATGTTTTTTCATAGAGAATCATTGTTGCACCTCAAACTTATACGCAACCAGCTTCGCAATTAACCATTCAGCTTCTTCTTATTTCAATGCTTCTCTATCAGATGCAGTGAATGCTACAACGCACATCTAAGTGACAGCTCATATCGCTGCATCCGCCTAGCAATCTCCCAATCTAATAGCAGAGGGGATGAGCTGCATAGAGGTTAGAAGGTGGACAAGTGAAGGGATAAAGCAGCTTAACCCCTTAAGGACCAAACTTCTGGAATAAAAGGGAATCATGACATGCCACACATGTCATGTGTCCTTAAGGGGTTAAACAAAATGTAAAGTTCTGACGAGTGGAGGCAGGTCTAACTAAGGGAGGAGGTTTAAAAATGAGTAGGTTGACTTCTCCTTGCATGCCTGCTCACAATGCTCCCTGCAAGAGAAGAATATCATTATGTCCGTCGCCAGCACGCAGTGCGTGCTGACGTCAAATGTAAATTTTGCACAGAACTCAAAATCACTAATATCTCTGTATAGGCAGTGTTTCAAACTGAAGCACAGTTCATACAAATTGCTTGTACCATGACCTCATCTAAAAACAGCCCCTCTTTTAGATATATTTAATGTCAGTCTTTTAAAAAATACTTAATAGTCATTCTTTTCTCACGCATGTTGCCTACATACAGAAAAAAATCATTGTACTTTTTTTGTCAATCTGTTTTTATTGAGACATGTATAGATTAATACAAACATTAAGATCAAGTATGCATCAGTACAGTAAGACAAGATAAAAAAAAAGTAGCCTAACATGACCCATATGTCAGGATCTCAGCGTGACATACAGATGGCCAGACGTGGTGACCCCAGAGGTGCCCAGCATGGGATTTGAACGTAGGAACTTTGCGATCCTGGGCCTGCATTCTACCTTTGAGCCACAGCAATTTTGGTTATATTCAGGCTATTCCAATCCTAATCATCCTGGTTTGTCTGCAGCACGGGGGGCTGGTCCTTGACAATTGCTGTGTTTCACCTGACCCTGATCAGACATCAGCAGGGTATATAACACAGCCTTGCCCTGTGAACTTTATCAAGTCTTTGATCCTGTTGTGTTTGTTACGTTCCTGTCTATTGATCCTCAACTCCATATTGACCCCGGATTCTGACTTCGTTAATCCTGACCTCTGGCATCCCTGTGACTTCGACTATCCCTTGACTATCCTGCTGTTTGTGTCCTTGCCTGTACTGCGACTTGGAACTTCACCTTGCACAGATTCACAATGCAGGCAGTGGTGTATCCTGGTTTTGTGCTGCCCTAGGTACCCCACCCAACCCTTCCCCCGCCCCGCCTTCTAAATACACACACACACACATTCACTGACAGATACGCATACATTATCTAACAGAAACACACACAATCACTAACAGAAACACACACACTCACTAACAGACACACTCACACTCACTAACAGACATACACACTCACACTCACTGACATACACACTCACACACTAACAGACACACTCACACTCACTAACAGACATACACACACACACACACATTAACAGACTGACATACACAGACACACTCACACTCACTAACAGACAGACATACACACACACACACACACATTAACACATTTTTTTTTAATTCCCCCGCCTCCTTACCTTACCTTATCTTTGGGAATGCTGGGGGGGGGGATTCTATCACCCTGGTGTCTAGTGGGGCTGCCGGTCGGGCTGCTGGGCTGGTTGTAGGGCGGGCGGTGCTGCTGGGCGGCTGGCGAGGTAGCTCTTCCTCTGAGCTGTCTGCTCAGATCCCTCACGCGCCGCAGAGTGAGGCTGGGAGCCGAATGCCTTGTTTGCCTCGCGGCTAAAACGTCCCTTAGTGCAGGTGTTTTATTATCTGGTCACATTGGACCGTGTCTATTTGTAAGGGTGAGCAACATATCTGCGCTATAGACTCCCAACTCATCATACTGCTGAATTATGCCTCAGTTTGGTTTTTGGTATAGGAAAAATGTCTAACATTGTCAGTAGCAGGAATAAAGTACTTATTCATTACATTATGGTTACTTTCATACTAAGAAACATCAATAATATATTAACAGAGCTATTGGCACCTAGTCTGCTGAGAGTTAACTTAAAGGCAGAAGACAGCAATAAATCTAAAGTCATTAGTGGTATACACTCTGAAGTGTGACATAGGTGGCATCATAGCTAATTAACCTTGTGTGACAGAGGAGCATTTTACCTGGAGGCCTCGTGACTTGAAGAAAACAGGCCTACATAGAAAACATAGAAATGCCTGGACTAGAAACGCTAAGGCTCCTGCAGTGCTGAAACACACTAAGTCAGCACTGTCTATGAGCATCTATTAGATAATAAACATGTCAGCCCTTGCCCTGTTGAAATATTGGCAGTAACAAGCACTGCTGATGAAAACATAAAGTGGTAAAGTATAAAAGGATAACAAACTAACATAACAAAGCATTTGCTCAGGTGACAGCATGAGGGATAACTGTGAGACACGATGCCTGGGATAAAGTCCCGGACCCCGTATTACTCTCAGCTGATACCCTGCTGGGGTCGAGCAAAGTTTCTCCATGGTAGCTTCTTTAGCAGGCTTGAGGGCACTGAGAGTGGAGACATCTGATCACCAGGCAGCAGCACCAGAAACCCAGCGGGATCTGTGTTGCCCAACCTGCCATTCTCGGAGCTCGACACAGTACAGAGCAGAGCCCTAATGCACTGTGGAACTTAAGAGAGCTGAACACTGTTGCCTTTATGCTGGATCCTGAATATCGCTGGCGCTTCGTTCAGGTCCGGTCAGGAGTGAGGTCTACGGCCCGTAGTGTGCGAGGCCCAGTCTCTGCCATTTTGAGGTGCAGCAATCTCCACCTCCATTTTTTCGGGCCAGTCCGGAGGCTGGAGCCCTTGTCTCCTGCTGGGACTTTACAAGCGATCTCCTGGGTAAGTAATAATTTTGCTTCAGTCATACAGGAGATTGCTGCCACTGTGTCAGCATTAGCCAAAACCTATCGAACATTTTGTCTAGCTTGGACAGAGAGGAGCACATGGCATCCGCCATTTTAGTGGAGTCTCTGTAAGACTCTTTCATCATTTCCATTTCCTGATGGTGTATCAAGAGGACTCTGAGGTAAGAACTGAGAACTCCAGCCGTTTCAAAGGGGGGGTGTTATGGTTGCCTCCAGGCATATTTAGAATCAGCACACTTTAAATATAAACAGAACCAAAAATCAGACAAATCCATCCAGTGGATAAAAAGTTAGACGGAAGTCCTTTATGACCGACCGCAAGCACATTTTCCTGCCCAAAACAGTTCCATAGATTTGGGCTGTGCGGTCGGTCTATTTTAGGCAGAAAAATGACTACATCCCATTCGAACGTGCATTCGAATCTTCGAACGGGACTTAGTCTCTGCAGCTGAAAGTTCAGTGTAGGAGAAGCTAAGGGTCAGCGGTGTTCATTGAAATGTGTAGCCGATTTTAGTTCCATGGATTTGGCTACACATACCGCTGACCTCGTTCGAATGAACAAAGATGGCTGCCACCACATGTTGGTTTGCACGAACAGGGCCGGCCTTAGGCATTTGGGCGCCCTGTGCAAAAAAATCTTCACAGCGCCCCCCCCCTTCCCGTCCCCCCCTCCCCCACTCCTTACCCCTTCCCACACACACACACACGCAGACAGTCACACACACGCGCAGACAGTCACACACACACACACACACACAGGCAAACAGACACACACACACACACAGTCAGACACACACACTCACTAACAGACAAACACACTCACAGACACACACTAACAGACACAGACACACACACACACTAACATACAGACACACACTAACATACACACACTAACAGACACACACACACTAACATACACACACACACACTAACAGACACACACTAACATACACACAGACACACACTAATATACACACACTAACATACACACACACACACACGCGCAGTCACACACACACACACACACACAGGCAAACAGACACACACACACAGTCAGACACACACACTCACTAACAGACAAACACACTCACAGACACACACTAACAGACACAGACACAGACACACACACACTAACATACACACACTAACAGACAGACACTAACATACACACAGACACACACTAACATACACACACTAACATACACACACACTAACAGACACAGACACACACTAACATACACACACACACTAACATACACACACTAACAGACACAGACACACACTAACATACACACTAACAGACACAGACACACACTAACATACACACACACACACAGACACACACTAACACACACACACACACACACCCACATTAACACATTTTGTAACATTTATTTAGACCCCCCCCCAGCCTCCTTACCTTTGGGAATGCTGGGGGGGGGTCTCTTCCTCCCTGGTGGTCCAGTGGCTGCTGGGCGGTCGGGCGGCGCTGGCGGGCGGGCGGCTGGCGAGGGAGCACTTCCTCTGAGCTGTATGCTCAGCTCCCTCGCGCGCTGCAGAGTGAGGCTGGGAGCCGGAATATGACGTCATATTCCGGCTCCACCTCCCAGCCACACTGTGCGGCGCGCGAGGGAGCTGAGCATACAGCTCAGAGGAAGTGCTCCCTCGCCAGCCGCCTGCCAGCGCCGCCCGACAGCCCAGCAGCCAGGCATGTCTGTTAGCCGCAAGGCTAACAAGACATTTGCCTTGGGCATTTGGGGGGCGGCTTTTTTTGCCGCCCCCTGGAAAATGCCGCCCAAGGCAAATGTCTTGTTAGCATTGCGGCTAACAGACATGCCGTGTGAGCTATGCGGCCGCAGGGCGCCCCCTGCACCATGGCGCCCTGTGCGGCCGCACAGCTCGCACACCCCTAAGGCCGGCCCTGTGCACGAACAGCGGCCACCCAGCGGTCGGCAATTAACCTGCAGTAACCTCACAGCCTGGGAGGTAAATTGCCTGCACATTTCCACTTCTGGGTGGTCCGCCTGTGTGGTACCTGGTTCAGTAAGCTCCATTTACTGAACCAAGTGGGAGAAAGCCAGGAACACAGTATATTAAAGGTTTGGGGACACCGTCTTAAAGGGGCATTGTTCACCAAAGTCACAATATGTCCCCAGACGGTTCTTAAAGGGCCATACACACCCAATAAAAGTCCATACGTTTTTGGGGCATAATCTCCCAGGGGCCATAGTCATGAGGAAGGAGGCTGGCAAATAGGCTTCTCCACAACCCAGGGAAGCAGGGCAATTTGTCATTTAAAGGGCCAGTTACAAATGGCAGTTTGTAACAGGGGGAAACTAGGTTGGTAGGTGTGATTGCCAGGCTGTGCTGACTACAGGAAAGCGGCCATATCTCCTGTGCCATATCAGCTAGCAGGCCACCAATAGTGCCTTACTGCATGAAGGAAAGATGGGGCTGCTTGCTTGGTATCTTTGTGTTCCCCAGATATTCCCCAGACAGAGATGCCTAGTTAAATGTGAATGTAGCAAATATAGCTGCTGAATTTGCCGATAAACCATATCAGTTCAGGAGAGCTGCAGCCCCAACCTTCCTCACTGCTTGGCGGCCAATGCCTGCCCCCTGTACTTTTAATTAAATATTAAAATTACAATTAAAATTATGGATTTTTTTTTTAGACCTGTATGTAAAGATGTACTTCCATATCATTTAACCTTTACACTAAGTAGGTGTAGAAAGTGAGTTGAACAAATTAACATTCAACCTGCTGTTGAAAGGTATTGAGGTACCTTTTACAAAAAAAAGTGAGTATTTAACTCACCTTACTGAATCCTTTCAGGGCTGCTGCATAGAACTATTGTCCGTGGTGGATGTAAACATTTTTTATTTGTTTTTTGTTTTGCAGCTCTTTTATTTCTGTAGCTTTTTATTTTATTTTGTTTAGGAAATCTATAAGTTGCATATACCTTTACAAAGAGTAGAACAATGGTTTTGAACAGTAGGTTTTAAGGCAAGTATGTAAGGAATGGTCTGTGAACTTTGAAATAATAAAAATATCTCAAGCCTCACATAACAGGAAAATCTTTGTGAGCCAGTGGTGAAAGTTTTGCGAGTCAATAAAAGGAATGGTGCAATAGCATGTTCTCTTGTTAAATAAAGGTGCATTGCATGTAAAAGATATAAATCAATGGTCAAGGTACCCACCTCATCCCCGTGTCATTCTATAAAATGATGTTCACCATTCTTACATCAGCTTAGGATAAAACAGGGTACTAAATCTGCTGTAGATTACTATGTTGAGTTCCACACTTTAGCTTCTGAAGTTACTTGGAGCAACAGCACACTAGTTGCATTCTATATGGAGGGCCTCTCTGAGACATTACAGGACGAGGTGGCAGCAAGACACTTACCTAACAGACTAGTGGACCTGATAACATATGTTTCAGACAAACAACAAAATCAGGGTGAAACTGTCGGAGAGACAAGACAAAGAAACCTGTCACCCGTATTGCTCCAAAACTCTGTTTAACTAATTTGTCTGAGGAGGAGAAACAGCTTAGGAGAATTTAAGGGTTTTGTTTTTGCTCTTTTAACAAACGACATACGAGGAAGGAATGCCAGGAAACGTGTACACTTACAACCGCTCAGGGAAATGACCGGTCTTGAGTGTGTAATTTATGTCCCCTAATCAGCCTCTTTATAGATTCCTTCTATCTGTTTCTCGGTCTTGGGGTTCTTGTGGGTTACACACTCAAGCTCTAGTCCTAATCCTTACTTGTTAATCCATGTTGTTATTCTGTTATTTCTTGACCTCAGTATTGGCCACCTTTAAGGACCAATAATTCAATGCTATTTGTCTGAGCTGACCTATATTTGCGTGTTAGAATGCTATATAATCCTGACACCACTTTCATCAACAAAAAGAAACCAAAGAACAAAGCCCAGGATAAACTGAGAAGAGAAAATGGTGGATGCCCTGGGCAATACTATCCTGAGAATATTTATTAACTAATACATATAGGTTGATAATTACAAGTGTTCAATTCATTTATATCCTATTGTACATTCTCGTGCCCACACCTTTAGTAATAACATTGTTGTTTTGTGATTCATGAGCTCTGGAGCTTTGTCTTAATAAACAAGGTGCCCATCATATGCCAGTGGATGTTTATCATTTGCCACCCTCTACAACAGCATATGTTACAGTAGATTGCAATCGTTTTAATGAAACCATGTTAATAGACTAGGTTTGGTGTGCTTTATGATGGAGTCATAATCATTTGGTTATTGTATCATTTGCATATAGTTTACAAAGAGTGCAGGAAAATAGTCAAATTTGACAATTCCTATTAAGCAGCTAAGTGATGATGTATTTCCCAGCACACCATGCTCATTTTCAGAATGTCAAGACTACATGGATGAAAAAAAATGACAATAAAACCCTGTGGCTATATTAATCATGCCTTTCATCTAAAAATGGAAAAAAAAAAGTATAGGAAAAGCCCCGAAGCCTTCTTATTTCTTTCTCACATCATTAAAGCTTCAATAAGTCTTCAATTAGATTTCCCTGGTTGCTGCCATTGTTTCAGATTGATAGATGTCCTTGGTCCAACCTCTGTAGGACACCTTGTTCCTGAAAAAGGCACACTGTCAGAACCAATTAATAATATAATCACATTGATAATGTAACCAGACTCAATTTACTGCTGACAATAACTTGGCCCCCACAATTTGGAAAAAAAAGAAAAGAAAATATGTACCACAAGTGCAAAGATTTCATATGTATTTATTGTTACAAAGTGATTTTTTATTTTTACAACAATGTAATATTAATATATGTCTATTAAACTTTAAACTATTATTATTATTATTATTATTATTCCCAATATGAGATTCACAAAATCTAAATACAACATAGCTTTTAGTTTATTGTAATAACAAAATAGTTTAGTAATGGAAAATAATCTTTCACCTGTTCTTGTGCTACAAGATGTAGACTATTTATAAAAAATAATTTCAGTGTCTGTTTTGGATAATTTTTGTCATTCTCTCAGCACCTATAGTTTTATATTCAGAATAATAATGTTACTACAATTCATTTCACAGTTTTTCAGAGTTCAAAATGTAAAAACTCATATTAGATTCTTAACGAATCAGTACTTCTCTCAAATAAACGTGATAAGTAACAAATTTAAAAAGTTTAAATATGGGACATTTGGGGATCAATATTTGAAACTGATGCGCAACACAGCATGCAATATCATACATTGGCCACAAGGATTATTAAGGTCTTGTAAGGCATCACAAGAGGTATTGACACCCTTAATAATTAATGTAAAAAGACATCTTCAGCAGGATAGAATAACGGTACAAATTATATACAAACAACTTTCAGCTGATCTATTCTTTAGAAGGATTGAACTAAGAACGCAAGTTTGTTCAATCAGACTTTATTTAAGGCCCTGCTGTCAACTTTAAAAGTTACTTAATTGGTAAGTGAAATATACAGAGACGTAATAATTGATATAAATATATTACTAATTGATCCATATGAAATACGATTGCGATTTTGAACAATATCTCCTTCTGAATATTACTGCCAGGCAGCGTCTGATTGAGCTGCAGCTCCAAGCCCATGGAATAGGCCCACTTTAAAAAAAAAAATATATATATATATATATATTTTTTTTTTATACACTTCTCTTAGGTTTGCCACCTGACTGGTATTTTGAGGCTGCCTGGCCGTGATGTTATTGCAGTAATACCGGCACTACAAATGCAAATATTTTTCTCAGTATAAACAGATTACTCTGTAATATCAGCACTGGTCAGTAGGATACACTGTGTATGGAGAGAAGCAGGGATAGGAAGTTACAGAATATCCCTCCCTGCCTCTCTCTACTAACTGATACACACGGGAGCAGCTACACAGCACAGAGAGTTCAGACAGCAGCTCCCAGCCTGCAGAGACAGACTGCAGCTCAAGGAAGTGAGGGATGAGGGGAAAGGCAGCAGGGAGACACTGACACACTAGAGGACACTGTGAGACATGGGGACAATGAGACACATGGAGACACTGTGAGACATAGGTAGACACATTGGGACACAGAGACACTAGGGGCACCATGTCTCCCAGTGTCCCCATGACTCCCAGCCAGTGTCACCATTGTCTCAGTGTCCCCATGGCTCCCAGTGTCCCCATGGCTCCCAGTGTCCCCATGGCTCCCAGTGTCTGTGTCCCGATGTCTCCAGGTGTCCCCAAATGTCTGTGTCCCCATGTGTCCCCATGTCTCCCAGTGTCCCTATGTTTCCCAGCCAGTGTCCCTAGTTTATCAGTGTCCCCTAGTCTCCTAGTGTCTGTATCTCCATGTCTCTGTGTCCCTAGTGTCCCCATGTCTCCCAGTGTCCCCATGTCTATGTCCACAAGTGCCCCCATATTTCCCAGTGTCCCCAATTGTCTGTGTCCCCATGCCTCCCAGCCAGTGTCCCTAGTGTCTCAGTGCCCCCATGTCTCCCAGTGTCCCCGGGTCTCTCAGTGTCCCCATGCCTCACTGTGTGTGTGTATATGTGTGTGTGTATATGTGTATATATATATATATATATATATATATATATATATATATATGTGAAACAATCTGTAACTTGGCACTCACCCTTTCCAGATAAGATAATTTAAATGCCTTGGTGCTATCCCACGTTGAAAGATATATATACAGGAATAAGAGATGCACTCTCATGTGAACCTTGTTTGGAAAATAAAATACCGATTTATGATTGATTAAGACCTGAGAGTGCATCTCTTATTCCTGTATGTATATATATATATATATATATATACACACACACAAAAATATTAAAGGATAGCACTCCAAGGACTTTATATAAAATATAACTTTTATTTACCTTCTAAATAAAAAATGGTCAACGTTTCAGCTTGATACCCTCAAGTTTCCTCAGGACACAAGGACATCAAGCTGAAACATTGACCGTTTTTATTTTGAAGGTAAATAAAAGTTATATTTAATATAAAGTCCTTGGAGTGCTATCCTTTAATATTTTTGTGTATTTGGCTGGACAAGCACCGGGCATTATATTAGTTTTGGGAGTGGAGTGCAAGATTTGTTATTATATTATAATAACACTGATACTGTGATACATAGGGACACTTATGCCAGGCTGGCCTTCCAATTCTTTGGCAGAGATACACCCTTTTTGGGCATGTTCGCCCCTTTTGGCAGTTCTGGTCACGTGATTCGCATCAGTGGCCCACTCTTTTACCTGCTTCACTGGACACTGCTGTTAGGGGGTATGGATTTACTTGAAAGATGAAAGCATAAATTAGATAAAGAGATTAGCATAGAATATGTGTTTTCTTATAGCTGCATCCTTTGAGTTTCCCTCCAACTCCATCAGATACATGATGCTTGAGAGGTATGACTGTTTTAGTGTTTTTGGTCGATAAGATTCTGTAATTAGGCCCCATCATAATTGTCAGCACCAGGCCCACTGGGCTCTTAATCTGGCCCTGCTGCTAGGTGAGTTTTTGTCTTTTTCCGGAACAACAGCGGAAACAGGGATGTGAGAAAGTTTAAACTTTTATCCAGCCTAAATAATTATTCTATCAGAAGGATAAAAATGGATGGATGTGGCACCAGCCAAGATGGTTGCATAACTGCAAAGCTCATCTTAAAACAAGCAATTTGGCACTGAACTAAAACTAATCATTGAAAATAGGCAGACATTGCAAAATAAACAATACTTGAAACGTTCCAGGCACCACTAGATCCTCCATACAGGATTATTTTTCTGTTACCAGTAGACTTAGAGATTTGTTTCGCTATGAATTGCAATTCATACAAATCGAGTTGATTCACGCTTTCTGAACCGCCATAAAATAAATAACTCGCCAATACACAAACATGTCTGTTTTGATTCATGATTGTTCCTGTTGCCCAAAAAGGG
The DNA here is from genome assembly GCF_036172605.1 of Pelobates fuscus. Taxonomy (NCBI): domain Eukaryota; kingdom Metazoa; phylum Chordata; class Amphibia; order Anura; family Pelobatidae; genus Pelobates; species Pelobates fuscus. Next base: position 216,343,822 of record NC_086322.1, read on the forward strand.
GAATGGGTGGAATAAAGAAGCAGCTGTTTGTTGGTGGGGGCAATTAAGCACCTTAGTTTACCACGATACACAAGATGTCTGCACAATCATGTGGGCTGTATCTTCTGTCCAATCAATATTTTAACACATCTTATCCATCAATCCCTAATCTCCTCTGATATGCTGTTATTTCTCTTGTGTAAAGAGAGAGATAAATATGCTTCACTATGTAGCCTAGACTTTGAGTCACTATATAGTTCTATACCTCATACATTAGGAATATATAACATTAGAACTACCTTAGCAAATGAACTCAATGCTCCAGTGCCTTACATTGATTTAATCTCGGTCCTACTCAAACTAGTCCTTACCAAACATTTACCATCAAATTAGGAGGACTGCCATGGGGATATTGTGTGCCCCCTCCTCCGCAAACCTATATTTAGGTGCATGGGAGAAGCACATCATGTCAGATCCTACCCTACAGACTTACTTTTGACTGATATATTTCTGGAAAAGATGCATAGATAATATCTTTGTCATCTGGCTTGGATCCAACGAAGTCTTTAAGGAGTTCATTATCATTTTTAATGTGAATAATTATAACCCGAAATTCACAAGTATAATTGGTGGCAAACAGTTGAGCTCTATACAACCTGGAGGCAAAATTGCAACCACGTTGTATCGAAAAAAGACTGCCATCAATGGTCTATTGAACTGGACCAGTCACCACCCACAACCATTAAAAGCTGGTATACCCATAGGCCAATATTTAAGGCTTTGCAGGAATTGCTCCACTTTGAAGGATTTTAAAACCAAGGCTTGGGATCTTCGGAAATCCTTCAAAGAGGAAGGGTTATCCGAACAGAATATTGAGGCAAGCCTATTTCAGAGCTATAGACAGAGATTCACTTCTTACTGATCACAACCAGACCCCTGATTCCAATCCAATACGCTGTATTGCCACATATGATGCTGGTTGGCCACATATGATGAACATTTTCAGACGTTATTGGCCAATCTTGATCTCTCATCCACATATTAAACAAGCTATCACTTAATTTCCCACTGTGACCGCACGCAGGGGTCGAAATCTAAGAGACACGCTAGTACAGAGCCATCTTGCCCCTCTGAGTAGACCATTAAAGCAATAGTTACCAAAGGGCATCTACAAATGTTGACACTGTAGTGCCTGCACATATGTTACAAAGGACTCTAAACATTTCTCAGACAGTAGTGGAGTGGAGACTTTACTGGTCCGCTCCTTTTTTTTAACTGTCTCACAGGGGGAGTGATCTATCTACTAACTTGCTCATGTGGGATCAAATATGTTGAGAAAACGTTTTGTCCCTTCAAACTTAGAACCAGGGAGCATGTTAACTCTGTGTCAGGGTGGCGGTCCGGTGCCCGGGACCCAGACAGTGTCCAGGCGGCGGGGCAGGACCGGGACCCAGTATGCCTGATGTTCAGAGTAGGAGTCACAGTGTGGAGGTGGATTAGCAGGGTCTGGTGCAGGACCAGGCCCCAGAATGCCTGATGTTCAAAGTAGGAGAAATAACTAAGTACTACATATGAAAATCATGGGGATTTAGTCACACTATATGATCATACATTGCATAAGCCTGCCAACAACGCCAATGTACCCCATATCTGGCAGGTCCTACACTGCCTAATGTATGCTAAAACAACCAAAAGACATATATAGCACTTACCTGCAAGAAAGGGCAGAAGCCTTGAGGAGCTGCCTGCAGGAACACTGAAACAGAGTGAATGATGGAAAACAAACGGGTGTGGCAACATAAAACAAACATTTAAATGAAACCTGGAGACTGGGAATCCCAGGGATGGATTACAGGAATGAACCCAGAAATCCCAGCATAAAGAAAACCAGACATAGAATAGAAAACCAAAAACTAAGAAAAACTAAACAAGAATTGTAAGAGTACTGGATACTAGAAGCCAAGGCCAGACATCTCCACAGAACAGAGCAGGACGTGACACTCTGTAAGTAGACCTTTGGAGACACCTATTTCATGTCATTTGAAGATACATCATGCTAATTCCTCGAATATAATTATATTTATGGGTATTACATTTATTCCACAGACCCAACGCAAGGGGGATTGAGACCGAAGGTTGAGACAGAGAGAACCCTATTGGATTTATAAATTGAAGACCCTTTCAGGGATTAAATGAAGGATTCTCCTTCACAGCCTTTTTATAGCTTCTGACAACAGTTCTTGGAGAGAAAGTACCCTACATTAAAGTGACATTTCTTTAGGTTAATATGAATAATTGTGGCACCTGTAAAAAGTTGTATATATTGATAAGTTCACTTATATATCTATATTGATTTTGTCATTTAAGTTGCTGGTATACTTGCTTGAATGTAAATCTGTATCCCTATTGTCTTATTTAGACTAGTAAAGTTTTAGGCGGCACATCTGTTATATTAGGTCCTTACATATGGGATTATAAACCAAGAGATAAAAATTGAGGGGACTCAGGCACTTATTTTACAGTTACATGCCCTCTACTATTTACTGATGTATTTATCCATTAGATGGAGGCTATATCAAACGGTTAAGTGCTTTATAGCCCAATTAGTGACCCCCTTTTTCTGTAAATACAGTTTTCATAGATGCATTTAATGGATATACTTATCCAGTGGTACCTTGTGGACAAGTGGTGCACCCCTAATTTTATAGCTGGCAATAATATATACCTATCTCGTAGAAGGAGACGTTGAGGCTTCTATGGGGTACTAATTCTGTTATGTTTATTTTTATTTTATTATTTCATCTTTGGTATCCCATACGTTGGTGGGAGTGTTCACTGTCACTCCGTAAACACTCTGTACAATCCGCAACGATTGGGGAAGTCGGACTCTCGACACACCCACGTGGAGGCAGAACACTACCCCACGTGGGTGTGGATCGCTCAGGACGTCAGAGTTATTTGACTCTGCCACCAGGATGTTAAGCAGGACTGCCCATCACTGTAGGAGGAGTGTTGGACACTCACACACCTCCATATCGCTATCAACGCCTATGTCACAGCCAGATAACATTGTTGACTTAATCCTGCCCCATGTGAGCTCCATCCAAGTAGAATTAAGTGGGAGGGTGTTTATTCACGTCCCTCCAGATCATCTATGTCATTATCCATAAACACTAAATGGGAAGACACACCTTCCCTTTACAACACAGCTGCAAGTTGCTTCATACTAATCAATCAGGGTATATTTACAGGCATGCTACCCAGATCACAGACACTGCTCCTGACGACGGCGTGCTGACAACGCGCGTCAAGCTTCTTCTTTTTTGTTTTATCACTACACTTGCTAGCACTTAGTTTTAGTATGCACTAGTTTCTTGTATTCCAGTTTCAGGAAGGGAGATTGGTTCAGGTAGGCACTAGTAGTTAGTCCATGGTGCCAAGGTATTTTAGGGATAGACTCATTAAGGCTTGTTGGATCGTGAATACTGGGGCTTGGCCCCCTCCCACCTCCCACCCTTTTAACTCCTGCTGCACCTGCCTCTGGTATACGCTCTAGTGCTGCACTGAGCTTTGGTTCCAAACTTTGGTTTGTGTTTTAGACACTTGGTGTGTCTTTGCTGTCGGGCCTAGCTACACTTATACACAACTCAGCTGTATATTTGTGTTTCTTCTCATATCCTGATTTTTATCTAGCCATTATTTTGTTATCCTTAGAATAATTAAAGGTAGGGCATCCTTTCTATTTTCTTTTGTCACTCTCCCATTCTAGACTTCTTTTTTGGTCCATTTCCTTTCTTATTTCTTTTGTGTGTCTTTACTCTTCCTCATAGACTGTGTGCTCATTAAAAGGGGGCCTTCTTCACCTACTGTCACTGTTATATTCCGTATGTAAATTACTTGTCAAATATCTCCATTTTAAAATTGCAAAGACTTGCAGAATATGTTGGCACTATATAAGTCATAATAATAATCATAATGTTTAGGGGGCAGTTAGTAAATGTTGATTTTTTTCTCACATATTAAGTGCCAAGTGACCAATTGAGGGAAAAAAAAGTAGTAGCAGTAAAAGAATATATACTTCCAAGCAGGATTCTTCAAGACACTTTCACTGTGTCTAATGAGGGAGTCAGACCAGAGTCAGATCCTAATATGAGACTAGGTTTAGCTTACTGGCATATCTAGATACTGCCAGTGGAACTTCTAGCAACTTTGAGTGGGGTATAGGAGATTGGCTGTGTCATTAATCCTAGAGTGAGACTAGTTGTAAGGTTACTGCTGTGCAAGAGTATGAGCACTGTGCAGTGCACTGTGTGCTTTGTGCAGTAGACCAAATCACTTCTGCCAAAAATAAAGACATTTTCGTGCCTAACAAATATCGGCCATATGGCTGTTTGGCTCAACAGAAATTTGTTAGATAATGAAAAGGCGCAAACATGGGCCAATCACTGTGCTGCAAAATATATTCATAATATAAATATATATATATATATATTCAGGAAATCAAACTATCACCCAATCAGGCCAAATTTGACATAATGCAGTTCTTAATTAAACCAAGTAAACTATATCCAAGTCTAGTGTGCATTGTACTGTTTTTAAAGTCAAACTAAATAATGTTTCAGTTATAGTAAATCCACCAAGCACCAACCCATTTTGCAACACAAACAATTTTTGCTTAATAAAGTTGTGTTAGTTTACACAATCATTCATATCCCATATTTATTTTAAAAGTTAAAACATGAAGTTTTGCATCCTAGCCACCCTAACTGGGGGATGGTAGGGTTAGGGGTCATGTTCCCCAATCCACCATCAGAAGTAGTGCTATGGCCTTTCAAAGTCTGAACACATCTTCTTAGCCATGAGGACAAACACACCACCGATGCCTCTACCACCACTGCTGCCGCAGCCACCACTACTAGTGTTCAGCCTCAGAATAGTGACATGTCTGTTACTTATGTTTCACCGCCTAGGAGGTGAATGTTTTATGCTCAGCATGTTTCTGCTGAAATTGGTGACTAAAATACTAAAGAGGCAGAAGAACATGTAGTTACAGCATCAGTATCAGATAGACCTATTAATTTGATATGCAGCAACATCATAACTTGAACATTTTGGACTAAGGTTGTTGGAGATTTAGGGGGAGAAAGTGACTCAGTATGCAGCCAAAAGGAGAGTAATGCTCTGAAATGTTCAAAGCTTACTTATGTGAACATGCTCTGCCTCCTACCGATGATCCTCTGAGTGACTAGAATAAGAAGAAGAATGTGTGGCCTGCTCTGTCTGCTTGCCCAGCAATTATTGTCACTTCCATCATCTGCTACCTTCAAAAAATTTCAGAATTTTAAAATTATTTTAAAATCAAGCAGTGAATTAGAAAAAAATCGAATAAAATTTCTGCTGCTGTTGCTGCCCCTTTTTTCAAATGGCTTAATTGTAGTGATTTCACCTTGCCTGGCTAAGTCTTGCAGTGTGACTACACCTGTAACCTCTTCAGACGCAGTTAGAAGAAGCTGCCGGGGAACTGTTTATTTTCCCACACCGATGTATGGTCAGTCACACTACAAACTGGATGCGAGGGAAAGCTTTGTCCTTTTTAGGGTGGAAGGGTTAGTATTGTTAATTGCCCACTGACTATTGCCTTTAATTTTTTTTTAAATATGTCAAGGGGATACCTATTGCCCCAACTCATCCTAATAGGACGAGTTGAAAGGAAACACTGAATAGACAATTGACCATCCTGTCACACCTTCCACACTGACACGAACAAAGCTTTCCGATCCATCCAATCTGTGGCATCAGTGACCGTACGTCAATATTGGGAAAAACAGTAAACTATCAGTGAATGTCAGAAAAGTCTGTGGATGCATAATGTTTTTTTGTATATCTGTATGTATATTACTGAGTGAAGAAGCTTGCAATTTACAAAGCACAAGCAATGGCACAAAAGTTCAGTGCAGATCAAATAATCCAAACTCTAGAAATAAAATTAAAATAAATCACAAATCAGTAAAACTATTATAAATTAGCGTGAGTTAAAGTGGGTGTAAGTGGCACTGGTAGCAGGCAAAAAACATTTTATTTAGGGTTTTTTTCTATGTTTTTCTAATTTACCCAGATGATGAGGAGTATGCTCACCATCCACCATGCTCTGCCTAAGGGTGATGGCAATAGTAGAGAAGAAGATAGCACTGGTGACAACTGTGCAACTTTCTTGTTCTGCTTCTTCACTCAGTAATACAGACTTATGGTATCTTCGCAGATGTTGGTTCATACCGGAATTAGTGAGATGACCCTTCCCTGCCCCTCTACTCAATTCCCTACCACACAATGTGCACTTTGCAATTCAGTGCTCTTGGAGACACTCAAAGTGATCTCAAACTTTGCTTTTTCGGTGCAATACATTAACCCACACCCTTTGCCTCTTGTCTGATGAAGACACAGGTAGTCTGTACACCAGCACTTGGTTGACTAATGCCAATGCCTATGTTGATGGTGCTTGTATAGGTTATATTGATGGTGGTAGCGGCAAAAGTAATAGTAACATTGACAGTGGGTGAGATACTTGTATCAGTGGTTTCAGGACCAGCTGATGCCACAATTGTTTCCGCTGTATAAGATGATTCTACAGCAGATATAGATGAATTGGATATGGTGGACAAGGAAGCCAGTCCACACCAGCTGCCAGAAAACATATAGGGTGCTGTCTGTCTTCTCCACATTCTCATCTTCTAATTCCTCTAGTTCATTATGCTTATAGTTGTATAGCTCCTGGGCCAGGGGTAAAAGTACTAAGTCTGCAGTGATAGTCAAATCAGAATTCTCATCTCTGGATTCATCACCGCTGCTACCATCAACAACAGACATTGGGGACACTACTTTGATACGCTGCGCTGACTAAAGAGTGACACTGATAACCCTCACAAAGTAAACTCTGCTGTACTATCACTTCTTCTTGCAGAAGGGCACCAAAAAGATGTAATGCTGGAAATAACTGTGGTAAATGGAGCTGCAGTGCCTGGTATTAAAAGGTTGGGAAAAAACAAATGACTCCTTTGTGTTACATTCAATGTAAGAGACCTGCTGCTCATATTATTATTATTATTATTATTATTATTATTATTATTATTATGGTATTTATATAGCGCCATCAAATTCCGCAGCGCTTTACAATGGGTGGACGATCAGACATGTAGTTATAACCAGACAAGTTGGACACACAGGGACAGAGGGGTTGAGGGCCCTGCTCAATGAGCTTACATGCAAGAGGAGTAAAACGACACAAAAAGGTAAGGATAGTATTAGACTAGTGACAGTTGCAGAAGAGGAATCAGTCAGGAGCTATTAGCAGTTTAATTAATACGCTTTTATGAAGAAGTGGGTTTTTAACAATTTTTTTGAAGGAGTGGAGACTGGGTGAGCATCTAACGGAGGAGGGAAGCAAGTTCCACAGGAACGGTGCAGCCCTCGAGAAATCTTGAAGGCGAGCATCAGAGGTGGGAGTGCGGACAGAAGATAGACGTAAGTCTTCAGCAGATCGTAAGGGCCTAGACGGGACATATTTGTGTATAAGGGAAGATAGATAGGTGGGAGCAGCATTATGTAGAGATTTGAAAGCAAGAACCAGAATTTTAAATTGAGCTCTATATTTTATAGGAAGCCAATGTAGGGACTGACAGAAGGGTGAGGCATGGGAGGTGCCGGCGGACAGGAAGATGAGCCTCGCTGCCGCATTCATTATGGACTGTAACGGCGCAAGTTGGGAGCACGTAAGACCACTGAGAAACGAATTACAGTAGTCAAGGTGAGAAAGGAGAGTGGAATGGACCAACACCTTAGTCGCATCTGGTCGCATCTTAGTCGCATCTGGCGTTAAGTAGGGGCAAATGCGCGCAAATGTTTTTGAGATGGAAATGACAGGATTTGGCGATAGATTGAACATGAGGCTTGAAGGAGAGGTCGGACTCAAAGAGAACACCTAGACAGCGAGCCTGCATGGTTGAGCTTATGGTAGCACCGTTGACTTGGAGGGAGACAGACACAGGAGTAACAACACTTGAGGGAGGAAAAACCAGAATTTCAGTTTTGGTCAAGTTTAGTTTAAGGAAGTGGGCAGCCATCCAGTTAGAAATAGCAGAGAGGCAGTCAGAGACACTAGTCAAGAGGAACAGGGAGAGATCAGGAGAGGACAGGTAGATTTGCGTGTCATCTGCATAGAAATTATATTGGAAGCCAAAGGAGCTAATGAGTTTACCAAGGGAGGCAGTATAGATGGAGAACAGTAGGGGACCAAGGACTGAACCTTGGGGGAGAAGAAGCAGAGCCAGAGAAATAAACGCTGGGAGAGGTAGGAGGCGCACTAAGAGAGAAATATCTTGTAGACCGATATTGCGGAGGATGAGAAGAAGCTGTTGATGATCAACAGTGTCAAAAGCCGCAGACAGGTCAAGGAGAATTAGGATAGAGTAGTGACCATGAGATTTTGCAGCGAGTAGATCATTGGATACTTTGGTCAGTGCTGTTTCCACAGAGTGCTTAGCGCGGAAACCAGACTGAAGCGGGTCTAGCAGAGAGTTGGACTCGAGGAAGTCTGTCAATCTTGCATACACAATTCTTTCAAGGATCTTGGATGCAAAAGGCAGTAGCGAGATAGGATGATAGTTGGATGGGGAGTTAGGGTCAAGATTGGGCTTCTTTAGTTGCATGTTTGAAGGACGATGGAAATATACCAGAAGAGAGAGAGAGATTGAGAATTTTAGTGAGAGGTGGAGAAAGAGAAGAAGACAGAGTACAGATGAGATGCGAGGGAATTGGATCTAGGGAGCAGGTGGTGGGGTGGGAGTATTGGAGCAGAGCAGAAACCTCTTCCAATGTAGTGGGTGCGAATGAACATAGAACAGCAGAGGGAGTGAAGTTAGGGGAATTATTGTAAGGGGAAGAAGAAAGATGAGAGATCTCTTCTCTGATTGTAGAGATCTTGTCAGTGAAGTGAGTTGCAAAGTCTGATGCGGTCAAGTTAGTAGGTGGAGGAGGAACAGCAGGGCGAAGAAGAGAGTTAAATGTGTGAAATAGTTGTTTGGATTTGCGGGAGAGTGTGGTTATGAGGGTATTGAAGTAATTAACTTTTGCAGAGGAAAGAGCCAAGCTGTATGAGCGCAGCATAAAATTATAGTGGAGAAAGTCAGATGCACAGTGAGACTTTCTCCAACAGCGTTCAGCTTTCTAGTTGAAAGTAGAGGGTGGAATTGTAGAAGGAGGTTGCAGAACTAGGACAGGTGAGGTTTGAGATAGGTAAAAAGAGAGTTTGGAGATTAGTGGAGAAATGCTCTAGGTCAAGACATTGGAGGTTTCTGTGAGAGTGATGTTCAGACGGTGGTGTCAATTGGGTGTCAATCAGCAGATGGTGGTCAGATAGAGGAAAAGGAATATTGGAGAGATTTGAGGCAGTACAGAGGTGGGTGAAGGCAAGATCAAGAGTGCTTCCCGCTGTATGGGTTGCTAAATTGAACCATTGCGTAAGGTCAAAGGAGGAGGTTACAGAGAGCAGACGAGAGGCATCAGTGCAATTGGGGTTGTTGATTGGGATATTGAAATCCCCAAGTATAAGGGAAGGAGTGTTAGATGAGAGGAAATAATACCACTATCCTAAGACTGAATATTTCTAATAGTAACTAGTAGTGGTGGTGGAGGCTGTGGTGGAGGCAGCAGTGGCAGAGGTGCCAGCAGTCCTCATGGTCGAGGTGAGAAAACTTTCAGAAATGACACTACTGCTGATTGGATTGTTCAACAGGATTTGCCTCTCTTTAGCTTTTATCACTTCCTTGAATTCAGCCATGTGTGGAAGAAAATAAGGTGAAGACTTCGACTCACTCTTAGTCCATATGTGAGGAAGAGAAGGAGGTCGCGACTTCGGCTGGATCATCTTATTCACCGGAAGTAGTAGGGTGACCTCCTGCGTCGGATATTACCATGCAGCACATCTAGTAAGAATTTGACTGTGGCACAACACTAACACCACCCGTGTATGGCCCGCATAACCTCATCCCCTCGGTGGTCTGGCTGGGCACTGACACTGCCAAGTAGCTTATCCATATGCAACCCCTTATAGCTTCAGATCCAGCTTTCCCTCTCCACCGTGATAGGACCTATGTTCCCGGTGACTGGGAATCCTGGGTTGCATCACCAGGATCTGGCATTCCTAGGTGGAGACTCTTACCTTCAAGTTTCCACACTATGTCAGAGTGGAGAATTGCTTGATTTAAATGAGATTATCATGGATAGGGCTTCAATCTAGATTTTTTACGATAGGGCTATACGTGAGCCAATCACATCCTTTGAGGAACTCTGTGCACAGGGGGATCCCATACTCAGAGGCATATCCATCTTATACAAGCTTTTACTTACTGCAGTCACCCCAAAACAGTTCTTATTCAAGGCAATATGGGAGGAGACATGACACAATGGTATGATATGCCTCAAAAGCTGCAATGACTCATTCCTGAAATTCCAGATAGGTGTTGGAGATGTGACGGTTGAGGAGCTTCCCTGCTGCACAACTTTTGGGAGTTCCTGACACTGGACCCTTTTTGGAGCGGAGTGTTCAATGTTTCTGTTGAGGGAGTGTGTTTTCACCTGGCACCATGCTAAGCTCTCTGTTTTCAAGTTCAAGAAAACATTATCCAAGCATCTACTTACCGCTGCTTGCACCTTGATCCTGACATTATGGCATAGACAGGAAGCCTGGACATTCCAGACCTGGCTAGAGAGGGTGTAAGAAAACCACAAATGGAGAGAAGGAACTGCTCTGCTTAAAGCCATTCTGCTCGCCATGAGGAGTTATAGCAGACCTAGCAATACCATTGCTGTAATAGTGAAGATAGGAATAGAGCCTTAGGACTCCACATGCCATCCTACCTCAATCCTGACCCTTCTTCCTTATGTCTCTCATTCACATTACTGCTCCCTCCTCCTTATATTATTATTTTGTTTTTTACTTTCTCCCTTTCTTCTTCTTCTTTTGCACAGAGAGAGTCAGTTAGTATCCACACTTTCTAAGACCTAACACGGTACGTGGTTCTTGGACAACTTTACATATTTAGCTTGACATGGACAGAATCTTAAGCAGGTGAACTCATGCATGATGGAGTTGTTCAACTGCCCTATATTCTTTTGACACAATGTTACTTTGCCTATGTTTGTACATGATTTATTACGATCTATGATAGTGCCACCTTGACAGACACCTTTCAGACACCTTTCCTTTCCGCTTGTCTTCTTGTGCAATTACTTCATTGTTGTTTTTGACATTTAAAAATGCTAATTTAAGATAGTCAAAAAAAGATTGTATAACAGGATTACTTCCCCTATACCTACAATTTATCTAGGTTAAAGATTATTAAGTGACATAGATTATGCTGGGTTTGTTTTTCTTAATACACTGAACAAAATTATATAACACTTTTGTTTTTGCCCCCATTTTTCATGAGCTGAACTCAAAGAACTAAGAATTTTTCTATGTACACAAAAGGCCTATTTTTCTCAAATATTGTTCACAAATCTGTCTAAAGCTGTGTTAGTGAGCACTTCTCCTTTACCGAGATAATCCATCCACCTCACAGGTGTGGCATATCAAGATGCTGAATAGACAGCATGATTATTGCAAAGGTTTGCCTTAGGCTGGCCACAATAAAAGGCCAGTCTAAAATTTGCAGTTTTATCACACAGCACAAGGCCATAGATGTCGCAAGTTTTGAGGGAGTGTGCAATTGGCATGCAGACTGCAGGAATGTCCACCAGAGCTGTTGTCCATAAATTGAATGTTCATTTCTCTACCATAAGCCGTCTACAAAGGCGTTTCAGAGAATTTGGTAGTACAGCCAACCGGCCTCACAACCGCAGACCACGTGTACCCACACCAGCCCAGGACCTCCACATCCAGCATCTTCACCTCTAAGATCATCTGAGACCAGCAACCCAGACAGCTGCTGCAACAATCGGTTTGGATAACCAAAGAATTTCTGCACAACCTGTCAGAAACCGTCTCAGGGAAGCTCATCTGCATGCTCGTCGTCCTCATCGGGGTCTCGACCTGACTGCAGTTCGTCGTCGTAACCAACTTGAGTGGGCAAATGCTCACATTCAATGGCATCTGGCACTTTGGAAAGGTGTTCTATTCACGGATGAATCCCGGTTTTCACTGTACAGGACAGATGGCAGACAGCGTGTATGGTGTTGTGTGGGTGAGTGGTTTGCTAATGTCAACGTTGTGGATCATGTGGTCCGTGGTGGTGGTGGGGTTATGGTATGGGCAGGCATATGTTATGGACAAGGAACAAAGGTGCATTTTATTGATGGCATTTTGAATGCACAGAGATACAGTGACGAGATCCTGAGGCCCATTGTTGTGCCATTCATCCACGACCATCACCAAAATTTGCAGCATGGTAATGCATAGCCCCATATTGCAAGGATCTGTACATGATTCCTGGAAGCTGAAAACATCCCAGTTCTTGCATGGCCAGCAAAGCCACCGGACATGTCACCCATTGAGCATGTTTGGGATGCTCTGGATCGGCGTATACGACAGCGTGTTCCAGGTCCTGCCAATATCCAGCAACTTCCCACAGCCATTGAAGAGGAGTGGACCAACATTCCACAGGCCACAATCAACAACCTGAACAACTCGATGCGAAGGAGATGTGTTGCACTGCGTTAGGCAAATGGTGGTCACACAAGATACTGACTGGTTTTCAGACACCCCAGGATGCCCCCAATACAGTAAAACTATGCATTTTAGTGGCCTTTTATTGTGACCATGCTAAAGCACACCTGTGCAATAATCATGCTGTCTAGTTACATAGTTATATAGTTACATAGCTGAAAAGAGACTTGCATCCATCAAGTTCAGCCTTCCTCACATACAGTCAGGTCCATAAATATTGGGACATCGACACAATTCTAATATTTTTTGCACTATACACCGCCACAATGGATTTGAAATAAAATGAACAAAATGTGCTTTAACTGCAGACTTTCAGCTTTAATTTGAGGGTATTTACATCCAAATCAGGTGAACGGTGTAGGAATTACAACAGTTTGTATATGTGCCTCCCACTTTTCAAGGGACCAAAGGTAATGGGACAATTGGCTGCTCAGCAGTTCCATGGCCAGGTGTGTGTTATTCCCTCATTATCCCATTTACAAGGAGCAGATAAAAGGTCCAGAGTTCATTTCAAGTGTGCTATTTGCATTTGGAATCTGTTGCTGTAAACTCTCAATATGAGATCCAAAGAGCTGTCACTCTCAGTGAAGCAAGCCATCATTAGGCTGAAAAAAACAAAACAAACCCATCAGAGATATAGCAAAAACATTAGGTGTGGCCAAATCAACTGCTTGGAACATCCTTAAAAAGAGAGAATGCACCGGTGAGCTCAGCAACACCAAAAGACCCGTAAGACCATGGAAAACAACTGTGGTGGATGACCAAAGAATTATTTCCCTGGTGAAGAAAACACCCTTCACAATAGTTGGCCAGATCAAGAACACTCTCCAGGAGGTAGGTGTATGTGTGTCAAAGTCAACAATCAAGAGAAGACTTCACCAGAGTGAATACAGAGGGTTCATCACAAGATGTAAACCATTGGTGAGCCTCAAAAACAGGAAGGCCAGATTAGAGTTTGCCAAACAACATCTAAAAAAGCCTTCACAGTTCTGGAACATCCTATGGACAGATAAGACCAATATCAACTTGTACCAGAGTGATAAGAAGAGAAGAGTATGGAGAAGGAAAGGAACTGCTCATGATCCAAAGCATACCACCTCATCAGTGAAGCATGGTGGTGGTAGTGTCATGGCGTGGGCATGTATGGCTGCCAATGGAACTGGTTCTCTTGTATTTATTGATGATGTGACTGCTGACAAAAGCAGCAGGATGAATTCTGAAGTGTTTCGGGCAAAATTATCGGCTCATATTCAGCCAAATGCTTCAGAACTCATTGGACGGCACTTCACAGTGCAGATGGACAATGACCCGAAGCATACTGCAAAAGCAACCAAAGAGTTTTTTAAGGGAAAGAAGTGCAATGTTATGCAATGGCCAAGTCAATCACCTGACCTGAATCCGATTGAGCATGCATTTCACTTGATGAAGACAAAACTGAAGGGGAAATGCCCCAAGAACAAGCAGGAACTGAAGACAGTTGCAGTAGAGGCCTGGCAGAGCATCACCAGGGATGAAACCCAGCGTCTGGCGATGTCTATGCGTTCCAGACTTCAGGCTGTAATTGACTGCAAAGGATTTGCAACCAAGTATTAAAAAGTGAAAGTTTGATTTATGACTGTTAATCTGTCCCATTACTTTTGGTCCCGTAAAAAGTGGGAGGCACATATGCAAACTGTTGTAATTCCTACACCGTTCACCTGATTTGGATGTAAATACCCTCAAATTAAAGCTGAAAGCCTGTAGTTAAAGCACATCTTGTTCGTTTCATTTCAAACCCATTGTGTTGGTGTATAGAGCCAAAAAGATTAGAATTGAGTCGATGTCCCAATATTTATGGACCTGACTGTATGTTTTTGCTGTTGATCCAAAAGAAGGCAAAAAACCTAGTCTGCAGCGCTTCCAATTTTGCAACAAACTAGGAAAAAAATCCTTCTTGACCCCAAAATGGCAGTCAGGTGTCTCCTTGGATCAAGCAGCTATCACCCCACTAACTAGAAATTATATCCCTGTATGTATTGTTTTTGCAAGTATTTATCCAATTGCAGTTTAAACATCTGTATGGACTCTGATAAAACCACCTCTTCAGGCAGAGAATTCCATATCCTTATTGCTATTGCTGTAAAAAAACCTTTTCTTTGCCTTAGATGAAATCTCCTTTCTTCCAGCCTAAATGTGTGTCCGTGTGTCCTTTGTAAAGCCCTGTTTATGAATAGATTTCCAGATAATGGTTTGTATTGGCCCTGAATATATTTGTATACTGTTATCATATCCCCTCTGAGGCGCCGTTTTTCCAAACATTAGAGATTTCAATTTGTATAACCTTTCTTCGTAACTAAAATGCTCCATTCCTTTTATCAATTTTGTAGCTCGTCTGTGCACTTTTTCTAGTGCCATGATATCTTTCTTTAGAACAGGTGCCCAAATTGCACAGCATATTCAAGGTGTGGTCTTACCAGCGATTTATAAAGAGGCAAAATTATATTTTCATCCCAGGAATTTATAAGAAAATATAAATAATAGGCGCTCACTATAGTTAGAGGGATCTATTTTTTAGGGACTGCAGCACACAGTGCAAGGCTTCCCAACCTCGTGAACAAAAAAGTAAGCAGAAAACAATGGCGTATACCGCGTCCTAGGAATTATGCATACATATAACTTCAGATGGTATATACTTTGAACCTCAAAATGACAGAAAAACAGAACACAATAATAGTGCAATACAGCATATTTAAGTGCAAATCAAAATAATGTGTAGTATCCACTCACATTTGCTTGAGCTAACTAAGAGCTCAGCTGTGTTGCGCATGGATGGTACAATCCCGGTCTAAGGATATTAGGTGGTGTGGGTGGTATTGGTGCTCCAAATGCAATGTGCGAGGTATATATGGAGACAAAATAAGAAGAAAAACTCCAATGGTGAAGTAAGTACTGTACATATATTGGAGGAATAAAATAATGTACTTACATTTACTAGAGCAAGACTTGCTTTAGTATAAACAGCTTGGGTGGTATAATCCCCACCTAAGGATATGTAGATTCCAGGAAGCAAAATGGTGAAACAATAAAAATTAAATAAAAAGCAAAAAGCTATTAAAAGCAAGCTTTAATTTAACAAATCCTTTAAACAAATAAGACTCTTGCACTAGCAAGTACTCAGATAGGGTTAATTATATCTCTTTTGGAAAATGCACAATCTGGGTTCATTTAATGTCATTAGTGACGTGTTATAATCTGGTTTGCACGAACCTCAACATCCAATCAGCTTTGTTTGTGTCAGGTTTATATTGAATCACAAATGATTTGTATTTTGTCTTGATAAAAGTCTTTAGAGACTGAAACATCGACTATCACTATTTGCCAATAAAGCAACAATTTTTGGAATTTTTGAAAACATTGTCTAACGTCTCGTGAGTGCTCTCCATCTTCTTGAATGTATCTTTAACGGTTTGGAGATTTTGCACCTGAGCATATGAGAGACTGGGAACATTGAGTGCTGGGATCTGGGACTTTTTATATATATATATATATATATATATATATATATATATATTACACTCTGTGTGTGTGTTACCTATGTCATTTTTTAAGTGCTTTAAGGTAAGTGCTTAGGACAGCGGGGACATTCTATGCCGCTCACTGGCATTAAGTACCGGCTCCTGAAGGACATCATATAATGCCCGCTGTCCTTAAAGGATTAAAAAAAGCTTTTACCAACTCTGTATTGGTAACCTAGTCTCACACTAAGATTAATGACAAAATGGCAATCTACTATTGCACAATCTGTGCTGTTTCAAGTGTCCCTGGCAGTAGCTATCTAGCTATATACAGCAGCAAGCTAAAAATAAGCCAGGCTCCCACACAAGCCTACACATCACTGCTGGTCTATTTCCCTTTGTTGCTACAATCAAAATGTGTAGAAAAATCTAATTCTATTGATCAGTTATCATTTGATTTACTTGATTTGTAAATAAAATCAACATTTACTGGATGTTCCCTTACTATTATTCATCTTTTTTTTTTTGCTACCTCTTAATTTGGGCAGGAGATCCAGCCCATATGATGGGAGAGACCACTTGTTCACCATGGCAAACTATATTGTTAACTGCCCACAATACAAAAAACATTCCATTTATTTACTTTTAATCTGATGTCAGGAATGGCATTGCAAATCAAGAACAGTGTTAATTTTGTTGACTAACAGTTCTAGTCAAATTTTAGTTGTCTAGGATTTTTGAGATATAGTCGACTAAAACAATTCAGATGACTAAAATACGACTAAAACTAAAATGGCTTTTTAGTCAAAAGACTATGACTAAAACTAAATTAAAATTTGCCACTAAAATTAACTGATCAAGAACCTGAAACTAGCATGTTCGGGCTTGTGGGAGTTACTTCCCCCGAGATTCTGGCACGTGGCGGCCAAGAAATCAGAATTTTGGCTGATATCTGAACAGCCTAAATATGGCTGAATTTCTGTTCGGCACAAAATTAATCTCCAAATCTAATCACCACCTTTAACATGCATTTTTTTTTAGCACAGATGCAAATACCACTAAAGATTTATCTGTGCTATTTATCTGTATTTTGAAAATCAAATTACTTTCAGGTGCTGTTTTTAAGCAGGAAATCAAATTGCCATGCATCTGGAAGTAGCTCATAAAATTCTAATTTGACATTTTAGCAGTAGCAGTGCTTTGAAGGACGCCACAATTAACTTATTTTCATCTGCATAACCCTCCCCCCCCTCCCCCCTGCCCCCCCCTTCCCAAATCATTTTTAACCTTTTTTGGTTTCCAAATATTAGTGTATTTAATTGAAATAAAGTTTAGATTAAAGAATTTTAAAGTAATATAAGTATTATATTTTTCCTGTGTCTTTTTTTTTTTAACTTTATGCACTACTGATATGTTGCCCTGACTCTTAATCAAAGAAGCAAAGGAAACGTTAAATATTTATAAAGGGAAAACAAAATTGTTTAAAATTCTTGCTCATTATTCACTGTCCATTCACAAAGTGTTCTGTTAGCTTATATTATTTCAACTCCAAACAATTTTTCTTATAGGAGAAAGAAGGTCATTTAAATGTCTAAAAACAATGTATTTCTGTAGAAATATTTTTACAGGTGGAACACTATTTCAAACACAAGGTCTGAGTAGGATATACCAGTCTCATATTTATCTTGTGATCTAAAGAACTAAGCAGTAATATATGAGCTTTATTCCATTGCAGAATGTAAAATACACTTTTTAGTAGAATACCATTTATATCCATAACATAGGCCACAGGCTTTTATTTAGGTGACATTGGCACTGTGATAACATCTTGTCAAACACATTTTATGACAAAGAATATGTGTCCTCTTGCTTCAAACTACTTAGCTTTTCATATGTTAATGAGCTAAATTCAATATTCACCTCTAGAGAGGTAACAGGGCAGGAGTTAAAAGAAAACTATAGGGTCAGGAATAGAAACATGTATTTCTGACCCTATAGTGTTAATGTCACTATCTATCCCCCCGGCCCCTCCTTGTACCACTAAATATAGTGAAATCTTACCTTTATTCTAGTCTATCGGCGCTGGCTCCACCCCCATTGGGTGACTTCGTCAGAAGTAATAATCTCAGCCGATCACATGGCTTTCCCATAAGAAAGCACTGGATTGGCTGAGATTGTCAATTCTGTTTGTCAGTTTGTTTTATTTTGCTTGTTGTAGCTTCCCGACATATAGATATAATAGTCAAATATTTTGATTTATGGTCCTTTTGAAATAGCACTATAAGATATCTTATATTTGCTTAAATAGAAGCAGAAAATAAAAGCTTAAAACCAACTTAACATAACAATTTTACATTAAAAGATTATTCTGCTGGTTCGCGGGCCGAACTGCAGCTCCATAAATAAATTATTGCCATGATGTCACAACCTTAAAGGGACCACATCATCTAGGCGACCCCAGGCTGTTTTAGGTCGCAGAGATAATGTGGACCAATGGGAACTCTTCTGAAGCTATTTATGGCCTGTTCTAGCCGTTAATCATTGCCCTATCGTGGTTTCCATTGGATTCTCTTTTAGTGCTCCTAGAGATTCCCTTGTGGTTTCCTGTGTTTGACCTCGGCTTCACATTTGACTTGTGATTTCTTGTATCCGTTGTCTAATCCATTACCATATACACACTGCGGGATTGGGTCTCTAGGTATCGTGACACAGGCACACTGTTAAGTGAATAAATGTCGTTACCCTGGTGCAGCTGCCAGCCACTAAATACAAAAACTCTAGGAATTTTCCCAAAAAATCTTCACTGCTTTACTAAATTAATAAGCAAGATATCATGGATAAATCATACATCAACATTAAAGTCTTGGAAGAAACCTTCTTTAGGACCCTAAAAACACACACATATTTAAATACACAGTCTGGAAATCCAAAACGAGGGTTAATGTGTCTATTAACACCCAAATTCACCAAGACAAATATAGTGACTAAGACACAGTGATTAAATGCATAACCATTAACTAACAAGTTTGTGAAATGATAAAACGATGTTAAAAATTCCACAAATAATGTTTAAGATGAAATGATCACCAAGTGCATAAAGACAGAACTGTGTGAATATAACACGCACTACACTTGCAAGGCATTCACATGATACCATGTGATATTACTCCTTACTGTGGGCTATATCCCCTTGCTACTTTGTCTACACATGTTATTTTTATGCTCAATCTTGAGCCGTTACGTGTTGGCACCACCAGGGGATGACATTCTTCTCCTCATGTCTCGGCAGGAATTTGTATGCTTTAGTTTCTTAGCAACCAGTTGCGTTACTGGATGTGTTTATGGTACCCTGTACATATCTGGGGTCTGCTTTGCATGCAGCTGGACCTTCACTTGTGGTATCTGGTGTACTCCTTGCTGCCCAAGTGTGGTAAATGTTGGTTTCAGTTTTTTATACGTCTGTTCCATTCACACAGTTCTGTCCTGATGCATTTCGCGTTTGTTTCATATTAAACACATTATTTGTGGAATGATTACCATAAAACATATTGTGAGTGTTTAACATAGTTTTATCATTGCACAAACGTGTTAGCTTAATGATTATGCTTATCTAAATGTGTCGTGTGTGTGTATATAGCTTCCTGATGAAAGTTTCTTCCAAGACTGAAACATCAATGTATGATTTATCTATGATTTCCTGCTTGTGAATTTAATAAAGCAGTGAAGATTGTATTCCCAGATGCACTCCTCTTCTTGATTCTTTATATTATATTATCAATAACAGGGGTAGGCAACCTGTTAGTAGTACTGTGCCAAAACAAGATCTTTGCGTCCTATTTTTTGTTTAAATTGAGGTGTAAATATTGCCGTAGGGTGCTTTTGTTATTTATGGGTGTTGCAGTTGTTTTGTTACGCATTTGTGTGTATGTGGACTGTTGTATTGTAAATGTTCATGAGTAGTTTGTTGCATTTTTTTTATAGCTATGAATGTGGGCTGTTTTTGGAGGCTAACTAATACAGCAAAAAAAAACACACAATAGGTGGAACAATGTGAAGTATGCTTCTCTGGTACTGGACATAATGGTTTATAGTAAGTACAATAAATAGGATATAATCACACTCACAAACATATAGTCTGTGTATGTGACTCAAGTGTATAACACAATGGGATGATTATGGAAAATCCTCATCGTATCTGTACAGACTCTGATAAAATCACTTCTTCAGGCAGAGAATTCCACATCCGTATTGTTCTTACTGTAAGAAAAAACCTTTCCTTTGCCTTAGACTAAAGCTAATTTCTTTCTAAATGCATGACCTTGTGTCCTATGTCCTATGTTCTGTTAATGAATAGATTTCCAGACAAATGGTTTGTCTATCTCTGAATAGATATGTATAATGCTATCATGCACATCAAAAGAGGGGGTGGCAGTGAGCATAGGTTGACTGAGCGGAAAGGGGATAACCCTTAGTAAATACAATTTCACAAAGAACATATAATTGGCCAGACCCAATGGTAGTAGATTAAAACTTAGCATTTAATAATATTCTTAAAAAATAGAACACTTGAATTATTAGCCGCTAAGTCTTAATCTACTACCATTAGGTCTGGGCAATTCTTTGTGAAATTATAATGTTATCATATCCCCTCTGAGGCACCGTTTTTCTTAACTAAAGAGGTTTACATTTGTTAACCTTTCTTCATAACTAAAATATTCCATTCCTTCCTATTAATTTTGTAGCCCGCCTCTGCACTTTCTCCAAGGATAACAGGTAATGTGCTCTGGATGATTGTACATGAAGCTTGAACCATATATTATAGTTCATTCTACCTGCAAGCATAATAGTTTAGAACAAATAGCCAATGGCACATGGACAAGCAGAAATCCTCAGCTAGTAGTAATATAGTTTGAGCTATATAGATAAGGTATAGGAATGCCACATATCTGCCATTGAGTTCATGATGCTTCTTAAAGTAATAACCAAGGACAGTAGTAAGAAAAAATGCAAACTAACTGAATTCTAAAATACAGTTACAGGCCTTTTACATTCTTAATTTTGGCAGGACAATCCCGATTTTGGCAGGACAATCCTAACTACGTTGACTGATATCCAGCTTTTGGGAACACCTGGGTGCTTCCCCCAAAAAGCGTTGCATGAGCGAATCATTACATGTGCTCATGGTACACACAGAAAAGACCAGTGAAACAGTATTTCCTGCATGGTCCACCGATAGTTGGGTTGACAGCTTGAACCACTACTTTTCCAGGCACATCCACCCCCTTTGGGCAGTGCCAGTGACCCAAATTGCCTTACTGGCCTGCCTTCTATGCCCACACCCACTGGTCTCACACTTTACAGGACGCCGATGCTGATCGATATGCAGTTGCTTACATTTCTGGATAAAAATATGTGAATTTAGAAAGACTGAGGCTTTAAAAAGGACACACAGAATTATCTCTGTATTCAGGACCGGTGCCAGGATTTTTAGTTACACAGGCGAAGATGCATTTTGGTGCCCCCCACCCTAGTTTAAAATAAGGGTCATACAAACACAGAAATAATCATACAGAGACATACAGACACAGACAGACACACAGGCAGAGACATACATGCATACAGAGACATGCAGGCATATAAAGACATATATACAGAGGCATACCGTCATACAGACACATACATACATACATACATAGACATACAGAAACATACATACAGAGACATCCAGGCATTCAGAGACATACATACATACAGGCATACAAAGACATACACGTATACAGAGACATACCGTCATACAGACACGTACATATATACAGGTATACAGAGACATATAGGCATACAGACACATACGTACAAAGACATACAGGCATACAGACACATACATTTGTACATACAGAGACATACAGGCATATAGAAACATCCATACAAAGACATACAGGCATACAGAGACATACAGGCATACAGAAACATACATACAAAGACATACAGGCATACAGAGACATACATACATACATACATACATACAGAGACATACATACATACAGAGACATACACAATTACATACTTACATCAGTTCAATCTTGTCCCCTGGGTGCATGCTGTCCGGCTCCTTGGAGTCCTGTCCTGCAGCCCAGCCCCATCACAGGGCGCCAGCCGCGCTGTGTGGTACACAGGGAGCAGGGATAAGATGTCATTCATATCCCCGCCCCCTCCACACAGCCTGCGGCAGACACCAGGGTAGGTGCAGTGGCGCACACATGACCCATGGGGCCCCGGTGCGAAAATTGATCCGTGGGCCCGCCCCCCCCCCCCCCCCTCACGCTTACTCTGCTCGGGCCGGGGCCGCAACACATGGCGCCGGGCATCTGGTCGCAGGGGTTGCAGGGCTGTGACCCCTGCGACCGCGGTATGTACGCCAGTGGACCACTACAGACACCCAGATCACATCAGCTCAATGAAGTGGTCTGGGTGTCAGGTCCCTCTAGTTTTAACCCTGCAGCTGAAAACATACCAGTTTCAGAGAAACTGCTATGTTTCACCAAGGGTTAATCCAGCCTCTAGTGGCTGTCTCACTGACAGCCGCTAGAGGAGCTTCCGCTATTCTAAGACACTGAACGTCCATAGGAAAGCATTGAGTAATGCTTTCCTATGGGCGATTTGAATGCGTGCACGGCAAGAGCATTCGGAGCTGAGAGGCGGAGGGATCCCCAGCGCCAAGGGAGTCCGGCGCTGGAGAAAGGTAAGTGCAGAAGACACACACACACACACTCTCACAAACAGATGCATACACACCAGCTAACAGACACACATTTACTGACAGACACACTCAGCGACAGACATACATACACACTCACTTACAAAACATACACTCTCACTGACAAACACACACTCACTAACAGACATCAAACAGACTCACTAATACACACACAAACACACTCAGTCAGAGACACACAGTAACACACTCACTGACACTCACTAGCAGACACACTCACTGACACTCACTAGCAGACACACACTGACACTAGCAGACACACTCACTGACACTCACTAACAGACACACACACTGACACTCACACTGACACTAGCAGACACACACACTGACACTCACACTAACACTAACACATTTTTTTTTATTTAATCCCCCAGCCTCCTTACCTTTTGGAGTGCTGAAGGGATTCCCTGGGGTCCAATGGTAGTGCTGGGCAGGTAGGTAGGCGGGCAGGCGGGCAGGCAGGCAGGCCGGCCGGCTGGCTGGCGCGCGAGGGAGCACTCTCCCATGTGTGCTTCCTTTTCAGCTCCCTCGCACACCGCGTAGGGATGCCGGCGCCAGAAGATGACGTCATCTTTCGGCTCTGGTATCAGTATGCGGCACGCGAGGGAGCTGAAGAGGAAGCACACATGGGAGAGTGCTCCCTCGCGCGCCCGCAGAACCGGACGCCCGGTGATATCAGGGCCAGCCTCGGGGGGCCCTGGGGTGGCCGGCTCCTGGGCTCCCCAGGGGAAGAGGCTGGCCCAGTGGGTACATACCGGGTCGCAGGGGCGGCCGGGCCCCCTGCGACCCTGGTAGCGCTCGGCCACGCTACAATAGGTCGTCGGCTGGAGGGGAGCGCAGTGCGCTTCCCTCCTTCCGGTCAGCCTGATTTTGCGCCCCCAGGGCCGGCGCGCTCTAAGGCGGCCACCTGGGCCACCTTATGGTAGCGCCGGCCCTGTCTGGATTCTGTTGGTCTGCATTGTTGGTGCATAGGCCAAACCTGACAGTAGAACACCTACACTTTATCCCTAACTTTCATACAGGGCAAATCCAAATGTCAATGTTTATTTCTGAAAAGAGACTGCATGCAGTGGCGTACCTAACACGGTTGCAGGGGCCGCAGCTGCGACCTGGGGCCCGGCCACAGCTAGGATCCCTGCGACCGTGTGCCAGTCGGGGGGTACAGCCTCTTCATTTATAAGGGGCCCAGGCCACCTGAGGGCCGTGCGAGCCTGTGCCTGTGCATACAGACACAGTCAGGGAGACCTTTTGACCTTCCTTCTGGATCTTTGCAGAGTTTGCACAGCAGGAAGGGGAAGAGCCTTCACCCGGCAGAGGTGAAGGTAGAGAGCCTCTGCAGCACCACCGGACCACTAGGGAGTATAGAATACAAAATAGAATGGCAAAACCTAAACAGAACCCTCAAGTATATATTTCCTGTACATCCCTGACTACAGACATTCCTAATTTGCAAGCAGTTTGGGTAGGGCAATGTATGTATAGTTATTTCACCTTCTATAACATATACATGTGCGTATTTTATGGCCTGTGCTAATCAAATGAAAACATTTGGAAAATATTTTCCTGTCAATGTCTGACCGTATATCAGACTAGCAAATTTCCACAGTCTTCTCTTCACTGAAAACGTGGTCACAGAACGTGAACATGCTTTTCTTTCAACAAGAAGAAAATGGTAAATGTGTGCTTCGTGTTTATAGAAACCTACTGAGAAATGTCTGTTTACATATTCCGTGGTGTCTGTTGTACGCAACGTGACTGACTACATTAATCTGCGCGTGTCGTGTAAAATGGGAAGACGCAGACGCACATTTTGATATGAATCTCCTGCTTTTCTCATTTGCTCCTTCAACATCAATTCACTTTAAGGAGAAGTAAATTACATTTAGAGTGTGGGTGTGATGTACATCTCAGCTAAAGTAAAAGATGGTAAGAAAGTAGCATGGTCTGCTAAAATATAGAAGCAAAGATCTATTTTTTATTTTTTTTTATTTTTTTAGAAATAGGCTTCAATTTTAATCATAAAAGGTAAATGGATATATTTTATCGATAGCTAGTAAAGTAAAACAGTTTGACAGTTTCAGATACAGGGGTCATTTCTATGCCATGATACATTAAAAGGTTTTTTTAAGCAGAATTGCGTGATATTTTGCATTGATATGTCTAATTTACTGCAATGCTTTTGGTTACATGTAGAAAGCATCACTTTGAATGATAAGATTTATCAAGGCTGGAAATGACTGTCTAGACATATCAAAACTTAACTTTGAAATAAAAAAAGAAATGATAAGGAATTTAATCAAGTAATGCAGTTGATGCAGTAAGTCATTTGCAGTTTAGAGAAAAACGCGAGAATTTGAAATATATCCCAGCCTCCATTAATGGAGATATGAATAAATGTGTCATGGGTGAAGAATTGGCGAAATTGCACTTGTTCCACCTCACAGTAAATATTGCACAGTGATACCAATCTATCCTATCCACCAGTCTGCATTGTCAAAGACCTAGAACATTTGAAAAAGTAGTCTTAAAAAATATTAATGTCATAGTATTTAATACACAGGACTAAAGTGCTACAAGTGGGGAATCCACCATGGAAACCAGTGGAACTAGCAAGCCCTTTCCATTGGCTACACTTTACATTTTACTTGTTTTCACCACCTTTTAGAACAGAACATTTGATAAATATTTCCTAGTGTTTCTAGCTAGGCTTGTGTTTCTACAGCAGCTAAGAACAGTGCATACCTGCCAAAGCATTCTGTTACATGATATGTTATTGGGAATGCAAGCTTGGACTCAAATACCTATATATCGTTAAATGGAGTAATAAAGACTCTATTAGCAACTCAGTCTGTTATTATGCTCTTTGTAAGGTACAGTACCAACACACCTGGTTGAATATACTTTAATGCTTCTTAATACCGTAATGTTACAGTGGATCCCAAATTAAAAGAACAGACACATCATATTCATCAGGCCCCAAGAAACTGCCCAGCCCACAATAAAGTTAAATTCATAATTCAAGAATGGAACACAATGCTCAGATATTGGATGTGATTTCACTACAAAATGTTACCAGTGGTTGGAAAAGGCAGGACTGAAAGACAGCACTGAGACACAAGTCCTAGCAGAACAGAAACAGGCACGCAGCACCAGATCAATGAAAGCTCAGATCTACCACACCACAGAGGAACCAAGGTGAAGATTATGCAATGAGGCTGCAGAGACAATCCAACACATAGCAGCCATGTGCAAAGTGTTAGCAGGGACAGCATACAGTGAGAGGCACAACCATGTTGTTGGGATTGTGTACCAAAACATCTGCAGAGAATAAGGGTTGGACATAACTAAGTCCAGCTGGAAGATACCACAAATGGTAGTTGAGAATGACAGGGCTAAGATCCTGTGGGACTTCCAGATTCTAGAGACAAGCAATTACTGGCCAACCAAGCTAACACTGTGGTGGTAGACAAGGAGCAGAATACGGTAGTGGTGGTGAATGTGCCCATATCCAGTGACCACAACATCAAAAGAAGGATCCTGAGTAGTTTACATATACCAAGTGCTAAAAGAGGAACTAGAAAGGATCTGGAAAGTAAAGGCAGTAGTATTCCTAGTAATGACAGAAGCACACATGGCTTTTATTATTATTATTGTTATTATTATTATTATGTTATTACTT
Source organism: Pelobates fuscus (assembly GCF_036172605.1). Taxonomy (NCBI): domain Eukaryota; kingdom Metazoa; phylum Chordata; class Amphibia; order Anura; family Pelobatidae; genus Pelobates; species Pelobates fuscus. Next base: position 216,370,464 of record NC_086322.1, read on the forward strand.
ATGTAGCGCCAACAAATTCCGCAGCGCTTTACAGTGGGTGGACGAACAAACATGTAGTTGTAACCAGACAAGTTGGACACACAGGAACAGAGGGGTTAAGGGCCCTGCTCAATGAGCTTACATGCTAGAGGGAGTGGGGTAAAGTGACACAAAAGGTAACAGTTGCAAAAGAGTAATCAGTCAGGAGCTATTAACATTTTAATTGATACACTTTTATGAAGAAGTGGGTTTTTAATGATTTTTTAAAGGAGTGGAGTAGCCCTCCAGAAGTCTTAAAGGTGAGCATCAAGCATCAAAGGTGGGAGTACAGACAGAAGGTAGATGTAAGTCATCAGCAGAGCGTAAGGGCCTAGACGGGACATACTTGTTGTGACGAGACCAATCTCGCCACTGTGCATTGGAGGAGCCTGGTTGCCCGCCTGCTGCCTTTAGACTATGGCCCCATGTTGAAACGCTTGATTTTCCCCTGCAAAGACATGAAAGCCGGGTCATTCGGTGTTTGCCCTGTTTGAGCGGTGATACACCAGATAGCTATGCCATGGAGCCCATTCGTATAATGAAAGACTATGGGAAAGACTTTGGCTCCATGGCAATTGAACTGTGTGTTTAGTCTGAGCGCCATTCAGTAATAATGTGTGCTCAGACCTAAGCTATCTGGGGATATGTTGCATGTCAGTATTTTATGTAATAAATGTAACCTTGTGTATTTTATTGTATTTTACTGCCTTTTTACTGCCATGTGCTTAATGGAGTTTTGCCTCTGTCCTTGGAGATAATTGGATTACTTCCCAATTATCTCCAGGATAGAAGACTCTGTGGAACTGGTTTTGGGCAGTAAAGCCATGCTTCTTTTGGTCACAAAGGACTACGATCTATCTTTTGAACAACTGGACCAATTTATATGATTTTGATGTATGTTTATATTTGGAGTATGCTGATTCTGAAAATGTATGTGAATGTGATGCATACTTTTAAAGTTATGAATAATGTGGAAAAACTGTATTTCTCTGCCTGTTATAATTACATTACCCATTGTGTAAGGTAATTGTATCACAGGCAGAGGGGAGGATTTTGTGTGGGAGTGTCTGAGTGTATTGTACGTGTTTATTGGTTGTTTTCCAAAACCCTGTGGGTGGTACTAATGTGTATATAAGAACAATAAACCCACAGCTCTGTCTGTTCCTGCTTGACCCTCAACACTGAGCTTTGTCTCGTTCTTGGGGGGATTTACTGTATGCTGTTAGAGACTGATTGCCAGGAGTGTAAGCCACTTGGGTGCTTTTCCTGTTCAGCTGCTAGCAGCTATTCGTGAGGTTCCAGTTTGGGAGTTTGGAGTGCTACTTGGTATCTAGTTCGGGAGTTTGGGGTTCTGCCGTAGCTGTGCCTGTGTCTCTGGAAGGGGAAGATCTACTAAACGGCGGGTTAACCCCTTTTTATGCCTGGGGGTGCCGTTACACTTGTGTATTAGGGAGGATAGATAGGTGGGAGCAGCATTATGTAGAGATTTGAAAGCAAGAACCAGAATTTTAAATTGAGCTCTATATATTACAGGAAGCCAATGTAGGGACTGACAGAAGGGTGTGGCATGGGAGGGGCGGGCGGACAGGAAGGTGAGCCTCGCCGCCACATTCATTATAGACTGAAATGGCGCAAGTTGGGAGCAAGTACTGTAATCACTGAGAAGCGGATTACAGTGGTCAAGAAATTAGGATAGAGTAGTGACCATGAGATTTTGCAGAAAGTAGATCATTGGATACTTTGGTCAGTGACGTTTCCACAGAGTGCTTGGCGCGGAAACCAGACTGAAGCGGGTCTAGCAGAGAGTTGGACTCGAGGAAGTCTGTCAGATGGGGAGTTAGGGTCAAGGTTGGGCTTCTTTAGAATTGGGGTTATAGCTGCATATTTGAAGGGCAATGGAAATATGCCAGAGGAGAGAGAGAGATTGAGAATTTTAGTGAGAGGTAGAGAAAGAGAAGGAGATGCAAAGGAATTGGATCTAGGGAGCAGGTGGTGGGGTGGGAGGTTACCTCCTAAGTTGGGAGTGTACCTTCACCAGATTCCAGGTGGGACATCTGAGATCTCTGTTCAGAAGAGTGCAGCTATAGGAACAGTGAAGATACTGCATAGAACCCTCAGACTCCCAGGTCTTTGGAGGAGGACCCAAGTATGAGGAATACACAAATACCAATATATATATATATATATATACATACACTATCTACAGTATATAGCAATGTAACAATCAGCTGTGCTTTTGGTAAATTCATATTTGTGCTAGGTTCTATGAAACCTCTTACTGTACACTGTTCCAGAAACTATCCACCTTTAACCAAAAAAGACTGGTATAGAGTACAGTGAACATTGTCAATGAATTGTTAAATTGCTAAATAAACATCTGACCTGTCTGTAGACTTGAATATGCAAGCTTTTTATCCCAATGTCTTGGAGAAATAAGTCAGTTGATGTGCTATCGTATTAATCATCCTTTGTATTTGTAGAGAGCTATACTGTAATACGAATAGATATTTTGGTTTTCAATGCCCCTTATGCATTCCACTCCTTAATAAGCCATTATTTGTTATTTATATTGATACTATGAAATGAAATTCCTATTGGATTTCTTAGAGACGTGATCTCATTAGCTTTCACCAAGCTAACACTGAAAAATGATGTTATGTGCAGATTAATACAATTTTTTTGAAAGTCCATTAGTTAACTGTAATTGCATTTTTCAATATAACTAATTTGGAATGCTTGAGTAAATAAAATGTGTTACAATGATAGAGAATTTCAATATTTCATAAACCATGGGCAATTTGTCATCTTTATTTTCTTACAGGACTTTAAAAAAACAAAATAGAATTTTCATACACAAATCTTGTATTTCGTTTTTTTTTTTTTATCTATTCACTGTACACACGTCAGAGTGTCTCATTTTTTATTAAGAAGTTTGCTTTAAATGCCTGGTAATGGATTTGTTTTTTGTGGGTGTCATATATTAGTGGAATGATGTGTTAGCTCTTGCTTATTGATATTTGTCTTACTGGTATCAGGCCGGACAGAGAATATTTGTCTCACTGGGTCAAATTGCAAAAGTTATCTCCCAAATATAAAAAAAAAAAAAAAAAATTGTATACATTTCAACCAGAACTATGTTTATTTAGGAAATCCCCTAGCAGAACTTATAAGTTTGATATAGTTATGATAGGACACATTCTTATAGCAGCTACATCAGTTATACTTTGCCATTGTAACCCCAATAATCCAATTAGCCACATGCACACAAACACATCAGACTAAGATTAGTGTCAAAAGGCTTTAAGCAGAGTACAAATTTAGGGATTTTTCTTGTAGCCACTTTGCTCCTTCTTTTAATCCCATGAGCTCCCAGATTGAGTGGATCACTTACCTGTCAAGGTAAGGTGAAAGTGGCAATTGGTGTGGAAGAGCATTAAATTGAGGGGTAACATTTGTAGGCAAATAGGAAGAAAAATACCACTAACTCTCTTGGCAATGCCTGGGTGGTTCTGGATGACACTAAAAGTGTACCTTCCAGGTTGGTTTGGTGTTTGAATTTAGCCCTGGTGAAAATTAGAATTTTGTTAAGAAATACAAGTCTAAATTATAAATAAAAATGAGAGTTAGATACTTTTGCAAGAATGTTTTATATGTGTTAATTTTCTTAACTTGAGTCTTAAGGTCTTGATTAACTTGGGTCTCGATTTAATATTTTTGGATATGCTTTCCAAATGAGTTAATATTTTTGGATAAGCTTTTAAAATGATTTAGTATTGAGAAAAAATCTAGCCCTGGTGAAATTTGGAATTTTCCTAAAAAAAATACAAATCTAAGTTGTAAAATAAAAAAAAGAAAGGGATATACTTTTGCAAGAATTTTATTTTTATATATGTTCATTTTCTCATTTGGGCCTAGAGATACTTCTGCAAGACCTTTTTATATGTGTTAACTTTCTGAATTGGGCCTTGATTTAATATTGTTGGATATGCTTTCTAAGTAAGTTAAAATTTTTGGTAAGTTTTTTAAATGATTTAATTTAGTGGAAAATCTTTTAATTATGTAATATTTTGAAAGTTTTTGATATATTGGTATATTTTTAGACGTTATATAATTTTTGATATTTTAATATTTAAAACAATTTATTTAAAACGTTTATCCAAAAATATTAAATCATTGTAAAGCTTATCCAACAATATTGAAGGAACACTATAGGGTCAGGAACACAAACATGTATTCCTGACCCTACAGTGTTTAACCCACCATTTAGATGGCTTGCCTCCCCGTAGCCCCCCTATAAAAGTTTAAAACTCACCTTATTTCCAATGCTGCGCGGGTCTGCCGGCAATGGCTCTGCCCCCTTTGTGACATCATCAAAATGACAGATTTTTAGCCAATCCAATGCTTTCCCACAGGGAAAGCATTGGATTGGCTAAAATCAGCACGAGAGCTCGGCCAAATGCCGTTTTGGCCAATATGGACCTCCTGATAGAGATGTATTGAATCAATGCATCTCTATGAGGAAAATTCAGCGTCTTCATGCAGAGCGTGGGGACGCTGAACGTCAAGGCTGCTTGAAATCCGAATCACTGATATTATGTGTGAATGTAAACATTGTGTGTTATCCAAGTGTGTATTCAAATTCAGTTGAGAGCTAGTACTGCAATTCAGCCAACCAGCACTAATCATGTGCAGTAATTCTAAAATGGATATAAAGCCCTAGAAAACCTTTAAATACTGCTTAGTGGGGTCCCACATAAGAACTACTCTTTAGTATTTTTGATATTTGGTAGGTATGGATGCTTTTCGTCCAGGTATATTAACTTTCATTCTTTCTAATATTTTCCCAGTAAATGCTAATATTACTGAAAATAGCAGCATCAAAGGCAAAGTGAGTCTGTCTTTATTTGTACCTATTCATATAACACATAAACACGGCATTACACATTGTAGAATGTTATGCTTTTACAGAGGAACATGGATGAATCTTCTTACCTTTTCTAACTAAAGCCCAATATATTCTGCAGCTTTCAGTAAGATTGTTTATAGAAAAGCTTGCACACCCTTTAACAACTATTAATAAGTGACATAAAAAAAGCCTTATTCTTGGGGCAGAGCCAAGCACTTGAAGCGGACGGTCGCACATTACATAAGCTCCGGCTTTAACCTTCAATAACAATCGATTACACAGCCCTGAACCAGCCGGGCAGAAAAACTAAAAATCAGAAGCCCAACAAGCCTCGGATGGGCATGAATATCAGGGACATGCTCCAACAAGTCCATGAAGCATCTAAGCCTAAGATGGCCGACTATATTGAGGAATGCTCGGAATCCTCGGAAGAAGACCCGCTATATGAGGCGACTGTTGACTTACCTGCAGAGTTCCCAACTCCTCTAAAACCAAGGCTCCCAACCTGTCACAATGGGAGTACTAAAAGAGCTGCTCACTGGCCTCCAACAGACTATCCAAGCCGATGTGGCCTCCCTCCGTGCAGACATTACAGACATGGTGAGCAGGTTGAGCACTCTGGAGTCCTCCTCGGACAGTCAAACAAGGAGAATAGCCACACTGGAGAACTAAGTAAAAGGCCTACAGCAGCAGCAAGCGCTGACCAAGCAGAGATTTGCCTCCCTAGAAGATCACAGGAGGTACAAGAACCATAAAGTATGGGGCATACCTGAAGAAATACCGGCGCTGTTAACACCCAGACAAGCAAAGAACGTTACCCTGGATGGAGTATTCTGCATCCCTAAACCGAGGAAAGCCCCGGTAGCAGCCCCAAGAGAGTTGGTGATCCGCTTTAAAAGCAAGAAGGCTAGGTAATGGATGCCCTTAAAGGGACCCCCAGTACACATTTGGAAATATGGGACTATCATTTTATGCGGACATCTTCGGTAGCACAAATACATGGAGAAGGTCATTCCAGTATTTTAGCTCCAAGTATTATACCCGAGAAGAAAAAATCAAAAGAAAATTTTAACTTTTTAGCAGAAAAAACAAAAGGATTTTTCAGAGGTGGGAGGTGCAGTACATGTAAATTTCAAACCAATATTACTACAGAATTCCAAACCTTTGTTACGAAAAAGGTTTTTAAAATTAAACATTTTATAAATTGTCAAAGCAAGTTTGTGGTCTATTTATTGCAATGTAAGTGCGGTGTCCAATACGTTTGACGCACCATTAGAAAATTACATGTAAGGATTTTAGAACATTTAATGGTATTAATAAAAATAATTCCAAACGTAGCATTCTTAGACACTGCACTACTTGTAAGGATTTTAATTTCCACAAGTTCGTATGCATCGGAATAGATATCATCACCCCTCATTGGAGAGGTGGTGATACAGAAAAAATGTTGGCCATGAGAGAGACAGAGTGGATATACAGATTAAAATCCTCTGTACCTTCAGGTCTTAATATGGATTTAGATATATTGGCTTTTCTGGAATGATCTTTTACTGTACACCATATCATTTGTTCTCTTATACTTTTTATATAGGTTTCATATAATTTTATATGTATATTGGTTTTAATAGGATGACCTCTGTACTGTATGTCATGTTATTAATTAATACTCTCTTGTTTTTATCTCATCCATTTTAAAATTATTTTTATTTAATTTATTTTATCCATTTATTTATTGTTTATTTTTCTTCCCATCTTTTCCTTCATTAGTTTTGGGATTTCTGTAGTATATATGTGTGGTATTTTTTACATATATTTGTAATGGACCGTTTTGCACACAAGAGGTTAAAAACCCTTTAGGCGATATTCCCCTTTTCAATGCACAGGCAGCTACTGCAAGCACCAGTCTCCCGAACGGCAAACTACACGAATCCTCCAACTCCTGAACAGGAAACACATGAACACTGGAAACAGCTGAACAGGAAAAGCATACAATCAGCTTACACTCCTGGCAATCAGCATACAATCAAATTCCCCCAACAACGAAACAACACTTCGTTTTGAGGTCAAGCAGAACTGACTGTACTGGCACATACAGCCTCTTTTATTCCCAATCCACAAACATAGTACTGCCCACTGGGTTTTACAGAACAACCAATCAATCCGTACAATACACATAGACACTTCCACACAAAATCCCACCCTCTGCCTGTGATATGATTACTGAACACAATGGGTAATATAATTATCACATTATATACAGTTTTTACAAAATATTAATAACTTCTAAAATATACATGCCATTCACATAAACATACATTTTCATAATCAGCATGCTTGAAATAAACACATCAAAAATCAGGGCAATCGGTTTAGGGGTTAAAAGTTAAGGGAAAGTCTTATTTGACCGACCGCAAGCACATTTTCATGCCCAAAAGAGTTCCATAGATTTGGGCTGTGCAGTCGGTCAATTCCACACATAAAAATGTCTAAGTCCCATTCGAATTCACGAATGGGACCGTTCATGAAAATAGCCCAGTCCAACAGTGCGTTCGAATTGTCGAACGCATTTCGATTCCAGTCGAAGCGTTGAAGTTCCTGAAAAGGTAACGGTCAACGGTGTTCGTGCAAAGGTGTAACTGATTTTAGTTCCATAGATTCAAGGGCATGCACCGCTGACCGTGTTAGACTAACCCGTTTACAAACTATATTATATATATATATATATGTAAATGTAATACATAACAGGTAATATGTATATACAGGGAGTGCAGAATTATTAGGCAAGTTGTATTTTTGAGGATTAATTTTATTATTGAACAACAACCATGTTCTCAATGAACCCAAAAAACTCATTAATATCAAAGCTGAATATTTTTGGAAGTAGTTTTTAGTTTGTTTTTAGTTATAGCTATTTTAGGGGGATATCTGTGTGTGCAGGTGACTATTACTGTGCATAATTATTAGGCAACTTAACAAAAAACAAATATATACCCATTTCAATTATTTATTTTTACCAGTGAAACCAATATAACATCTCAACATTCACAAATATACATTTCTGACATTCAAAAACATAACAAAAACAAATCAGCGACCAATATAGCCACCTTTCTTTGCAAGGACACTCAAAAGCCTGCCATCCATGGATTCTGTCAGTGTTTTGATCTGTTCACCATCAACATTGCGTGCAGCAGCAACCACAGCCTCCCAGACACTGTTCAGAGAGGTGTACTGTTTTCCCTCCTTGTAAATCTCACATTTGATGATGGACCACAGGTTCTCAATGGGGTTCAGATCAGGTGAACAAGGAGGCCATGTCATTAGATTTTCTTCTTTTATACCCTTTCTTGCCAGCCACGCTGTGGAGTACTTGGATGCGTGTGATGGAGCATTGTCCTGCATGAAAATCATGTTTTTCTTGAAGGATGCAGACTTCTTCCTGTACCACTGCTTGAAGAAGGTGTCTTCCAGAAACTGGGAGTTGAGCTTGACTCCATCCTCAACCCGAAAAGGCCCCACAAGCTCATCTTTGATGATACCAGCCCAAACAAGTACTCCACCTCCACCTTGCTGGCGTCTGAGTCGGACTGGAGCTCTCTGCCCTTTACCAATCCATCCATCTGGCCCATCAAGACTCACTCTCATTTCATCAGTCCATAAAACCTTAGAAAAATCAGTCTTGAGATATTTCTTGGCCCAGTCTTGACGTTTCAGCTTGTGTGTCTTGTTCAGTGGTGGTCGTCTTTCAGCCTTTCTTACCTTGGCCATGTCTCTGAGTATTGCACACCTTGTGCTTTCGGGCACTCCAGTGATGTTGCAGCTCTGAAATATGGCCAAACTGGTGGCAAGTGGCATCTTGGCAGCTGCACGCTTGACTTTTCTCAGTTCATGGGCAGTTATTTTGCGCCTTGGTTTCTCCACACGCTTTTTGCGACCCTGTTGACTATTTTGAATGAAACGCTTGATTGTTCGATGATCACGCTTCAGAAGCTTTGCAATTTTAAGAGTGCTGCATCCCTCTGCAAGATATCTCACTATTTTTGACTTTTCTGAGCCTGTCAAGTCCTTCTTTTGACCCATTTTGCCAAAGGAAAGGAAGTTGCCTAATAATTATGCACACCTGATATAGGGTGTTGATGTCATTAGACCACACCCCTTCTCATTACAGAGATGCACATCACCTAATATGCTTAATTGGTAGTAGGCTTTCGAGCCTATACAGCTTGGAGTAAGACAACATGCATAAAGAGGATGATGTGGTCAAAATACTCATTTGCCTAATAATTCTGCACACAGTGTATATGACATGTTTTAATATGATAAGAGCCTCAGGAATTTATAGCTCATGCGTCATGATGTATGGCATTACGCTCGATGTGGTTCGCGCAAGTGTGGTCACCTGAGAAGACGCACGTACCGGCGGATTTAAAAGGAAGAAGACCAGGGAAGAAGATAGAATCTCATGAGGAAGTCATATGATCGACAAATTGCGCTGAGCCTTGCTGAGAGAAACCTGAAACTTGGTATAAGCAGTCTTCAAAGCACTTTCTTGAACTATTTATGCACTTTTGGTCTGCACTTTGATTTTGTGTATCATATATTTTGCGCTATAAGCTGCTAGCCATAAGGGTTTCAAGCCTATCCAGGCATTTTATTGCTAATTGCACACTTTTCAGCCGCCCAGTGATGGGAGTGAGCGCAGGACTTATCTTTCTGCATTTGTATCCATTTTTGGTATCACTCAGCCTTGTTACAATGCAGCCGCCCGTCCCATGTGTTCCCTATTAAGGGTTAATAATGTATAGGTGTGTATATAAAATATACCCCTTCCTGTCTCAGTAGAGATTTTTGCCAGAGGCTCAAGGAAGCAAGGTGAATGGTTAGAGTTAGGACCCATCTAGGGGGGGTCTGCCTTGACGTTGGCAGGTGGGCTCATCCTCTCATGGCCATTGGAGGTAACTAAAAAAACCTCAATTTGTTTTAAAATACATAGGGATTAAGGAGAGAGCGCAGGTAACTTGTTTTTCTTTGGTTTTTAATATATATTGGGGCTGATGTGTACTGTAGTCATTTGCAGCCGCCCAGTGATGGGAGTGAGCGCAGGACTTATCTTTCTGCATTTGTATCCATTTTTTGTATCACTCAGCCTTGTTACAATGCAGCCGCCCATCCCATGTGTTCCCTATTAACCCCTTAAGACCGCAGCCAAATGTACAAGTTGTGAACCAAAAAAAATGTAAACAAACCACAGATTTTGACTATATGTCTGTTCAACAATAATTTACCTCTTTCATATTAAATGCACCCACACTTATTATATATCATTTTATTCAGGGGAAACAGGGCTTTCATTTAACATCAAATATTTAGGTATGGAACATAACGTAATATGAATACAATATAAAAAAAATAGAGAAAATATGATTTTTTTAAATTTTCTTAGTTCTATGTGACATTCTAACTGTGAATGTCATAATACTGTTTGCTTTTAATGCAATAAAATACACATATTTGTATTCAGCGATGTCTCACATGTAAAACAGTACCCCCTATGTACAGGTTTTATGGTGTTTTGGGAAGTTACAGGGTCAAATATAGCATGTTACACTTTTCAGTTTTTTCACATTGAAATTTGCCAGTTTGGTTACGTTGCCTTTGAGACTGTATGGTAGCCCAGGAATGAAAATTACCCCCATGATGGCATACCATTTGCAAAAGTAGACAACCCAAGGTATTGCAAATGGGGTATGTCCAGTCTTTTTTAGTAGCCACTTGGTCACAAACACTAGCCAAAGTTAAAGGACCACTCTAGTGCCAGGAAAGCATACTCGTTTTCCTGGCACTAGAGTGCCCTGAGGGTGCCCCCACCCTCAGGGTCCCCCTCCCGCCCGGATCTGGAAAGGGGAAAGGGGTTAAATCTTACCTTTTTCCAGCGCTGGGCGGAGAGCTCTCCTCCTGCTCTCCTCCTCCGATCCGCCTCTTCTCCTCCCCGTCGGCTGAATGCGCACGCGCGGCAAGAGCTGCGCGCGCATTCAGCCGGTCACATAGGAAAGCATTCATAATGCTTTCCTATGGACGCTTGCGTGCTCTCACTGTGATTTTCACAGTGAGAATCACGCAAGCGCCTCTAGTGGCTGTCAGTGAGACAGCCACTAGAGGAAAAAGGGGAAGGCTTAACTAATTGATAAACATAGCAGTTTCTCTGAAACTGCTATGTTTATAAAACAATTAGTTAACCCTAGCTGGACCTGGCACCCAGACCACTTCATTAAGCTGAAGTGGTCTGGGTGCCTAGAGTGGTCCTTTAACGTTAATATTTGTTTGTGTGTGAAAAATGCAAAAAACTAATTTGAAAGCCAATTTTGGCCAGTGTTTGTGACTAAGTGGCTACTAAAAAAGACTGAACATACCCCATTTGCAATACCTTGGGTTGTCTACTTTTGCAAATGGTATGCCATTATGGAGGTAATTCTTATTTCTGGGCTACTATACGGTCTCAAAGCCAACGTAACCAATCTGGCAAATTTCATTGTGAAAAAACTGAAACGCAAGCCTTATATTTGACTCTGTAACTTTTGAAAACACCATAAAACCTGTACATGAGGGGTACTGTTATACTCAGGAGACTTTGCTGAACACAAATATTTGTGTTTCAAAACAGTAAAAAGTATGACAGCAAAAATATCGTCAGTGTAAGTGCTGTTTGTGTGCGAAAAATGCAACAAATTTCACTTTCCCTGACGATATCATTGTTGTAATAAATTTTACAGTTTTGAAACACAAATATTTGTATTCAGCGATGTCTCCCGAGTAAAACAGTACCCCCCATGTACAGGTTTTATAGTGTCTTGGAAAGTTATAGGGTTAAATATAGTGCTAGCAAATTAAATTCCCTATACTTTCGGCCTGGGTTGTTAGGCAGGTCCTGCAAATTGTAATTAATAAAAGGAAAGATAGATATCAGGTGTATTGAATAAAGAAATATTAGGACTGGCGGCTACATACATGCACAAGCGTCTAAAATTGAGTGGTAGCTCAAAAAAGTATACAGAAGTATGTGCGCTCAAGAATGAGTATGTCACAAAATAACTATTGTATAAACTGTGACTTAACACTTATACAAAAAATATAGATATATTTATTTAAAAAATCAAGCAAAACATTGAAAAAATAAAAAAATCACAATGTGTGCACGGATCCACTAACAATGTATCAATCAATTCACTTTGTAAAATATGTAACACCATACAAAGTATAATCTAGATATTGATCTGTCACCTAACTCTGTATAAAGAGTACAAAGTATCACATACGGTATCAGAAACAGCTGCCAAAAAAATATAATAAACACCTATATATAAAGAATAAAAATTATAATGCATAAAAAATACCTGCCTCGGTGTGGGCCCCCCACCGAGGTAATAAAGGAGGACAACCCCCAAAAAAGGAAAAGGGTGTAGAAGAGGGTTCTGTGCCGCCGGTATCCGACCCACTTCAAAGGGGGTCCGTCGAGGAACGGCGATATGCACCGCGGTCGGGATCTTCGAAAAAGACCGCGGTACACCCTTTTCCTTTTTTGGGGGTTGTCCTCCTTTATTACCTCGGTGGGGGGCCCACACCGAGGCAGGTATTTTTTATGCATTATAATTTTTATTCTTTATATATAGGTGTTTATTATATTTTTTTGGCAGCTGTTTCTGATACCGTATGTGATACTTTGTACTCTTTATACAGAGTTAGGTGACAGATCAATATCTAGATTATACTTTGTATGGTGTTACATATTTTACAAAGTGAATTGATTGATACATTGTTAGTGGATCCGTGCACACATTGTGATTTTTTTATTTTTTCAATGTTTTGCTTGATTTTTTAAATAAATATATCTATATTAATTAATAAAAGGACCTAATTATGTAAAATTATTACATAAATATATATGTAAAATTATTATATATACACGTGTGTGTGTATATATATATATATGTATATAATTTTTTTACTATTATTTTTATTTATATATAGGTATACATATAGTGATGTATACGTATATACTTAGGTATATACATATATATATATTATTTTGTTCTATGTGTATTTTGATATCTATATATATATATATATATATATATATATTAATATCAAAATACAGTTAGAACGAAATTACACACATATATATATTTTTAATTTTTTTTTTAAATTATAATATATATATATAATTATAATTATGTATATATTTAATCAATATCCTTCTACGTGTATTTTGATATTAATATATATATAATTATATATATAAATATTAAAATACACTTAGTGTATGTGTAAATGTGTGCGTATATATATATATATATAAACACATATATAATACCTTGCACTCAAGCTGTCCTTTAGTTCTTGCAATAAACCGGGTGCATTACCAGGGCTCAAAATATCCAAATTCAAAATAGAATGGCTGCACTCACGGAGATTCTTCGGTTTAAAATATAACTTTTAATGGAATCACATAAAAATCGACGTTTCAGTCCAGCCTGTGGACTTTCATCAGGATATGTCATCATTAAGAACATTGCTGTATATATAGGCATACAATCATAGTAATACATTAATTGAACAAACATGTGTAACTCACCCCAGGTGCTGTTCGTGCATTGCCGGCGTCCTCCCCGACCGAGTGCGCATGTGCACCAGTGTACTCGCCCCCTCCGTGACGTAATCACGCTACGCTACCGGCGTAGTCATGGGAACGCGGCTTAATCAAATCCCACCTCTATAGTCATGTGAACTATCAATTACACATATGTGAATCACCCCAGGTGTCATTCATATATTGCCGGCATCCTGTCCGGTCATGTGCGCACGCGCGCCACTGTGCCCGCCTCCACCGTGACGTAATCACGTCACGTTACCAGCGTTGTCATGGGAACGCGGTGTAACCAAATTCTATCACCATAGTGATATAAACTACCACCGTTTACAACTAGAGCTAGAGTGATCAATACATGATGGATGAAATATATAAAAACTAAAATACATGATATGAAAGTGCTAAGTGATAAAGATATTCCTTCTTAAATATAAACCATAAAGTGCATAGTATTAAGGGCAATTTTTAAATTGCTGCTATAGTGATTCCCAGCAATACTGCATAGAAACAACGTGTAATTATGCCTCCATTGCAGAGGTCTATAAATATAGATACTGTATATATTTAAAGTGACAAGTGTAGAAATAAAACAAAAGTGAATACTAAAGTGCCAAAAGTGAAAAAACATAAGTGATCCTATCCATATATACATACCAGCACATAAATTTATATTAAAAAATTAGACAATACGAATGGATGGCAATAGGCACTCTTTGTACCAGGGGATTATATATGGATCTAACTAAACTCATACATAAATGAGTAATCAGTAAAAATTTTGATAGAGATATATATTAGGGGGCCAGGGGGGAGGACAATTCTAATTTAGGGCCCCCAGCCACCGCTCAGGGGTGGGGGCCAGGGGGGAGGACATTAGGTCCCCCCTTATTAGTATTTAGGGCCCCAACCCGCCACTCAGGGGTGGGGTCAGGGGGGAGGACATTAGGTCCCCCTCTTATTAGTATTTGGGGCCCCCACCCACCGCTCAGGGGTGAAGGGCAGGGGGAGGACATAAGGTCCCCCCCTTATTCTAATTTAGGGCCCCCACCCACCGCTCAGGGGTGGGGGCCAGGGGGAGGACATTAGGCCCCCCCCTTATTCTAATTTAGGGACCCTACCTGCTGCTCAGGGGTGGGGGCCAGGAGGGAGGACATTAGGTGTCCCCCCTTATTCTAATTTAGGGCCCCCAACCGCCGCTCAGGGGTGGGACCGGGGGGAGGACAATAGGTTCCCCCCCCATTATTTAACTTTAGGGCCCCCACCCGCCGCTCAGGGGTGGGGGCCAGGGGGGAGGACATTAGGTGTCCCCCCTTATTCTAATTTAGAGCCCCCACCTGCCGCTCAGGGGTGGGGGCCAGGGGGGAGGACAATAGGTCCCCCCCCATTATTTTACTTTAGGGCTCCCAACCGTCGCTCAGGGGTGGGGGCCGGGGGAGGACAATAGGTCCCCCCCCTTATTCTAATTTAGGGCCGCCACCCACCGCTCATGGGTGGGCGCTGGGGGAGGACAATAGGTCCCCCCCTTATTTTACTTTAGGGCCCCCACCTGCTGTTCAGGGGTGAGGACAGGGGGAGGGGCAATAGGCTATTTTTTTGTGTTTTTAAGTGAGCAGTCACAGGCTGCTCACTGTTTACTAGACATGCCCCTACTCGCGGTATAGCGAGTAGGAACATAATTTACTAATACTAAGTAATCTTTACTTAGTATTAGTAAATTTGGCTGAGAGACCAATTTAGGTCTTTCAGCCTTTTAGTAGATAGCTCCCTAATACCGTGGGAATTAGGGAGTTATCTACTTATTCATTCATCCAGTCATTCCATTGACAGGCTAAGTAACTTACATTTTATATGAATGTGTGTTACTTGATTGTTATAAGTGTTGCAAATGCTTACAGCTGAGTCCTGGCTATGTTTGTATATTTTTTATTTAAAATTGTACATAGTGTAACATTCTTCATTCTTCCACTGGGTAAGAATATTAGTACTTAGGCAATACTGTGCTTCGGATCTTAGGCAACTTCGGCACTTCAGCACTTCGACACTACAGAAATTCGGTAATTTCAGAACTTCGGGACTTCAGCAATTCGTCAATTCATCTATTCGGAAGTACCCGAATGTCCGAATTGCCTGAAATTCGTCCGAATTCACATTCGGACCGAAACAAATTGCACATGTCTAGTGTGCAAGTTAAATCTCTGCTCACACCAGGGAATCACAGATATCCATTCTGTCTGCTAGGATAATTTTTTAGTGGCCCCAGACTTTTAGATAAGCTGTTTGCAGTGCTGGATTGCCTACTAAAAGATTGCAGTGTAAACAGAGTTTACTCTATGCTCATACCTCTAGCCTCAGGTATCAATGCAGAGGTGTAACTAGAAACCGTGTGTCTCACCCAGTCCCGTCATGTGTCTCATTCTTCTTCCTTTAGCTCCTACACATCTCATTCACCCCTCCCCAGCCTCTCCACGTGTCTCCTTCTTCCCTCAGTCCCTGCAAATGTCTAATTACCCTCCCAGTTCCTCCATGTGTCACTACCATCCACCCCCTCCATGTGTCTTATTCCTCCCTTAGCCCCTCCATGTGTGTCATTATTCCCCTCAGCCCCTCCATGTGTCTCTTCCCATCCCCTCACTGTGTCTCTTCCCATCCCCTCACTGTGTCTCTTCCCATCCCCTCACTGTGTCTCTTCCCATCCCCTCACTGTGTCTCTTCCCATCCCCTCACGGTGTCTCTTCCCATCCCCTCACGGTGTCTCTTCCCATCCCCTCACGGTGTCTCTTCCCATCCCCTCACTGTGTCTCTTCCCATCCCCTCACTGTGTCTCTTCCCATCCCCTCACTGTGTCTCTTCCCATCCCCTCACTGTGTCTCTTCCCATCCCCTCACTGTGTCTCTTCCCATCCCCTCACTGTGTCTCTTCCCATCCCCTCACTGTGTCCCTTCCCATCCCATCACTGTGTCTCTTCCCATCCCCTCACTGTGTCTCTTCCCATCCCCTCACTGTGTCTCTTCCCATCCCCTCACTGTGTCTCTTCCCATCCCCTCACTGTCTCTTCCCATCCCCTCACTGTGTGTCTTCCCATCCCCTCACTGTCTCTTCCCATCCCCTCACTGTCTCTTCCCATCCCCTCACTGTGTCTCTTCCCATCCCCTCACGGTGTCTCTTCCCATCCCCTCACTGTGTCTCTTCCCATCCCCTCACTGTGTCCCTTCCCATCCCCTCACTGTGTCTCTTCCCATCCCCTCACTGTGTCTCTTCCCATCCCCTCACTGTGTCTCTTCCCATCCCCTCACTGTGTCTCTTCCCATCCCCTCACTGTCTCTTCCCATCCCCTCACTGTCTCTTCCCATCCCCTCACTGTCTCTTCCCATCCCCTCACTGTCTCTTCCCATCCCCTCACTGTGTCTCTTCCCATCCCCTCACTGTGTCTCTTCCCATCCCCTCACGGTGTCTCTTCCCATCCCCTCACTGTGTCTCTTCCCATCCCCTCACTGTGTCTCTTCCCATCCCCTCACTGTGTCTCTCCCCATCCCCTCACTGTGTCTCTCCCCAGCCCCTCCATGTGTCTCTCTCCCCCTAGTTCCTCCATGGGTCTCATTCCCTCCCCAGCCCCTCCATGTGCCTCATCCCCCTCCCCCAGACCCTCCATGTGCCTCTCCCACATCCCCAGCCTCTTAATGACTCAAATCTTTGTGATAGTGTCTCTTGAAACCAGCTCAAGAATGACTGCATATCTTTCTGTGGGATATTGATGACGTTTTTTTTTTTTTGTTTTTTTTTTTTTAAACATCCATTTGGGAGTTTGTTACAAACTAAATGCTTGGATTTATATGATGCTTTCAATTTAGGAGCAGGAATGGGTTTTTCTGCTTTTTCCAGTTTCCAGAGGCAGGTCTAGACATCTGGAAAACAAACTCAGAACAATTCTAAAGTGAATATAGAGAGAGAGCAAAATTTCCTAAGAAGCCTGTAAGGAAAAGACACAAAATATCCCACCCAGGGCCGGCCTTAGGGGTGTGCGAGCTGTGTAGGCCTTGCGGCTAACAGACATGCCGGGCTGCTGGGCGGTCGGGCGGCGCTGGCGAGGGAGCACTTCCTCTGAGCTGTATGCTCAGCTCCCTCGCGCGCCGCAGAGTGAGGCTGGGAGCCGGAATATAACGTCATATTCCGGCTCCCAGCCTCACTCTGCGGCGCGCGAGGGAGCTGAGCAAACAGCTCAGAGGAAGTGCTCCCTCGCCAGCCGCCCGCCCAGCCCAGCAGCCACTGGACCACCAGGGAGGAAGAGACCCCCCCCAGCATTCCCAAAGGTAAGGAGGCTGGGGGGGTGTCTAAATAAATTTTAAAAAATGTGTTAATGTGGGTGAGTGTGTGTGTGTGTATATGTTAGTGTGTGTCTGTGTCTGTTAGTGTGTGTGTGTGTGTGTATATGTTAGTGTGTGTCTGTGTCTGTTAGTGTGTGTGTATGTTAGTGTGTGTGTGTCTGTTAGTGTGTGTCTGTGTCTGTTAGTGTGTGTCTGTGTCTGTTAGTGTGTGTCTGTGTCTGTTAGTGTGTGTTTGTCTGTTAGTGAGTGTGTGTGTCTGACTGTGTGTGTGTGGCCGTCTGCCTGTGTGTGTGTGACTGTTTGCCTATGTTTGTGTGTGTGTGTGTGTGTGTGTGTGTGTGTGAGACTGTCTGCGCGTGTGTGTGTGTGTGACTGTCTGCGCGTGTGTGTGTGTGACTGTCTGCGCGTGACTGTGTGTGTGTGGCTGTCTGACAGTGTGTGTTTGACTGTTTGTCTGTGTGTGTTTGACTGTTTGTCTGTGTGTGTGTGACTGTGTGTGTGTGGCTGTTTGCCTCTGTGTTTGTGTGTGGCTGTGTGTGTGGCTGTCTGCCTGTGTGTGTGTGTGTTTGTGTGTGACTGCCTATGTGTGACTGCCTGGGCAGACTAGATGGGCCGAATGGTTCTTATCTGCCGTCACATTCTATGTCTGTGTGTGTGTTTGTGTGTGGCTGTCTGTATATGATTGCCTGAGTGTGTTTCTGTGTGTGTGTGTGTGTGTATGGCTGTCTGCCTGTGTGTGTGTGTGTGTGACAGGGTGTGTGGGAAGGGGTAAGGAGTGGGGGAGGGGGGCGCTGTGAAGATTTTTTGCACAGGGCGCCCAAATGCCTAAGGCCGGCCCTGATCCCACCTTAAAGACCTCAGAACCATGTGGGGAGGTTGGTGACACAGTTGATTTGTTCCGATAAGCACCCTTGCTGTAAGGCAGATCAGCACAGTATATATAACCTAAGCACAATTAAAATTTTGCGCCAGGGCGTGGCCTGGCAGCCGACGAAGATGGCAGCCTAACAAGGGAGCTCCCGCGAATCCACACTAAATCCAGCACCGGCAAACAGCATCGCAACCGCTAAAAGGTACTCACATGCCCCACAAAGGTCCTAGTGCCACCCCACGCAAGAAAAAAAAGGGGGGACCGCACGAATCCTCTCCCACAGTGGCCGACATGTTCGCGGCCTCCAGATCCACACAGGCCGCACAAGATGGCCGCCGGGCAGGCACACGAGGCTCCCACTCCCCATCCTCCAACACAGATAGGAGACAGCCCGAACAGAGCGAGGATACCGCCGCACAAATATCGAGGCAGCTTGCGGAGGTGAGAACCTATCTGGCGGGAGAGATCGCCCGTAGCACCCGAGATATCAAGGCCGAGATTCAGGCCCTAGGCGCCCGCACTGCAGTACTGGAGCAGCGCGTGGAAACCATAGTGCAAGGCCACAACACAGTGGTACAGCACTCCACATCCCTAAACCTTTACATCAGCGAACTGGAAATGCAAGTGGAGGATTTATCAAACCGCACGAGGCGGAATAACCTCCGAGTCAGAGGATGGCCAGAGGCAACACAAGAGGGCCCCCTGGCACCAATCATGGAGGCATACTTCAGCAACCTCCTACCAGACGTCCCTAAGACCCAATGGGCTATGGACCGGGCGCACAGAGCCCTGCGGGCACGACGCTCGAACACAGATGTGCCACGAGATATCATTATATGCTTCCATCACTTCTCAACCAAAGAGGCCCTTCTGCGGTATAACCGGCAACATGAACTCACCTACAAGGGCAAATCCATCGCATTGTACCAGGATTTGGCCCCGAGCACTTTGCAAAGAAGGAGAGAGTGGAGACCGCTGACGGACATATTGCGGCAACATGAAATCCGCTTCACCTGGGGACACCCATTTAAAATAGTGGCCTTCAAAGCTGGAAGAACACTCGCCTACACACCGGGAGGAGACCCACACAAATTCCTCAGGGATCTAGATATCATACCACCGCAAGACTTCACCCTACCGGGGCCTACCCGACCGGCTCTTACACCCCTCCCGAGAGAGTGGTACACGATCACAGCACAAGCGGACCAAGAGGACTGAGACACGCAAACAGCCAGGCGCAACCCCAAAAAAGCGCCCACAAGACTTATTGCAGCAAATTTGGCACTCTGGATGGTTAAGTTCTTCTGAAGGAAGACACCAGGACTCACACACCCATTATGCCCCTATCAACCTTCTCCTCAATTTGTTTAATATCTATGGTTGAAACTGTCTTCGGCAAACCAAGGGGGAGAGAGAGGAGGGAGAGAGCAGGAGAACTCACTGTATGCTGCATAGCGACACTGACACAAAAAGCACTGCAGAACACAAACACAGCCCGAAGGGGCTTAACGCAAGGGTACTGCTTGCATTGGGGGTGATGCACTGAGACAGTTCAAATCCCATTTCGTCTCGACTTTATATATTGCACCTTTAATGTGTTTCACTACTAAGAAGCCGGGATGGACACCCGAGTACAAAAGGGAGGGGGGAGGAGGGGGGGGGTGACTCTCTGCACACGGCACAAAAAATGCCGTGATGACACCATGGCAAAGGACAAAACACTTGAAAACACCACACACTAAGGGGGACACACCAAGAGACACCGGGTTATGCCTCCCTCAACTCTTGCTCTCCATGCCTGTCAAATATCCAGAGGCCCGTATAGGACATACCATCTGCAGACACGAGAGGGAGGAGAAGGAGAAGAGTAGGAACTCACATTGTAAATGCAGGCAAAGATTGCATACATGTAGGGGGACACACCTTGACATGCTGAACCACACCCAAATACACCTTACTCCGCCATCCCATTAATGTGCCTAACACACGGGGTAGGAAAGTTTCCTAATGCACTGATGAGGAATAATGAAGAAGGGAGAACAGGAGGGCATACAGCAAGGCACACAACAATCCTGAAAAACACAGCCCCACAACAAATAGACTAATCCAGGAGGATATGAAAGTTAGAGCAGACACTCACAGAGGAGGTCCCACAGGCCCCAGGGGCAGCAACACAAAGATGGTTGTAACTCACACCACAGTGGATTAACGCGGGGCAATCACCGACTCCGAGAGGTGACTTTTTATACGCCACTCGGAGGGGGTGAACACCCCCATTCTAATCTGGCACAGGTTAAGACCAGATGGCTAACAAATGTTTATGTTAAATGTTTATGTGAATATTTGACGCAAATGTTCTTTATTACTCAAGTTATTTTTCTTTTTCCTAATCTATTCTTTAAGACAAGTACTGATTCTCCATCCGTTCTCGCTGCCTGGATGCTGGCTGCGCCCCCGAGGAGGAGCCCCGCAATCAACACAGCGCACACCTCAGCCCACGGTTCCCGGAGGAAGGGGGACCCCGCCACACTCAATGCCCTGAATGCACCTCCAAATGGCCCTTAAGGTACCATCGTTAAATGTCAAGGGCCTTAACTCCCCCAACAAGCGCAGATTGCTGGTGAGGGACTTAAAAGCCAAAAAAATTGACATAGCACTAATACAGGAGACACACCTCCCCAGGTCGGCGACCACTAGGTTGACAGACAGAAACTACACGACAGTTCACGAAGCACGAGCACTACGGAAACGAGCAGGGGTAGCGATTCTCCAACATAAAAACTGTCCCCTAAACATTACCACCATCCAAGCTGATCCAGAGGGGAGATTTATATACATAGGAGGCACACTCTACACCACAAAAATACATATCATTAATGTATATGCTCCCAACGAGCCAGACCAACAGTTCTGGGTGAGCCTAGAAATGCTGGTGGCGGGAACAGGGGGAGGAGTCCTCCTGGTAGGGGGCGACTTTAATGCTGTACCCAGCCCAGCAGCTGACAGAAGCACGAAACCAGGCACCGTAAGATCACAGGGCAGAGGGAGCCAAGACAAGCAACTACACACATTCCTGACACACACAGGCCTCCTTGACGCCTGGCGGCTGCAACACCCAACCACAACAGACTACACGTTCTATTCAGCACCACACAACACCTACTCCAGAATAGACAACATATTTCTTAACGGAGCAGGGATGGCCAAAACAATCCACACGGAAATTAACAACATCACATGGTCAGATCACGCAGACATCACACTCACACTCAGCAATCTGTGCTACAAATCCAACTGGTCGTGGAGGCTCAATAACAGCCTCTTAAGAGATGACACAACACGAACAACCATCCAACACGCCATCACAGAATACTTTGAAATAAATACAACCCCCGAGGTTAGCCCCACCACGGTATGGGCAGCGCATAAAACAGTACTACGCGGACACTTCATAAAACTAGCCACACAGAAAAAGAGGGCCAAAACGAAACAGCTACTTGACTTACAATCTGCTCTACGTAAAAAGGAGCAACAACACAAAGCAAACCCAACAGACCCACTCCTCAGGGAACTCAACGACATCAGACACTCAATCAGGGACATCACACTGGAGACGGTCTCACGGTCCATACTATGGTCGAAACGACTTTTTTATGAAAAGGCCAATAAGACAGATACACTCTTGGCAAGAGTCCTCCGCCCGAGGCCGCAAGGCAAAATCATAACAAAAATACGCACAACAACAAACACACTAGTCAAAACTCCTGAAACTATAAACAAAGTGTTTACATCCTACTTCTCCGACCTTTACAACCACTCCCCCCAACTCAGGACCACCAATATGACTTATATTGCAGATATGCGCCGCTTCCTTTCCGAACTCACTATTCCGAGGGTGAGCGGTGCTGAAGCCGATGACCTGCAGGCACCAATCACACAGTTAGAGGTTGAGGCAGCAATAGCATCCCTAAAAGGCAATAAGGCACCAGGACCAGACGGCTATGACATTAGTTACTACAAACAATTTAAAGACATATTAGCCCCACCCCTCACAACCCTTAGCAACCATTTTCTACAGGGAGGGACACCTGATGGCGACATGGCAATGGCAAACGTTGTCCTTCTGCCAAAACCAGGGAAGGCGAGACACTGGCCCCGAGCTACAGGCCCATCTTATTAATCAACACCGACCTTAAAATATTCGCTAAAATTTTGGCATCCAGACTGACCCCCCTGCTCCCGCGCCTGATCCACCCGGACCAGGTGGGCTTTATGCCAGGCCGCCAACTATATGAAAACACACGCAGGGGGGTTAGCACGATCTGGCACATGGGGGCTTCCAAGGCGCCTTCTCTGGCACTCTCTTTAGATGCAGAGAAGGCGTTTGACAGAGTGCTATGGCCTTATCTGTTTGAGCTACTCCGATTTCAAGGGTTCCCAGAGACCTTTGTCACAGCAATACAAGCACTATACACAGACTTAAAAGCGCAAATACTCATCTCAGGGGCCCGCAAAAGACCCTTCACACTAGGGAACGACACCAGACAGGGTTGCCCACTGTCCCCATTACTCTTTGCTCTAACCTTAGAACCACTATTACAAGCCATTAGACAGCACCCACACATACAGGGCATTGTAATAGGAGGCACACCATTCACAGTTTCGGCCTATGCTGACGATGTCATGATAACACTTCAGGAACCTATGCAGTCTCTCCAACACCTCACACATGTACTGGAGCGTTTCGGGACGATTGCGGGGTACAAAATCAACTACTCCAAATCCGTGGCAATGCCCTTTCACCTAGAACCCCTGGACGTAGCCCGCATACACGACATGTATCACTTCAAGATAGCCACTGACGAATTTATGTATCTAGGGGTACGACTAACAGCAAATACCTCCTCATTGTTTACCCGCAACTATACACCCCTGTTCCGAACCCTCCTTATGGAACTAGAGCAGTGGACAGACAGACCCATCTCATGGATGGGAAGAGTAAACTCTATAAAAATGAACGTGCTACCGAGGATCTTATTCCTCTTTCAGGCTCTCCCGATACCAGTAACCAGGGGGGACCTTATAGGCATACAAAGAGCGATCGATGCCTTCATCTGGCAAATAAACGCCCAAGGATAGCGCGCGCCCTCATGTACAGACCGAAACCTAGGGGGGGGCTGGGACTGCCCAATATATACGCCTACTACTTAGCTGCACAGCTGACACAGGTAATACAGTGGCACGCACCACCAGGAAAAAGAAGATGGGTAGACCTGGAGTCGCTGATGACAGGTCAGGACCTCCCACAATTTTTCATATGGGCACCCAAATCCCAAAGAGCCATACTAAGAACCGCGAACCCAGCCATACTCAACTCCATACAGATATGGGACCAAACCAAAACGAAGTACACCCTCAGTACCCAATTGTCCCCCATGACACCGGTCCTTAGAAACAGGGCCTTCCCCCCCGGGAATGAGGGCAGGCGACTACAAGGGGATAGAAGCCACAGGGCTCCAAAGATATGTCCACCTATATACAAACCAACAAGTGGTCACTTATGAACACCTAGCCACCAAAGCCACCTTACATACAAGAGATTACTTTAGATACATGCAGATCAGAGACTTTGCACGCAAACCCGAAGTACGGAAAGCAGCCCTAACACCATTAACTTTCTACGAAAAACTATGCTACAACGAGACCACACAAACTAAACTCATCACGCTAATGTACAACCATCTCATAGGGGCCCCAGACGGGGAAGACGCACTGCGGTATACCAAACGGTGGGAAACCGACCTGGGGGTGACACTAGAGGGAACGGAGTGGCAGGATATATGGGAAGCATGCACCAAAACCACAATCTGTATAACACTTCAAGAGCAATCCTATAAAACACTATTTAGGTGGTACATGACACCGGTAAAACAGAAACACATGGGATTGAGCCCCACAGATGACTGCTGGCATGGGTGTGGGGGGAAAGGAACATATATTCATATGTGGTGGGAATGCCCAAGGGTAGCAAACTACTGGCGCAACATAGTAGAACTTAGCTCCCAAATCCTACAACGACGACTGGGAGTGGATCCTTGGGCGTGCCTACTCTCGAGACCCACTGAAGGCCTCCCCAGGCACGAACAAAGACTACTCAATATGCTTTACCTGGCGGCCCGCAGGGCCTTGGCACAACAGTGGTCTTGTCCAGACCTCCCGAGAATATCCCTGGTCAAAACAAAAATGCGAGATAACTACATAATGGATAAATTAACCGCCCAGGTACGAAACACAATGCCTAAGTTCCAAAAAGTATGGGACCTTTGGGAACAATACGACATCTAAGGGAGCAACTCGGGGAGCAGGGCAGCATCCACACAGCTTCAAAAGCGGAAAACTAAAAGCTCGAATAATACCAATTATCACCCCATCACCCGGACGGGTGGCAGCGGCACCACCACCGGACGAGTGTGGGATCAAACTCGAAAAACACAACGGAAACGCAACCTCAGCAACTACAGATACCTATGTACTTGTCTCTTACTTTTTACTTTCCTCTTAAATTTATTTTATTGAATGCAAGCTCTAGTGACTCATAAACTGACAAACGAGGGAATAAATCACAACACACTTACTATCAGTAGAAACTAACGGGAAGCAGGTAAACGGTCACACACCCTCCGGGGCCAGAGACCGAAATACTACTTCCTAACCCAACCCTCTATTTACATGCTATTGTACATAGTTAATTTTGCTTGCCAACAAAATAGAAAATAACAGACGAAAATGAATACAGGAAAAGCAACGTATATAAAATGTATAATGTAACTCTCACCACTGACACTGTAAAGTTCTATAAGTAACTATATCAAATGCATAAATGTGAATGCTTATACGTTCAATATCAAAATCGTCTGCTCAAAAATAAAGAATTAAAAAAAAAAAAATTCTGACTGCAATGCACAGTACCTATAAATCAGGACTGGCTCCAGCATTCTGTGATGCTGGATGATCTGGAGATTGACATTATGCAGTTCAACATCCGGGGAGCTATCAGGCAGCATACCCAAGTCTGCTTCACCATCTTCTGTCCAAGGAACACCTGTCCAGAACTGGGGTCTTTGGTTTGGGACAACCTTTTAAAGGTATGTGAGTGAGTCGGAGGAGCTTGTTTTATTACTTCAACTTTATTTCTAGCAGTACTTATCCACCATGATTAAGTACATCCCCACAGGTACTGCCACTATACTATATGTGGGGGAAATATATTTGCTTGGTAGATTGCAACGATTAAGGGATATTTTCTTATTAAAGAAATCTGAGGGATATCTTCCTATTAAAATACACGTTGTGTGTTTTTCCACTTGTCTAATTCCCTAGTCATCTGAAAAGTGCAAATTATATTTCACGCTGGTGATCACAGAAAGCAGCAATGCGGGTTTTTTTTTTTTTTAGGATGATCGCCAGATGCTCAGACTTTCCTTCAGCACAAGGCTGAGAGTAGCATGGAGTCATTGTTTTTATTAATGTCTCCGCTGTGATTAGCCTATCATGTTACTCCGTATTGTCAGTCGCAGCATATGGTATGAGCAGCCTTTCTGATATCACTTGAGAACAGCATATGTGTTTTAAATAGATCAAATATGCTTCAAACAAGGTCTATGAACATAAAGGAAGAATTTCCATTAAAATAAGAGGATATTTAACATTTTTAATGTTGTGTAATGTGATAAAAATGATAGTTATCATTTTTATCACATTACACAACTGCTAATATTGTTTTTTTATAGGTACTTACTTGTTCGAAGTTTTAAGCTTTACATGTTTCCTTGATTTTCTAACTTCTGCCCTGATGTCTTATTTTGATTATTATGCATTCATCTTCTGTACATGTATTTCTCCTATTTATAATGTAGCATCATCTGGCTTAGCTGTTGGCTACCACAGGGAAAAATGCAGAGTGAATTTGCAGCTGTGAAATATGAATGTTTAAATGTCAAAAAAGGTGAGAAACCCAGCAGTGGCTTGTATTAGAATAATAATAATAAAAATAATAATAATAAAAAGACATAGCCGTATAACAGGGAGCCTTGCCTTAGGTAGTTCTGCAGGTTGGTGACCTTGTGTCGATGTAGTCTTCTGTAGGGTTACACCAGTCAATTAAGGACAATCATTCTTGAAAACAGACATTCAAGTGGTGTTTTAAACTTCCCATATGCTTATCAACTGGGGAAGTTGCCCTGCCTTGATCTGCATTGTTATTCCTCTCCAATAATTCATTCCAGCGTTTTGATGCTAGCTGATATAACCTGACAGCTTTAAAATGATGACTGAGAAGTCAGGACAGATAGGAAATATAATAACACAGGTTTTAAAAGAAAAAAATAATAAAATCCCGAACAAGAAACTAAACGTGAGTACTGTTTGCTTATGTACAATAGTAAACTTTATTATTTTATTTTTTTAAATGAACATTTTCAAGTTTTAGGTCTTCTCTCTGAATAGAGCTGCATGAGTTAAAGGGTTACTTCAAGCACCATAACAATTTCTACGACCTTTGTAGGCATGCACTGTTTTGCATTTTAGGCTGTGAAGGCTGCACTTCAGGAAGCCAACACAAGGGTGCAAAGCATACTTGAAAGCTGCAGGAGGGTTGCCAGGCATTTCCACCAAAGTGCAAGGGATAGCCATTGCAGAAGCAAGAAGAAAGAGGCCTTCCCACGCACTGTCTACGACAGGAAGTCAGCATGTGGGGTGTGGTGAAAGTAACCTCGCCACTGTTTTTTGGAGGGGCCTTTTTGCCAGCCTCCTACCCTGTGACTATGGCGCCTTCAATAGACCTGGCTAAAATACTTTAAACAGGCTCTGTTCATGCAATTGGGACTATATGGTTCATTTACCTAACAGCTGTACGAACCGGAGACCACCCTGGAGCTTGTTGAGCTTAATTGATACATTGTTGCAATTTCCACAGCAGAGGTCTAAGTGTTTGCCTGGGTGGCAGCAATTCCTATGGACGACTACGGGGTGGCGACCATCATGTTCTCATGGACCAAAACTGCAAATAGACTTTTGGGGGACTTAGCAGCGAATGCCCTGGAACAATTTTCGGCATGAAACCTTCATGGTTCCCGGTCGGTCCTCCAACGGCACTTAGCCGTGATTCTATGGAACTAGTTTCAGCTATGGGACCATGCCTGAACTAATCTGGGTGATTTTTGGATATGTTGGTCACCCAGATCAGGGCTATTAGGGGATGTAACATGGGATTTGTGGGGATATCATGTGTTTTGGGGTACTTTTGGGACTTTATAGGAAAGTGTGTTTTTTTTCTGTGCTTGGAGATAATTAGATTAGCAGAGGGGAGGGGTTGTGTGCTGAGGGGAGGGATTGTGACCCATGAGGTCGCTGTGGGCGTACCCCAATGCATGGGGATTGTCATATAAGGCCAGGTGTGGCTGCCATTAAACTGAGATTCGTTTACCCCTTCATGAAGTCTTGGCTCATGTTTGGGGGATTGGAGAACTACATTCACTCTGGGGATTGCTATATCACAATACTCCCCTGAGTATAATCACTAACTCTTATAAGAGCTGTTCCTTCTATGCTCTCTGGACTAGGAGAGGTCTACCCACTGGAAGCTGGATCCTGGTCTTGGGTCCAGGGTGGTTGAAGGACAGCGAGACCCCAACCAAGCTGCAGCGGTTCGTGGGATTAACGGTGGTTATGGTGTTCCAGTACAGTGCTTATGGTGCTCGCAAGTACTAGGAAGTAGTGATTGACGGAGGCACCCGGTCGGGGTGCCAGGCGGTCTGTCACCTGGGGTAACTTCACATAGTTGAAAGAATTTTGGAACATCAGTGGACAATCCGTAATTTTTCCACCACTCCATTATAGATTACTCCCTACTAGGGTGTATGGATTAGACAGTAATAGGGCAGCTACTATCAGTTTTGTTCCATTTAGGGGCATGACAGAATTGTTGAGCCATACTAATGCCAATTTGGGACAGGCCATCGCATTGTTCATAAGATGGATGCTTGTTTATATAATATTGTTTTATACAATAATAACGTTAGTGTAAGTTCCAGAGAAGTGAAACTAGTTTCGCTCTTGCATCTGCAGGATACTGGAAGTATAATTACTATCAATGACTGGGAGTCGGACCACATTGGGTTATTGAGTTACAATAAAGAATATAATAAATATATTTGAGTAGCAAAAAATTATAAAAAAAAATTAAAATGCAGTTACAATGGGGGGCGTGACTAGCTGAGCACCTAACCAGACGTGTTTATCTGGAGCTCTTGCTGAATATTCCAAAAACACAAAATTGCCATGGAAAACCAGCAATCTATCCTTACAACTGCATTATTGGTGACCCTCAACCCCCCCTCCCCCACCACAGAGAGGTTGGGTGCAAACACCGTGAATTGAAGGCTTCAGAAGCCTCTAAAATGCCTGATATTAGGAGGTCATTTGAAAGGACACAGCAGCCAACGCTGATCAAGAGGCCTCGAGGCTCCAGTGAATCTGAGATATCTCCGGACGAAAAACGACCTACAACATCGTAAGCCCTCAGCGGGGTACATCGAAGGGATGATTCTGACTCCGACACCTCACCTTCTACCAAAGGGGATATTAAAAAGCTTCTGCTCGATCTCCGAGGGGTCTGGATGGAGTGCGCAGCGAGATGAGCGGCCTCACATCACGCGTCGGAGCTGTGGAAACCCGATAGGGTGTAAGAGACAACACACTCACAGAGACCCAAACTGAAGTAGAGAATCTATCCCACCAGCTTGAACATCTCACCCGCACTGTCACGACAATGGAAGCGTAACACCGCAGGAAAAATATACACATACGTGGGGTGCCTCACACATACGGTGGGCCCTGAGGCAGTGTTGGAGTTTGCCAACAAAATGGCAGATGAGATGGAGGTGAGGGGAGAAGGAGGGCTGCAGCTATAGGTCCCTCATTTAGACTGGGGACTGAGGATGTTTCCAGTATATGAGCAAAATCTCTCACTCTTGAGCAATTGTTGAGCAACCAGCTTAAGCCCTGGCCATGCATGATTTTTTTTAAAATTTCTTTATTTTTGTCTTGACAGAGAAAGTGACATGTCAGTGTTATATGGCTTATGCAAAAGCCGGAAAATGGTAATCACATATGCTTTATTATACAGAAAGGAAACATTAATACATGTTAGATTTTACTCAGGTGATTGGCATGATCGCCATCCGCCAAGGTTTTGTATTTGACGTTCATAACAGAAATGGTTAAACATATTTAAACTTTGTTGAGGAGAACACTAATTAAGTGTAATGCAAGTGTAAAGAAGCCAGTACCCCCTAGAGCTCAGGCAATGTCTGACACTGGGGCTATGGTGTTATTATCGTTCGAGAGGCACAAGCCGTCCCCATGGCATCCTCAGTAGTCCCCCGGCCGGGGCTTCTTTGTGGGCCATGAGCCGTGACCCCAACCGGGCTCCCCCAGAGGGCCCGGGTGGCGCAGGGGCCGGTACCTCCGCGGCTTAGTTTAACCCACCTCCAGGGTGTCATCTAAAAATCTTTATTTATGGTACCTTTCTATTCTATATAGTGCCGAATGCCATACATTAAGTTCAACATTTGAGTTGTACGTTTCCCTTGTCTGCCTGTTTAAAGATACAGCGATGGAATGTATACATTGTTTCGTATGTCGGCAGCAACCTATTACGTGCCTATGTAAGTTTCAATTTGTTACCTTTCTTGTGTTTAGTGCCGAAAGTCAGTTTGGGCATGAGAGGGAGTAGGCAAGAGGTGCCAGTAGTTAGATAGGTTCCCAGTGTTACTTTGTTGTTGTATACATTTGATGATGTAAGTGGTGTTTGCGTAGCCCGGTCACCCTGTAGCTACCGCTGCCTTTTGCTATACAGTATTGCAGTTCTATGCTCCGTGAGTAAGAGTGGTACCTTGGTGTCATGTAGTTCTATTGTTTGTGTGTAAGGAGGAGGTGAGGAATTGGGTGTAGAGGGGGGGCAAGAGGGTGCATAGCGCGCAGCAGGGCGTGCGGTGGGGCGCACTGCAGGCCGCGCCCTCCCTTCGGTCCACGGTCTCTGATCATATGAAATTTGAGGGTGTTTATTAATTTGTGTAATCTTCCCAGGGCTGCCAAATCTTTTGGAAAATGTTGTCATTGTTTCTGAACTGGGGTGTTAGTTTGTCCATTAGGTATGTATCTTTCACTATTACGTCATTGGTCGAGGGAACGGTGGGTTTCAGCCACGACTGGGCCAAGGCCCTTCTGGCCGCCAGAGTAACCTTATTTAGAAGCTGTTGTTCTTTCCCGGGGAGGCCGTCAGTGGGTTTGGATAGTAACACGGACCATAGGTCTAGGGCTATGTGCCTCTCGAAGACGTCTGTCAAAAGCTTCTGAACTCGCTTCCAAAATCTGCTGACCGTTGGGCATTCCCACCACATGTGCACGAACATGCCCTTGTTTCCTCACCCCTTCCAGCATCTGTGTGTTGTGGTTTTACCCATTCTGTGTAACTGTACTGGTGTGGTGTACCACCTCATGAGCATCTTATATGATTGCGGTTGCTTCGCAGATGTCTGCCCAGTCCCCTCCCTCCATTTCTTGTCCCAAGTCCGTCTCCCACTGTCCGATATATCTATGGTCTTTGTCATCCCGGTCAGAGTTCGGAGTTGTGCGTATATGGTTGTTATCAGGCCTTCATAAAACATCATTGGGGTTGGGCTCATGCATGACTTTTTTTGTTCCCAGTAAGTAAGAGGCTTTCTAGTAGAAAACAAAGTAGGTTAATTTTGTATGTTTGAAAGGTATGCCTTAACCATTTTAGAGGTGATACTCTGGGATGATGATGTGGACCCATCTGCCGTGGCTCTTGTAAGGGCCTGGGCCAAATGGCTTGCTGCTCCTCTTCCTTCAGAACCCATGTCACAGACACCAGCTAAGGAAGAAGATCTCTACTGCTACTGCTCGGAGTGTTGAACTGTGGTTTCTCCCATTGCCAATGCCATTGACTGCTGTTCCTTCATTATTATACTTCCTCTTTCTCTGCATCCCATGCATTTTATTAACTAGGCAGGATATTATGACTTACAGTGCACCCTTTTACCCTGTCTACTAACGTCCTGCTTCACCGGGCACTCCTGTTAGGGGGTATGGATTTGCTTGAGAGAAAAGCTAGAGATTAGCATAGGGTATGTGGTTTTTTTTTATAGCTGCATCCTGTGAGTTTCCCTCCAGCACCACCTGTACAAGATACATGAGTCTTGTCCCATCATAATAGTCAGACCAATGGACTTTTAATCCGGCCCTGCACAACTAAGTGACTGTTTGTGTGTGTGTTATGCCTAATGTCCCTACAGAAGCCAGGGAACTTTGTACTTGGTATGTAGATATATATCCACAATGTATATGTAAGCTCGTAATCTCAATACTTAAAGGAATTGCTGCAGTTGAGAAGACCTACGATACTTGGAAATTGTTAAACAGATATCTATCTCCTATGTTCTCCTAGCATTTAGGCTCTAGCTTTTTTTTTTACAAATCTAAAGATGACCAATAATTTGCAATACAAAATTATCCTTACATACAAGGTAACTTAGCCTACTTAACTAACATATATCTGAAAAGCTCAAATATTCAGCCTCAAATGACCTTGCAAAACTTCAACAGGTTTCTTCAGCATGGATAGAATTAAATCTTTACTTCAGTGCATTTCAGAGCTAAAGGTTACATCGAAATGCTTGGCTGAAGATGCATAGATAAATTACATAGGACTTGGAGCAAGAAATTGCTTTGTAACACAGACATTGCTTGGGTATATTGCAATATGCGTGCACATTTTTCAACCTTTTGCCTGCACCGATCCTTTCAATGAGCAGACCAACAAGCAGCACACGTGAGTGAGGATCCACATAAAGGTCAGAAGAGCATCATCATTTTCTTTTTTTATTATGTTGCCATTTGTCTGAACAACATTAGTTAGATACTGGCTGTAGTGTAACATTCTTTTCTTACAATAAAAAGACAATCTTTAGCGTACAACTTAACAATTCGTTGCTGACAGTAGAAAATAAACTAGAGGACAATTGCTGAGTAAGTATCTCTTCGTTCTAATCTTAATGCACCTAGGTTCAGAAAATCTAAGAATACAAAATGGTTCACATGAGAATACAAAATGGCTCATGTATCATGAAAAGATTTCGGTTCATATTTGATAGCATACCCAACCTCTGTTCTGAACTCTATGTTCAAATATAGTTAGATACATAAAGGTAGATAATTAAAATAATATCTATTCAAACGACAGAGGCCCCAGGTGAGAGACAGAGACTTAGCAGAGCTAATCTTGCAGGCCGGTTTCATAAAATATAGAACTGCTAGTTGTCCTTTCTAGTTAACTCAAAAGATGGTCAAGCATTTCTACATTTTAGAGCGTATTATCAACGCTCCATCTTAACCCTGCCTGCTGTAAACATAGCAGTTTCAGAGAAACTGCTATGTTTACTTTAGGGTTAATCCAGCCTCTAGTGGCTGTCTCATTCAGCCGATGATGACCGAGGGAGCCCAGCGCTGGAGAAAGGTAAGATTTTAACCCCTTCCTACCTCTTCAACCGAGCTGGAGTGGGCCCATGAGGGTTGGTCCTTCAAGTTAAGATTCAACGATTATTTGCTGTGTATTTTGGGGTTTTATAGCATTTATATGCTATATGTTTTATAGTCTCACAGTTAAGGGATTTTAACATATTATAGTGTTTTGTACAGTTAGATAACAGGAAAATAAAGAATTGCTACTTTTTCAAATAAATGTTCGGAGGAGTTCATGTTCATAGAAACATAGAATGGTGACGGCAGATAAGAACCATTCGGCCCATCTAGTCTGCCCAATATTTCAAAATACTTTTAATTAGTCCCTGGCTTTATCTTAAGTCTAGGATAGCCTTATGCCTATCCCACACATGCTTAAACTCCCTCACTGTGTTAACCTCTACCACTTCAGCTGCAAGGCTATTCCATGCATCCACTACCCTCTGAGTAAAGTAATACTTCCTGAAATTATTTTTAAACCTTTGCCCCTCTAATTTAAGACTATGTCCTCTTGTTGTGGTAGTTTTTCTTATTTTAAATATAGTCTCCTCCTTTACTGTGTTGATTCCCTTTATGTATTTAAATGTTTCTATCATATCCCCCTGTCTCGTCTTTCCTCCAAGCTATACAGGTTAAGTTCCTTTAACCTTTCCTTGTAAGTTTTATCCTGCAATCCATGAACCAGTTTAGTAGCCCTTCTCTGAACTCTCTCTTAAGTATCAATTTCCTTCTGAAGTACTGTCTCCAGAACTGCGTATAATACTCCAAGTGAGGTCTCACCAGTGTTCTGTACAATGGCATAAGCACTTCTCTCTTTCTACTGCTAATACCTCTCCCTATACAACCAAGCATTCTGCTAGCATTTCCTGCTGCTCTATTACATTGTCTGTCTACCTTTAAGTAATCTGAAATAATTACTCCTAAATCCCTTTCCTCAAATGTTGAGGTAAGTAGGGTATCAAATATCCTATAATCTCTCCTTGGGTTTTTACACCCAAGATGCATTATCTTGCACTTATCCACATTAAATGTCAGTTGCCACAGCTCTGACCATTGATCTAGTTTACCTAAATCATTTGCCATTTGGCTTATCCCTCCTGGAACATCAACCCTGTTGCAAATTGTAGTATCATCAGCAGTATAGTTAGCTCACAGACTTGTACACTTTAGGATTAATTCCAGCAAATATTATTTTGACCTTCTGAATATGGCTGGTTGTTTTTACTGTGGAAAAAAAACGTGAATTTATAGAAATATTTATAGGTTCAAAGTCACCTGGTGATTCAAGTGCTTATTTATGTCACACCCTAAATGAGCACTATTCATTGCTTATGTTATGGAGCAAACTAAAACTCAACAAAAGCACAAGGCTTAAAAAATAATTAGTTTTACATCACCTTTCTTTTGTAACTTTATAAAAACAAAAAAGTAGATATTCAATAGCACATTAAGAAAAATATTTAACATCAAGAGATTAATACACATAACTTTACTAAATAGATCAGTATGTACCTCAAAATAGAATACACACCATACAGATAAGTATATACCCCAAATAGTCTACATACCAACTGCTAAATAATGAAACACTGAGGTATATATTTTAGAACAGGTTTTCATGAAATCCCCCATTATCTAGCTTCAAACATATCTGCACAAAGCATTTTCCTCAGAAAATACTTGGACTTTATAAGAGAACTTACAGTTGTATGTGTGTTAATAGCCATGAAGTAAAAAGGCTCCCCTCCATCTTAACATATTCCATTGAATGCCTAAGAAATTTGGGCTATAGAAAACCTAATAGTACTTCCGAACTATTTGAGACTCATGTATACAGAAATATAGTAATACATGTTTGACCACTTACCATGCCAATATGAACTAAGAGAGTGTAGCCTCCATCTGCCTATACTGATTTTGTCCTTCCTGCAATATTCTTTTATGTTCTTCCCTTTTCTTTCTTTTCATCCTCTCTTGCTTCCACAGTATTACGTTAGGGATATGGAACCCAAAATGCAATACTTGATAGGAAGCATAACTAGCAAACAAAGTCCAAGGCAAACTAAATCCGACAGGGGCAAGGCAGAGGCAAAGTAAGGCAATCCAACAAGTAAAAATCCAGAAAGCAGATG
Source organism: Pelobates fuscus (assembly GCF_036172605.1). Lineage (NCBI taxonomy): Eukaryota > Metazoa > Chordata > Amphibia > Anura > Pelobatidae > Pelobates > Pelobates fuscus. The sequence continues at coordinate 216,405,958 of NC_086322.1, forward strand.
TTCATAAACAATGGGTAGGCCAGAGGTCAGGTAAATCCAGGAGAGCAGGTAGAATACAGCAAGGAAACAAGCATGTAGTACAGAACAACTGAGCAACGAAGACTCAGCTGTTCTGAGTTTAAATAGGGGGCCAAATGTAAGGCACGCCTATTCTGGCATGCCTCCATAACACCATATTGGCGTATGGGGCTGTCAGTCACAGGGGTTGCCATGGAGACTGGTTTTACAATAATGTGTTCGAGCCACGCTTACATGGTTGTCCTGCGGCATGGAACAAATGCGCACCTCTTCCAAATGACCATCATTACCTGGGAGACGTGACATGACCGGAGTTCTGAGGTCACGGCCTTCCTAGTATTCTGGAGCAGCGAGGGAATAGAGGTAAGTCACGACACACAGTGTAAGTGACATATTATAAAAATTGTAATTTGTTACATATTGGCTAGTTACACCTTTGATGTGTTACTGGCTAACCATTATAACGAAAGACAAGAGTTCTTGTACTCGTAAATAAACAAATGATAACTTTCATGAAAGTCTGAAATAGCTCAAGAGGCTTTCTTGAATAAATCTAAGTAAAATCCCTTATTTTTATTAATCATCACAAAGTGTCCCTATACCAAATTATAATGAAGAGTCTTCTTTAATATGTGTATTAAATGGAGAACCCTTCAGCTGCTTAGTATTAAAACGACAGTGATAAACACTCCTGTCTCAATGACACTCAACACTCTCTTATATGTCAACAAGTGTTTGTTATTTGAATAACTGTCCAAATGAATTAGACAAACCTAAGCACTAAAAGTGCGTGATTTGTATTTTTCAAATAACAAATGTAGCTTGATTATGTTCCAGAAATTATTTGAAGATGTGCATAGAATTGATTTTACATATGCATATTTTGTTATTTTAATAATCGGTTAATATTTTTTTTTTTTTTGCAGTGCATATAGATGGTACAAGCAGGAATGAGGTGCCCCAAGAGCAGTCCTCAGGCATTTTCCTCGCTAAACATGCGGGACATAAGATTAACAGACACATTTTTGTATTGTAGTCAGGCTTAAGTAATTTTCTATTTTTAGAGTAAGTTTAACTGTAATTAGGCTTAATCAGTATACAATCTAGTCTATCGACGACACAAGTAATGCATGCATACATGTAAGTAGACTTAGCTAGTTAGGTCGGTAGAGCGTCAACAGTAATAGTGAGTTCACATAGTAAGTAGGCCGGGTCAGTTATGTCAGTTAGACTGCAACGGCATTTATAGTGGTTTCACAATGTAAACAGACTAGGTCGGTTCTGTCATTTAAGCAGTTACTACATTAATAGTGAGTCTACCATGTAGACAGGCTTGGTCAGTAATGGCATTAGAGCTTCGTTTAAGTATTCGTATTACTCAGAGGCTATACATTTCAATAGGGTAATAATACCCTATTGATAATAGGATAATAGGCTTTATCTGTCAGGCTATCTAAGCATCCAGTAGCTACAACTGCATGTATATGCTAAGTAATAAGCTAGTGCAATACTAGGTTAATATTTTTATGGTTGTGTTGAAATATGGTTTCTTGATCAGATTTTTGTCAGGCCATGTTGCAGTTTAAGGTACTCTATTGCTAAATGTCTATACTTTTCCAATGTTTGTTATTTATGTACTGCAATGCATTATACTCACCAAAGTGAGAGACACAGTGAAACCAAAGAAGATGATAAACGCACACAATACGAAGAATAAATTACCTTATAAATAAAATTCCTCTTACATTAAAGTAACATATATAATGTCCTATACACAAATAAACATAAAACACAACATAGTGTAATCTGTATAAATAATTTGTGAGTAAGGTTTAGATTCCAGAACACTCACAATTTTTAGAGCCCATTAAAGTTGACTCTGGACTTATAGAGCACATTTGGTAATGGGAATTTTCCTTTATACAGATTACACTATGCTGTGTTTTATCTTTATTTCTGTATAGGACATTATATATGTTACTTTAATGTAAGAGGAATTGTATATATAAGGTAATTTATTCTTCGTATTGTGTGCGCTTATCGCCTTCTTTGGTTTCACTGTGTTTCTCACTTTTAAGTAAATATAGTGACAATATTCTTGGGTGAACCAGAAGCACCGCACTTTTTCCTGCGTGCCACCTATAGCTTGTTCTGAATTATACTCACCAACTTTATAGATCAGTAGATATCAGTGAGTATATTTCACACATTCTAGTGGTTGTATGTGCTCATTGTGCCTTACAAGTTCCAGTTTTCTATTTTATTTTAGAATTTTGCTTGTGTTTCTGTTACTGATCTACAGGAGGAAGTAAGCTACCTAATAAGGAGGAAACGGCTCTCTAATTAGGTGAATTAGGCTGCTGCCTAAGGCCTCACTCTGACGGGTACCTCGCGACCGCCTAACACACCTTTGGGCAGACTGATCCACTGGGGCAAAGGTCCCAACTCCAGGAGGGGGGCCGGCTGCTTGTCCTGTGTGCATCAGCAAGATTTAATTGCTTCTTTATTGCTGGTACCATGTCTTGAAGTTCTTGTTCAATTCCATAATTTCTATATTGTAATTCTACACCCCCAATACACACACTATACCCTTATGCACACACTACACCCCTATACACATATGCTATTTTTTCCCAATACACAAACCCTACAGCTCCTTATATGTTCACCTAAGACCTCGCAAAGTCTAGAGACGCCAGTGCCTGCCAGTGGAGCTTGTAATCAAGAGGAAAGAGGAAGTGAAACAAAACATTTCAGGGGATATTGAGAAAGTTGACTAAACAGTGAGGAACATTGCAAGTGCTGTTTAGATCAAGGGTAGTTAACCTGGTACCTAACGCACAGTGGGCCTTGATGGCCATGGATCGAGGCCGGAAGGGAAGATCCTTTCATCTCCCCTGCCTCCCGCGAGCAGGCTGGTCAGAGCATTGCAGTGTGTTACCAAGGCAAAGCTCCGATACAGTGCTGTGCTCACAGGAGGACAGGAGAGTCATCCTGAAGCCTGAGGAGCTGCTGGCTAAAGTGAACATGCCACCACTGGACCACCAGGGCTTGCAGCATTATGTCCCCGCTTCCTGGTAAAAGGTAAGAAAAAGGGAGGGGAGACATTAAGATTTTCACATCTCACCAACCTACACACAGCCTAGGCCCTATGCACCCTTCACACCCTACACACACACACTACACCACTTACACTCACTGAACCCCTCACACACACTATACGCATCAGGCACACTGTCCCCCTCACACACACAATGAACTGCCCCCTTCACACACCCACACTGCACCGTTCATACACACACTGCACCGTTCATACACACACTGCACCCTTCACACACACACACTGCACCCTTCACACACACACTGCACCCTTCACACACACACACTGCACCTTTCACACACACTTCAGCCTTCACACACACACACACACACACAGCATCTCACAGACACACATAGAAAAAATTAGAATAGAAAAAAGGGAAGAAAATAGATAAATGTAAGTACATATTTAAAAACAAAATCGCACTTGCGCTGTAAAATACGTTACTGTGGCACTGGTGGGCGGTAAGGAAATTTTACCAACAACAAAGATACAAAAGTGGGCGGTAGATATTAAAAGGTTAACTACCCCTGCTTTAGATTGAGAGTAGATTAAGGAGTTAATTATGGAGGAGTACAAACATAGAGGACTTCTGGAGAGGGAAGAGCAGAAGACAGAATAAATGGGAGGACAGGGTGAAATGAGAAAGTAAAGACAACAAACTGTGCTCTTCATTCTAAGAATTCACCAAACAAAACCTAGAAAATTAATATATGTCTATATAGGAAAATTACAATATTTATTAATATGATGTAACATATTTTTAGTACAATTAAACATCACAACATTTTTAGTTTTGATAGCAGACATCAAAATATACATTAGGGAATATTTTCAAGGGTGAGATTCAGAGGGAGAATGTTTAAATACCGTGAGTCTGGTAACTCTTAAAATTATACTATGTCCACACACTTGTTTTTGCAAGTTTTTCAGGGTTATGACCCATTTACTTAATGAGAAATCAAAGCTGACAAACTCATGAAAACAATCAGGTTCACTGACACAACTACACAAGGGGATCATGGGAAAAGGCAATTAACTTGCTTAAAATGCCTGGTGTGGTTTTATTCTGAAGGCAGCTGCATAGACAGAAAAAGTTATATTTAAAAAACAAAACAAAAAAAAAGTATAAAAATCTAATCCATCTTTACAAATATTGACAAAAAAAAGGAATAACTGAGTTTAACCCCTTAAGAATGGAGGCAATTGTACAAGTTCTAAATCAAAACAAAACTTGGAATTTGAGCAATGTGTCTGTTCAACCATGATTTACCTCTTTCATATTAAATGTACCCACACTTATTAAATATTCATATACATTCAATGATATAATTATTTTGTTCAGGAGAATTAGGGCTTTTATTTCACATCAAATATTTATATATAACGTAAATTAACATAAATAAGATCTAAAAACAACAGTTTGAGAAAATGAAGTTCTGAATGGCATTTTAGCAGTAAATATATAAATAAAACTGTTTGTTTTTACTGCAATAAAATGCACATTTGCATTCCACAATGTCTCATGAGTACAACAGTACCCCCATGTACAGGTTTTATGGGATTTTTGGAAGCTTAAAGTATCATATGCAAAAGGGTAATAAGCGCTCACTTCTCAAGGGTGAGCAGCAGTTCACCAACAAGGTGTTCCCTCTACCTTGTGATAAATGGACAGATAAAATAGAAAGGTGAACAGCGCTAAAGATCAGAAATTGTACATACGTTTAGTAGAAATACTGGCCAGCGGAGTAACTCAAAAAAAAGGAGAAACAAAGATACAAATAATGGTACAGTATGTATGAACGATATAATTCCACAAGAACAAAGGCTATATCAGCTCGGTGTTAAGAGCTTGGACGGAATAATCCCCGTCTATGGATTTCTTGAGGTTCCAGATCGTTGGTGAGTTTATAGGTGTAAGTATTCGTTATATGAAAAACAAGAGTAAAATACGCCACATGGTCTAGTACGTAAATATAAAATATTGTAGTAAGAGTAGATGATCCTACTTACATATACTAGAGCAACGACCTGCTCTAGTTTGGAGAATTTCAGGTGGAATAATCCCCACCTCGGGATATAGTGGACCCAGGTATAGCAGCAAAGCAGTATTAAATAGGAAGGAGGACAAAAAAAAATGACTGGATGGTTTAAAAATTATATATACTTTAATACAATAAATAAAAAGTGAATAATACACTATAAAACCAGTCCTGTATAAAAGTCCAAAATTCTTCCTCACTTGACGCGTTTCGCCGAAGCTTTCTCAAAAGTGAATGCCTTCACTTTTGAGAAAGCTTCGGCGAAACGTGTCAAGTGAGGAAGAATTTTGGACTTTTATACAAAATTCTTCCTCACTTGACGCGTTTCGCCGCTTGATAGGTCTTGGTTAGGGGAACAACATGTCCAAATTTCAGCTCATTCGGTTGAAGGGTTCGGGAGTTATGGGTCTTTGAAGTTTTGACCGACCGCACAGATTTTCTAGCCGAAAAGAGTTCCACAAGTTTTGGCCCTGCGGTCGGTCTCCGTTCGCCTGTTAAAACTCCACGAAATCCTTGGTGGACTATCTTGGTGTTCGCTGAAATCCCCATAGAAGATTAAGTGTAACTACCGAACGGCCCGTTGTTCGGTAGTTCCAGCACGAAGTTCTGGGAGCATGGAGGTCTCAGCGGTGTTCGCCTGTTTGCGTATCCATTTTTAGTTCCATACGTTCACAGGCAAACACCGCTGTTCGTGCGCAAGATGGCCGCGAACACGTGTAAGTCCTGAAATGGCGGCCACCTATACTTTACACACGGGGTTCGTGCTGAACGGTATGCTGTAATTACACATTAAGGCAGTCCGGTGTTCGGTAGAAACATATTGATTAAGCACGAATCAAACTACCGAACAGATACTTTAAAATGTAATTCACTGTCTTATTCCACAGGGCTCAGGGGATGATAAAGTTCTGTTACACTGCTCCCCTTTTGTGGAACACTCCGGCAGACCCGGATTGATCCTTTTCGGGTCAACTTGGGGCTGTCCGAACAAATGTTAGGGCAAAAGTTCCGTTTGCCTGGACAGTCCATCGGCATTTCCATTAAACTTGCCAGGGCGGTACTGAATGCAAAAATTATATGGCTGTAGCGCTAGACTCCATCTCAGTAAGGGTCCATTGTCTCCAGCTACTCGGTTCAGCCATACCAGGGGATTATGGTCGGTAATCAGAGTAAATTCCTGCCCATATAAGTATGGTGTAAGTTTCTTTAGGGCCCAGACTAGGGCCAAATATTCTTTTTCCACTGCCGCGTAACTCACTTCTCTGGGCAGCAGTTTCCTGCTGAGGTACGCGACAGGATGTTCTCCCCCATCCTCTCCGATCTGGCTCAGAACTGCCCCCAGTCCATACATGGATGCATCTGTATGCACGACAAATATTTTGTTAGGGACGGGGGCAGATAGAACAGGTGCATGGATCAGAGCATTTTTCAAGGCTTGAAAGGCTGTTTCACAGGCAGGAGACCACAGGACTACCCTAGGCAAGTTCTTTTTAGTTAGGTCTGTCAGGGGTTTGGCGATGGCGCTATAGTCCAGGACAAACTTCCTGTAGTATCCTGCTGTTCCTAAGAATGCCAATACCTGAGTCTTGGTGTGGGGTGTGGGGTGTGGGGTGTGGGCCAGTTAGCTACCGCCTCAACCTTAGCGGGTTCTGGGCATTGTTTCCCACACCCCACCCTGTGTCCCAAGTACTGGACTTCGGCCATGCCGAAGTTACACTTTTCTGGCTTCAGAGTCAGGCCTGCTGCCCGAATCTGATCCAGTACAGCCTCTACATGTCTCAAGTGTTCCCCCCCATGTTTCACTATAGATCGCAATGTCATCCAGGTACGCACAAGCGAAGTCCTGGAAGCCATCAAGGAGTCTATCTACCAGGCGTTGAAATGTAGCTGGGGCGTTCTTCATCCCAAATGGCATGACCCTAAATTGGTACAAGCCAAATGGGGTGACGAACGCCGACTTGGGGATAGCCTCCTTGGCCAGGGGGATCTGCCAGTATCCCTTGCATAAATCAATGGTGGTCAGATATCTCCCACTGGCAATGCGGTCTAATAGTTCGTCCACTCTGGGCATGGGGTACGCATCTGTCACTGTACGGTCATTGAGTCGTCTATAGTCCACACAAAATCTAGTAGCTCCGTCCTTTTTGGGCACTAGGACTTCTGGCGAAGCCCAGGGGCTGTCAGATGGCTCTATGACTCCTAACCTTAACATCTCTTGCACTTCCTTTTTCATTTCCTCCCTGACTGCCTCAGGGATTCTGCCTAAGGGGAACTTGTCCTGGGGTCTCAACATAGTGGGTCGCTAGCGTGGTGTATCCCGGCTCCTGGGCGAACGTTAGTTTCTTTTCTATTATCAGCTGTCTAAGTTGGCCTTTTTCGGCTGCGGTTAGTCGCTCCCCTAGTTGGATGGTGTCCAGTAAGCTAGGGGACTCTCTGGGTGCTAAAAGGTCTGGGATGGGTAGGTTATCGGGGTCCTCTGTAGCAGAAATGCATATAGCGGCAATATCCTCTGGCCGCTCTTGGTACTCTTTTAGTAAGTTCACATGAAAGGTTTTCTGGATTCTTTCATCTTTGTTGCTGGCAATCACATAAGTAGTGTCGCAGACCTGCGCTACTACTTTGTAAGAGCCCTGCCAAGAGGTCTGGAGTTTATTTCCCTTTACTGGTCTAAGTACCAGAACCTTCTGTCCCACCTGGAATGTTCTCTGTCGGGCGCCCCGATCATACCAACGTTTCTGTCGACCCTGGGCCGCATAGAGATGGTCCCGTGCCACCCGGGCCAACTGCTCCATGCGGTCCCGCATCTCCAGAACATATGGTACAATGGGGACCCCTTCGTGTTCCATCTCCCCTTCCCAGTGCTCCCGGATGAGATCGAGGGGACCTCGAACCCTTCTCCCGTAGAGCAGCTCGAACGGAGAGAACCCAGTGGATTCCTGCGGTACCTCTCGGTATGCAAACAAGAGGTGCGGCAAAAATTGCTCCCAGTCTCCCGCGGTATTCCGCGGTAAAGGTTCTCAGCAACTGCTTCAGGGTACCATTAACCCCTTAAGGACACATGACGTGTGTGACACGTCATGATTCCCTTTTATTCCAGAAGTTTGGTCCTTAAGGGGTTAAAGCGTTCACAGAGACCGTTAGTCTGGGTGTGGTATGGCGAGCTGAGGAGGTTTTTAATACCGCAGACCTTCCATAACTGTTGGGTCAGATCTGCGGTAAATTGAGTCCCTCTGTCAGACAGTATTTCTCGGGGGAAGCCCACTCTGGTGAATATCCCCACTAGGGCACTGGCGACAGTGTCGGCCTGGATGTTCGTCAGGGCGACGGCTTCCGGGTAGCAGGTAGCGTAGTCCACCACAGTAAGTATATATTTCTTACCGGATGGACTGGGGTTAGGTAGGGGTCCTACCAGGTCGACTGCCACCCTGCTAAATGGTTCCTCGATTACGGGCATAGGTGACAGTCGGATCAATTGGATCTAAATCATTATTGACCCTCTCTTTTCTATTTTATAAAAAAAAAATTGAAAGATATTTTTCTGGCAAATTTTTGAATGTCAATAAACAGCTGGAATGAATTTGGGAGCATTTCGGGGGCAAATTTTAAAACTTCAAAATTCAAAATTAAGATCTCATCCTTTAACAATTTACCAGATATGTTACAAAGCCCCAATTCTTCCTCTCTCACTTTATTTAATTTTCTAGTACTTCCCCACTTGTCCTCCTTTTTCATGGAGCATTCCAATCCACAGAGGGTGCAAATCTGTTGTTCTTTTTGGGTCTCACATCCTCTCCAAAAAATCCTTATGTTGTTGAGATGATGCATTTCTACTCTCCATGTTATTTTTTTTATTTTTTCATATCTATGATTATCTTGTCTCAAATCCCTTGTTACCTTGGCCACTGGTTCAGTTTAAAATTTTAAATGAAGATGACTTGCGTCTCTTAGAAACATTATTTTTCCTAGAATAAAAATCAGGCTTTTCTTAATATTGAGAGTTTTGTCTATTGAGATACCAATTTCTCCATATGTTTCTAAATGTATATTTCTCACTGTTTTTCTAATTGATAGTTCTATTTACCTTTTTTTTCATTTAATGGAAATTTGTTTCTTTATCTATCTTATCTCTTTTGTACTTTTTATTTTTAGTTGCAGCTATCTTCTCATCCATTTTGCTGATCCTATTACATATAATTTTTTTTCTCTCACCTGAAATTCTACATTATTTTTATCAAATGTATTTGACCCTTCCAGATTTTTTATCGCATTAGTAACTTTTCTTACATTTTCTTTTTCAAGCTCAATAGTAATTTCCCTAAAAATTAAAATAAAAGAGCATTTTTCTGCATTAAGGGCTTTTTTAACCGTGACTCCACACATGTTTACCTATGTGGCGAAACCAACCTCGCCACTGTGAACTGGAGAAGCCTGGTTGCTCGCCTGCTCCCTATGGACTATGGCCCTGCAGGTTAAACAGTTTATTTTCCCTGCAAAAAGGCTTATTCGTGCCTTTCTGCCGGGGTGTTCGGTAGATTCCAACCGGGGAGCTCGAGTGTGCCGCCAATTGACCGCCCAGAAGCTGCGGTTAACCGCAGCTTAATTGATGAACGCTGGGTGGCCTTTGTTCGTTTGCTGAACACGTGGCAGCGTCCATTTTAAGTCCCGAAAGGCCAGCGGTGTTCAGCACTAACATTGTGGAACTGAAAACGGACACTTAGCGTTCCTATTTGTGCCCTTGGTGTCGAACACCAGTTCAGTCAGTACTTTGGGATATGTGGATATGTTTTAACCCAGATAGCTATGCCATGGAGCCTATTCGTGTAATTAAAGACTTTGGCTCCATGGCAATTAAACTGTATTTGTGTGATCTGAGTGCCATTTACCTAATAATGTGCGCTCAGTTCTAAGCTATCTGGGGATATGTAGAAATGTGTGTTTTATGTGTTAAATGTATCAGTATGTAATTTTATGTCTTTTACTGTCTTTTTGTCTGCCATGTGGGTAATGGAGTTTTGCCTCTGTCCTTGGAGATAATTAGATTCCTTTCCCAATTATCTCCAGGCCAGAGGGGAGGGATTGTGAGGCATTGTGGGAGGTAACTCATGTGTGATTGGTATATTGTGTAATTGTTGTAAATCCCTCCCTTGCATGGGAGAATCCTTTATAAGACAGTTGTGTGAATAAATCAGAGAGTTCCTGCTTAACCCTCAAAGTGAAGTGTCGTCTCATTCTTGGGGGGAATTTGACTGTATGCCGATTGCCAGGAGTGTAAGCTGTTCGTAGGGCTTTTCCTGTTCGGCTGCTTCCAGGGTTCGTGTGTTTCCTGTTCGGGAGTTGGGGGATTCGTGCTGTTTGGAGTTTGGGAGGTTGGTGATTGCAGTAGCTGCTGGTCTATCTGAAAGGAGATTATCGCCTAAACGGTTTTTATCCTCTTGTGAGCGATACGGTCCGTTACAACCTACTAACCTACTAACCTGTGGCTGTGTGTTGCAATGCGTGGGGATGACAGGGTAAAAGACAAAAATGTAATAGATGGAACACATCAGTAACATCAAAAGAAATAATGTTTCACACTCGGTACTCGAACACTGTAATAAATGTCAGTCATTTGATTTTAACACTTTATTTTTTATTGTCACAGAGCATATCCATATGAATGATAGAGGAGGTGATTTGATGATGGAATTACAAAGGTGAGAGGGGGGATACACAGAATCCAGACCTTGCACCCTAGGGGTTTGAATGTGGACTTCGATTTAATTTCTTTCTTACAACAATAAACCTAGGGTTTTGTTTTTTTCATTTATTTATAGGTGTATGTATAAATTATTACTTTTATAAATGTATTTTTATTTTTTATTTAACTTTTGTTTCATTTTTTTCACTTCATTTATAGGTTTATGCATTATTTTTATTATCTATGGGTTTATTTATTTATTTATTTTTCATTTTGTATTAACCCCTTAATGTTGTTACGGCGTTCCATACGGCACTGCATTTAACCCCTTAAGGACCAAACTTCTGGATTAAAAGGGAATCATGACATGTCACACATGTCATGTGTCCTTAAGGGGTTAATGGGCTTTAAAGCCGTTGTGACGGCATGGAATGCCAAAATGGCTTTAACCCCAGGAGCCAGGCGATACTTACCTCCACTGCAATCCGCTTCTTGAGGACTGCCTGACAAAACCAGGCAGTCTGCCCCTGCTGAATCATGTCCCCGCGGGCTATGGGTTTAGTCTCACAAGGGGAGTTGTAGCGAGGGTGGTATAAACAGAAACAAAAGTTATTTAACTCCTAAATGGCAGAGAAGTGAACAGTGAGACTGGAGGGGTGTGATCTATGCACCAAAACCACTTAATTAATTTATTGTGTCCCTTTCATATAAATGTAAAAGAAAGCAGCGCATTAGAGTTTGCAGATGACACCACAATCCAATTTAGTCCAAGTAGACAGTTCAAATATTGTAAAAAAAAAAAAAAAAAAGGAAATAATTTACCTAGTTGCAAGATAAAGGTGTTGATTTCTATATTTTATTTTATTTTTCATACCTTACAAATACATGTTTGATAAATATATGGGAAATAGAAGCATAAAATCCTTATTAAATACCCACATTAACTGTCTTGGAATTCACTGGAATTCCAATGCAGTCAAAAGATATACTAAAACAAAGTAGTGACAACTTTGTCACTATATTCCCTACACTTGACAAAATTTGACAAAGGGCAGTGCTACTGCTGTTTTGTCATTTCTTTCTATGGAGACTATCAGAGGATCCACCATAGACCTCATGTGCCAGAGCACAACACTGGCTTGGGTTCCAGGCAGATAAAGAGGAACGGCAGGAAGTCCATGCCAGTGGACACAAGGGACAGATTCAGGTAAGTAAACCTCAATATACTATGATCAGTATTAGGAGTGTTATTTTGTCCCCGGATCCTGGATTATATCTCTCAAAAAAGCATCATACTGTGTTAGATTATTTCAACATTTTGTGGAGAGTAGAGAATATTTTGTACCCCCACTTTTCTTTAGGTGCACTTAATGGTATACTCTAAACATCCCCTGGCAATGACCAATAGTTAAACAGTTGGTGCCTGCACAGTTTGTAAGGTAAAATGAATCACTAATTTTGACAAAATTATACCTACTACAAGAAATGGGGAAAGCACAACGACAGTGAAAGAAAAGAGAATCCCTCACTGGAGTTGAGTTGGTTGGAGGGTATCAGGGCATAACCCCAAAAGGTATAATACAAAGAGAAGAGACTCAAATGGGTTAGCTAAGTATACACTTAGAATAACAGTACTGACATTTTTAGTCCCCCATACCTTGGAAGTGAATTTGTTATACCCTCCAAGGACATCTATATCTGTAGTGAGCAGCACACACTTGTGCAATTACTATTATATTGCTTGGTGGGGGTACATTTTTGAGCCAGTCACTTTAGTGGTTACTTTTTACTCCTTTATATTCACACCAAATTAATATCAGTTACTGATACTTTGTTGCATATGAGCTACTAACAACAGTTTATACTAGTTACTCATCAGTATTCTAAAGTACCAACTAAGGAGCCATTTGATATGGTGTGATAACTGCATATTTAGTAGAACAGCAGACGGTCCTCATTTTTAATATCACTATACATATATATTTCACTATAATTTGTTTATATTCTTTCCCTAAGAGGGATTAATAAAGATTTATTAATTTTTACAAGTTCTTTTTATGCTCTAAGATTGGCAATCTATCGCCTTACACTAGTGGAGCAATTTTTTCTCAGGGTATAGAGACCAATATTTGGGAGCGCTGTTTAGCTAACCCATTTCAGTCTCTTCTCTTTGTACTACATAAAATGATCTGCTTGCAAGTTAACAGCTCATCCATAACCTCTAACATTGTGTGGGTTGTAGACTCTGTCTCACCTCTAGCATTTGAGATAGTAACTAACCCCAGTCTTTTTTTTTTTTATGAAGTGATGATTTACAAGCTATATACTTCAATAACCCAGAAAAAAATAATATTGCCTCTATATTATGCATCCAATGGTCAGATATTTTAACATTGTGATTAGGAGTTGTATCAGGTTTCCTACATTCTTTTAAGACATAAATGATTCCTGTATCTGCAGTGCAACACATAAAGTTGGCAGGTCATTTCCAAATTAAGGCAATATCCCTTGTGTCCTGACTAAAGAACATGCTGACAGTGTGTGGAAATTCCTTGGAATAACACGTTTACCAACAATATTGAAATGATCAATCAGGAGAAATGCAGTTATAGATACTTTTGCAGACTTCTCTGAAAACTAATTTTACGTAGGTGAATGCTGACCTCTAATGGTCAATTTTAAAAATGCATACACAGACACTAATATTTAAAGAAACAATAGTTTTTTAGTTAATTTATATACTTATGTATAATTTGCATCTTTCTCTTCTACAACTGAACTATGGCTAAAAAGATGACATGTCATTACCAAAGAGAGAGGAAGAAAAAGAAAACAAAAATGTGGAAAAGAAGCTGACGCATTGGCAAAAGAAGGCAAGACAATCTAGGTAACTTCTATATCGAACATTTTCCGCAAAATTATAATTTTTAACCTTCTGCCAACCCATTGGTCTTCTATCATAGAAATCCTTCTCTTCGAGAATGGAATTTTTATCCTAAAGATAATAAATAGAATACAAATGTATAGTAACTGAAAAAATAAATCAGTGTTGCTTCTCAGTTTTTTGTTGTTGTTGTTGTTGTTGCCTTAGGTTCAGTCATGTCCCCAAACATGAAGAGCACCTTAAAGCACACACCATGAAATGTCAATTATGTTGCTTAAGTATATCTACATTAGTATACCTACATTAGTAGCTACATTAGTATACCTTCCAGCTCCCTGAGAAGCACGACACCAAGGAGCTAAGTTGTGATGGAGGGACAGGACTAGAAAGATAGGAGGCTGTTTTCGGTGTGTGCAGAGGAAGACTGGCAACTTTTGTCCTAAGGAATAGGTACAAAAAAATTTCCTTCTTTCACACAGGAACTCCCAGGTCTCTGTGTGGCGGTCTGACTCGCACAGAGCATGCAATACACAGGTTAAGTTGTGAGGTGTGATAATATTTATCCATGCAACCTCCATCAACATGACCTGCACAGAATGGTGGTGTACTAACAGATCTGTACATATCTAAGACATAGTTTCCAAGGACTCCATTACAACCGATAACAATCGGTGTGTTATGAATGCCACTGTTGCATCTCAGCCTGACATCACTTGTTAACACCTACAAGGAATCTAGAAGCTTAGTCCTGGTGGACCAATCCATGTTTGAAGAAAATTTACACTGTTGATCACCAACCCACACAAACAAATACAGTACAGAGTTACCATAGGCCTTGTAAAATCAGGTGTGTGTAATAGCAGAAAGCAGTAAAAGAAAATTACCCAAAATTCTAATTTATTTGCAAGTTTGCCTTATAACTCAAACTCTTTTCTCCCAAAATTGTGTATAGAGAAGTTGATTTTATTTTGCATTTCAAAGCAATGCAAGGATATATCTGTCCATTGGCCTACACATAGGCACAATGTAGAAATGGTGAGATCCTTATTGGTCATCTGTTTTTTGAAGCAGCCACATGCTCTGCCACAGTCTACCCAGTAGTTCTCCCGCATTTTAATGAGGTAATGGGGAGAAAGTGGTTTATGTGCTGCCCAGCATCAGGTTACCACAGGGTGATGGGCAAGTTTACTTTAGTATAACACCTGCATGACACCATTAAAGGAAACTAATAACTGCAGGCAGAGAACTCTGGACCTGAACTGATATCCCAGGAACCCCATGCCTGTAGATGGCAAATCATGACAAATAAAGTAGGTAGGAGTATGTGCATCATACAGCACCACTTCATATTTGTTTTTGTGTGAAAAAAGCTAAAAACTAATATTTGGCCAGTATTTGTGGCTACTAAAAATGACTGGACATACCCCATTTGCAATACCTTGGGTTGTCTACTTTTGAAAATGGTATGCCATCATGTGGGTAATTCTCATTCGTGGGCTACCATAAGGTCCCAAAGGCAACATTACTAAACTGGCAAATTTCAATGTGAAAAAAATGAAATGCAAGCCTTATATTTGACTAACTTTCCAAAACACCATAAAACCTGTACATATGTTTCAAAACAGTAAAACATATTACAACAATAATATCATCAGTAAAAGTGCCGTTCTTGTGTGAAAAATGCAAAAAACTTAACTTTTACTGAAAATATCATCGTTATAATGCAATTTATCATTTTTGAAACACTAATATTTGTGTTCAGCGAAGTCTCCCGAGTAAAACAGTACCCCCATGTACAGATTTTATGGTGTCATGGAAAGTTACAGAGTTAAATAGAGTGCTTGCGAATTAAGTTCTCTGCACTTTCTGCCTGGGTTGTCAGTCACGTCAATCAAATTTTAATTAATTAAATCACATAATTACGCTAAAAGATTACTTAAATATACACGTAGAATTTTTATATATGTATCTAAATTGTACGTGTATACTTATGTAATCATTTATGTAATTATATATATTTCTCTTTATCTCTCTCTCTCTCTCTATATATATATATATATATATACACATATATTTAACAAAATACAGTTAGAATGAAATTACATATGTATATATAATTTATTTAAATTTTTACAAAAATATTGTATTTATTTATTGTAATTATACATATATATATATATATATATATATATATAACTGCATTCTAAGTGTATTTTGAAACTAATATAGGTAATTATATTAACATTAAAATACGCTACGTATGACGTTACATACATACATATATATATATATATATATAGATAGATAGATAGATAGATAAATAGATACACACATTCAATTTATTTTCCTGGCCATATCCATGGCAGCACAACAATGGGTAGCTCATCCCCTATCCCTAATTAGACAGGAACTAATTAAAATAAAGGTACAAATACCCCCTCCTACCTCCGTCTTTTTGTTCCTGTCTTATCCCTATAGGACAACTTAGTCTATTACAGGACTATAATCAGTTTTCTTTTTGGCTTACCTGAGGGTCTTTACCTTCTGCCCCCAAGGGAGTTCACCCTCTCTTCCTTGGGAAGATTCAGTACACGGCCCTTTGCAAAGGTGTCCCCCTGAAGGTACCCCCTTAGTGACCAGAGGTTTACTTGCTGTGACCCTAGGGGTAGCAAGAGAAAGTAATGCCAATAATCTTATTCCCTGCAATGACCAAAATAAAGTGGCAAGAAGATTTAATCATTGAAGAATCACTCTATTTCACCATATTGACAGCTCACATGTAGGTATACAGAAAATACTTTTCTAAATTGTATTTTGGTATATCTAAATATGTGGGTTTCCCCTTCTGCCTCTATATTTTCATACCTTTATTCATCTTCCATGCTCTGCCTTCTCTCCAAATGGGCCTTTGCATGCGTAAACAATCTTGTTCAAGGAAATATTTTCCTAGGCGCGCGGACAAATAACAAGTGTCCGCACGTAAGCGCGAGGACAAGTGTTCATGTGGACGCGAGCTCTGTCTTCTGTTATTATGTCTTACTGTTATCCGTTTTCGCACATGTGCAATCGCCCATCAGCTGGTGCCGCGCTTGGAGCATGCGCCTAATAGACAGTGCCGTCACGGATTGCGTCAAAACGCCTATTTAGGCGCCAAAATTTGAATTAAAATTACCTGTTTACCCCATTCAGGTCCCCATCTTCGGTTATTACACTTTTGATGTTCATTGCTTATGAGAATTTTTTTCTTTGGCATCAAGGTATGTTTCCAGCTTTTAAAGGTGTATACATTTTTTTTTGTGTGTGTGTGTGTGTGTGTCTGATGTTGAATATTTATTTTGATTGTTTTTCTTAGCTATTCTCATTTACCAATATGGAGAAAGATAAAAAACAAACAAAAACAAAAAAAAAACAGTCTCTTCTGATTCTGACTCATCTGGGAATAAAAATAAGTCACACTCTAAGAGTTATAGATAAGCCATTTTACCATTTAAATTTTTTTTTGTCTGTTTCAATATGTAGAAAATTAAAACAAAAGAGAGCTAATATGAGATATTTCCCTGTCATGATAGTTCTACAGGAAGAAAAACTGTAAGATCATCCAAAGGAAAATCACCCAAAAAAATTGATGCGAAGCCTGTGACAAAAGACCGCTGGAAGGCAAAAGGTTATGTGCAGAGTGCTTATCGAAAGCAGCCGGAACTTCTAATCTTACAACTGATATTATGCAGCTTATAAAACAAGCGGTATCTCAAGGTATTAAAGAAGAACGCACAAGAACCAAAAGACCCAGGCTCCATGAGGATTATTCACAGGATGATTCATCAGACGAAACCATACCAAGAAAAATTATTTTCTTCGGAAGAAGAACCTCAAGCTACCCCAGATTTTCTGGAACCAGCTCAAGTGGATCATCTTATATTCAAATTCAGCAAATCATTGTGTCTTAAAGAAGCGACTAGAGAAGAACCAGCAACTTCCAAACTTTACTTCTCAGACTTAAGGAGAAAAAGAGCAACTTTTCCTGTACATGATACTATCAAAGAATTGATTAAGGACGATTTAAAAAATTTGGCACAGGGCAGAATCTCACGCCTCTACCCATTTGGAAAATCTGACTCATGCCATTGGGATAATGCCCCTAAGGTGGACGCTGTGGTTGTTAGACTTGCAAAGCACACCACATTACCTGTCGACAATGCAGGCTCCTTCAGAAACCCAATAGATAAAAAGCTGGACTTACACCTTTCAAAAGCATATGCAGCAGGTACAGGCTTTCATCCTGCAATAGCCCTCACATCAGTATCTAGGGATTTGAAAATTTGGATTGAGAACTTGGAAGAGGATAATAGAGATGGTAGAAACAGATCTTCTCTTCTGGAAAGCTTGAATGATATTAAACTGGCCGTTGACTTTACCTCAGAGTCCTCTGTGAACATGGTAAAAGCACTTGCAAGAAACATGGCTCTTTCTGTATCAGCTAGAAGAGCATTGAGATCTTGGTATGCAGACTCGTCATCAAAATCTAGTTTATGTGCCCTTTCTTTTCATGGAGAAATGCTGTTTGGAAAGAATCTTGACGATTGTATAAAAAGAGTTGCAGAGGGGAAAAAAAGCCTTTCTTCCCCAAGATCGCAAAACCCGAGGATCCTTTCGGGCTAAAAGATATACAGAGTATAATTCCTTTCGAGACACCAGATCATATAGACCGGGAAGAGAATATTGGAGATCTCAACCATGGAGAGGTGGACAATCATCCATCAGAGGTGGAAAATCCAGGGGTTTATCATTCCACAAGAAACCTTTATGACAGGTTTGCTTCCCAATCTGGAGGAGTAGGTGCTCGTCTACTATTATTACGAAAGATATGGGAACGATCAACTCAAGACAAATGGCTGCCGAACATAGTTCAAAGAGGTTATCTTATAGAATTCTCAAAAGCACCTCCACTTCGCTCCTTTCAAAGAACAAATTGGCCAGGAGGTATGGAAAAAAGAAACGCCCTAAAGGAATTTATTTTATCCCTTCAAGAAGATGGAGTTATTGTTCAAGTTCCACGAGCACAACAGACTCAGGGATTTACTCTCATATCTTCCTCACCAAAACGTCCACATGAGGATGGAGACCAATACTAGACCTAAGCAGACTAAACATACGCAAGTTCATGCACATTGCATATTCCCATCGCTCGCAAGCATAAAAAATGTCAGATTCGCAGTGGAAGAAGGTCATTTTCAATTCTGTGCCCTTCCTTTCAGTCTAAGTACAGCCCAACGCACATTTTCAAAGGTTCTTGTTGTTTTAATTGCAGAGCTCAGGAAAAAAGGCATTGCCATTTATCACGATCCAGACGACATCCTTGATTCTGGAAGAATTAGTAAATCACGGTCACATATGTAGGCTATTTCTTCAACACCACGGTTGGAAAATCTACATATCCAAGAGCCAACTGACTCCATCTCAGAACATGATTTACCTTGGAGCTTCATTCAACACTTCAAAAGGTTCAGTACAGCTGTCACCAGAAAGGGGTATGAGAATTATAAGAAAGGTCAAAGACATGTTGACATCCAGTGTAACCTCGGCAGAAAGAACTATGAGCCTCCTGGAATCCATGTCCTCCACTATAGGCCTGACAAGATGGGCTCAATGAAGAATGAGAATATTATAAAACAATTTCCTTTGCCAATTCAAAACGGTATCTCAGAATATGTCTCAGACAATCAGAATTCCTCCTCAGGTTCAAAAATCCTTGATGTGGTGGATGCAGAAGAAATTCCTCTTCAAAGGATTGTTATTACTACAGACGCCAGCCAATGGGGTTGGGGAGCCCACCTTCAGAACAATTACATCCAAGGAAAATGGACTTTCCTGGCAACCAATACACCTTCAGATCTCCTAGAGCTTCTTGCAGTTTTCAAAGCCCTGAAATACTTCCACATGCTTCTACTTCACAACTGGGTCAAGACCAGGACAGACAATGCCATGGTAGTAGCATAAATCAATCACCAAGAAGGGACGAGGAGTCACAGAATGATGAAAATAATGAGACCTCATGTCCTGGGCTCAAGAAAATTTGGCAGGCATCTCAGCAATTCATCTCCCAGGAATACAAAATTCAGTAGCCGAGCAGAGTGAAGATAGACCTAGAAGAATGGAGTCTATCGAACAAGATATTCCTAATGATTACAGAGAAATTGGGTCTTCCACAAATAGATCTGATGGCAACAAGCAATAACAGGAAGGTAAAGGATTTATTCTCGAAAGTTCTAGACCCTCAAGCCATAGGAAGAGATACATTATCATGCGATTGGGAATTCAACCTAGCCTATGCATTCCCTCCGACTCCGTTCATCTTTCCACTACTGAGGAGATTGAGACAAGAGGAAGTTTCATTAATTCTGATAGCCCAATTCTGGTCACGCAGACCTTGGTTTCAACTCCTACGGAGTCTATGTTTTTCACAAGCAGTAATTGATACACTCTTACAGGCAAGAAAAAAGGTCTACTTCAACCACTTATTACAGAGTCTGGGATGTATTTTCTTCATGGTCCAGATCTAGACATATGGATATTCAGAAACCATCAACCAAAGATATTCTGGAGTTTCTGTAATCTGGCTTGGATAAAGGGTTGAGTTATAATACTTTGAAAGTCCATATTTCAGCCCTTTCTGCTTTAACTAATCATAAAAGGGCCTTTGACTCTGACATAGTCAGATTCATATAATTGTAGAAAAACGATCCAGGCACTCCAAAATGTTCCAAAAGATAGGCAATTTTATTGGACTCAAGAACCAAAATGCAACGTTCCGACCCCTTAGGGCCTTTATCAAGCTTGAAGATCTTTGTACATAAATCTTGAGGCATCTCACTAAGTCAATGGCGTTCCAATTTGCGTCTTCTCCATAATTTGGCTCTTCTGAAAGTCATGTTGGAAGTACTATTTCTTCATTTATATGGAATCCTGGAGTCACCTTAGGATGGAATTCAGGAACTGTTCTTAGAATGACTCTGTCTCTATGAAAAATAGTGAAAGTCTCTTCAGCAGATAGAGCATGGAGATCTGATACCCTTCTTCCAGAAGCTAAGGCTACCAGTAGAACAGTTTTAATAGTGAGTAGATGATTAGAAATAGATTCCAATGGCTCGAATGGATCTGTTTTAAGTGCTCTGGCACTAATGGTGTAACAGTTCAGGTTTGCTATCATCCGTGGGTTTCTTTGTCTAGCATGCACCGCTAACTGCTAAACTAAGCCCCAAGGTAGCGAACCCACCTGCAAACCAGGATATACTGTGATTGTTCCATCTCTTATAGAGTATACTAACTAGCCTAACTGACATGAATGAAAAAGAAAAAAACTACCAATAGGTGTCTCAACATCATGATCAATATTGTCACAGTTGGAATGAACGTTAAAATATAACTTTTAATAGATGTACTAAAAAGTAGAAATATGGGGGCGGAGCCTAGCAGCCAAGCTGATCGGTTGTGCCAAGCTGCAGCTCCTGCTAAAATCGACACAAATCGGGGGTAAAACCCCAGAGCTCACCGGAGTGAAGCTAGTAAGATGGGGAAACCCGGGGGCTTCCTCCGACACCAAACCCAAGCATGTGACCCCACGAGACCCCGCTTTGCAAACCTGAGGCCCACCAGAGATCGAGCAGTGGAGGGACAGCCGCTCTCCACGATGCCTGACCTGGGTATGGTACCCTCGGGGCTCTCGGCTCCTACCCCTCCCCCCCCCCCCCCTGGACCGATGGGGGTCATCTCGGTCCACAGCGAGCAGCGAGAGAGGCAAATACAGACTAGATCAGCAGCTTGAGACTCAGAAACGACGGGGCAGTCAAGCACATGGCGCGCCCAAGATGGCGCAGGGTCACAGGCTACTACAGGCTTCTGCGACCGTCTGCAACCCACACCTCGTCCACATGATAGCAGCTGCCGACCACACTCCTGAGCCTACACCTACCCAGCCTCTACATGAAGCTATCTTCCAAAGCTTCTGGGAGAAGCTGGAGCTGCGGGCATCCCAGCCACCCCCTACTCCTGGCAGCAAAACAGGGAGGAGTGGAAACGTGGGGCGAAACGGGCCCATACCGGGCAAAGCAAACCTCCAAGCACCCGCCACAAGCTCAACCAGGCCAAAGGTCGCGAGGGAACCCCCTCCGAGGAATCGACCACAACGCCGGAAGGCCATACGCTGCTGGCGGCAGATGACCACCAGGCCCTTCTGCAACACCCAAACAGGGAGAGACACGGCCTCTCAGAGATCCCGAGTCTGTGGTCCAAGGATGCCGACCTGGAACAAGACCGGGAGCTGTGGAGGGACCCCCGCCACCCACGTCCCCTACCCATACATCGGTCCGGTGGCCCAAAGCCAATAAGCACTCAGAGGAACCCACGGCGCACTGGCAAAAAGAAGCCATGACCACAGAGATCACACAAGCCTGCTGCCCCATGGAGGCTTGTGAACCTAAGCGGAGAGCGAGTGGCGTTGGGCAGCAAGGTCATGGACCAAGCCAACAGGATGCAGACTCCCACAGGCCCACAAGATGGCGGACGGGTGTATGGGTATACCACGAGGCACCCAGGCACAGTGCAACCTGCCGGCTGTGTGAAATGCACATGCCTGATTGACACATATTCACCAAGCAGCGACCAACGACCTCCCAATAGACAAGGCATCGGATGATCGGGCACGAAGCCCTGGACTGTCTCGCGACACAGGCACAGACGGCACTGCAGACCTGGCCTATCCTAACGGACTCCTGACAAGTAAATGCATCTCTATATGCCCTTAACATGTCTCCACTTTAACTCAGCCTCTGGGACTGACACATGGACACAATCCCTGCTTGATAGCCAGCAAAGCACTGAGATTCATATGTTGTGTACAAGGCAGATGAGTTGAACTGGAGAAAGTGCCTGAGGGGCAATACCACTGCAGATATAGCAGACTAGCTTACAGTAGAGTACTTGTTATGCTCTTGCCATTGTTATTTTGCCTTTATTATTATTTTCTAGCAGGTACTTTACAACCTGCACCATAGGCTTAAACATAATTCACAAAGTCGTATGAATAGCGAAAAAATCTAGCCTAGTTTATCTACCACACACAATTGAGATCTCATAACCTGTCTTGGAATTTTAGCTCGACACAAGCTTATGACCCTGCTTTATATTAATCTATGCACGACTCTCCTGATCACACAACTTTCATACCATAGTAAAGCTTGATTACTGTCTGCATGTTTAATCCCTTTCTGTGCATTACACAGCCAGACCTGTTTAAATTGTTTTAAAATGATTCTGAATTGTTTAAAATTGTCTTATTTAGCCTTTGCATGCCAATCATAGCCTGTAATGTTCAGCCTGCATACCTTATATAATATTTAGATCTACATAGCTAATCGAATGAAGCAACGTATTCTAACCCATAAAATGAAGCAACCCCTCATGGGAGGATATATAATGTTGTTAACACTGTAATCTTACGTCTATTATCAGATATATATGACTCCGTTTCTTGCTTTCTGTAATGCTCACTCATTGCTTCAATAAAACAAACAAAAAAAAAAGTAGAAATATGAAAAATAAATGATAAAAACAAAAAGCACAAGGCTAAATCTATGTCCTGTGATCTAGCCTAGGCTAAGCACTAAACCCTCCAATAGCAAATGTAGCAAAGAGAGTATCAGTGAAAAAAGATACTTAGTAAATCAGAGTATAACACTTGCTGCAAAATGTGTAGCAAGAATGATAGGGGGGGAGCACAGAGTCCATCTATACTCTAGAGCAGGGGTAGGCAACCTTTTAGCAGCACTGTGCCGATATAGGATTGTGATGTCCCGTAGAGTGCCGATCCTATTTTTTTTAAATTGAGGTGTGTATGCTGCCATATTCTGCTTGTGTTATTTTGACTGTAATTGCTTTGTATCGTTGTATTTGTGCGTATATGAGCTATTATATTGTATATGTTCGTTAGTAGTTTATGGTATCGTGTATGATACCTATGAATGTGGGCTGTGTATGAGGGCTGCTTGTGGAATTGTGTGTGGATGGATATGTCACATTGTGTGTTTGGTAGTCTGTGGGGGCTGTTTGGGGTATTGCATGTGAGAGGCTGCATGTGGGGTTGTGTGCATGCATGTGGATTGTTAGTGGTGTTGCGTTTATGGGCGTTGTGTGTGTGTGTGTGGGCTGTTCATATTATTTGTATGAGGGGAGGGTTATTCTGCATTTCTGTGTATATCTAGCAGTGTGGGTGGGTTCCCTGGGTTCCAGTGGGGACCAGGCTGGCCAGGTACAGGTTAAGGACAGGAGCTGGGATAGCTGTCGATGGCTGCTCTACTACAGTGTGGATTCCAATTCACAAGTGCTGGTAGGAAGTGATCTGAGATCACTTCCTCTATGTGCTGCAATGCATAAATTGAGGATTGTCCTTCACCACCTCTTCGTATTAGCAGATATCTGAAGTTTTACTGGGACTCCTGATAGGCCAGAGTGCGTTTGGCTCTAGCAGCCTTGAGTGCCGTGCAAAGACACCTCGAGTGCCGTGCATGGCACTAGTGCCGTAGGTTGCCTACCCCTGCTCTAGAGTATAGACTCTCCTGCAGTAAAGAGTCTACTGGATATAGGAGAAATGTCTCTTGTGCTCCAATTTTACTAAACAACACATCTGTGTGGTTAGAAAAATAGTGCAATAGTTGTCAAAGAAAATAAAGTGCCTGTGGCACAGGAGGTATAAGAAACAGTGAACCGCTAGGATTTGTGTGTAACAATCGATTAAATAAAAGTATATGGGATATAGCAGTCCTAATGCTAGCTTGTTGGTAAAGATCTAAGTGCCTTTGAGGGCACCCCTTATAAAATGCATATACTGCCTCTATAACCCCCCATTACAAGCTAGTAGATAGAAGACAGGACTAAGAAAACGGATGCCTAGATGAAAGAGCGATTTTGCTGACAAGATCACAGCTGTGTTAATACAACAACAGAAATATAGCCGACTAAGTGTCCAGAGCCCCTGACGCGCGCGTTTCGTCTGGGTTACTCATCATGATGATACTGATAATCTCTTTGCTACATTTGCTATTGGAGGGTTCAGTGTTTAGCCTAAGCTAGATCACAGGACATAGATTTATCCTTGTGCTTTTTGTTTTTATCATTTATTTTTCATATTTCTACCTGTCCCTCCACTGCTCGATCTCTGGTGGGCCTCAGGTTTGCAAAGCGGGGTCTCGTGGGGTCACATGCTTGGGTTTGGTGTCGGAGGAAGCCCCCGGGTTTCCCCATCTTAC
Source organism: Pelobates fuscus (assembly GCF_036172605.1). NCBI lineage: Eukaryota > Metazoa > Chordata > Amphibia > Anura > Pelobatidae > Pelobates > Pelobates fuscus. The sequence goes on from NC_086322.1 coordinate 216,430,979, forward strand.
TAGCTTCACTCCAGTGAGCTCTGGGGTTTTACCCCCGATTTGTGTCGATTTTAGCAGGAGCTGTAGCTTGGCACAACCGCTCAGCTTGGCTGCTAGGCTCCGCCCCCATATTTCTACTTTTTAGTACATCTATTAAAAGTTATATTTTAACATTCATTCCAACTGTGACAATATTGATCATGATGTTGAGACACCTATTGGTAGTTTTTTTCTTTTTCATTCATGTCAGTTAGCTATTTAGGGGTTATCCCCCATTTTTTCCTACCACTACTCTGTCTCATACCCTTATTTAGGCTCTGCTTTTTTCTTTCTTAGCCGTTTATACTGACTAGCCTGGTCCACTCTCAATACACTTCAATGAATATGGTTCTTTAATAGATCAGCATGACTCACACAGGTGATTCAAATACCGGCCGGAGGAAGCCACTGAGGAAGCTCATAGAGTGAAACGCGTTTAGCTGATTATTCTGGACTTTTTATTGGACTTTTATTGGATCTTTTTACTTTCTAAGTACCCATTTATTTTGTTTTTAATACAATGAATGTTATTTACTATTTTATACTTTAGTCCAAAGTCCTTTCTAGCCATCAGGAACTCCATTGGGGAGAGTGCTATTCCCCCTCTAAAGTAGCACATTGTTTATCAACCTCAGAGCCGGGATTTCAGGGCTCTGCAGAAGGTGAGCACAACTATTTATATTTCAAAATACCATTATAGTATGTGCAATTCTACACAGCTTTTTTTCTGCTTTTCTTCTAGTTGTATACTCCTGGAGGGACACTACCTGGGATAAAGGGGTGTGTTGCTGCCCTAAAAGCATAAAGGATCCTTTTACGGAGCCAATACCATATAGGCTCCTGTCCATGTGAGTGGTTTCAGTCATTACTTACTACCAATTATCCATTTTTGGAACATCTGCACTATATTTTTGTTTTTCTTGTTTTTGTTTCCTTTTATATGTACATTCAAGTTTTTCAAGACTGTCACTGTACCAAAGGGATGAGTAAACCCCTCTACTGTTTAGAGCGCTCCACTTGTTTGGTATGATTTGTATACCTTATTTCTGTATATTTGTTTTTTATTGTGGGTAAGGGGTATTCCACTTTTAGTGTTGAGCAGCTTTTACATTTTGGGCAATGTAAAGAAACACTTTCTATCTCTTTATTGAGGTAGTTTTCTCTATTGATTACCACTGCAACGGTCTGACTTGTAGAGCTCACGAGATACAGCACAGTCTGCAGCTCACACCGGGCGGAGCTGCAGACTGGGGAGACAGACCACCGGACCACCAGCGAGCATGGACACTGGAGATACAGCACAAACAGCCAGGACACTGGACCACCAAAAAAAAAAAAAGGAGGTATTTCTAACCCCCTCCCTTAGTCACCAATCTGTCACCCACTCCCTCGCTTTGTCACCAGTCACCCCCTCCCTCCCATACTCTGCCACTAGGCACCCCCCTCCCTTACCATGTCACCCCTTCCCTCACTGCCACCCAATCACTCTGCCAACTGTCACTCCCTCCCACGCTTTGCCACCCCACACTTTGTGTCCTACCCATACTACAACCCTATCACCCCACACTATGTGCCCTAGACACACTACATCCCTAGCCCACCCCACACTGTGACCTACACACTCTACATAACCTACAAACATACAAACTGCATCGCTATCCCACACCACGTTCCCTACACACATTACATAACCTACAAACTACATCTCTATACTGTACCACACCATGTTCCCTACACACACTATATAACCTACACACTACATCCCTTTCCCACACCTCACTATATTCCATTTCAGCCAAGGGAATCCTACATTTTCGATTTTGGACCAGAATTTTCATTTTGGTGCATCATCCCTATAGATAATCGGCAGTAACGATGCTCTGTGTCAAAATAGATAAATAAAATCCACATGTATAGTGATTCGTGTTGACAGATACAAAGCTACTCTAGGCATTTCATATGGATGAACTCGTTGATATGCTGTACAGCTGCAGCACCAACACAGACATTGTGTTTTCATTGCTTCCTCTAATGTGAAAGCACTTGGGAAACTTTTGTAACAATCTAATGTTACTAGTTTATTATACAAATAGCCCTGGGCTACATTAAGGAATACCATAACTGCATAAAATAAAACCATCTAACTACAGGATGGGGTAACATCACTATCATAAGCAAACACAATAACAGTAATAGAGCATTTGCTGGCTGCAGCAATACCTATGCAATTACGACACTTAATTGCCCTTCACTGCCAGGAGTATAATTTTGTTCCCTCTTCAGGTTTATACTTCCTTCAGCATTTTCACAAATACCATGCTGTATAATTAGTGCTTCTTTTGGACTTAATTGTAAATTTGTTTTGCATAATGAGCCCCACAGCTGACGCTGTGCCTATTGAGATACATCCGAAAGTTCTTGATTTGTTCTGTGTAACCATCCAAAGTGTCTACATGAATTACTTATTTGTAAGCAAGTTAAATTAAATCTTATTGTAATCTAGCTTCTTTCCTGTTGGATGCAAAGACTCAATGTTTAAATAAAAATAAAAATTTGAGATTAGATTTACTTGTTTCCGTCTCATTCTTCTTTGTTCTTACTATTTTTTTTTTATTCTTTTGTATAGTGTTATAGCACATATTTTAGCAATGAATCATTTCAGGGCAGAAATAAAAAAATAAAAAGACGAAAAAGGCTCAACACTTTCATTGGAAATTGACAAAAATCGAATGCGGCACTGTGATCATATTTCATATTTTTAAACTGTCATTACCTAGTGCCTGTCTATTGTGTGTGTGTGTGTGTGTGTATATTATATATAGAGAGAAAAAAACGGTTCGCAAGAGTATTCTGAGAACAGACAGCAGCTGAAATAGCCTGCCCTTCGGTGGGTCCCCGCTCAGAACTCAAGCTGGTTTTAGCTCATCTTGTGCCATTACAGAGAGAACATATCTGAATCATATCAGCCTGGTCCCACCCATACGGGCAGTCCAGATCCGAAATGCCAGCATATTCTCTCTGCACGAGAGATACAGCAACCCCAGACGATCGTTTCAGCCTTGTTAGGCATCATCAGTGAGGCATAGCTGATATCTCTCTAGGCACCGTGAGCAAGGGGTCCACATCTGGATTACCCTTTAAACTTATGGAGAGAAAAAAACGGTTCGCAAGAGTATTCTGAGAACGGACAGCAGCTGAAATAGCCTGCCCTTCGGTGGGTCCCCGCTCAGAACTCAAGCTGGTTTTAGCTCATCTTGTGCCATTACAGAGAGAACATATCTGAAGCATATCAGCCTGGTCCCACCCATACGGGCAGTCCAGATCCGAAATGCCAGCATATTATATATATTTTATCTTTTTCTGGTTTCCAGTTAAATGTGTAAAAACTGATAACGTATCTTATATGGCTTCTTATTAAAGCTTGTGACACCACTAGTGTGTTACTAAATCTTAAATTATCTACACTATACAACTGCTGACTGCTCTCTTGTTCGTTAACAGATATCCTCAAGTGTGGCATTATGAAGACAATGCCACCACACCACAAACAAATAGGGCAATTTAATAAGGTAGAACCATTTGAGACCACCAGATCATAAGCTGTGCAAGTACAGACTAAACAAAACAATTTCTTATGATTACAGCGTACATTAATAAATGTTCATGAAAAAAACAGTAATGGTGCATGCAGTGTCCCTATAAATTGCAATGGAAACTAGACCTGCTCTTCAATTAATATTAAATGCACTAATTTGTGTACATAGTGACCAATTAATGAAAGCTGCATAGTTAAAATCAATGTTCAGTCCTATTTTGAAAAGTATTTAATCAAAACATTCCACTCGTTTTTCTTTTTGGGGGTGGGGAGGAGGGTTTAGGGAGGCAAATTTTGTTATGGGCAAAGCTGAGAAATCCCTTCAGTTACCAGAAATTGTATAAAAATTGTATTAAAAAAGTTCTACCATGATAAATGTTCAGATGGCATGATATTGGGATAAGGTATGCCATGTAAGTGGATAGACTTTACACTAATTTAAGATTTTCGGTCAAAAAAAAAAAAGTTTGGCTAGGAAGAGATATGGGCATGTATTACACTGACTGTGGAGGGGGAGGGGGCAGGCTAACACTGTACACATAGCTTTTTGCCAAAATGTCTTTTGATTTCCAGTTTAAATAGTAGGAAAGATCATAGAAATACAAGTCTAGCAGAATTGTAAAAGGAGAAATCTAAGCACTAATTCACGTTAGTGTTTATGATGCTAAGAGTGCCCGAATAACCCCCCAATTTAAGTAGTCATACCAATTTGACCCTTCACCTGAGGGCCGCCAAGAGCAGACTACTTTTGGTATAGAGAGGTGGAGGCTTTTACTACGAGCTTCTGTTAGCCTAACAGAGCTTACCCCTGCTGATGGCTCAGTGAAGAGAGCTTCTGGCACTGACCAATGAAAACAGGGGTAAGAATTCAAAACATTAGCAGAGTTTCTCTATTTACATTGGTTGGGGGACTCTGGGCACTCCTGGCACCATAGCCACTACAGCACGCTATTGTGGTTATGGCGCTTGGAGTGTTCCTTTAAATCTCAATGAGTGGATGTTAGTGTGACAGCCAGAGGTTCTTTTGTTAGTGTGACAGAGTAAATCTATGGGGCAGTTTGGATGCGCGCATATGTATTAGGTTCCCAATGCTCTTCTATGAGGAACAATGGTTTGGACCCTGCCAGAAGAGGACCTTTCTCCTTCGTGACTGAGCCTTTGGAGGAAAGGTGAATAGCGCCGAGGAAGCAGCAGGGGCTGGAAACAAGGAAAGTAAAGAAACGGTTTTAACCATTTCAGTGCTGAATGTCAGGAGGGGGGGGTATTACAGTACTAGGGACATGAACTCTACAGACTAAACAGATTTGTATTTATAATTCCTAGGGTTCCTTTAATATGGAATAAAAAGTGAGTTACTTATAAATGGGACTGACCGTTATTTTAAAACCTTAACTTAAAAGAACTTTGCTGCAGAGGAATTTGGATAGATTGGGGGACTGGGCACTAAAATGGCAGATTAAATTTAACATAGAGAAATGCAAAGTTATGCACTTCGGGGTTAAGAATGCACAAGCAATTTACACCCTAAATGGTAGTAAATTAGGGATAACCACACACGAGAAGGATTTGGGAATTGTTATAGACAACAAATTAAACAGCAATATCAATCTGCAGTTGCTAAGGCCAGTAAGGTTTTGTCATGTATAAATAGGGGCATAAATTCTCGGGATGAAAATATAATTTTGCCTCTTTATAAATCGCTGGTAAGACCACACACCTTGAATATGCTGTGCAATTTTGGGCACCTGTCCTAAAGAAAGATATCATGGCACTAGAAAAAGTGCTGAGACGAGCTACAAAATTGCTAAAAGGAATGGAACATTTTAGTTACGAAGAAAGGTTAAAAAAATTCAATCTGTTTAGTTTGGAAAAACGGCACCTGAGAGGGGATATGATAACATTATACAAATATATTCGGGGCCAGTACAAACCATTATCTGAAAATCTATTCATAAACAGGGCTATATATAGGACACACGGTCACACATTTAGGCTGGAAGAAAGGAGATTTTATCTAAGGCAAAGAAAAGGTTTTTTTTTTTTTTACAGTAAGAGCAATAAAGGATATGGAATTCTCTGCCTGAAGAGGTGGTTTTGTCAGTCTATACAGATGTTTAAACTGCAATTGGATATATACTTGCAAAAACATAACATACAGGGATATAATTTCTAATTAGTGGGGTAATAGCTGCTTGATTCAAGAAAACATCTGACTGCTATTTTGGGGTCAAAGAGGAATTTTTTCCAAAAAGTGGAAGCATTTCAGACTAGGTTTTTTGCCTTCTTTTGGATCAACAGCAAAAACATATGTGAGGAAGGCTGAACTTGATGAACGCAAGTCTCTTTTCAGCTATGTAACTATGTAACTACTCGGAAAAATACTAGGAAGCACCTCTAGCAGCCATCTGAGGAGTGGCCAGTGGAGGTATCCCTAGGCTGTAATGTAAACACTGCATTTTCTCTGAAAAGACCGTGTTTACTGCAAAAAGGCTGAAGGGAATGATTATACTCACCAGAACAAATACAATTTGGGTATTCTCTATGAAGTGTTGGGAGATTCAACACTGTGGATCATTGGTTTTGTGTCAACATGGATCCTGAAGTCGTTCCAAAATAATCACACTTATATGGATGCATTTTTGCACAGGATTTCTCATATAATGCATCTAAATCTTGGATTTCTACAAAAAAATTCAGAAACCTGGAAGGGACTGGCTTCTGCCCAAAAACCATGGGGAAGCAAATTAATCTGTTACACAAGAGGACATGATCCCATGAAAGCAAAAGGTTTTTGCTTCACTGTGAAAGCAAATGAAGCACCTGTACCTTGAACAAGGCAAGAAAAGGTTTTTTTTTTTTTTTTTTTAAACAATATTGTTTGAAAGTATTGGACCGGGGGGAATAACAGTTTTTGGAATCCTCCCAATACTATAATTTAAACACTACTAATGATTTGGAAAACATTATTTAGGTAACATGTAGGAGGGATACTGCTCAGCCAATGACAGTACTGAATGATCTGAACTACAGAACAATCTGCATTAGAAAGGAATGGAGACATATACGATATCACCTTGACATCCAACTCCCAGTCCTTCCTACAGTTTACCTAAATACTACACTAGTCTTTTACCCATGAGGCTTACAAGTTGGCTTAACTGCACGGTAATTGCTGTGGCAACAGTGTGTAAGGATCAGGATTGTCTGCTAAACCTTGTCACTTAATTCAAAGCATAGAGACTTGCTAGCACAATCAGCCAACTACTGATTGACAGGATTTTAATACAGGAGGTAACTAGTATCATTGTGTGTGCTCCACTACCGTAGTTTTTGTGTGTATATTAAGTGTAAGAGTGACAGTACACTTTGTTTTTTTTTAGCTGCACTGGATTGTGTTTTTATAAGCACCACTGGTTACCCTTAATTTTATTGTGTTTTTACTGGAATTTACTTCAAAAGTCCAGGAGAACATAACAATCAGTTATAACACACCAGATGAAAAGCAACAGTCGAGGCATAAGAGTCATATCAAGCATCTAATGTTCATCACAGAATATACTTTAGAGGATCTGCATTTTGGAGAAGCATTTAAAATAGATGCACGGTTTACCAACTTTAGCACTGGTAGTGCTTTATCATATACATTTGAAGATAATATAACATGATTACACCTCAAATATAGAGAATGAAAAATTGTTCATGTCTCTGTACATGATCAGAATCCACATTTTTCGTTTTCAGTGATTGGAAACTCGTAAATTAAAATTTGAACAGCCACAAATAGATCTTTCTTACAATATTTATGAACTTTAAATAACAAAATATTTACAAAAACAGTAAAACTCTTACAAATATAAATGCAAGTGTTACTATATAACAGTTAAACTGTCAGTAATATTCAAACGTAGACAGTCAGGAATTCAAAGGAAACTTAATATGTTAGACCAAAAGAGCTGAAAAGCAAAATTAGCTGGCACAGCTAAGAAATTCCAATTAGGTGATTTTGGCAACAAAGTTCAAATTCATTTTGCATTACCAACACTTCACTTTAGTTCAGTTAATAACCCTGTGTACATAATTGGTTAGTCTACTCAGAATCCAAATCCGAATCCGAATCCTCTAACATTGACGGACCCTTGATCTGTGTGAAAATCAGCATTGCTTCTTCATTCAACACATTCTTTATATTGTATAGGTTACCTGCAGGTAAAAAAAGCAAACGAAAAAAAAAAAAACGCATTAAAATAAAACATTTTAACAAATATATCAAAATACAACCAAGACAATAACATACACTGCATAGGTGCATTGTACTTGCAACTGAACATTCTACTGAACATAAAGAAAACAACAGAATGAAGTAACAGCAAGAGTTAATAATTTATTTCTCCTATGTACCACCATGACTAAATATATATTTAAATAGCAGTTATAGATGGACAGTGCTATGGGTGGGTTATGACCGGACTTTCATCCTATCTTAGCTAACCAAAGTTTGATAGGCTAATGCAGAAGCTTACTTTTACATTAGGGAAGTCGCAGCAGAACTAGTCTTTAGTTACCAGGGAGGCCAGGTTTTCTGTGAAACCGGTAGAAACCAGTTTTGCATAGCTCAATGAGATGGTAGCCAAAGAGTATTTATGCCATAAACACTACAATAAGCCATAATTGTAAGGGAAAGGGCACAAGGCAGTGAGTGGGTACAATGCAGATACGCAGTCTCTCTATGGTGCTAGTGCTACTTATTCTGACATTTTCTGAATAGATTCAGACAAGGTCGATTTGCTGGGGTGCATGAAAGGCCCAAATAGCATTGAAAGTCTACTTACCAGGTGGTACAAAAAATGAATCCCCAGATTTCAGATGGTAACTTGTCACATGAATTGTTACCTCTACATCACCTTTAATAATGTGAAAAAGCTAAAAAAAAAATGTAAAAAATGATATAATCGTTAGAAAAATATCCAAGTATTAAATAGGCAAAAGTTCAAAAATACAACATATATCGAAAAGGGAAAAAAACACATTCATATGATAATTCACTAGCCTAACAGAAACTAGAAATTTGTCTTCAAACAAATGTAAACATTACCATGAAACTGTAATGCTTTACAGCTACGCTGTCTGGAAAATAAAAAAAAGGAACAGGGTCTATGCACAAGAATTATTAATAATTAAATAGAAAACACAGTGGGTGAGCTATATTCTAAATTGTCCTGTAAGGAACAAAAAACAGAAAGGTAGTTTTTGAGCTTAGAGTGCCCTTGACTTGTACACATGTTGGACTTTTTACATATTATTTATATACATATGAGCTATAAAAAAAAATATGAAATGGTCACTGTAAGAGACATAACCCCTATCTCTTTCCTCCAGTGCAGTAGTCTGCTGGAATCACCTGAATCTCTAGAACAGGGGTAGGCAACCTACGGCACTCAAGGCTGCTAGAGCCAAACAGGCTCTGGCCTATCAGGAGTCCCAGTGAAACTTCAGATATCTGCTAATACGAAAAGGTGGTGAAGGACAATCCTCAATTTATGCAGTGCAGCACGTAGAGGAAGTGATCTCAGATCACTTCCTCCCAGCACTTGTGAATGGGAATTCACACTTTAGTAGAGCAGCCTGCAGCTGCTGTTGCACCTTCTGTACCTGGCCAGCCTGGAACACAGGGAAGCCACCCACACTGCTAGATATACACATAAATGCACAATAACCCTCCCCTCATACAAATAATACGAACAGCCCACAAACAAACATACACACAATCCGCACAAACGTAACCCGCTAACAATCCACATGCAGTCAGGTCCATAAATATTGGGACATCAACACAATTCTAATCTTTTTGGTTCTATACACAACCACAATGGATTTGAAATGAAATGAACAAGATGTGCTTTAGCTGCAGACGTTCATCTTTAATTTTAGGGTATTTACATTCAAATCAGGTGAACGGTGTAGGAATTACAACAGTTTGTATATGTGCCTTCCACTTTTCAAGGGACCAAAAGTAATGGGACAGATTAACAGTCATAAATCAAACTTTCACTTTTTAATACTTGGTTGCAAATCCTTTGCAGTCAATTACAGCCTGAAGTCTGGAACGCATAGACATCACCAGACGCTGGGTTTCATCCCTGGTGATGCTCTGCCAGGCCTCTACTGCAACTGTCTTTTGTTCCTTCTTGTTCTTGGGGCATTTCCCCTTCAGTTTTGTCTTCATCAAGTGAAATGCATGCTCAATCGGATTCAGGTCAGGTGATTGACTTGGACATTGCATAACATTGCACTTCTTTCCCTTAAAAAACTCTTTGGTTGCTTTTGCAGTATGCTTCGGGTCATTGTCCATCTGCACTGTGAAGCGCCGTCCAATGAGTTCTGAAGAATTTGGCTGAATATGAGCAGATAATTTTGCCCGAAACACTTCAGAATTCATCCTGCTTTTGTCAGCAGTCACATCATCAATAAATACAAGAGAACCAGTTCCATTGGCAGCCATGCCCACGCCATGACACTACCACCACCATGCTTCACTGATGAGGTGGTATGCTTTGGATCATGAGCAGTTCCTTTCCTTCTCCATACTCTTCTCTTCCCATCACTCTGGTACAAATTGATCTTGGTCTCATCTGTCCCATAGGATGTTGTTCCATAACTGTGAAGGCTTTTTTAGATGTTGTTTGGCAAACTCTAATCTGGCCTTCCTGTTTTTGAGGCTCACCAATGGTTCACATCTTGTGGTGAACCCTCTGTATTCACTGGTGAAGTCTTCTCTTGATTGTTGACTTTGACACACATACACCTACCTCCTGGAGAGTGTTTTTGATCTGGCCAACTGTTGTGAAGAGTGTTTTCTTCACCAGGGAAAGAATTCTTCGGTCATCCACCACAGTTGTTTTCCTTGGTCTTCCGGGTCTTTTGGTGTTGCTGAGCTCACCGGTGCGTTCTTTCTTTTTAAGGATGTTCCAAACAGTGGATTTGGCCACACCTAATGTTTTTGCTATCACTCTGATGGGTTTGTTTTGTTTGTTCAGCCTAATGATGGCTTGCTTCACTGATAGTGACAGCTCTTTGGATCTCATATTGAGAGTTGACAGCAACAGATTCCAAATGCAAATAGCACACTTGAAATGAACTCTGGACCTTTTATCTGCTCCTTGTAAATTGGATAATGAGGGAATAACACACACCTGGCCATGGAACAGCTGAGCAGCCAATTGTCCATTACTTTTGGTCCCTTGAAAAGTGGGAGGCACATATACAAATAGTTGTAATTCCTACACCGTTCACCTGATTTGGATGTAAATACCCTCAAATTAAAGCTGAAAGTCTGCAGTTAAAGCACATCTTGTTCATTTCATTTCAAATCCATTGTGGTGGTGTATAGAGCCAAAAAGATTAGAATTGTGTCGATGTCCCAATTTTTATGGACCTGACTGTACATGCACACAACCCCACATGCAATACCCCGAACAGCCCCCACACATACACACACTACCAAACACACAATCCACACACACACACACACACAATTCCACAAGCAGCCCCCATACAGAGCCCACATTCATATGTATCATACACGATACCACAAACTACTCCTGAATATATACAATAAAATGGCTCATATACACACAAATACAATGATACAAAGCAATTACAGTATAAATAACAAGCAGAATACAGCAGCATACACACGTCAATTTAAAAAAATAGGACCGGCACGCTACGGGACATCACAATCCTATATTGGCACAGTGCTGCTAAAAAGGTTGCCTACCCCTGCTCTAGAACTTGGCTGATTTGGCTTCTCACAAACAGCCAAATTGCGGCTGAATTCCTTTCATTTGGTTGATTCAATCCCCACTAACAAACCAGGGGTATTGCACTTCTAACTAAAGGGACACTATAGGCACCCAGACCACTTCAGCTCATTGAACTGGTCTGGGTGCAGTGTCCCAAGAAACTGCAATAATTACCTTTCAGGGTCAACTGTCTACTTGGCAGCCACTAGAGGGACTTCCAGACTGTTAGGCGACTTTTGGTCGCCTGTCGATGGACATCCTCACGCTATGCATCCATATGCGTCCAGCATCACACAAAATCCCATGCGAAAACATTGTAAATGCTTTCCTATGTGGAAATCCTAATGTGAGCGCAGCTAATGCAACGCATGTTCATTAGATTTCCCCCGCCGGCGGCAGGGAAGGAGCAAAGGCAGACCCGAGGGATATCAGCATTGGGCCTAGGTGACAGAAGGGGCTGGGCGGAATCCACAGTGCCAGGAAACTCCTCTCCACCCCCTCCTCCCCTGCTCCAATCAATCAACCTCACCATACCTCCCCTGGCTGAAACACACGCAGCCTTTCTTCACACTTTGCACACAAAAAAAAAAAGAAGAAAGATTCATTTTTTAAATCTTAGGAGAATGTATAAGAAGGTCTTATCTTCTGCTCTGTTAATTGCATTCTAGTACAAAGCTGCCTCCTGTGTTAGATTACATAAAGTTAGATAAAGAAAGAATAAATAAGACACAAGGTCAGTTGCTACTACAAGCCAAAAGTTTCTTTTTTTTTTTTTTTTTTTTTTATGAAAACAAGCAAAACAAATTATACGCATATTTTCTTTGTGGGTATATATACTATTTTTATTTTGTTAAGGTTACCACTTTAATCTCTTTCTCAACCACACATCAATCATGCTTTCCCTACCCTTCAGACTTTCTCCCCAGCTACTGAACAGGAGGTGGCTGCACTTCTCCGTTCCTCTCGCCCCACCACTTGCCCACTTGATCCTGTCCCATCTCACCTCATCAGATCTCTCTCCCCTTGTCTTGTGCCTATCCTAACACACATCTTTAACTGCTCTCTCTCTTCTGGCACTGTTCCTGCTGACCTTAAACATGCCACTGTAATACCTATCCTGAAAAAAACATCTCTTGACCCGTCCTCCCCCTCTAACTATCGTCCCATATCCCTGCTCCCTTACTCATCAAAGCTTTTGGAAAGACTTGTCTTTACCCGTGTGTCTCACTTCCTTAATTCCAACTCTCTCCTTGACCCTCTTCAGTCTGGCTTCCGCCCTCAACACTCTACTGAGACCGCTCTTATCAAAGTGACTAATGACCTAATCTCCGCTAAATCCAAAGGTCACTACTCCATATTAATTCTCCTTGACCTCTCTGCTGCCTTTGACACAGTTGATCATGCTCTCCTCCTTCAAACTCTTCAATCACTCGGTCTCTGTGACTCTGTCCTCTCTTGGTTTTCCTCCTATCTCTCCCAACGCTCATTTAGTGTCTCCTTTTCCAAGGATACCTCCTCCCCTCGCCCTGTCTCGGTTGGAGTTCCCCAAGGCTCTGTCCTTGGTCCCCTTCTATTTTCTCTTTATACTGCCTCTCTTGGAAAACGTATTGCCTCTTTTGGATTCAACTACCACCTGTACGCTGATGACACTCAGATATACCTCTCCTCACCGGACCTCTCCCCGGCCGTCCTGCAACGTGTCACTGCTTGCCTCTCTTCCATCTCTGACTGGATGTCGTCACGCTTCCTCAAACTTAACCTCTCTAAAACTGAACTCCTTGTCTTTCCTCCTCCTAATACTGATCCTCCTCTCTCACTCTCCCTTCAAGTCAGTGATATCCACATAAGTCCATCCCTACAAGCGCGCTGTCTTGGCGTCATACTTGACTCTGGTCTCACCTTTGAGTCTCACATCCAGTTTGTTGCCAAGTCCTGTAGGTTCCAACTCAAAAACATAGCCCGCATCCGCCCCTTTCTTACGCAAGATGCTACCAAGGAGCTTGTCCATGCTCTAGTAATTTCCCGCATGGATTACTGTAACCCTCTCCTGATTGGTCTCCCCAAAAGCCGTACTGCCCCGCTACAGTCTGTAATGAATGCTGCAGCTAGACTGATTTTCCTATCCAGTCGGTCCTCTCACACCTCGCCCCTCTGCCAGTCCTTACATTGGCTCCCTGTATCCTATAGGAGTCAATTCAAAGTGCTAACCCATACATTTAAAGCACTGAACAATTCCAGCCCCTCTTATATCTCTTCACTGATCCAGAGGTATGCCCCTCCTCGTACCCTCCGCTCTGCCCGCGACCACCTCCTGACCGCTGCTCGCATCCGTAGGGCCAACTCGCGCTTGCAGGACCTCTCACGGGCGGCTCCTCTCCTTTGGAATAACTTGCCTACTGCCATCAGACTCTCCCCTAGTCTTCAATCATTTAAGAAGGGCCTTAAAACCCATCTCTTCAGGAAAGCGTATGGCCTCCCAGAGTAATCTCTCCCTTACGGGATAGTGCTTTGCTCTCTCCTCCAGCTCTGCTTCACTCCTACTTGATATTTCCTATCCTAATGTTTCTAATACCCCACCTCCTATAGACTGTAAGCTCATTTGAGCAGGGTCCTCTTCAACCTATTGTTCCTGTAAGTTTTCTTGTAATTGTCTTATTTATTGCTACATCCCCCCTCTCAAAATATTGTAAAGCGCTACGGAATCTGTTGGCGCTATATAAACGGAATAATAATAATAATAATAATGCAGCTAGTACAGTTTTAAACATCAGGTACCCTTTCATTATAATTATTTTCTTGATTGTGCAAACAAACATACAAAATATGTTCATTACATGTCACCAAAGTAGTCTGACAATTCTATATTCCAATGAAAAATCTCTCACCATTGTATGGAGGCAGACAAACTGATATCCTTTTTCCTGTAATGGTCCAACTATCAATTTTCCTGTAGAAAAAATTTGATTGCGAAAGCTCTTGCAAAAAGATATTTTTTGGGGGGAATCACTGTGATGACAGTCTTCACCTGTTTTGACACATTCTAGAATTTAGAAAGAAGAAGAAAAAAAAAGTTACTTATGATGCACAATTGTTTCATAAACACCAAATTAAAGAAGTAGGGACTGCTCATACCCATATTTATTTCTGTTCCTGTAACTGGATCAAGAACCACAGTAGGTCCTAAGGGTTGCATGTCTGTAGGTTTAGAAATGTATTCTGAAAAATATATAACATTTATACATTAAAAAAAATGTATTAAAAAAATATGCTAAAACATACTTTTAATATATGGCACTGCAAAATGAGTATCTATATATATATATATTTTTTTAATTCTTTATTTTTGTAGTGCACATAGTTGGAACAGGTAGGCGTGTGGTACCCCAGCGGCACTCCACACACTTATTTCAACGACAATAGATACAGTAGGGATAGGTTAAACAATGCACATTTTTGAATACAGCATAAAATGGTGCGATAATCAGATAAGGTAACAAGTATAGGTAGAGTAACGTATAACGATATAACTTAAAATTGTGTCTAGAGGTGTGAGCATTTCCTCGTTGGCGTGTAGCGTTAACATTGCTCGGGTGAGCAGTTATTCTAGTGTGGCCTCCCTTTGGCATGTTTTAAATAAAGCTGTGCTCGTTTGTACCTGCATTGATACTGCTGTTCAGGCACTTTCCCCTTGAGAACTGGGCATAAGAGGTACACGCGTAGGTAGGTCAAAGTGCCATAAAGCAGCCTTCGATCTGCGCTACCTGTTATGTTGTCAAGGGCATAGGGACATTGTGCCTAGGAGTATGTGCTAGTGAGGTGAGCAGCAGTGTAATATTCGTCGTGTAATACATATCGTGTGGAACACAGTGTGTATTCTACTTTAAGTGAACAAACAGACTCTGCAGAGCGTACAACATTGCCTCTTATATTATATAGAGTGTTGTGATACATATTTTAGTGATAGCGTGCCTTAGTTAAAGGTAAGAAGAATTAAAGTGTTACGACATTTATAAGCAGGTACGGATTGCTGCCATAAGTTGTGTTGGCAGGTGGCCTAATGCAGTGTTGGGTTATCACATATGAAATGAAGAAACGATAAAAGTTCTATAGTAGTTAAGTCCGTGAGAAGTGTAGTGGCCTTACACAGTCTATGGACAACCAGTGTGGCAATTGTCTGTAGCCTCTGCGTCCCGTTTCAGGTGGTGGCTACCGCATAGGGTTCCGCCGGTCTTTGCCGTGGCACAAATTCCTGCGCACCGGCCGAGTGTGCCCCAAGGCTGCGGCTCGGGAGGCCCCTCTGTGTCGATGTACCTTCCAGGGTTGGCAGTGGGAGGTTTAGTTTCTCCAAGGCCACTGTAGCTTCTTGTAGGTTCCGGGTCAGCATAGGGCCATTTGCGCTCTCTATGCACAGAGTTCGTCCGGGTCCCCAGCGGTATCGGATCTGTCGTTGCCGTAGGAGGGAGGTGGCCTGCCGGAGGGACCTTCTCCAGGACAAAGTGCCACTTGATAGGTCTGCATAGAAAGAGAGGGACATTTCTTCGAAGGTGTAGGTTGACCGGCCCTTGATGGCATCTAGTACTGCCCTTTTATCTCTTGCTGATTGAAAGCGGAGGATTATATCCCCCGTGGCCGTTGGTGGTGCTGTAGCCGGCTTTGGGATGCGAAAAATCACGTCTAGCATGACCGTTTTCGCCATTTTAGGAGACAGGAGTGCGGTTAGCAGCCGCCGGTAAGATGAGGGAGTTCCGCCTCTGGTATGGAGTCCGCGACCCCTCTTAGCTTTAAGTTGTTTTGGCGTCTCCTATCTTCCTGGGTGGCCAGTTGTTGTGCATGTAGTGTTGCTTGCTCTTTCAGCTCGCAAACTGCCGCTTGCAATTCCGCTATTTGGCTTGCGTGTTCTCTGGAGGTGTTTTCTACCGTTCCCAGCCGGGTGCAAAGGCCTCGCAGCTCTGACCTGACTGTGGCCACCTCCGTCGAAATTTTTTCGTGGTGGGAGGCCATGAGTGTCGTGATAGCCTCCATGGTGACTGGTGTGTGGGCTGATGCAGGCGGTCGAGGTCTCTCAGGCAGTGGTGGTGAGCCTGTTGGTATGGGGCCCCCTTCTCCGTCCTCGGAGGTCTCATCAGCGACATCTGTGCATCCTCCGTGCAGGGACTCCATTGTTGCGCTCGCGGCCTCGTGGGCCTGTCTCCACATGTCCCCGATATTCATACCCTGACGGGGTTTATCGGGCTTAGGCTTCTTTGTTTTTCTGCCCATCGTTGTCAGGTATGTTAGGGGCACTTTGGGGGTCCGTTGAGCCGTGGTAGTCGCCAATATCGGCAAAATAGTGCGATTTTAGACGGGAGCTCCTCGGCCAAGCGACTTTCCCCGCCAGTAGCTTGACTCCGCCCCAAAATATTAAAAGTCAAGGAGGCAGATCAGGGGCAGAGCCAGCACACTTCAAACACAGCCCTGGCCAATCAGCAACTCCTCATAGAGATGAATTCAATCAATGAATCTTAATGAGGAAAGTTCAGTGTCTGCATGCAGAGGGAGGAGACAGGGAATGTTTGGATGCATTTTAGGCAGCCATGACCTAGGAAGGATCTCTAACAGCCATCTGAGGAGTGGCCAGTGAATGTATCACTAGGCTGTAATGTAAACACTGCATTTTCTCTGAAAAGACAGTGTTTACAGCAAAAAGCCTGAAGGTAATGATTCTACTCACCAGAACAAATTCATTAAGCTGTAGTTGTTCTGGTGACTACAGTGTCCCTTTAAAAACCTATATTCTAGCATAAATTGCAAAATACAAACAAAAGTAACTAATCCATTCTATGTTTAATTTTGATAAATAACCAAAATGCCAACATGGTTCGGTGTTTTACTTTTCGGAGGCCAGGCAAAATGTCCAATTTTGCAGTGTGCTTTTCCAACCATATCTTCCTGTGTCATCATGCACCCACACGCATTACATTCTTTTCTTTTGATACAATATATAACACTTCAATTATTGGCAATAAAACATAAAATGTGGTGAAACTAAAAACTACAGCAATTTTAGTTTTGCATATTGTAGATTCTACACAACTGGATTCGGTACAGAAAAGGTAAGAAAAAAAGATTTGTTGAAAACCGCATATGTCCAGGATTTCAGGTGCATCTATTACAAAGCTATAATTTTACAAAATAGGATATACAGAGTCATTAAGTTTATCAGAGAGTCGTTACTTCTCTTGAATTTAAACCAGTGAATAAAACCTTGCAAACCACCAGTATTTTCCCATGTGATGGTTTAAAGATTTAGAAAACTACATCACAATTTAGTCCAAAAACAGCTTGGTACATTACAAATTATCTACTATGTATGCTTCTCGATATGGAATGTAAGGTGCAGAGCTCATAGCTTTTAACATAGATATACAGGAAACCAAGATTGAGTGCTTACTTTTTTGCATATTGTGCCCATAACAGAACATAAATATTGACCAAAAAAAGTTTTTAACTTAAAGGGACACTATTGGCAGCAAAATAACTTTAGCTTAATGATTTAGTGTATAGATCATGCCCCTCACGTCTCACTACTCAATTCTCTCCAATTTGGGAGTTTAATAACTTTGTTTATGCAGCCTTAGTCACACCTGCAAGTGACTTGTACAGCTTTCATAAACACTTTCTGTAGAGAGAGATATCTAATGTTTAAACTTAATTTATTGCATGTTTAATATATAATTTTCTTATCTCTGGCTCTATTAATAGCCTTCTAGACCCTGCAGGTGACTCCAGTGTGTGAGTAAACTTAAATTTATAGAGCCAGAGATAAAAACTTCGAAAGTATGTTAACATCGGATTAAAAATTAAAACCATCTTTTTTCATGCAGACTATAGAGTCACAGCAAGGGGGGCCCGCACAGAACTCTGACCTCAACCCCATCGAACATTTTTAGGAGGAACTGCAACTGATATTGCAAGCCAATCACTTCACGTCCAACATCAATGCTTGAACTCACAAATGCACTTCTACATGATTGGGCCAAAATTCCTACAGGAAAAAAAATTAAATACTTTGTAGAGTGTGATAGGTGTCCCATTGCTGCTTTAGGTCATGTCATGGTATGCCTCATTTAATTTCCCACAAAATGAGGCATATCATGACATAAAAAAGCAACAATGGGTCACCTAACACCAGAGAAACATATGTTAGTATAAGGAGAGAGGAGGAGACAGGAACCATGGCATTTTTACATAGAAAAAAAAAATCAAAGTGATTACATTTTTGAGGTACTGAAAAAGATTAACACTTAGACACATACACAAACCACATATATAAAGCTGCAAGCAGAATTCTTTGATGCAAACTAAAGACAGACAGCATTCCACAGAGGCAATTTGAACCAGGATAGGGGTTATAAGGGAAGATCTAGATAAACTTCAACTGGAAAAGACAGCATTTTGAGTGATGAACTTAAAGTCTGATTTCTACTATAACATGTAATAAGGGTGAAACACTACTTGCAAGTAAGCTAAGGAAAAATTGTCCTCGAGTGCCATACCTATTTGTTAACAAGATAAAAGCAACAAAAAAAATGAAAGCCCTCAGACCATCGGTGATCCAATTGTTACCCTTTATGGAAATTTCTATAACCTATATAATTTTTGAAAAACAATTCAACCTAATCCTGAGGGGTTCATGAATTATTTAAAAAAAAATAATGATTCAGTAGATTTGCCATCACTGCCTGCAGGTGTGATGAAGTCTATAGTAATTTCAATCTCAGCTGATGAGGTACTCAAAGCAATTACATCTACTAAACTTCACAATTCTCCTTCACCAGATGGCCTTACGGCATATCATTATAAAACTTAAATTATAAATTCTAACATTTTGCTTAGATATTGTTTTACAGAGTTTTAATGCAGATGTGAATATAGGAGTCTTTCCAAATGATTACAACTCTTCCCAAACATAGTAAACCACCTACTCTGTGCCCTCATTTACATTAAATATCTCTAATAAACACTAATTATAAAACCTAATAAGGATTTATCCCTTTTCCATACCACCCATTCTTGACCTACTTGAGAAGTTTTATGCCATGCTGGGACTTAAAGTTAACTGGACTAAATCCAGTGTGGTACATATTGGAAGGGGACCACCCCCTTAGCTGTCTGGGAATGTGCCACTGAAGTGGCAACCAACAGCCCTACAATATTTGGGAATTAAGATCCCAAGAAACATTGCCCTTTTAAATAAACTGAATATTCCACCTATCCTCTCCTCTATTTTACTGAATTGGAACATTAGCACAAACTACAACTATCATAAATAGGACGAGCCAATCTCTATAAATCGATTTGTTTCCCAAAGCTGCTGTATCTGCTTCAGGTGCTCCCAGTCTTACTCTCCAAAAAAGATGAATGTCTTTTGAACAAAAAGCTGAGGCACTTTCTTTGGCAGGGGCAGGGGCCAGGCTGAGCTTAACTAAACTTTATCACACCAAGTCCACTGGAGGACTTGATCTTCCTAATGCCAAAGAGTATAGTTTGAGCGCTCAGCTCCGGCATGCGCTTGACTGGATCGCAATCTAGATACTTAGACCTGGCCTTGGACTCCTTTCTGGCGCTGCCGGATTCCCTTCCGGCCCTCCTAAACAAACCACATAATCTACTCCCAGACAACATTCTTTCCAACCCACTAGTGGCCATCCTTATTAAGGCTTGGAAACTGTCTCGCGCCAAATTAGTGGCGAGCCCACAATCTTCTCTAAATTTACCCTTGCTCTGGAATCTTGAGTTCCAGAGTGGATCCAAAACATACCCATTCCCTACATGGTCAAGGCATGGTATCGTGCTATTGAGTTCCTTCGTAGATTTTGACACGCAAAAATGTCTTACCGAAGGTTGCCAAAGAGAACGCTTCCCGTGCCTTCCCATACCCTGGTTCGCATAGTTTCAAGTACGAAACTACTATTGCAATATAAGTCGGCGCCTCGTGGTTTCAGATTGGAGTAATTCTCTGGATTATCTGTGATGCACCAATAAAACTGCATTTTACTACTCCATGTCTACCCTTTATGCCCTTTTGCAATACACACCTGACTGGAACACACTACGAACAGGTCTGGTGAAGTGGAAGACCCACTCCACTTCCCTGACATTGCACTTGAAGACATCCTAAACGCACATTACACACAGAGTCAACTGCTCCCCATGGTTTCTTATCGAGACATGTTCATGATAACCACACACTACTCATTTTACCCTGCATAGACTTCATCTGATGGCAAGGAAAGACTCCACCTGTTTCAAATGCACCCATACCAATGCGGACCTGTATCACTGTTTATGGGAGTGCCCCCTGATTAAGAGCTTCTGGAGGGAGGTTGCCCAATACTTAACGAACAACAATGACGCCTTTGCCACTAAATCACAGTTTCCTTTTGTTAGGACCCATTCCTTGCAACCCCGTGCCTCATAAAAGTCTGGAACCAACCGGGTACTTCACCACTCAATTTATCAAAAAAAAAAAAAAAACACCTCAAATTCCTTTTTAAAATGGATTGGCTTTATAACTTAAACAACAAGGAAATCTTGGTAAAAAAAATTCATCACATGGAAGTGGTATATTACCACCCTGGATACCTCCTTTCAATCAAAAATAAGAGCTATGCTGAAATACATGGCTTGGTCCTCGGCTGAGATGGTGGCAGGGTGGGATCCTTTGGGTACTCTATCCAATGCTACTCTACTATAACTCGGTTTGTTGTTCTTTTGGGGCAGTAAGGGGTTCAATGGTGCGGTGCTTGTATATAGTTCTCAAACTTCAAAAACTTTTTTTAGGTTAAACCTACATTGATTTTGTACTAGAGCTAAGCCGGGTCTGGCCAAAAGTCTATGGGCCGCATCTCAATACTGAGTACCTAACCCATTTCCCAGCACAGGGAATTGTCACTAACCCTTTGGATGTCACTGTATTTGGCCATAATATTTCCAGGGTATTCCTTCTTATCATAATGGCTTGACACATTAAATTCACTGTTCAAGAGCTGCAGAGATACCCCTTTCCTTATTATTGCTTTTCTAATTAAATATAATTGTTTAAGTGACCAAATGACCAAGGTTGAATGCATATGTTGCTTTGATAATCAAGATTTTTTTATTTTTTTCATTGAGGTCCTGCCGAACTTCGCTACACCTAAACTGGCTGAAAATTGTCCATAGATATATTGCACTTGATATATTTTATTTGTGTTTTGTTATACTTCTGTTTTATTGTTAACTGCAAAAAAGTGAATGTTAATGCTTAATGTACAATCTTGATGCTGTATCTATGCCATGACAACTTTCCTGTGGCTGAGACTGTGCTTGACATTCACAAACATTTTTTTTTACATTTGTATTTATTTTTAAATTACACTGTACACCTACAGATTAATATTACTTGCATTGAGAACATATATTGGCATAATAATTCACTTTGGAAAGTTAAATAAAAGTTAAGGGAAGAAAAAAAAAAAAAAGAAATTCTGCATACCTTCTTCACCTTTGTTCTTATTTTGCTTTTTATTAGCAGTTTGTTTTCTCTTTTCTTTATCTTGAGCTGGTTTGATGCCATCAATCATCAAGCCACCTATTATAGAATTAAATTTTGTTAAATAAAAAAAAAGTATGTAAAATAAAACTAAACAAGCATGGTTTCATAAAATCAGCTGCTTTAAATGTAGGGATAGACTTGTTCATAATGATTAATTTAATATTCAGGGTTCTGGATCCTCTCAGACCAATTTTGGCTGCTATAGGTACCTGGGATGCACAACATGTAGTTACATAAACCTGGTCAAAGTTTTCGACAGTCACCACTCTGGGCAAACAGTAACAAATGAAACACTGCATCTCAAGTCAGACAGAAAATGTAATTAATAAGATTATGTGCCCACATGTACTTGCCTACATTGGCATGACTAAGCATGATTTTAAGGGAGAGATTCTGCAATCATATCGTCAATCCATTATGTAACCTTCTATGCTAAGACACCACCGGTGGTGAGACATTATTTGAGGGCAGATCAGCTGCTTGCATCACTGTGGTTTATGGGGAATTCCATAATCCCATTCACCACAGAAGGGGTGATGGGGACAATGAACTCCTGTGCAGGGAAGCATTTTGGATCTATACACTAGACAGTACCCCCAAAGGAATTTAATTGTATTAGCCCTTTGTCATGTTTTTGTCAAAACATTAGAATGTCTGTGCTTTTTGATAAACTTGTTTTTGAGCACAATATTGAGGACTCGATGCGGAGATTTGTATAAGTCAATCTAATTTCTAAAAAAAAATTTTGTTTAAAGTATTTCTCTTTTTATATTGGAAGATACATCGGACGATATTCGCGAGTTATGATTATATAACGGCCTGATCCTCCCTCGATACATCCCGTGCTAACTACAGTGGGAGTACAGAAATAATTCTCACTGTTCTACATGATGTAGCAATGGTTTGTAGTGACTCAGCACACTTAGATGTTATAACAGATTGCAAAACATTGAAAACACTGATGCCCTATTATGCTATTTTGTTGATTTCTGGTTATATTATGCTGTGCCCCTCTGTGATTTGGATCTTTAAATTTAAATTTGTATATGCCAGATGTTGGCTGCTCACTTTGGTTGATCTTTGATTGTATTTTATTTTACATTATAAAAAAGCAGCAGCATATTTATGAACAAGTCCTGTGAGTGCGCTCTATCTTTATGTTTTTTTTTTTGTTTTTTGGCTGGAGTTTAACACCTAAGAAAGACATTTTATTGCAGAGTCGTAGAGTGCCCTTTTCATGTTTAGTTAAAATAAATAAATTCTATATACCTACTTTACCTTTGTTCTTATTTTGTTTTTTATTAGCAGGTTTTTTGCTATCTTCATTGTCTTGAGCTGGTATGATGCCATCAATCACAAAGCCACCTATTATAGAATTACATTTTGTTAAATAAAAAATATATATATAATAAAATTAAACAAGCAGGATTACATAAAACCAGCTGCTATAACGTAAAGCACAACATTCCGGACATTGTCTGGACTATGTCTACATAGTACTCCATTCAATGAATACAGTTCATCCTATATTTGGTGCTCCGATAATGCAGTTTCTCCACATTATTATCTATTATGCAGTGCACAGCAGTGAATAGGCACAAAGAAAATTACCTTCAGAAATTCTCATTGTGCTTCCAGTTTGTCAAACCTTTACCCCTCCTTCAAGACTTTCATTGAAGAAGAACAAAAGGAAACAAAGAAACAAAGACACAAATTCCACCAAGATTACTCTGCAAACTTCTAACTCACACCCTGGCCACAAAACTAGGGTGCACTTATTACCGTATTTTTCGCTCCATAAGACACACCTAGTTTTTAGAGGAGGAAACCCAGAAAAAAAAAAGTTTTGAACAAACTATCCCATAGTGTTTTTTACTATGGGAACGTTTGTTCAGAATATTTTTTTTTCTTCCCTGTCCAATAGTGTTCCTTACCACCCACTCCCCTGTCCTGTCCCATAATGATCTTTAACCCCCCTCCCCTATCCCATAGTGATTTCTAACCCCCCCTTCCTCTGTCCCATAGTGATTTTTAACCCCTCCTCCCCTGTCCCATAGTGTTCTTTAACCCCCATCCCCTTGTCCAAGTGTTCTTTAACCCCCTCCTCCCCTTGTCCAATAGTGTTCTCATCCCATAGTGTTCCCCCCTCCCCTCCCCTCCTCCCACAGTGTTCCCCCCCCTCCTCCCATAGTGTTCCCTCTGCCCTCCCCTTGTCCACCCCCTCTCCCCGTCCCATAATTACTTCCCTGTCTTGTAGCGTGGGCCGGCTTTACAGCGCGCACCGCGGTACAGGAACTTCAATTTCAGGTTCCGGTTTCCGGCGGGACTGAAAGGAAGTGTACACACTGAGTGCGCACTTCCTTTCAGTCCCGCTGGAAACCGGAACCTGAAATTGAAGTTCCTGTACCGTGGTGCGCGCTGTGCTGCTGGCCCACGCTACAAGACAGGTAAGTAAAGCTTCACATTCGCTCCATAAGACGCACAAACATTTCCCCTCACTTTTGAGGGGGAAAAAAGTGCGTCGTACGGAGCGAAAAATACGGTATATAAATCTACATATGCATCAGACATTAAAAAAAAAAAAAAAAAACAGGAGATGCAAGCAAGTGCCAGTGAAGTAAAGTTGTTGTTCTTTTAAGTCAAAAAGTCCAATAGACAAAACTTCACATTGTGCAATTGATGACTATGGCATGCACAACGACCTCTGTGGAAGATCTTGAAGTATCTTCCATAGATTTATTTTGTGTCACAAATTGTGATACATTCTTTCCGTCCTTTTCTCTAACAAGGTGCCATCAATAATAAAAAAATTTAATATATATATACACACACACACACACACACACACACACACACACCTATCAAGAGATTGTTTTAAAAAATAAAAATTCTAGATGTTACATGTAAATGCTATTATATATTATAAATATATAAAGGGAATATCTCACCTGATTTCCGAGGCAGATAATTTGCACGTTCCCCTCTCCAGTATTGCAAAGGCTTAACTTTTGTTCTTCTTGAGCGGCGTACATTGGGAGTATGTGAAGGTAGAACTAAACAAATGAGGGAAATTAAAGGAAATAGATGAAAAATAGGCTGTCAAAAAAGGGCAAAAGGAAATTACAAAATACACAATTTTTATTAAGCACCAATGACCTAATCGGACTAAAAACTGTAGAATTAAACAATTACCTGAGAAACTATTGCAGTCAGTGATGCCATACTCAATTTACAAGACTGTTTTTTAAATGTTTTTATCCACGGTGCTTTCCAATTTATGCAAAGAGAATATTTAATTATACCAAAAGGGGTTATGTAGCAAGACACACTGATAAAAAAGAGAAGAGAGTTATGCTAGTGGGATTCAACTTCTTGCAAGGTACTATGCAAGAGCTTACAATTTTATATCATATGCACTCTTCCTCTGTTTTCAGAAGTCAATCAATAGCCACATAGAAGAAGAAGAATGTGAATCAGATAAGAAAGTCAATTTTACACATTAACAATTCACACTAGCACCCTAAAAAAATAAAATAAAAAAAGAATCAGAGAGGCTTCATGGACTCTAAGCATAAAGATGAAATTAATTTATTATGTAATTACAGGTATATTTTTAATTGTGTTCATATTCAGAGAAAATAGCCAGTGACAACCAACCATGGGTGTTGGCGGTTGCTGTAAGGCCTCAGAGATAAGATGGTGCAGAACAATCAGAGTCGCCGTCCGGATTAGTAGTGTACCACTTCAGCGGGGACCAGTATAACCCCCACTAGCCCAGAAAAAGAAAAGGGGGAGGAAGAAGGTACATGGCTTTTTGCGGTATCATGCAGGTTGCAAGGCCACAACAGGATACAGAGAAACTCTTGATAATTCCAGAACAGTCCAAACCGATCCAGGTCCTCTTTAGGCAAAATGTAACAGGATACTCACTGGAAATAATAACTCAAAATTTTGTCTCCAGTCTTTTTTGATGAACTGCATGCAGTACTCGAAGTCAACAATGCATATAGCTCTTTAAAGCGATCAAGGTGAGAGCAAGATAAATCCCTATTCACAGGACTCTGGTATCAATGGATACCTGGGGTTCCCCTCTGTCATATGGGACCATTTTTAGTGACCCCAGACTGATTGATGAGCTTCATGCAACACAGGATGTCATAGCTGCTTATACACCTTTAAATACATTGATTTCACCACAGCTGAGCGATTGAGCTCAGCCTCAGTGTTTCTGGGCTACAGGCTGCTTCAGGAAGACCTCTAGGGTCTGAATAGACCCAGACAGGGTCCCAAGGCTTGTCCTCGGTCCGTTTAAACTATTGACTGGCATTGCCAGCTGCCCAGCATCAATCACAGTGTAATCTAGGGATCGACCGATTATCGGTTTTACCAATATTATCGGCCGATATTCAGTATTTTCGACAATATCGGTATCGGCAAATAGAGATACCAATATTGCCGATAATACATACTTGTTAAGACCCCGGTAGTCTGCGGGGGGCCCGCAGCAAGCGCTTACCTCCCAGCAGCTCCCGTCAGCTCCTCTGTGTAAATCTCGCGAGTTCCACGGCCGTCAGAGCGTTGCCACGGGTTACCGTGGCAACGCTCCACGCAGCACGCAAGAGATTTACACAAGGGAGATTTACACAAGGGAGCTGCTGGGAAGGTAAGTAAGCGCTTGCTGCTGGCCCCCACTGCTCAGTACATGCCACTGGACCACAAGGGACTGTCATATCCCCCCACCCTGGCCAGGCAACAGGCAGGGAGGGGGGACAAAAAAAATAAAATAAAACAAATATTAAAAATTTTAATAAAAAATGTCGCCCCCCTCCCCCCCCCCCCATTTACACAAATTACAACCCTTCAGAAACCGACACACACACTGCATTCATTATATACACACACACACACACACTACACAAACCCACTGCATTCACTATACACACACTACACAAACTGCATTCCCTATACGCACACACAGTGCATACACTATACGCACACTACACACACTGTGTAGTGTGTGTGTGTGTATATAGTGGATGCAAACACACCCTGCATTTATTATATACACACTACACAAATACACACCGCATCCACCAGACTAACACACACAGCTCCCCTGTCTAAACACACTGCATCCACTACATGTGGCAATAGTAAAACATGCAGTTGTATCTCTAACCGCAAATGTATCACAAGTTAAATACTGACAAATAATAAAGTTGCTCACCAATCTTCTGGTTTACATTATGCTCTACATCTTCATTCGTAGATTCTATGTGATCAGATAAAAGACAAAAGTAAAGGTTTGTATAACTGGTTTGTCTGACAGACTGTGTAATCAAACACAAAACCCTTAAAAAGTGTATTTTAAATTCCCAAACAAATTCTACACACATCTACTCTGGCTGTGATTGCTCTATGTGAAATGCAGCAGTAGGCAAGTTAGGTGTCAGATAACAGTAGAGTGTGAACCAACATAGCTGCTCAGCCAGATAAAGTAAAATTTTATCCAAAAAAAATTAATATAAATCATTTTTAAAAATATCATTTAATTTCATTACATGTGATAAACTTTTAGAAAGTGAGACAATATAAAAACTGTTGTCTTTTAAGTTCCCTGGAACGCACACTGTATTGTACACGGATGAGATAGGTGTGCAGTGGTAAATTGCACAAAATGCAGTCCAAGACTGTCTTTTATTGGGTAATCATCTTCATTAAGGGCGAGGGGGGATAGAATAAATTATATACTTGTCTGGGCTTGATTTCCACAGATCTATGACGAGGAGGGAAGGGTAAATTTTGGGCGCTGACTTTAAGTTATACAGACACAGCTACATAAACGCAATAGATATGACCAAATCGTTTGAAGAAACATTCCTGTAAATCGTTTCAGATTAACTAAAGGTTACCTCCAACTGATTTTACGAAAGTATCGGTTTCAACAAAAATCATCAATTTTATAACATTCTCTACAGCGCATTGAACACTCATTCAAAGCAGAAGGCAATGTTTCCCTACAAAGAAACATCTGAGTGGCACTTAATGTACATGTGCAATGGGGAGAAAAGGCTTGCTAGCAGAGTGCTGTGGCCAAGTACATACTTTTATTGCATTATTTCATTAAGATACAATGGTGAGCTGGAAAGAAATACCGCAAAGCAAGTAATGACAAACTATTTGCAGGTAAAAAAAAAAAAAAAAAGAGTCGTGTTTTTCATTGATAATAATTACAGATATTAGTTTTGGAACTCGTGTTGGTGGACTTCCTTTCTCTCAATGAATTGGTTATGGTCCGACAGTGCCCCTGTTAGATGCATTCAATTTAAGTTACCTGGATCGTCTGAGTGGTCTGGACTAATTTGCTTCTTCTTTGAACTTTCGAATTCTACAGTTCGTTTAATGGCAGGGCTCTCACTAAGATGAATAAAATCGATTTCAGTATAAATACACATGATCAAAAAAGTCACTTAACAGTTATGTTCCAAAACTAATTAACAATTTCTACTGAAATATATGCATTTATGCCATCACTTGTGGAACAACCAACACAAACATAGACATTGTCATCAATTATTATTGGATAGGAAACAAATTAATTACTAAATAAAACTTTGGCAGGCAAGAACAAATGTGAAAACTGGCAATCATACACCTAAACTACTTACTTTGCTGTGGAACTGTTCTCTGTTTGAGAATCCTCGTTTTCATTACTTAAGGATTCTTGACATATAGACTTGGGAAGAGAATCGTCCAACAAATGTTCAGAATGTGGCACAGGGGTTCTTAAGGAGGATACCAAATTTCTATTTTTTGTTGGAGTGTTAAGAAAGGCTTCACGTGGACAATTTGCAGACTCTGTGTCACTCTCATTAAGTGCATTTTGTACAGTCTTATTTGCATGTGGACTTTTCCCGTATGCAACCCCAAATGCAGCCAATGACTTCCTAATATTTTTAACAGATTGGTGTTGCTCTCCAGTCATAATTGATCTGTGTAATGTTGACACATGAGATCTTTTCTTTCTGTTAATTATACACTCCTCACCGACACTGAGAACATCTTCTATTTCACTATGGTTTTCTTCAATATCTTTTGATTCTTTTATTTTGGAATTGGCTTTAAGTATTGATTTTGGCCTCTTTTTGGGCACCGCATGTGCCTCATTATTTTGGACATTGTTATCAGAAACTTTTCGTTTTCTTAATGATAATTTTGGTGATAAGTTTTCAACGGCTTCCACACTGGTGCGGGAGTCACTGGGGTAATTATTTTCACAGAGAACCGGACTTGTGAATCTTTGTTTCTCCTTTCTTGACTTTTTCTTTACTGCTTCCTTACTTGCAGAATGCGACTCATTCTCAGGATGTCCACCTAGACGAGCAAACAAATATATTGTACAGTACAACATTTTTTATGAATCTCTCGTTTTAGTAAAGCGATTAGAATTTGCTCATTACTTAACTTGCATGTGATAATTTAATTAAGCATAATGTCAAAATATTTGTTACAGGAACTGTTAAAAATTTAAGAAAAAATGCCAATAGTGGCTCACTTTAATAATAAACTAAATAGCATTCATCAGCAGTTTCATAAATAAAGAACAGAAATGAAGTTCAATCAATAAAAGTCAGTAAATACATCTCTATTCATAAATGCAGCCATTCTCAGTGTGTCTTAAAGTGAACCTATAAAGCCAGGAAAATGAAGTTATTTTCCTGGCACTATTTTTCCCTAGAGTGCCACCCTCCGTTGAGCCGCTCGTGGTGCAGACTTTTTTTTTTTTTTTTTAACCTTACCTGATTCCAGCACCGTTGTCCTAATGCGCATGCAGGGCAATGGCATTTTTCACATTAGAACTTCCCCTGAAGAAAAGCCTGTTTAATGCTTTCCTAAGGTATTTTACATGGTGCTTTAAGTCCTCATGTATAGCGTGAGGACATGCAGCACCAGTTAGGCAACACAACCCGGAAGTTCCTCTAGTGGCTGTCTGGTAGACAACCACTAGAGGTGGAGTTAACCCTCAAAGGTAAGTTTAATATTACTGTAGTTTATTAAAAACTGCAATAATTACCTTTGCATGGTTAAGGAACCTGGGACAGGACACTACACCCAAACTTTTCCAGTGAGCCTATCCAGGCTTCCAGCAACTGCTGTCAACAAGATTTTTCCAGTGCAACAACAACCCTTACAAGAGCTAATGAAAAGTGTTTGCCATTTCTTTTTAGATTTTCTATTTGTATTTATTATACTGAAATTTAATTAATGGTACACAAAGCTAGTTTTGCAATTAACGACCAGGTGCTGTTGGGGACCAAGCCTCCTTTCATACTTGCTGAACAGGATCTGGTTGCTGCAGAGTTACAGAAGTTAGTGAAATATGCACGGAATTACCATTAGCCAGCCCTTAAAGGGACACTTTAGCTTAATGAAACAGTTTTGGTGTATAGATCATGTCCCTGCAGTTTCACTGCTCAATTCTCTGCCATTTAGGAGTTAAATCACTTTGTTTATGAACACTAGTCACACCTCCCTGCATGTGACTTGCACAGCTTTCCTAAACACTTCCTGTAAAGAGTCATCTAAAGTGTATCCTTCTTTTATTGCAAGTTCTGTTTAAATTTAGATTTTCTTATCCCCTGCTATGTTAAAGGACACTCCAGGCACCCAGACCACTTCTGTCTATTGGAGTGGTCCGGGTGCCAACTCCCACTACCCTTAACCCTGCAGCTGTAAATATTGCAGTTTTCATAAACTGTGATAATTACATTGCAGGGTTAACGCCTCCTCTACTGGCTGTCTAGTAGACAGCCAGTAGAGGGCACTTCCTGGTTTCTAGCACAGGTTTTCTGTGCTAGAGCGTCGCTGGACATCCTCACACTGTGTGAGGACCTGCAGCGTCGCTCAATTCCCCGTGGGAAAGCATTTTCAATAATTTCCTCTGGAGAGGTCTAATGCGCGCACGCGACATTGCCGCGCATGCGCTTTAGTTCTCTCCCGCCGGCGGCCGCACATGCACGATTGGTCTCCCCCGCCAGATGATTTAACGTCAAAATGGCAGTGAATTGAGCAGTGAAACCTGAGAAGCTTGAACTACACACAAAAACTACTTCATTAAGCTAAAGTTGTTAAGGTTCTATTTCAACTGTCAAAAGTAAAGACAAATAAGTCAATGGGACCTGATGGAATACACCCAAAGCTATTAAAAGAGCTTAGTGGTGTACTAGCAAAACCATTAACAGATGTATTTAACCAATCATTGTTAACAGGAGTAGTCCCAGAAGATTGGAAGTTAGCGGATGTTGTGCCCATTCACAAGAAAGGTAATAGGGAGGAGTCGGGCAACTATAGGCCAGTAAGCCTTACTTCAGTAGTGGGGAAAGTGATGGAAACCATGTTAAAGGATAGGATTGTTGAACATCTAAAAACACATGGATTTCAAGACCAGAGACAACATGGGTTTACTTCAGGGAGATCATGCCAAACTAATCTTATTGATTTTTTTGATTGGGTAACTAAAATTATAGATCAGGGTGGTGCAGTAGACATTGCTTACCTCGATTTCAGTAAGGCTTTTGACACTGTTGCACATAGAAGGCTTATCAACAAACTACAATCTTTGAGTTTGGATTCCAATATTGTTGAATGGGTAAGGCAGTGGCTGAGTGACAGGCAACAGAGGGTTGTAGTCAATGGAGTATATTCGAAGCTTGGGCTTGTCACCAGTGGGGTACCTCAGGGATCTGTACTTGGACCCATTCTCTTTAATATTTTTATTAGTGATATTGCAGAAGGTCTTGATGGTAAGGTGTGTCTTTTTGCGGATGATACTAAGATATGTAACAGGGTTGATGTTCCAGGAGGGATAAGCCAAATGGAAAATGATTTAGGTAAACTAGAAAAATGGTCAGAGTTGTGGCAACTGACATTTAATGTGGATAAGTGCAAGATAATGCATCTTGGACGTAAAAACCCAAGGGCAGAGTACAGAATATTTGATAGAGTCCTAACCTCAACATCTGAGGAAAGGGATTTAGGGGTGATTATTTCTGATGACTTAAAGGTAGGCAGACAATGTAATAGAGCAGCAGGAAATGCTAGCAGAATGCTTGGTTGTATAGGGAGAGGTATTAGCAGTAGAAAGAGGGAAGTGCTCATGCCATTGTACAGAACACTGGTGAGACCTCACTTGGAGTACTGTACACAGTACTGGAGACCCTATCTTCAGAAGGATATTGATACCTTAGAGAGAGTTCAAAGAAGGGCTACTAAACTGGTTCATGGTTTGCAGGATAAAACTTACCAGGAAAGGTTAAAGGCTTAACATGTATAGCATGGAGGAAAGACGAGACAGGGGGGATATGATAGAAACATTTAAATACATAAAGGGAATCAACACAGTAAAGGAGGAGACTATATTTAAAAGAAGAAAAACTACCACAACAAGAGGGCATAGTCTTAAATTAGAGGGACAAAGGTTTAAAAATAATATCAGGAAGTATTACTTTACTGAGAGGGTAGTGGATGCATGGAATAGCCTTCCAGCTGAAGTGGTAGAGGTTAACACAGTAAAGGAGTTTAAGCATGCGTGGGATAGGCATAAGGCTATCCTAACTATAAGATAAGGCTAGGGACTAATGAAAGTATTTAGAAAACTGGGCAGACTAGATGGGCCGAATGGTTCTTATCTGCCATCACATTCTATGTTTCTATGTGTAGGAGTGCAGTGTGTGTGTGTGTGTATGAGTGCAGTGTGTGTGTGTGTATATGAGTGCAGTGTGTGTGTGTGTATATGAGTGCAGTGTGTGTGTGTGTATATGAGTGCAGTGTGTGTGTGTGTATATGAGTGCAGTGTGTGTGTGTGTGTATGAGTGCAGTGTGTGTGTGTGTATGAGTGCAGTGTGTGTGTGTGTATGAGTGCAGTGTGTGTGTGTGTATGAGTGCAGTGTGTGTGTGTATGAGTGCAGTGTGTGTGTGTATGAGTGCAGTGTGTGTGTGTATGAGTGCAGTGTGTGTGTGTATGAGTGCAGTGTGTGTGTGTGTGTGTGTGTATATGAGTGCAGTGTGTGTGTGTGTGTGTGTATATGAGTGCAGTGTGTGTGGTGTGTGTGTGTGTGTGTGTATGAGTGCAGTGTGTGTGTGTGTGTGTATGAGTGCAGTGTGTGTGTGTGTGTATACGAGTGCAGTGTGTGTGTGTGTGTGTGTATACACGAGTGCAGTGTGTGTGTGTGTATGAGTGCAGTGTGTGTGTGTGTGTGTATGAGTGCAGTGTGTGTATATGAGTGCAGTGTGTGTGTATATGAGTGCAGTGTGTGTATATGAGTGCAGTGTGTGTATATGAGTGCAGTGTGTGTATATGAGTGCAGTGTGTGTATATGAGTGCAGTGTGTGTATATGAGTGCAGTGTGTGTATATGAGTGCAGTCTGTGTGTGTATACGAGTGCAGTGTGTGTGTGTGTGCAGTGTGTGTATATGAGTGCAGTGTGTGTATGAGTGCAGAGCCTTGGTGGGGGGTGGGCATTTTTATTATTATTTTTTTATTTATTATTTTAATAATTTTTTGAATAAATATTTATATATATATATATATATATATATATATATATATATATTTTCGTCCCCCCTCCCTGCTTGATACATGGCAGGGAGGGGGGCTCTCACTCCCTGGTGGTCCAGTGGCATTGGCAGTTCAGTGGAGGGGGGCTGGCAGGAAGCACTTACTTACCTCTCCTGCAGCTCCTGTCAGCTCCTTTCTCCTCCGTGCCGGTCCGGTCAGCTCCCTCTGCAAGTCCCAATGTAAGTCTCGCGGCCCACTATGACCCCGCGGCTCTCGCGAGACTTACACTGGGAGCTGACAGAGGAGCTAACCGGACCGGCGCGGAGGAGAAGGGAGCTGACAGGAGCTGCAGGAGAGGTAAGTAAAAGCTCTGCAGCCCCCACAGCCCCATTGTCTGTATTATGGCAATGTAAATTGTAAATGTAAATTGCCATAATACAGACAGTGACTCGAGTATAAGCCGAGTTGGGTTTTTTCAGCAGAAAAAATGTGCTGAAAAACTCGACTTATACTCGAGTTTATACGGTATAACAGCATGTAATTGGCAGACAATAAATCTTGACAAATACAAGACGTGAAAAAGTTCCTGCTTAATTGCAAAGTTACAACCTAGGGGTCATTAAAAAAAATAAAAAAAAATAATAGATTATTATGACAGCAAAAGCTCTTAAGGATTCAATTTCATATTTTTGGCTAAACGTTTAAAATTATTTAATACGGTAGTTTGAAAAAGATTATTTGAAAAGTTTATACAAAAAATTAAATAATTTGAAAAGCAAATCCAAAAATCGTATTAAAACAAGGCCTAAGTATGTTATTCCAGATCCCTAAATAATAAGCTGAAGAGTCAAAAGCTCAAATTCAGTTTATTGCAATTAACAGGATCACGAACAGAATACAAGTGGTCCTCATTTAGCGACCTACATGTTTTACGACGTCTCGCACTAACGACCAGGTGTAAGTGCGAGCCGTCGTGGGGATTCCCTGCTCTGGTGCGCTTGTCTATGTTCCGGGAAACTTCCCCGAACATAAACAAACGCATGAGAGCAGGGAATCCCTCTAACCTATGTTTGCGGAAATTTCCCCGAGCATAGATTAGAGGGATTCCCTGCTCTTGTGCGTTTGTCTGTTTGGGGAAGTTTCCCCAAAAATAGACAAATGCACCAGAGCAGAGAATCCCTTAACTCCTAACTTACCGACCAATTCGTTCTACGACCGGGTCGTAGGAATGGAACCCGGTCGGTAAGTGAGGAGTGTCTGTTAATACAAAAAAAAAAATTTCTAATGTCAGTGTTTTGTAACTATTTTGATTCTTGTCCCCCTCCCTGAAAGCTTACATAAAGAAGATTGACTTTGCTTTTTTGACGCCACCTAGTGGTGTTAGCCAGCTGTCTCTTTGCACCAGAAGAGCTAAATTAAGCTGTGGTTCTGGTGCTTAGAGAGTGTCCCTTTAAGGATACTCATAATGTGGTACATTTCCTGTAGAGTGTAACTTACTGGCAGTGGTTTGCTGAAGGTAAGAGTTGTCCAGAGATACAGGGGATTTAACAACCCACCAATCATCACAAGCTTTTTTTGTTCTACAACTGCGACGACTTGTATTATTATGCAGAGCCTCCGTGTTAGTCTCTGACCTTTTCTGAGGAATCTCTGTATCTGCAACAACAAAACAGATTCAATATTTAGTTGTTTCTCTTGTGTATTTTACATTACCTCCTACATTTCTCACAGCTTTCTTACTTAAATTTTAAGCAGCAGTAATAAATACAAGGATTATAACTTGATTTATTAACTTTATGATTAGAAAAAACAAGACCTAAGCAAAACTTTAGAAGTTTAATACAATGGTTCACTCATTGGGTTTGGTTGAGAAGATATATTTCAGATACTTACCTGTCCCAAAAGATGAAAGACTGATTAAAAGGGGAAAAGGAAGACAGGAGAATCACTGTTTTGAAAAAAGAAAAAAAATGCTAACTAGTGCAGCTTAAGAAAAATAACTCCACTTCCTAGACCACTTATTAGTACGGAGTGGAAGTTACAGGACACATATTGTAAGGAGTGAATTAGAGGCTTCACCATTTTGCAAAAAAGGTGGTCTGTGAAGACTAAGTTTAACAGCAGCCACAAAATACAAAACTAGTACACAAAAGTACATATTTAAACCCCCCCAGAGAGAGGGAGAGAAGAGGAATCGATTGATGAAAGGTAAGTCCAGCATGACAGTGCCACTTTAAGGAGGAGGACACGATGTGGGAGCAGTCATGAAGTGCATATATGGCAGTGCCATAACCTGTAAGGTGGCCATCATGAAGGAATTAAACTATTCAGTAAATAACACATTATTAACCCCTTCAGGGCGGAGTCAATAGTGCACGTTCTGATCAAAACAAAATGTAAACAAAAACTGGAATTTGCGCTATATGTCTGTTCACCCGTAGTTCCCCTCTTTCATATTATATGCACCCACACTTATTATATATCATTTTGTTCAGGAGAAACAGGGCTTTAATTTACCATTAACTATTCATATATGGAATATAATTTATTATGAATAAAATAAAAAAAACTGTGAGAAATGTATTTATTTTTTAAAAATGTGTAGTTCCGCCTCACATTTTAGCTGTAAATGTCATAATACTGTTAGGTTTTACTGCAACAAAATGCACATATTTGTAATCAGCGATGTCTCACGAGTACAACAGTACCCCCCATTAACAGGTTTTATGTTGTTTTGGAAAGTTACAGGGTCAAATATAGAACGTTCCATTTTCAAATTGAAATTTGCCAGATTAGTAATGTTACCTTTGAGACGGTGTGGTAGCCCAGGAATGAGAATTACCCCCATAATGGCATACCATTTGAAAAAGTAGACAAGCCAAGGTATTGAAAGTGGGGTATGTTTAGTCTTTGTTAGTAGCCACTTAGTCACAAACACTGGCCAAAGTTAGCGTTCATATTTGTTTTTGTGTGAAAAAAGCAAAAAACGAATATTTGGCCAGTGTTTGTGACTAAGTGGCTACTAAGAAAGACTGGACATACCCCACTTGCAATACCTCGGGTTGTCTACTTTTGCAAATGGTATGCCATCATGGGGGTAATTCTCATTCCTGGGCTACCATACGCTCTCAAAGGCAACATAACCAATCTAGCAAATTTCAATGTGAAAAAAATGAAACGCAAGCCTTATATGTGACTCTCTAACTTTCCAAAACACCATAAAACCTGTACATGGGGGGTACTGTTATTCTCGGGAGACTTCACTAAACACAAATATTAGTGTTTTAAAACGGTAAAACATATTACAACAATAATATAGTCCATAAAAGTGCCGTTTGTTTGTAAAAAATGCAAAAAACGTCACTTTTACTTAAAATATCATCGTTGTAATACAATTTACCAGTTTGAAACACTAATATTTGAGTTCAGCGAAGTCTCCCGAGTAAAACAGTACCCCCTATGTACAGGTTTTATGGTGTCGTGGAGTATTACAGGGTCAAATATAGTGCTTGCAAATTAAATTCTCTGCACTTTCTCCCTGTGTTGTCAGGCATGTCAATCAAATTTTAATTAATCAAATCACATAATTATGTTAAAAGATTATTTAAATATACATGTAGAATTTTAATATATATACACATATATATGTATTTAAATTCTACGTGTATGCTAATGTAATTTTTTATGTACCGTATATACTCGAGTATAAGCCGACCCGAATATAAGCCGAGGCCCCTAATTTTACCCCAAAAAACTGGGAAAACTTATTGACTCGAGTATAAGACTAGGGTGGGAAATGCAGCAGCTACTGGTCAATTTCTAAATAAAATTAGATCCTAAAAAAATTATATTAATTGAATATTTATTTACAGTGTGTGTATATAATGAATGCAGTGTGTGTGTATGAATGCAGCGTGTGTGTATGAGTGCAGCGTGTGTGTATGAGTGCAGCGTGTGTGTATGAGTGCAGCGTGTGTGTATGAGTGCAGCGTGTGTGTATGAGTGCAGCGTGTGTGTATGAATGCAGCGTGAGTATATGAGTGCAGTGTGTATGAATGCAGTGTGTGTATATGAGTGCAGTGTGTGTATGAATGCAGTGTGTGTATATGAGTGCAGTGTGTGTGTATGAGTGCAGTGTGTGTGCGTGTATGAGTGCAGTGTGTGTGCAGTGTGTGTGATCAGTGTGTGTGTATGTGTGCAGTGTATGTGTGCAGTGTATGTGTGCAGTGTGTGTATGAGTATGTGTGCAGTGTGTGTATGAGTATGTGTGCAGTGTGTGTATGAGTATGTGTGTGTGTGTGTTGCAGAGCCTTGGTGGGGGGTGGGCAATTTTATTATTCATTTTTTTAATTATTTTAATATTTTATTTTATTATTTTTTATTATTTTATTTTATTTAATTATTATTATTTTTAATTATTTTTATATTTTGTATTGTTATTTTTTATTATTTTATTTATTTGTAATATTATTATTTTACTTATTAATATTTTATTATTTAGATTTTTTTTTCCGTCCCCCCTCCCTGCTTGATACATGGCAGGGAGGGGGGCTCTCCTTCCCTGGTGGTCCAGTGGCATTGGTAGTTCAGTGGGGGGGCTGTGGGGGCTGTGAGAGAGCGTTACTTACCTCTCCTGCAGCTCCTGTCAGCTCTCTCCTCCTCCGCGCCGTCCGTTCAGCACCTCGGTCAGCTCCCAGTGTAAGTCTCGCGAGAGCCGCGGCTCTCGCGAGACTTACAGTGGGAGCTGACAGAAGAGCTGAATGGACGGCGCGGAGGAGGAGAGAGCTGACAGGAGCTGCAGGAGAGGTAAGTAACGCTCTCTCACAGCCCCCACAGCCCCAGTCTGTATTATGGCAATGCAAATTGCCATAATACAGACTATTGACTCGAGTATAAGCCGAGTTGGGTTTTTTCAGCACAAAAAATGTGCTGAAAAACTCGGCTTATACTCGAGTATATACGGTAATTATATGTATTTATCTATATATATATATTTGCGGTTATTTGTATTTTATATATAGATAGATATATATAGAATGCCATTCTAAGTGTATTTTGTTACCAATATATATATATATTAATAACAAAATACAGTTAGAATGAAATTACATATGAATATATAATTTATATTAAATTTTGTTTCAATATTTTATTTATTTATTTTATTATTTTATTTATTTATTATTTTAATTATACGTGTATATATATATAATATATATATGTACATCTATTATATATATAATATATATACATATTATATATATGTAACATCATTCTAAGTGTATTTTAATGCTAATATATATATACTTATATTAGTATTAAAATACACTTCGTATGACGTTACATATATATAATATGTATATATTATATATATATATAATATATATACATATTATATATATATAAAAATATTTTCAATTTATTTTTTAACATGTTTAATTTCTTTTTTTATACTTTCTTACCAGCAGGGGGACTGTCTGATATTTTAGACAGTCCCCCTGCAGGCAGATCCATAGCCAGCTATAGGGGGCCATGTGATCGCTCTTTGAGAGCGATCACATGGCCCCCGGGGGCCTCATTTGCCGTGGGAGGGCTGCCTGGGCTGTCAGGCAGCCCCCCAGAAGAGGATCGCGGCGGAGGTAAGTATAACTTACCTCCTGGGGCTCAAAGCCGTTACGGCGTTCCATGCCGCCGCAACGGCTTTAAAGCCCATTATAATGGGGACGGCATGGAACGCCGTAACGGCGTTAACGGGTTAAAACATGTAATCTCCCACAGTAATTAAATGTAATTAAAACTATTTCATCTCAATTAATACCATAATGAATACAGAGGTGTAACTCCACCTATTAGTGACGTCAGTCATATCTTTGCAACTTTTATAGCACAGAAAAACAGTCATGGGCTGAGAGCAATCAGCTGACCCTTTCAGTCAAAGAATGTTACCAACCACAGCGAAAGCACGTCACTGGGCCACCAGGGAGCATTAGGTCCCAGTAGGGACCCAGGTAAAAGTTTGCCCCATTACCAGGCAACCAGGCTACATTACTCCAGCCATCATCAGTGCTACAGCAGGCTAAAGAACAAAAATGAGCAAAATATTTCTATTTGTACGTGTAAATTGTAAGGTTAGAAAATTTTGTTGGGTTTTATTTTTGTCCAAGAAGCTAGGACCATCCTGAGCTAAGGAGTTCTCTGTAAGCATCTATATAACCAAAATGTGAGGTGCAAATGACAAAGATTGGTTAAACCAAGTAAAATTAAAAATGAAAAACTTATGGTTTTGCAGTACTAATACATAGATGTATTCACTCAAAAAATTGAGGTAAATAAAAAACAGTCAAGCAACCTTTACTGGATCACTTGAGATGGATTAGCCCAACACAGACCCAATAACTGATTTAAGCATGTCAAAGAGTAAAAACATACAGTTTGGCTAGTAGAGAAAACATTATACAAAAAAAAAAATCAAGTAAAAAAGGCACTGTAAACATAATTATACAAATGAAAGAAACCACTCAAAAATCAAAGTATTCAAAAGGTAAGCAGCACGAATACAAGTGAAAATAGCTCAAAAAACACTTAATGTAATGATATGTAAAAGAAAAGTGCGCTATGCTGTTAAATACTTAAAAACATATACATATGTATATATACACATGTATATACATAAAGTGCAAACCAAAACGGTGAAGGTGCAATATGATGCACTAAATAAAGTGCTACAGTAGTGCAGATTATACAATATATTTACACACACATTGTGAACTTTTCAACCATTGTGCACTCTGTGATAAAAAGTTAATAGTAAAAATAGAGCACTTACTCCTTTATAAATTAAAGAAAGGAATTTAGGCAATATAACTTTCCAGATATGGGTACTGCAGCTCAGAACATAAATAGAAAAAAAGAGAAAAACAGGGGGGAAACAAACAATAGTGTAACTCTGTCGTGTCCTCAATCTTTTTCCCTGTCCCGTTTACCTACCCCCCCCACCAGCCCACTCCCCCTCACGCCGGCTCTGCCCTCGCTGGCCGCCCAGGGAATGCCGGCCCTGGGGGGGCGACCGTTATGCCCGAGATGACCTGGCCCTCCTCTCCTACAATGTCCATGGCCGCAATATCCACAAAAAGCGCACCAGTCTCCTGCGTGACAAACTATATAAAACCTCAATAGCCTTCCTCCATGAAACGCATTTCCAAGAAGGCCAAGCACCAGCACTGTGAGACCACAAATATCCACTATGATATTTCAGCAACAATCCGCTACGGCACACCCACGAAGTGGGCATCTTGTTCTCGAGGTGGATCCCCTATACTGAACACTCCACCCTCGGCTGCAACCAGGGTATATAGGTTTTCACGAAGGGCACTATCCAGGATCAGACCTATACGAAACAATATCAATTTCTCTGCACCATGCTCAATACCCTGATGGGATTTGCAGAGGGGATCCTGGTACTAGGGGGGACCTGAACCTGGGATTACACCCCGAACAGGACTCCACCTCACGACCAGGGACGAACCCGGACCACAGATACGTCAAAACTCTCTGCCTCCTCCACCACAGCCATTCCAGAACCCAGAGAGCCTGGCTACGGCTGTGGGGCCACTGAGCGGAGGGCCCTGATACAGTATCACCACGTTCTACACAAGCAGAGGGGTTGGTTACCTACTACCACCATAGCACTAAACACACCAATGCCCCAGGGACCAAACATAAGATACCAAAGGCTCCGCAAGACCCTGGAAGTGCGGAATATACAGTGCCTCCCTTAATACTCTCATACCTGCACTATAATGACAGCAAGTTAACACCCTTCATTACATGAGCAAGTGGTATGTCACATTACACAAGGGGAAGGGTAAAGACGCAACACAGAGGAAATGTTGGAAACAATGTATTACTGCAAATGTTTTTTGTATAAACTGCACTGTATACACTTTTTCCCCTGCGTGCGAAAACGGTTACCCCGATAACTGCCCCTTAAGACCTCTGCGCAGGTCACATGTTACGAGATGCTAATTTGTATTGCATCACTCTGATTACACAAATGCTTCGTTAAAAAAAAAAAAATAACTTCAGCAGCTCATATGTACTCATTATATGCTGGTACATGCCAGTGCCAAAAACATCAAAAAATATGACACATTGACTCAATTCCATAAAAATTGGTACATAGATCGCTCAAAATCTCCCCCTCAAACATCGTTCTCTAGCTCTACACTACCTCAATCTATGTCTACATAAAAAAAAAAAA
This sequence comes from Pelobates fuscus, assembly GCF_036172605.1. Taxonomy (NCBI): domain Eukaryota; kingdom Metazoa; phylum Chordata; class Amphibia; order Anura; family Pelobatidae; genus Pelobates; species Pelobates fuscus. The sequence goes on from NC_086322.1 coordinate 216,472,787, forward strand.
AAAAAAAAAAAAAAGATTACTAGAACTACTAATTTCCAATGTTTGCAAAGCATCATGGATGTTGTAGTTGTAAACCCATGATCTAGAGCCCTCTTTTCTAATCTATTCTCACAACTCTCTCTTCCTCTTCTCTAGGAATATATGTTCCTTATCGGATACTAGTAGAGAATTGTTTCACCACCACAGCATTGTTTTAGTGAAATAATGGCCTAACCAAGCACACAACTGTCATTTAACTCTCTACTGATTTAATTAAAAATAAATTGCATTGTTTATTTAGTAAGAACTCAAAAACTTCAATAAAAAGTATATGAAATCAGAAGTGTATATGCCAATATAATTTAGGATTATTGTGGATTAGTACCACTTTAGATACTATATGTGCCAGTGCTTCACAATTTTATGACAACATAGAAATAGGACCTGGTGCTAAAAAGTTTGAGATGCTGATAGGTGAAATATTTTAACTTGGTCTTATGTTATGTAAAATAAATTAATTACCATTCTTTTGAATTTTCTTTTTCTTGTCACAATATTTATCCAGGGTAGGAGAAACTTTCTTACTTAAAGCCTTTTTCTGCTGACTGTTCTGTATTGGCTTGCCTTTTTTTTTCTTAGAAATCAAGTTTGCTGAGTTTTTCTGTCCTGTTTCAGAAATGCTATTTTCATGATCACTATCATCCGACTGCATATGATCTTCCCTTCCAAGTGATCCACGATCAGAATTCATATCACTTGGATCATCTTCCTTTGTGGAAGGTTTGTCTGACGTAGATAAACTAATGCCATCTACCTCTAAAGAATAGGTTACATTTATTTCCTCTATATTTGGTCTTTGACTACTGTTGTCAGCACCTTGACTTATACGATTCCAACTTTTGTCTTGAGAAATGTGTTCTTCAGCAGGGGATAACTCTGTGATTTTAGGCACAGACTTTGATTTTGAGCTTTGACTTGGTTTTCCAAATCTAGGGATTGAAATGTAAGTCTTTGTAGAGTTACTTAATTCATTGATCATGAAATCTTCATCTTCGAAATCTTCATCTTCAACATCTTCATGAGTAAAGGGCACTGCCAGAGGGTCAGGAACAACAAGTGGCAACCTTAAACATAAACATTTATAATTAAAAATAAAACAAAAACGATAAACTAACTATACTAGTGACTGTTCAACAGAATAAAATTATTACACTTGTAAAGTTTACACAGCACAATAACCATGCAGTAATGCAACTAATTGCATACCGGTTTCAAGTGTTAAATTAGGTTAGGACTCCACAGGTACTTTAACACATTAAAGGGAAAGTCAATGAGCTATAACTGACCACTTTAATGAGTTGAAGTGATTACGGCACCTAGAATCCCCTGGTATTGTCCCATTGTTCAGCATTAAACGATTTTCAAATTGTTAATGACTGTATGAGGGTTCCTAGGCATCTGCAGACTGGCCCCATTCCGATGCTTAAGATAATGCGTGGGAATTGGCCTAAGCACTGATAGGCAGAAGTGATTGATAAGAACATTTCACTCTATTGAAACTGTCAGGTGTAATCCCATTTTACTATTACTCCAAGGGGACCAGGCTAACAGTGGGATTGCTCCAGGTTCAAAATGATTTTCAAATTTAAGGTTAAAGTAGCCAAACTTAAAGCATATCTGACAGAGGACTTTTATAGTTCAGCTAAGTTTATCTTGAATTTGAAATCAGTTTGAATTCTCACTTTAGAGTCTTTTATGCATGTCTGTATGATTATGGTTTGATTCCCTTTCTCCCCTTCTGGAGTCCCGAATATCTTCTGTACTCAGGTTTCTTTTTCCTCCCTGAATCGTTTGTTGGAAATATTAACAGTACAAAAACACTAATAATCAAATCGGGAAAATAAAAATCTCAAGGATAACTATGGAAGGCTCACAAACAGACCTGAAGGGAGTCTTGTAGGACAGAGCATTGTTCAAGAAATAAAAAGAGGACAATAATGCTTACCTATTCAATTTACACCCCAATTCGCTGATTTTGCCTGTTCAAGGAGGGTGCCAAGATATATATCTCAATATAGACTGCTGTCTTACTGGTGGCTTAGTGAAATATTGCATACCATTAAATTTGTTGGGGTCCAAACAAGTTAATTTGTATATACAAATACAAAAAGATAAGTCCTGTGCTCACTCCCATCACTACTGGGCCGGCAGCAATGAGTACAGTACACATCAGCCCCAATATATAGTAAAAACCAAAGAAAATAAAAAGTTACCTGTGCTCTCTCCTTAATCCCATGTATATTTAGACAAATGGAGGTCATTTAGTTGCTCCAATGGCCATTGTTACAATGCTGCTGCCCATCCCATGTGTTCCCTATTATGGGTTAATAAGTATATAGGGGTGTATATAAAAAATACCCCTCTATGTCTCTTAGATATCTTTGCCAGAAGCTCAAGGAAGCAGGCTGAAGGGTCAGTGTAGGACCCGCTTTAGGGGGGTCTGCCTTGACGTTGGCAGGCGGGCATTCCCTCCAATGGCCATTGGAGCAACTAAATGACCTCCATTTGTCTAAATATAAATAGGGATTAAGGAAAGAGCGCAGGTAACTTTCTTTTCTTAAGTTAATTTGTATGCATCATTTCACCAACCCACGAAAGATGCAAGATCAGTGAATAGGAACGGAAGTCTATTTTCTTCCAACATTTCACGTGCTGTTAATGAGCCTAAAGTCTGGGAAATTAACATAATAAAAATATTGCAGCTGGAGCTGCAGCAGGATCCGCCATCTTCTTTCGGCCAATCCTCTTATGCTCCTGCCGCTTCTGTACCAGGAACCGATGGCACTGCTGTACTCACGTGCACGCACAAGAGTACAGTATTGAGGTCTACGGAGTAACATTGATATCTCTGCAGCTGTCACTAGTGATGGCTGTGAGACGGACACTTCTAGACGGCGGTAGTTCTGCCCTGTGTCTAGAAGTGTCAGATGTTGGAAATATACTGAGACAATGAAGTCTCCCTATTTTGTCACAGTATATCTTTTGACCGGTTTGGAATTTCAGATTTTATCTTTATGAAATACTCATTTCAAGGGATGGGTGGGGTGACAATGCTACTTTAATATTGCACTCAGTGTTTTTAATGTGTTACACTATTGTGTGCTGTTTTTTTTTTTTTCCACTTAGGATTGTCTGCGTCTCTATTTCTGCCTCTATTTTGTCTCTTTACCACACTGTCAAACCTAGATTTCTAGTAACAAATATCTTTTATTTTGCTCACATTGCTTAAAAGTAACAAACCTGCTATCTGGATGAGCCACAGAAGCGGCTTGTAAAAACATAGATGAAACTGGCCTTTTCACTAGATTCGAATTTGCTAAATTATTTGGTTTTTCAGATGTCTGTATGGTCTTTACATATGGTGACACTTGAACATTCTCCAGAGTTTTATCAGGTCGTTGTGTTTTATAAGGTGAGTGAGTATCAGTTGATGCTTTCCTGTAATAATAAAAATATATACCGTAATTAAGCAGGAAGTCATTCTTTCAAAACATCTATTTCTTCACATATAGATAGATAGATAGATAGAGGTACATCACATAATCAACTTTAGCTCTTTTAAAAGAACTTACAATTCTATGTATACAGCAGGAGGAAAAAATGTATTGAACAATGGGTTTTTCTCCCATCAATTCCTCGGCAGACACTGTACGCTGAGGAAGTAAAAGACAGAGAGAGCAGAAGAGAACTCCAACAGGAGGTACCTCTGCTCACATAGCAACCACAATGCATGTGCTTTGGTTGCCATGGTAACTTGATGGCTGGAGCTGCTAGCCAAGGATTATAGGAATGGAGTGACGTGCTGTCACTTTCTTCAGACGTCGGTCATAGAGGTTTGCCCTGCATGAGCATGTGACCCCAAGTACGGCAAATCAGCACAAAACAGAGGAAGAGTGCTGGTGGACAGAAGTGTAACATCCACCTCTTTAATGAGATTGCGGCGGGAAAGGAGATTCTCTTTAACCCCTTAAGGACCAAACTTATGGAATAAAAGGGAATCATGACATGTCACATGTCATGTGTCCTTAAGGGGTTAAAATGTAATCATTCTGCACACATTCAGAGATGTGACTTCAGTATACAGCACCAGACACCATAACCACCACAGACCCCACAAACCGCCACAGCTTGGTTGGGGTCTCGCCGTCTCCTACCCACCCTGGACCTACCACAAGGCTCCAGGTTCCAGTGGGTGTTCCTCTCTTTCCCCAGAGAGTGAAGCAGGAAAAGGGACAAGCACTTACAAGAGCTCAGTGAAGCTAAGGGATTGCTACGCTCTGCATACTCCCTTAGCTTCACTGAGCTCTTTCAAGAGCTTGTCCCTTTTCCTGCTTCACTCTCTGGGGAAAGAGAGGAACACCCATTGGAACCTGGAGCCTTGTGGTAGGTCCAGGGTGTGTAGGAGACGGTGAGACCCCAACCAAGCTGTGGCGGTTTGTGGGGTCTGCAGTGGTTATGGTGTCTGCTGCGGTGCTGATGGTCCTTGGTGAGCGCTAGGAGCATCCTTTTTATGGTCCAACCCTCAGCTAGCCTGGGGCAACCGTAACATTTGGTGGCAGAGGTGGGGTGGCTTCCTAGTACGAGGAGCAGCACCCTGGCGACACTGGTATCGTATGAAAGTCTATTGAGGGCAACGCTAGCCACTGCGCAGCGTCCCTATCTACAGCAATATGGAGCCAGCGAGTTCCTGGACAGCACTCGAGATGGAGGATGAGTTTGACAGCAGGGTACAGAGCCTCTTGGCCCCACTGAATAGGCCGGTATCAGAGGAGACCCAGATGGACTGCAGAGACAACGTTAGAACAGAGATGTGGAACAAAGCCCTGGGAGGGCGTCCAGCGTTGGGAGTGTCTCCCTCCCCAGCAGCATGTGCTACAGGGAGAGGAGAGCAGCGACCTCCCTGTCCAGCGGCTGCCAGAGGTATCCGAAGTAGCGGACCCCATAGACTGGTCCTGGGAGGAACCCCTAATGGCAGGTGGAGATGGGACCCAGGTCTCTCTACAGGGATGCTGAGAAGCCGGCCCAGATACCCAGCAGCAGTGCGAGTTACAGGGAATAGAAACAACCGGTCTCCCTCCCCAGAGGCAGCAAGAGTACCGGGAGGAGGAGGTTAGCAATTCCTCCCCTCCCCAGCTAACTCCTAACTTTGTACTGGGGTTAGCAGGGGAGACGTTAACCCCCACTGGCCTCCTCTCAGCAGAAGAGCTGGCACCAGGGCAGAGCGCCGCTGGCCTCTGCCCTCACATGCCCCTTGCTACCGGGCAGGACTATGCCCCGGTCCCCCCAGCGGACGAGCTGGCAGCTGGGCAGAGTGCAGTTGGCCTCTGCCCTCCCTTTTCCCCTTGTCCAGAGCTTGACTTCCTACAGGCTACCCCACCAGAAGCGCTGGCATCGGGGCAGAGCGCAGCTGGCCTCTGGCCCCCCCCCCCCCCCCCAAGTACCCACCGCATTATGCCTGGCCGCACCAGAGAGATCGAGGGTGCTGAACGCCCACTCAACAACCTGGGACCTACAGGCCAGAACCGTACCCCAGGAATCACCAGGTCCAGTAACCGTTTATTGTGGGTGGGCTATTCTCTTAATTACTTGTGGGTGGGTTGCTCGACTAACGCAAGCACTGACCGACAGAAGGTCAGGTAACTGGTTAGTCTCCCCCCCGAAAGGGAAGATATGTGACGAACTGCCCTCCGCCACTGGCTTTTGGAGGGGCCTGATTGCCAGCCTCCTACCCTGTGACTATGGCCCATGGCTAAAACTGGGGTACAAGACTGTAAAAAGGCTTGTTCGTGCCTTTTTCTCTATGTGGTTCGGTAAATTGATTTTACCGAACAAACCGTTGAACAGCCGACCACCCTGCATGTGGAGTGTGCTGCTCGTTAACCACCCAGAATCTGTGGTTAACCGTAGCTTGACGAATGGCTGGGTGGCCGGCGTTCGTATGAACGAACACGTGGCGGCAGCCATTTTGTATAGCCAAAGGCGCTCAGCTGTGTTTTGTCGTCGACCACTTGGAACTGTTTTCGGCTACTATTTCCACGAACACCGCTGAGCCTTTTACCTTCCATGCGTTCGGCTAAATCCATACGAACGGAGCGCTATTTCTGGAGAGAAAACTACCGAACGAGACTGTTTCAATGAGAGTATGCACGAACGCATCCGTTCGTGAAATTTGTACCTTATTTGAAGGAGAAGATAGACCGGCCGCACAGCCTAAATCTGTGGAACTATTTGGGGCATGAAAGCCATGCTTGCGGTCGGTCAAATGTGACTTCCATAGAATTCGGGAACCCCTGCTCTGATCTGGGTGATTTTTGGATATATTGTTCACCCAGATCAGGGATGTATATTTGTAGGGATATGTTGTTGTTTTGGGGTGTTTCTGGACTTTGGGTAAAACTGGATATTTTCTGCCTGTGGTAATTGAGTTAGTCCATTGTGTTTGGTAATTGTATCACAGGCAGAGGGGGAAGGTTTGTGTACATTAGCTGGGAGTGTCTAACGATACAATACTGCGTTGATTGGCTGTTGTGACTTTGTGTCCTGTGCTCCACAAGGTCCACGTGGTAACCCTTGTGGGGAAAACTGTATATAAGAAATGCCTTTGTGCTCATTAAAGCAGTTCTACTTGACCCTCAACTCGCAGCCTTGACACATGTTTGGACGGGACAGCTATAATCACTACAGGGATAGCTATGCTCTGCATAATCCCTTAGCTTCACTGAGCTCTTGTAAGAGCTTGTTCCTGTTCCTGCTTCACTCTCTGGGGAAAGAGGAACACCCACTGAAACCTGGAGCCTTGTCGTAGGTCCAGGGTGGGTAGGAGACGGGAGACCCCAACCAAGCTGTGGCGGTTCATGGGGTCTGCGGTTGTTATGGTGTCTGATGCGGTGCTGATGGTCCTTGGTGAGCACTAGGAGCATCCTTTCTATGGTCCAACCCTCAGCTAGCCTGGGGCAACCGTAAATATATATATTTAAAAATAAAAATACATTTGTTTGCCTAGTAGTGTGTGCAAATAAAATATATATAGTAGTGTGAGCAAATAAAAAAAAAAATAATATATATATATATATATATATAAATATATTATTTGCACACACTACTAGGCAAACTAATTTATTTTTATCAATCAATGAATATTAAACAAGACCATTTTAAGCAATAGATCTGATTTTAAAACATGAATTTTGAAACGTTTGTAGAAAAAAGTCTAGTAATAGCTTACCTTGTTATATTACTTTTAGTTGTTGAACCAGATGCTCTTCCTAAAGATTTAAAAATCTTTTCAGAAGTCACCAGAGGGCTTTGGGAGTTCACGTATTTTCCAACCTCATTGTTGGCTGAACCAGCATAGTCTTTTCTGGAGCCCTCAAGCAAAGTTACTTGTCCAGATTTTTGTGGAGTATTCCCAATGGTATTCCGATTAAGACTGCCTAAGTCTACATAACATTTATAATGAAAGAAAAAAAAATTACTTATATAGTTAACGCATTTCCTTTTTATTTTTACATATGTATATTTACACATTGCTTACATGCAAACATTTATCACAGTTCAAAAAAAGACTTTTGTTGAAGTGCTTTATCGGTGAGGAGTAACCCATTAGAATGACATTTATAAAAAATGCAGATTTCTCATAGAAATTAGCACTTTTATAAACTAACTAAAAAAAGTTTTTCTAACGGAAGTGGTAGGCTCCACTGAAGACTCGGTTTGTACTTCCCTTGTGAAGACTGCTAGTCTCTTGTGGGGAAAAATGGAGGGCTTGCAAAATGCACAGTTATTTTAAGATACACTCCCAATAAACAAATGCATAAATGTATTAATTGGGGTATAGCTACTAAATAGAGTGTCCCTTTAAATCTGCATATCTGGCGTCTATATTCAGCATGCAATTTAAGCGACCATGCCAGTAAGGGTTACTCTAATAATAAAAAAAAATTGCTAGTTTTTTTTTTTTTCTTTTTTCAAAGCTCGGTTATTTTTGCAAATTATTACAGAATAAAATACAAAAATTATATATATATATATATTCAAACAAAATAGAGATTTTTAGTTGGATATTAAGTGTCTACATACATAACAGAAACAATATCTGAAATTCTTGCCTTTTGGAATTGACTGCACTTTTTGTGGAGTTAATGTGGCTTCCGCTTTTCCACGTTGATATGCTCTAGTGGCAGTCAGTGGTGTATCTTCAGTTGTAACATTTTCTTTATTGACCGACTTCAATGGTGAATTGTACTGCTGTAAGCCATCATTGAATAATGCCTTTAATGGTACTTGAGATTTTCTGTTCACTTTAGACTCGCCAGTAAATGTCTGTGATATTAATTTTGCACTGGGTGTCTTTCTTTTTGACTCTTGTTCTTTCCTCTGGTTTGTATCAGTTAATCCAACCCAAGTATCCAAAACACAGCTGTCTTCCGCATTGATCAGAAACTCATCTTCTTCAACTTGTACGTTAGCAGATGGGTAACCGGGGACAATTGTTGACAATCTTAAAATGAAAAAAGATACTATTTGAGGGAAAGGAGAAATATAGACCCTGTACTCTTGACATGTATGCTATTGACAGATTGAAATATACAATAACAGACACAAGATACCTTGTAAATAATGGTACATTAGACACACATACTGCTATTAACAATTCTAGCTTTGCATATTTTTTTATTTTCTTGTATTTTTTTATAAACACAAGCTCCTTTAGAAAAGTGGATCTCTTACAATTAGCAGGCTGTTGCTAAGGATACTAAATTGAACCAGACCCATTAATCTCATTGAAATCATCTGAGTGTGTCTTCTTAACCGTGCAATTGAAAATATTGCCATTTTACAATGACAGCCACTAAAGGCACTTCCACTATTATGGAACAAATTACGCTCCGTGAGAGGATTTGTTTTGCTACACACTGTTCCATTTTGCCATTTAGCCTCCAAATGCTTCCCTATGGGTAGCGATCTTTATGATCTCAGCCAGGGAGGCAGGACTGTAATGGCAAGACAAAAGGTGTGAGGAAGTCAAAATGCTTTTTACCGCATTCTAAATAGGTAGTTTAGCACTATAGTGTTAAGAATAAGAATAGAAACATTTATTCCCAACGCTATAGTGCTCCTTTAAGTGAACTGTAATTTTTTTATTACTGGATCTGTACGTTAAAAATAATGAAGCATCGCAGTTTCTTTATCATTCTGACCTACATTAATGGACTATTACAGAAACACAAATATTATGATGACTATGTAGATTAAACCATGCAAAAAGGGAAATACACAAACAAACAATGATATAATCATACCCAAGTCCAGGCGTCCTTGTAGACACTGCTGAATTGTTCGTGCCATTATTTGGAGGATTTAAAGAGTTTTTATCTCTAGTTTCTGGTAGAGTGGTGTCCACGTATTTCACTGTTGCAGCATTTTTGAAACTTAACCTATTTTAAAAGGGTAGATTATGGTTATGGTAGAGATCAAGTGTTTTTTTTTTTATGAGAAATGTCTATTCCCAACGCTATAGTGTCTTAGTCACAGTTCAGGTGTCCCCCTCAAGGATTAAAAAGTTATATTACACTTTTAGCCCAAACCACGCTGCAATCTCTGCAATCACCCCATTGAGATGAAGTGGTCATGGTGTCTATAATGTTCATTTAAGACGTTAAGCTAATGGCAAGTCATACAAACAAGCATCCTAGATCCTAGATTCAACAATCTGATACATGCACCATCAAACAGAGTTGAATATAGCCATAGCACAAAAGAGGATAGCAGGATACAAAGAAAATGAGATGAACACAAAAAAAAATCAGGAGGGGAGAGGGAATGCTTGCAACCATAAGGCCAATTTGCCTCCAGGTCTCAACAAAGGCCTTTTAAGTAAAACGTGAATAAGTGTACAAGTTCAGATAGGAGAAAACTCCAAGATCTACGAGCTTGAATAGTTTATCTGACAAGATGGAGCATATCAAGTCCCAGAATCTAATTGCATTCGGACGGCCCCACCACAAATGGAAAAAAGTGACTATTTGCGCCACCACTCCAATTATCACCTGAAACCACTGATCCCTTATGGTCCAAACTACCTGGAGTCACATACCATCTCCATAAGCTTTTACTATGCCTGTTCCACCATACAATGAAGAAACCTTGGCCATAGCCTCACAGATTACACACCATTGAATCCCAATCTAAAAGACTGCTAGACTCCCCTCTCCGAGACAGACACATAGGTTGGCAGAGTCCCACTCACCCAAGGGGCAACAGGAGCAGGTAAAGCTGAATTATAAGCCCCTTTTCATAATTGCCCTGCTGACACAGTGCCTTGAACTAAGTGGCATGTAACTGAGCAACTTGGACTTAAAAGTTTACTTGTTCATTTGTTACATAAAATTATATATCTAACAGCTAAACAAGAACTTGAATGATTTCTACATAGATTTGTAATTCCAGCCAAAACATTTTAGAAAAAACTAATTGTTCAAATGTTATATATTCATTTCAACAGTATGTAAATTTCATTTCCACAAGCTACTCTGTTGCAGTGTGTTTTACTTTCATTACCTCTTATTTGCAGGAAGCCTAACAGTTGGACTTGCAGGAGTTTGTACAGCAGATCGATCGATTCTGTAATATTGATCTCGGAATCCAACAGGATGTTCTACCAGCGCCGGTGTGTCTACCGTGATATTGAGGGGAGGAAGTAAAATTGCTCCACTTTTAACACTGCTGCATTCTTCCTCATCATTTTCAGAATCACTGGTACTTTCATAATATTTAGGTCGTGGAAGACTCTTCCCGATAGAGCGTCCTGATGCTGCAGGGCTTTTTATTTTCTGGTTTGGTGTATTCTTGCTACGGGCTAAAACAGATTAAAGAACACAAACTAGAAGCTAGTATCCATCTAACCACTTCATTCTATTTGCATATCTAATTAACAAATTAGCTAAAGAAACAACAGTCAACAAAACATTTTTAGTAAGACTATACTTAAATATGTTTTCATTCAGTTGTACAACTACAATTCAAGTCAATGTCAGTGTCAGTTTTGCAAAGGAAGAAATAAAATCTGTGTGAGGACATTTGCCTGTACTCCCAACAGTTAGACCAACTGCTATCTTAATTGTAACAGTTTTGTTGAAGTCAAAATCGAGCATGGCAGACCACTGAATAGTTTTAAAGGAAAAATCCGGACACCATAACTTCATCTTAATGACGACGTTATATGGGCTCTGTGTTAGCTTAAGGGGCTAAACCATTTACAAACGGCTTAACCTCAAAGTTGTATAGATGGCGCCCATCTGCTCTGTCCCTCGTCATGTGCCCCAAACCTCAGCTTTAATGGAAACATTGTGATAAGCTGAGATCATCAGGTGACTAGCTTCCCATTGAGAAACCTGTATGAGAAAGGCATAAGTTATACGCAATTTAGCACATAAATAGGCTTCTTTTGAACAGTGTATGGTAATTATTTACCATCTTTAATTGTCTGAGAAGACCCCAAAGCCTACAAGGCGAGATGGAGCACTTAAACAAGCAGACATGGTTGTGGAAGTTGACTGACATGAATGACAAAAGTAAATGTCGGAACATCTAAATTATGGTTTTTCTGGATGATTTTGCAGCCCCAGAGGTACCTCGTTTTACTATCTTCTGTGCTCTTCTAAAGTCAAGAATGTGGCTATGGACTGTTACTTTAGAGTTGTCACATAACCTAAAGTCCATATAGCGATGCTAAGAGACTTTGTTTTTAAATGGAGAGAGATAAGCAGGCTTCCAGATATAGGACAACCTTTCTATTTTTATGGATATCTCACATTCTACTTTCCACTTGTATGGAAGCTGACCCTGCAGCCCATAAAACAACTATTGAGAGACTTAACTATTCCATATGGCTCAGGGCAAGTGTGAACATGTGCTGTCAAAAAATGAAGGTAAGCACCAGCAACTTATGGGCATATTATGGGGGCTTTTGCTACCACTCACAAATGCCCCACTACTCAACAGGCAATCTCTCACTAGGATTTGGGATGTGCCGTACAGTATTTAAAACCACCACTGTGGCAAAGTGCCTCAATACAGAATTATTTTGTTCCAACAGTGGGCTTTAGTATGACAAAGCAATATGGTGTGACCAAAGCGCCATATTCATTTGCCAAAATAGCTGATTTGAAGTATCCTTGTAAGATTTAATATTGCATTTTTCTGTGTGCGCTATTACCTCAACTGTATTTTGTTATAGTATTTGATTGATTTCTATTTGTTTTAGCTGGTCATTGTAGAGGAGGCAAGGGGTGGGAACCAGTTCAGAAGTAATAGCACCATAACCACTACATGCACAGTAGTAGTTATGGTGCTTAAAGAATTCTTTTAAATAAAATAAATAAACAATGCGCATTACAGTGGTTCTCAAACAAAACAAAAAAAAACACAGTTTTCATTAAAAACTATTTTAGCCACCTGGAAATGTTCCTCTGATAATTGCTAGAGATGTCTCAATGATATTTCAAAGGGAAATGCTGCACATATGGATGCCATGCTCATGGTGCTTCAAGTAAGCCACTAAATTCATCAACTCATTACATCAAAATACCAACCTGAAGATTGTGATGTTTGAAAGTCTGTAGCAGTTTGGAGAGACTGAACAACTCTCTAAAGAAAAATACAATGATTATGATGAAATGTAATAATGCAAAACATATTTAATCATACTTTAACTGAAGGTCTGAAGAAGGTTAAATATGTAAATTTATAAACAGACATCTTACATGTTACTTATGAAAATCTATAAATTAGCACCTGAATAATTCTACTACTATTACTACTTACTAATAATAAAAAAGAAAAATGCCACTGCGAGAAACACGCATCAGACTAGACCGTTTTCACTTGTTTCTATGCACCTAAGTTATGCACTTTAGTAGAGCACTCTGTATGTAGCGACAGTGCATTAATGTGTAATGTAGGATTCCCTAGTTTTTGGGAACAAATGTTATATGAGGAATAGATTCAGGAGCTTTTAGGTAGTGTTGTGCATTGGGTCTTTTGGGCTGCAGCTGGGTTTTTAAGTGCCTAGGACCTCTTGGATATGGTAGGGAGTTTTCTAGTGATAGGACTTTATTTGATGTCCGTTTCTAACTAGGACAGTAGACAGATGGTCTGACTCGAGATGTGTGATCATGAACCTGTCTGTCTCTCTCATATTTCTTCCATTATTCTAACACTTTACCCTCTCTGTCTGCAATCTTCTTGCTCCTGTATTTGATTTTTACAGTGAATCAAGTTATTCAGTTAGGCTCCATTTGAATATTAAACCTGTACTGTGTGCACTATAGATTACTCTATGTAGCAGTTAAATAGTATGTGTGAAAATAGACGATTCCATAAGAAAGAGTAGCATCAAATGGCAAATGGTTTCACAGACACATTGCTGCTATTTTCACCCACTTTGGTACACTATCTTCTAAGAAGAGGTTCTTTCCTTTACATATTTTAAGCTTTGAGACAATCATCTGGGATATTTGTCATTCTAACAATAGGGGTAACTATCTGGAAGAATAGGTCCTTGAGACTATATTAAAATCTCCATACAGTACCATTCAATTCCTATGTTTAATGTCTTACATGTGAATCATATCCCCTCCTTACACTGATCAGCCACAACATTAAAAATGTGGCTAATATCATGTAGGCCCCCCTCGTGCTGCAAAAATAGATCTGATGTGTCAAGGCATGGACTCCACAAGACTTTTGAACGTATGCTGTGTTATCTGGCACCAAGACATTGGCACCAGATCCTTTAAATCCTGCAAGTTGTGAGGTGGGGCCTCAATGGATCAGATTTATTGTTCCAGCACATGCCACAGATGCTCAACTGGATTGAGATCTGGGGAATTTGGAGTCCAAGGCAAAAAACCTTCAACGCTTTGTCATGTTCCTCAAAACATTCCTTAACCATTTTTTGCAGTGTGGCATGGTGCATTATCATGCTGAAAGAGGCCACTGCCATCAAGGAACACTAATTAATCTCTAAGTAGGTAGGTCGAAGGAGCTAGTATCTGACTTTCTGCCCATTGTACAGAATCTGACAAGCATGTATAGTAGGCATGGTGAAACATTGTTAAATTAATTTCTCAGTAGGTAGACATCGATAATTTTACTTGAAAACTGTATGCCCCCAAAACATTATCAGCTGTTAACAATGGGCATATACCCATTTTAATCATCGTCCAACAGTATAACATAGAAGCAATTAGTTCAGATTAATTATAAATTCAAAGGGAAAGTCAAATGAGTTGCTGCAGTCTTTGTCAGTGACAATGTTGCAGACTTAAAAAGATTGTAGACATGTCACAAAATTTATATTTATGTATAAATGTAATCAATAATATTCAGGAAAGGGTAATAAATGAAACTGCATTTCACAAGACTATAAAAAAACGGATATAAATATGTAACTGTTCATTACATTATTCTAGACTCACAAGTTTTATTATAGTATATATTTTATATATAGTGTTGCATTGCTGCAAAAATGTGTTAGACAAACAAATTAATGTTAACTTACCGGTCTGCTAAGTTGTTTAAGTGTTGTAGAATGTTCACTGGATGTTTCACTTGCAGGTGATAGAGTGTTACATAAATCAGATAACTGGGAATCACTATCACTACCTGAAAGAGGAGAAAATATCTAATTAAAACATAGGCATTTAAAAGGCATGCCTCAATCTATTTTCTCTTTCTGATATAGCTAGAGTCTTTAACTACTGTGAACTACAGACACATACCAGAGTCCTTAAACAGTGATAAGATACTTATGTTCTACGCTAAAAAGAGTACAAGTCCTAAACAATAAGTGGGGGAACTCCTGAGATTCCTTACCTTTTTCTATCCATTAAACTTTAATGGATAGAAAAAAGTATGGAATCTCAGGAGTTCCCCCTACTTATTGTTTAGGACTTGTACTATTTTTAGCGTTGAATATACCTATTACAAAATGTTATGATGCCCAGTGTGTTCCTTTAATGATTAAAGGAACACTCTGTGCATCATAACATTTGACATGAAGATGCTATGGTGCCAGAAGATCCCTGTCTCTTACCTCAAGGGGTTAAACGGATCACAACTGGTTTAACCCCAACGACTACAAGCTGTGCCTGTTTCTGGCTGTTAAACAACATTCAGTGTCTCAAATTTAGATGAAAGAAGCAGGGACTGCTTTCTTTTTTAGGAATGTGGAGCTACTGATTGGCTTAGATCAAGAGCTGACCGCTCAAAGTTAATTATTGACGCCTCTGCTTCCTCTATCCGAATTTGAGACATCGGATGTCAGTAACAGCCAAGAATGGAGCTGGATTGCACTCTCTGGAGTTAAACAATCCGAGGTAAGGATGTACCATTAACCTCCTGATACCATAACATAATTTCAATGAAGTTGGTATGGTGAACAAACTGGTTTTATCAATTATAACCTTTCCTGGACAATGGTCTTCCAGCTCTACTCACTAGTGAGTGTTCAAGCAACAGACAAGGCCAGTCCTTCAGATTCTGGTACCTAGGGCAAACTATGACTTTACACACTACTTCTTTCTGTATCTTCCTTCTTTATATTTGACACCCTTGAGTGTAGGCGTGGTGTGAATAAAAAAGGAACATAAAAATGCTATATAGACAAAAAACAGGGAAAATGAAAAAACTGTTAAATCAACAGAATTTTTATTTAAATCAGATTTCTTTTCATAAAATGACTTTGGGACCCTTGACAAAGGCTTTGTAGCCAAAATGTTGGGTGTTTACTCCTGTCCATTTGCAAGGTAAAATTGTACAATAGCCTATTATTATTATTATTTTTTTGCTTTGTATTTTTCTATTCTTTGTATATGTATTTCTTTGTTTATTTAGTATGTTACTCTGCATTTGCATACCTTACGGATACAGTTTGGTACTAATGACAATACTATAGGCAAACATAGACTATTTTGTATTTTGTCTGTATCTAATAAAATTTGTATTTTATTAAAGCTGGAGTGTGGCTATTTCTTTAATTATACATTGTCATTATTCCACTTGGTAGAGGTGTTTTTTTTATACCCTTGGCACCCATTACTTTATTGAACAAGCTGTACATTAATTGGTTTCCCCTACTAATCTGTCCACTAAAATGTCCCCAGCTGATAGATGGGAGCCAGAGATACCTGGAACTCCCTGGTGTGAGCAAGGAGTTAAACCTTTTAAATGCCTGTTTCCAGGGCTCACTCTGATGGGCAGCAACAATTGCTTCTCCAAGATCATTGCTGATGTCTTTCCTCCTTGACATTGTGTTAACACACACCTGAATGCTCCAGATCAGCAAATTGCTAAAAGCTCCGCTTTTTTTTTTTTTTAATTCTTTATTTAATTCAAGGCAGTACACCAAAAAGAATACAAACATTATAATGCAGTAAGACACAAGTAGCATAAAATACGTCCAATATTGTACAAGTGAGGTAAAAGTATAAAGTAAGCGTAGTCATTCTCCAAACGCATATGTCTATCGTGTACAAACCGCCACGTTCCATGCTTTGTTAGTGCCCCGCCAGGTTTTTTTAACTAAGAGAGATGAGATAAAAACTAACATAGCCGAGATCTGACTAGCCAACAAATCAAGCATTCTCACACGAAGCGTCTACATGTAGCGACCTGTATATAATACAGGCGGGAGTATAACGTTTGAGGGAGCCTAGATCTCTCGAATAACCATCAGCATAGAGCCCAGAGCGCCACATCAGCACCGCCTGCGACTCTACGTATGCGAAAAAACCTCCGCTTTTATAGAGGTGGTCACACTTGCTAATGATCAATTAATCAAGGGCCTGTCTGTTACGTAGCCTCTCTTTTCCTATGAAAGCAGTAAGTGTGCATAGTTTTTCACACATGGCTTCTCCATTTGGGCACTATTTTTGTTAAATAAATATGTCATGTGTTGTTGTTCATCTGAGGTTGTATTTACCTAATTTTCAGACCTGCAAAGGAGAAGATGATCCTAACCGAAACGTCGATGGGTATTGAAATTTGGATGTTTTAACTTCATTATGAAGTAATAAAGGAATATAACAAGACTGTGAGTGCAAGTAAAAAAATCTCTATATATAGTACACATACACACAGACACAGTTTTTGCCGCTTTCTATTTGGCAAAACACAGAGTTAGGTGTATCTAATGTGGTCTGATGAAAACTCTGTCCTCCATCTTGCACAGATTTTGATGTGGGTCTAGTGGAGAACTGACACATTGTTATAGTGACCAGAATTGAAAATGTGTATATTTTGGGTGCTTAAACATAAATACATTACTTTTTTTTTTTTTTTTTAAGAAATCAACATGTCAGTGAATACAACTCATTATTATGGCTTACCTTGGTTGTCAAAATATTTTTTTATCGCAGACAGAACATTTTGCCCAGGTTGCAAATCAGGCAGTCCACCTGACCTAGTTGGTAAAGAATAAACAAGTAATTTGATAGGTTACCAGTAAATTAAAAAACACAATTATTTTAGAATAGGCAGTTGAGTGGTTTATTTTAAAAAGTATTGGGTAGTTAAACTGAAAACCTCTTTTCAAAGAGAAAAACTGAGTTGGGTATTTTCCTATTCTAATTTACAGTAGTGATGGTGCGCAAAAAAGGAAAAGCATTCACTGTGAACCTCTAATAGAGAGTGAATATAGCTCTGTGTACATAAATTGGGGTGCATATAAGGTGTATATATCATAAATATCTAGTACCAAACAGTGATTGTGGTAAAACAAATATAATCTGTAGATATACTTGCAAAACAGAAATCTCCTGTATCCCTGATTGCAGGTAGGCTGGCGTGAGATCTTTCCAATTAGGAATAAATTGCAGGATCTCCAAAGGGAGACAGCAAAAAAATGCAAGGCTCCACCTTTCCCTAATTTATTTCACTGTTTATAATGTTTATCTGTATTTGTATACCCATTTGTGCATATCAGGGCTACAGTTGTCAAAGTGATTTCTTTTTTGCAAGTATAGCTACAGATTATATTTGGTTTTACCAAGAGCCGCGCGCACATTCAAACAGCCCATATGAAGCATTACTCAATGCTTTCCTATGGATGTCCATCATCTTTTCGTGGAAGCGCCTCTAGCGGCTGTCAGTGAGACAGCCACTAGAGGCTGGATTAACCCTCAGTGAAACATAGCTGTTTCTCTGAAAATGCTATGTTTTCAGCTGCAGGGTTAAAACTAGAGGGTCCTGGCACCCAGACCACTTCATTGAGCTGAAGTAGTCTGAGTGCCTATAGTGGTCCTTTAAGGAGTTAAACTGTTATAAACTGTAATGTGTACTTTATGTATAAATGTTTTACAGCAGTAGTAATACTGTGGCATACACTTAAGGTCATAATTTTGTTAAAGACACAGCGTACTTTTTTGTGTAAATATTAAACTGTTAACAAATGGTTTAACCCCAAAATCTGAAACACTGTGTGCGATTGAGGGTACGGTGCCTCTAGTGTAAGTTTAATTTGGACTAATATAAATCATGTTAGCTTAAAGGAACACTCAAAATATCACTGCAGTTCACCAGGAATTGCCATCACAACAAGTTGACAAACTCTTTTAGCACAGAGTGACAACTTACCAGGATCACCCGGGCCAAATCTGTATCTCTCTAAAAGAAGCTGGATGTGTCTGTACAATAAAGCACATCTAATCTAGAACAGCTCTCATTGGCTGAGAGCACTCACCTGACACTCTTTGTCAGTTGATGTAGTCATGCATGACTGTGCTTAGGTCTGTTGATATAATTGGAATCTCGTAGAAGACCAGAAGTATGGCCTGTGATCGCAGGGCACTGGGTAAGTTGTTAATTTATACGAAAATGGTTTTGAATGCTTACTGTGTAGGACAGCTCCACAACACCATGACCAATACAGAATGCAGCAGTGGTTGTGGTGCTTAGAGTGTTAATTTAACGCTTCCTTCTTTGGAATCATATAAATCCAATTAAGTGAGTTTACAGGGTATAACTGCACAAAATAAATTGTATGCTTGGGAAGAAAGATTAGCTGCAGGATAGAGTTATTGAAAGCTAAAGTTTCCCCTGAAATCTCAAATGTGAAATATAATGGTAGCAAAAACATCAAGAAAAATACATAAAAAGAAACACAAAAACCTACCCCTTATTGGGACAATATCTGGATCGATAAGATCTTTTAAATCGTGTCTGTTGAAAAAATAAATAAAAAGACATAGTTAAACTCACATAAGTGATTTTGTGATAAATCAAGATAAAGCGCACATAAATGTTCAAATTACTATCCCTGTAATTACCAATACACTCAGTCTTCAAAAAGTTAAATGGCACATGATGGTTGCCGCACTTAGGGACCATTAAAGGAGCACTTCAATGATAAAAACAACATTAATTAGATGTGGTTCTTTAACCCCTTAAGGACGCATGACGGAAATTTTCCGTCATTGCAGCACTCCCCTTAAGGACGCATGACGGAAAATTTCCGTCCAAAATGAAAATTAACCCGATTGCCACAATCGCGGCAATCGTGTGGTTAATCTTCCTGTAGTGTGTCTCCATATCGGAGACACACTACCATGGGCAGTTTCACTGATTCAGCCCATGTGATCGCTCTGACCGGGAGTGAGAGCGATCACATGTGCTGCAGTGAAACCTGATCTGTTTCCCTGAAGCTCTGTGTGAGCAGTGAACAGCAGAGAGACAGATCAGTGCTGATCTTTCTCTCTGAAAGAAAAAAAAAGTGTTAGCAATAAAATCCCACCCCCCCTCACCTCTTACAAATAAAATGTAACCCCTTCCCTGCCCTTTGATCACTGCCTGCAGTGATCAAAATACAGATCACAGTATTTCACTGTGATCTGATTTTTTTCTTTTAACCCATGAGGGTTAACTTTTATTTTTTTTAATCCTCAGGGGTTAAATGTATTTAATTAATTATTTTAAATATTTTAAAATATTTATTTATTTAGCTAAGGTGGGTAGAAGTTAGTGGGGAAATTTGGGAATATACGGTTAGGCTAGTTAGGGGTTAAAAGTTAAAAAAAAACTTTTGAAAAGTTTAAAAAAAGTTTTAAAATAGTAAAATAAGTTGTTAAAAGCTAAATAAAACTTTTTAAAAGTTAAAAAAAAACTTTTAAAAAGGGGGAAAATGCGTATTACCGCTACACTTGGTACAGGCTAGCGAAAAAATGATACCACGGTAAGGTTTCAAATATGCCTTTTGAAACACCCTGGGGTGTCTTCTTTAGGAAATGGTATGCCTTTGTGAAGTAAATGGAAAACACAACCTATTAAAAAAATTCCAAAGTGGGGCATGGACCCAGCGTAAAAATTCTACCTTGAATGGCTGTGTCTCAAATGTGCCCCTTCAACGTTGTCATATACCTGGTAAAGGTACATACGGGGGTATTGCTGTACTCAGATGACATAGCGGAGCAACATATGATGTATTATACTGCTGTAACACATATAAGGTTTGCAAAATATATTTTACAAACTCATTGAGTATGTCAAAAAGGCATATAAAAAGCGTATTACCACTACACTTGGTATAAGCTAGCGGAAAAATTATTTCACGCTAAGGGTTAAAATACATCTTTTGAAATACCCTAGGGTGTCTTCTTTAAGAAATGGTATGCCTTTATGGGGTAGCTGGAATAATTAACCTACAAACAAACCTCCAAAGTGGGGTATGGACACAGCGTAAAAATGTAAAGTTTGAAGAAACTTAAATGGCTGTGTCTCAAATGTGCCCCTTCAATGTCCGCATATACCTGGCAAAGGTACATATGGGGGTATTGCTGTGCTCAGACGACATAGCTGAGCAAGATAGGAAGTATTATATAGCCGTAACACACATAAGGTTTGCAAAATATACAGTACATATTGTGTGTAAAAAAGGCAGTAAAAAATGCTTATTACCACTACACTTGGTACAAGCTAGCGGAAAAATGATTTCACGCTAAGGTTCAAAATACATCTTTTGAAATACCCTGGGATGTCTTCTTTAAGAAATAGTATGCTTTTATGGGATAGTTGGAATATATAGCCTGCTAAAAAACTTCAAAGTGGGGTAACAACACAGCGTAAAAATTCAAAGTTTGACAAAACCTGCAATGGCTGTGTCTGAAATGTGCCCCTTCAACGTCCCCATATAACTGGCAAAGGTACATACGGGGGTATTGCTGTACTCAGACAACATAGCTGAGCAACATATAAAGTATTATAAAGCCGTAGCACACATAAGGTTTGCAAAATATACAGTACAAACTCACTGTGTGTCAAAAAGGCAGAAAAAAAATGCTTTTTACCACTGCACTTGATACAAGCTAACGGAAAAATTATCCCACGCTAAGGTTCAAAATTTGCCATTTGAAATACCCTTGGGCGTCTTCTTTAAGAAATAGTATGCCTTTTTGGGGTAATTGGAAAAAGCAGCCTGCCAACATATTTAAAAATAGATGAAAAGCCTGCAGCTACTATTGTGGCTCTGCTCGCCTATTGTTATTACATGCACAACGAAAATAAAGAATTTAAAAAAAAAAAAAAAAAAATAGAATACGGACCCATTAAAACTCTCCATGTAAATTTGCGAAAATGCAACATGTATGTAAAAAAAAATTTTTTTTCTCACCACAAAATTTGAAATAAATTGGTGAAAACATGGTGGCAAGTTAAGGTATAATATATGCCTAATAACATACCCTGGAGTGTCTGCTTTCTCAAATGGAAGGCCTTTATGGGGTTATTTGAACAGTCAAATGGCTATAATGCCACAAATTCAGACATATGACCATCTATGAAAATTCCAACTATAGAAACTGAAATAGCATGGTCTCCTATATGGCACTGTAGCTTCACAGAATAGGGGCAAAGGTATACAATGGGGGTATCGTTGTACTCAGCAGATGTAGCTGAACACAATATGGGGTTCTGTACAGGGATAGCACACACTAGATTTACGAAATACACATTACAAAAACCTTGTTATATGTGAATATGCCAAAATAGAGAAAAAACAAAATTTTACTCCAATATTTAGCAGAGATTGGCGGTGAAATGGCTACGCAAAAAGTGTCAAACTAACCTTAGGTAAATAGCCTGTGATGTCTACTTTATATAAATATATACTTTTGTGTGGCAATTTTGTTTCCTGTAATGGGTATTAAACTTCCAAGACAAACATACCAACCTCTAAAATTGTTTCACATTGAAATTTTATTTTAGACCTTGTAGTTTGTGACCTGTAACTTTCAAAATAAACTGAAATCCTACACATATTATGTACTTTGTAAATCAAAACACATAAATGAATTGATTTTGAATTACTTTTCCTAAGCTGTACATATTATGCACACATTATTATTGCCAAAACGTGGGGAAAAAAAGCTTTTTTTTTTTGTTTTTTCCACATTATTTTGCATTTTTTTTGTAATAAATGAGAATTTATACATGTATTGGTCACATCAAATTAAAGCCCTTTTTGTGGTCTAAAAAACGGTATATAATATGTGTTGGTACAATAAATGAGAGAGATGCAAATTGCAGTTGAACACAAACAGCAAAAAATGCAAAAATTGCTTGTGTCCTTAGGGGTATGTCCAGCTTCTGAAGCAGTGTCCTTAAGGGGTTAACAAGGCCAGAATATGGCCCCTTGTGTTTTATTTTGTTTTCCAATTGATAAAAAAAAATGAATGCACCTTAATTGTAGTGCCAGGACAGTTTATTTAATGTAGTGTAATTATCCTCCATTGAAGTTATTAATCATGCGGACTTTTGTTCAAGCAGGTACACTGCGAACACGGTTTGTTGTCAGCATACTCTGCTAGCTGACACTGTACATCAAATAGATGTAATAATTAAAACTTGCAAAAGCCCCTACTGGCTGACTGACAGAGACTAGTATTTCCTAAGATTGTAAACAGTATTGCTTCTCAGAGGCAGCAATATATTCATTTGCAAGGCTGCAGCATCTATGACCAAAATTACTTAACCAAAGCCAAATGTACACGTTGTGAAAAAAACAAAACATAAACAAAACCTGGCAATTGCGCTATATGTCTGTCCAACCGTAATTCACCTCTTTCATATTAAATGCACCCCCCCTTATTATATATCATTTTATTCAGGGGAAACGTGGCTTTCATTTAATATCAAATATTTAGCTATGAAACATAATTTATTATAAAAAAAATGGGAGAAAATAAGACATTTTGTTATTTTTTTAGTTCTACATGACATTTTAACTGTCAATGTCATAATACTGTTTGCTTTTACTGCAATAAAACACACATATTTGTATTCAGCAAAGTCTCACGTGTAAAACAGTACCCCCTATGTACAGGTTTTATGGTGTTTTGGGAAGTTACAGGGTCAAATATAGCACGTTACATTTGAAATTGAAATTCGCCAGATTGGTTACGTTGCCTTTGAGACTGTATAGTAGCCCAGGAATTAAATTTACACCCATAATGGCATACCATTTGCAATAGTAGACAACCCAAGGTATTGCAAATGGGGTATGTCCAGTCTTTTTTAGTAGCCATTTGGTCACAAACACTGGCCAAAGTTAGCGTTAGTATTTGTTTGTGAGTGAAAAATGCAAAAAACGCCAATTTTGGCCAGTGTTTGTGACTAAGTGGCTACTAAAAAAGACTGGACATACCCCATTTGCAATACCTTGGGTTGTCTACTATTGCAAATGGTATGCCATCATAGGGGTCATTTTCATTCTTGGGCTACCATAGGGTCACAAAGGCAACGTAAGCAATCTGGCGAATTTTAATGTGAAAAAAATGAAACAAGCCTTATATTTGACGCTGTAACTTTTGAAAACACCATAAAACCTGTACTGTTGTACTCGGGAGACTTCGCTGAACACAAATATTTGTGTTTCAAAACAGTAAAAAGTATTGCAGCAATAATATCGTCCGTGTAAGTGCTGTTTGTGCGTGAAAAATGCAAAAACCGTCACTTTTACTGGCGATATCATCGTTGTAATACATTTTACTGTTTTGAAACACTAATATTTATGTTCAGCGAAGTCTCCCGAGTAAAACAGTACCCCCCATGTACAGGTTTTATGTTGTCTTGGAAAGTTATAGGGTTAAATATAGTGCTAGCAAATTAAATTCCCTATACTTTCGGCATGGGTTATCAGGCAGGTCCCGCTAATTGTAATTAATTAGGATACCTAATTATGTAAAATATTACATAAATATGTGTAGAATGAATATATGTATATGTATATATATATATATATTTTTTTTTTTATATCTTTATTTATATATAGGTATATATATACGTATATATTTATGTATATAGATATATATATTATTTCGTTCTACGTGTATTTTGATATAAATATATATATTAATATCACAATACAGTTAGAACGCAATAACACACATGTATATATTTTTTAATTATTTATTTTTAATTATTTTTTTTATTTTATTTTTTTACGTATTTACATTTTTTTATATTATATATAAATATATATATATATAACATTATATATATATATTTAATCAGTATACGTGTAATTTGATATATATATACACATAAATATATCAGTCTACGTGTAATTTGATATATATATATATATATATATATATATATATTAATAGTAAAATACACCTAGACAGTGTATGCGTATGTGTATATATAAAATAAGTGTAAAAAAAAAAAATTATATACTTAAGAGGGCCTGAAGAGGGCGGACGTGCCGCGGGGGGGCTCCCTGGGAGTCCCCCCAACCACGATCACCGGCGTGGGATCGCTGGCGACCGGGTAAGTAATAAAAAACCGGAGGGCGTACAATTACGCCCGGCAGCGTTTAGAGCCGCTTAAAAAAGGACGTAAATGTACGCCCTCTGGTCTTAAGGGGTTAAAAAGAGACAATGAAGGCATGGTAACTGCTTTATCTCGTTGAAATAGTTAGTGTCTGGAGTCTCCCTGCAGTGTCCTCCCGTCAATTGCAAACAGTTTTTAATGATATGTCAGAGTGTACAGCAACTCAACTCATCTGTGCGGAAGCATTTTTTTCAGACAAAAGGCAGTGTTTACATTGCCCCTAAGGACCCCTCCACGTGGCCACTCCTCAGATGGACACTGGAGGTGCTTCCTGGCTCAGTGCTGCACATTAGGCCGTTCAGTGCTCTGCATGGGGATGCTGAATTTTGCTCATAGAGATAAATTAATGCAATGCATCTCTATGAGGTGGTGATTGGAAACAGTGTTTGGCCCCACCCCTTGCCGATTTTAGTCAATCCAACGCTTTCCTCATTGGAAAGCATTGGATTGGCTATAAATCCAGCAATTGTGACGATGTCATCAAGGGGGCGGAGACCCGCACAGTGCTGAAAATAAGGTGAGGTTTATTAACTTGTAAGTGGGGGGAGGGAGAAGGGGACAAGCCAACTAAATGGTGGGTTTTGCACTGTAGGGTCAGGAATACATGTGTGTTCCTGACCCTATAGTGTTCCTTTAATATTAGATGGAAGGTTCATTGGACATACAAAATACAAGATGTGTGTCCAGCCTCTTGCCAGAGGATTAGTAGTTTACCATTTTGCTACAAGCCAGCATGCTTCTACAGCAGCAATTTAAAAAGTCACTAAATATGCAACTCAGGCTTCTCTCCAAAGTAGATGGGGATAATATAGAATTATACGTATCAGTGCAGGTGTATCTGTAATTCAAGAGGGTTTTTTTTGCACTTAATCAGCTCACTTCTCTTCCACTTGGCTGGTTTACCTTTTCACCCAAATCTAAGTCACACTGAGCCAAAAAGGAAAAACATCAATGCCACTAATGAATGTGTAAGGTCATGGGAGGACTTAGTAATGTTAGGTGACTTGCAGTCTAGGAACTGGAACAACTGAAGGAGAGGAACTCACCAGTGTTTAATTCTGTTGAAAAATTAATTTAACACCTTAAGGACACAACTTCTGGAATAAAAGGGAATCATGGTGGAATATTTCCATCATGTGTCCATAAGGGGTTAAATAGAGCATTTGGCTGTGAATAAACACGTAAAATACTACATAAGACTTGCTTGAAAATTATTTTTGAGTATACATTTGGATGTGGAAATTAAACCTTAAATTTAATTTCAAATTAGATAGTCCGGGAACCTTTTTAGAGATGGGCATTGGCAGTTTATTCACTAAACTGAATTTTCCCAAATTCAATCTGAAGGGAAAAACTGATGCACAAATAACCGATTTGGAAAATTATCCAACTCAGCTAGTCACAGCTGGTTATTTTGTCTTAGTTTTGCCATTGGGATTTAATCTGTGAAACATTTGGGGTATTAGCCTCATGTCCTTCTCCATAACTGTGCATGCAGTGGCTATGTGCAACGAGTGTGTTGTCTGTATGTAATTTGTGTGTACAGTGCAATCAGAAAGTATGCATACCCCTTCAGTTTTATTTTATTTTTAATATTGCAGCCTTATGCTAAAATAGTTTGTAACTTTTTTTTTTTTTTTTTTTAACATCAACCTACACTCAAAAACCCATAATGACAAAGCAAAAAACAGATTCTTGACACTATTCCAAGTTTATTAATAAGAAAAAAACAGAAATGTCACATAAGTATTTTAGACTCTTTGCTATGACACTTAAAATTTAGCTCAGGTGCATCCCATTTCTCCGGATCAACTTTAAGATGTTTCTACACTTTGATTGGTTTCCACCTGCGGCAAATTCAACTGACCGGACATATTTGGAAAAGTACACACCTGTCTATATAACAGGGGTACTCAACCCAGTCCTCAAGGACCCCCGAACTGTCCAGTATTTCGGGATTACCCTGCTGTGTCCAATGTGTTTGGGGGGGAGAGGGGGGCTGGCAGGGAGTCATTGAGGACTGGGTTGAGAACCCCTGCCATATAAGGTCTCACAGCTGTAAATGCATACAAGAGCACAAACCTAGACATGACGTCAAAGGAACTGTCTGCAGAGCTGAAAGGCAGGATTGTGTCAGGACACAAAAAAAATAAAACATTTTTAAAGAGGGTGCGCTCATTGAAGTTTTCCAACAGCACAGTGGTTCCATAATCCTACAGCTGGACACCCAGCCTAACTGAGCAATGGTAGGAGAAGGTCTTTGGCAAGAGATGTGACAAAAAAACCTCATGGTCACTCAGAGATCTGAGAAGATGGGAGAAACCATTAGCACTCTGCAACTCTGTGAATGTCCTTGAGATCCCCAGCCTAAGCCTAGACTTGAACCCCAACAAATATCTCTGGTGCGCCTTGAAAACCGATTTCCTTCCATCCTGATAAAGCTCAAAAAAAAATCTGCAGAGATGAATAGCAGAAACTCCAGATGTGGAAAGCACAAATCCAGGTGTGGAAAGCTTGGGGCATCATACTCTAAAAGATGCTGTAATTGCTGCCAAAGGTTCTTCAACAAGTACTAAATTAAAGTTCTAAATACTAATGTGATTTATGTTTTATTTTAACAAATTTACTGTCAAATCAGCATTTTTGCATTGTCATTATTGGGTATTTAGTGTAGATGTAGATTGATGTGGAAAAAAGATATTTAAGTTTAACAAGTCTAGCACTACGCTGCAACATAAAGAAATGTGAAAAAATAGAGGTCTGAATACACAATTATTGTATTCTGGTTGTATGTAATGCGTGGGTGGTGCTCTGTTTTAACCCCACTGGTGGAGTGGGTCATTATTTGGCAGTCTAGTGTGACAGCGTCAGGTATGCACCTCCAATAGAGGTGCAGACCTCCGTAATCACTCCAACATGAGGGAGTGTATGCTGGAAATCCCTCCGACTGACACACTGGAGATCGACAGACTGTAAGAGAGCAATTATGGAGGTTTCAGTTTTTCAACTTTAGAGTGTCTTTGCTCTTTTTAGATTCAGTGCCTCCATTGTGTTTACTGGAAAACTTAATTAAAGGGATTCTAAAGTTCCAGGAAAATAAAGCCATTTTTACTAGCACTGTAGAATCCTGCAGTAACCCTCTTACTTCAATGCTTTCCTATGGGGAAAAAAAATCTGACGCTGGAGTTACTCATGCAGAGCGTGAAGACGTACAGTGTCAGATAATGGTCCATTTCAATTCCGGAAGTCCTTCTAGTGGCTGTCTAGTAGACAGCCACTAGGAGGAGGAGTTAACCCTCAGAGGTAATTATTGCAGTTTCTAATTAACTGCAATAATTACCACTGCAGTGTGAAAGGACACGGGACATTGCACCCAGACCACTTCAATGAGCTGTAGTGGTTTGGGTGCCTACAGTGTCCCTTTAAAAAAAAAAAAAAAAAAAAATCAAACTCCAGTCTTCTCATCCTCAGTAGCTCCATGTTCTGTGAGATCAACAGGATTGATAATCTCTGACCAATTAAATTCTTATAGTAAAGCATTGGGGACATAGGGTGCAATTGCCACGTTCCACCAAATGTTAAGACCTTTGAAAATCAAAGGAGGAAGTGCAGACGCTCCTAGCCTATCACTGGCCTCCAAGATATTTCCTATTGCACTTCCTGCACTGTAAAATGTAAACACTGTTTGACCCAAGGTGCATATTTATGGCTGAAGGATCTGGTTTGTTTGTTTTTTATCTATACTTTTTTTTTTTTTTTTTTTTTTTTAAATATCTATTTCCTATCAAAACTTGATGAAAGGATTAATATATTAAACATACAAAGCTATATTCTTAACACTAAGGAATTACTTTGCCACCATGTTGCACGGAAAAGGTTAATTGTTCTACTATTATAAAATGAGGCCATCTAGCTCACTGTGTGACATGCCACAAGACATACCATAGCCTTGTATGTCTCATGCTTTGTACCAATGCTTGTCGATCGACTGTTTTACACCTGTCTCAATGTGGTGCAGTCACAACTATACTATCTTGCTTTTTATTTTTCATGCCTCAATAATACTAGATTGACACAAAAAATAAATAAAAAATTCACCCTTTCTTTCACTCAACTCCAGAGCAGAGCGACCTCTAAATCAGTCTCCAGCACCGAGGGGTAACCTATTGCGCGCATTGGGCCTTTCCCATAGGAAGTCATTAAATCAATGTACGGGGATTTTAAGTATGCTGGACGTCCATATATTGCAGGGGACGTCAAACTCTGTGAAACAGCAGAAAGCGCTTCTAGTGGCTGTCTGATAGAGTCAGTCTCTCCACCCTGCAATATAAACAATGCAGTTTCACATTTCAGGGCTTAGGGTCACAGGGACAATGCATTCAGGTCACTTCAATGAGATAAAACGATCTGGGTGCCTACAGTGTCCCTTTAACTTGTGTTACACCATGTGCAGCACGCACTTGCAGTAGTTGGCCACTCATATTCTATAAGTATTCATACGAGGCTCTTCGACTCCAATTAAAGGATCACTATAGTGTCAGGAAAACAAACTCATTTTCCTGACACTATACAGCCCTTAGGTGTCCCCCCCACCCTCAGGGCCCCCCTCAATTGGCGCTTAAATGGTTAAAACCCCTTCAGTTACTTACTTTAATCCAGCGCCAGGCTCCCTCTTTGCTGGTGACCTCTCCTCCCACTCCGACGTCCCGAGTGGAGCGTAATGCGTATGCGCGGCAAGAGCCGCGTGCGCATTCAAACAGTCCAAAGGAAAGCATTTCTCAATGCTTCCCTATGGACGTTCTGAAGGGTTACAATCTGGGGGACCTGGCATCCAGACCACTTAATTGAGCTGAAGTGGTCTGGGTGACTATAGTGTCCTTTAACTGATTTGATAAATAAGTCCCAAGGAGGTCCACCCTTGGTATACAAGTAAAACAACCTAAACATCTAAAACACAACCATAATGGGCAATACCCTGAGTAAACCATCATTCCTCTCCAATAATAGGGGAGGAGGGGCCGTGTATTTATAATATTATGTATGACTTTCTCCAAGTCCCTCCTCGGACAGTATTGCCATAGCAGGCTCCACATGGAGCAGTGTTTACTCCCAGCTCCTATTGCACCCACTCACCAGGCTGGCCCCCGTACTCATTTTCTGTGTGATCGTACACCTCGCTCCCGGAGCGGCGGCTGTCTTACTACCCGTACATCCACTCCATCCAGGCTCACATCGAACGAATCACACGAATCGGAAAATAATAAACAAACTCCGGGCACAGCTTCCCTCCCCCTTGTCATTCCCCAGTAGCTCTTCCGGGAACTGCGTGATCCGCAAGGCCCCGCCTTCCGCACAGCGCGCGACCACACCATCAGGCAGCTCGCGCCGCATTCACCAGCCAGCGGGGGGGGGAAAACTACACTTCCCGTCATGCTTTGTCGGCCAAACTATTTGACAGAGTACACAGGGAATCGAAGTCCGCGACCTGCTGAATTGACAAACAAACGCGAAACTATTCTCTATAACTGTCTGTTTGTCCCTACTGTTTGCTGGGGTGGTGACGAAAAGGAGTCTTTTATTTTTTTAACTGAACTAATTACACAGCATTATCCCTGGGCGGGGCAACAGGCGCGCGCTCGCTCTCTCATAGGCAAGATTCAAAAGCTCGCGCCCAACAGCGAGGTTTTCTGTCAAGTTTCGCGAGAGTAGGCGCAGACGGTACTACAGGTTTGGGCGGGAACGGGGCATGACGTCATGCCATGGTTTAGGTGACAAGCGTTAGTACGTCATTCTAGGTGTCTAGTAATGATACCTAGTCTCCACAGTTTTTGCTTTCGCTTTTATTCAAATGTCTGTTACTATTATCTATTCAGTGATCATAGGTTACTGTTTTAACAGCTACTAGGGTTGCAACATTTGTTCGAGAAAAATATCCGTGTTCTATCAAAACTTTGTAGTTCTGTAAGGGCTTTTTGTTCCATTTTGTTTAGATGGAATCTATAGAAACGATTAGTGAGATCTGTTTCAGTCTCTTCAGTACACATTTTAACAAATAGATCTTCACTGGTTTGGTTTGGAGTGAACCAACCGGTATTTTGTGGTTTGTTAACTAACGTTAGTTAGTTCCTGTTCTAACAGGAGATCAAGCAATATCTGATAGCCGTCAATGTCCCCTTCTGTCAACCCCAGATCTTTTGCATTTTTTATTTTTTTTCATGAAATGCAGAGAGGGCTAGTTACCTCGTTTCTAGTTTTTCAGTCAGTCAGGCTTAAATATACAAAAGAATATCTATTACCCAGTATTGTAAAACATCATCCTCTACCAGCTATTGACTTTTGGACATGTTCCACTTCGCAAAAGTAACGGAATTTATTTAACACTACTATTACTAAATTACTACGCTAAATTTAAATAGATACTTTATACAAAAAGTGTTGCAGAAGTTTGAAGAGGCAACACTTTTGTAATAATGATGACTCACTAGACATGTTACGTTCAGACAACTGGGATAAGATTGCACATATACCAAGGTTTATTATACCAGCATGTCCTCTTTGTTTTTATTTTAAGGTACAATTTTCTCTTTTTTCCAGTTTGCTTTTGGCAACTACTTACACGATTTACCCCTTGGGGATGAGTTCTGATTACATCCCCTATGACGGCTATTCACCCCGACCCGAAGTATGAGGAAGTAGGTTTCCATTGGATGCTGTGGAAACCCCTATTGGAACACTTTCCTCTATTTAACCCCTTAAGGACCAAACTTCTGGAATAGAAGGGAATCATGACATGTCACACATGTCATGTATCCTTAAGGGGTTAAAGCCCCTGACAGCACTTGATCTTTTCCCCTTGAATAGCCCGGTTGTGTGGCGAAATGCGCGTCGGGACTTTCTAACATCCTGTGTGTAATGAATTAGGACATAGGGTAGTGAGTTATAGAGATATATTTATATCGGTACGAGACATCTAGTTTATTGACACCATTACACACTAAAACTATTTTGAATTAACCTTAACAGGCACAATTTGCCGTTATTTTTGGCTAAAGTTAGACACCAATTATATTGGACATATGGTAGTCATAGGATTTTGTTTTGAATGTGCTAAATGGTTTTGGTTGCTGGTTAGGGATGGTATACTAAACGGCATTTAGAGCCAGTGGTCGACTTATCTGATATCTTACTCCTAAGGCTTTTTAATAATGCTTTGTAATAGTTTTAAGGTATTACCTTTTAATAATACTTTTCTTTTAAACTATATAGTAAAAGTTATGTTTTAACATTAACCCCCTTTGGGCTGGACTTGTTATATTCTTTGAAATTGTTGCATTAAAAATCTGGGTTCATGCCCCTTTAATCTGGCCCATACTCATGTCCTCTAAATTGCTGTTCTACTTCAACTTATTAAATATTAATTTTGATTGTGTTGGAATTTCAACAGTCAATAGATATACTGAGACAAAGTAGGGACTACTTTGTCTCTGTATATTTCCTGCACCTGACACTTCTACACATAGGAACTACCACCATCTAGAAGTGTCAGTAATAGCTGCAGGGAATTGGCTCTGACTATGGAGGATACTCCATAAACCTCAACAGAGGCGGCTCTAGACTTTATGAGGCCTTAGGCGAAACGCAAACATGAGGCCCCACTAACAAAAAAGTGTCACATATACACATTGATGCACTGTCTACCTGTGTATGTGCCTGAGAGTGTCTCTGACAGAGAGTATCCTTGTGTGTGTGAATGTATGTCTCTGTGAGCATGTTTGCGTTTTTGTCTGAGACCCTATGTGTATGGGGTAGCTGCTTGAAGTGTGTTGTGTGTATAGGGGGGGTGATGGTGAGAGGGGGGTGATGCTGTGGGAGTGATGGTGAGAGTGATGGTGAGAGGGAGAGGGGGTGCGATGGTGAGAGGGAGAGGGGGTGCGATGGTGAGAGGGAGAGGGGGTGCGATGGTGAGAGGGAGAGGGGGTGCGATGGTGAGAGGGAGCGGGGGGGGTGATGGTGAGAGGGAGCGGGAGTGATGGTAATGTGAGAGAGAGAGGGGGTAATGTGAGAGAGAGGGGGGGTAATGTGAGAGAGAGGGGGGGTAATGTGAGAGAGAGAGGGGGTAATGTGAGAGAGAGGGGGTAATGTGAGAGAGAGGGGGTAATGTGAGAGTGAGAGGGGGTAATGTGAGAGTGAGAGGGGGAAATGTGAGTGAGGGGGGTGCGGTGGTGAGAGGAAGAGTGGGGTGATGGTAATGTGAGAGGGAGGGGGTGATGGTAATGTGAGAGGGAGGGGGGTGATGGTAATGTGAGAGTGGGAGGGGGGTAATGTGAGAGGGGGGTGATGGTGAGAGGGGGTGATGCTGAGGGTGGTGAGAGGGGGTGATGCTGAGGGTGCTGAGGGTAGTGATGCTGAGGGTGGTGGGGGGTGAGGCTGAGGGTGGTGTGGTGGGGGGTGGTTAGGCTGAGGGGGGGTGAAGCTGAGGGTGGTGGTGGGTGGTGATGCTGATGAGGGTGGTGATGGGTGGTGATGCTGATGAGGGTGGTGGTGGGTGGTGATGCTGGTGGGGGTGGTGATGCTGATGAGGGTGGTGGTGGGGGGTGGTGATGATGCTGAGGGGGGTGATGCTGGGGGTGGTGGGGGGTGAGGCTGAGGGTGGTGGGGGTGGTGAGGCTGAGGGTGGTGGGGGGGTGATGCTGGGGGTGGTGGGGGTGAGGCTGGGGGTGGTGAGGCTGAAGGTGGTGGGGTGAGGCTGAGGGTGGTGATGATGGGGGTGGTGGGGGTGAGGATGCTGAGGGGGGTGATGCGGAGGGGGGTGATGCTGAGGGGGTGATGGTGCTGAGGGTGGTGGGGGTGGTGATGCTGAGGGTGGTGATGGGGGTGATGCTGAGGGTGGTGAGGGGGGTGATGCTGAGGGTGGTGAGGGGGGTGATGCTGAGGGTGGTGAGGGGGGTGATGCTGAGGGTGGTCAGGGAGGTGATGCTGGGGGGGTGAGGGGGTGATGGTGAGGGTGGTGGGGGGTGATGGTGAGGGTGGTGGGGGGGTGATGGTGAGGGTGGTGGGGGGTGAGGCTGAGGGGGGTGATGGTGAGGCTGAGTTTGGTGGGGGGTGATGGTGAGGCTGAGGGGGGTGATGTGAGGGTGGTGGGGGGTGATGGTGAGGGTGGTGGGGGGTGATGGTGAGGGTGTGGGGGGGGTGATGGTGAGGCTGAGGGTGGTGGGGGGTGATGGTGAGGCTGAGGGGGGTGATGGTGAGGCTGAGGGGGGTGATGGTGAGGCTGAGGGGGTGATGGTGAGGCTGAGGGGGGTGGGGGGTGATGGTGGGGGTGATGGTGAGGCTGAGGGGGGTGATGCTGAGGGTGGTGGGGGTGATGGTGGTCGGGGGTGAGGCTGAGGGGGATGGGGGGTGGGGGTGAGGCTGGGGGTGGTGGTGGGGGGTGAGGATGAGTGTGGTGGGGGGTGATGGGGAGGGAGAGCCTCCCTTTCCCTGGTGGTCCAGTGGGCTCCCTGGTGGTCCGGTGCCACTGCTCCCGGTCTGCAGCTCCTCAGAGCTGCAGACCGCGTAGTCTCGCGAGATTTCAGAGCGTTGCCGTGGTAACCCACGGCAACGCTCTGATTGGCCAATTCTCGCGAGTCACATGGTCTGCAGCTCTGCACACTGCGGAGCAGCAGACCAGTGTCTGCGATGGTGGCCGGGCAGCCAGGAGGGGCCTCGCACCCGGCGGCATACCGGGCAAGCCGCCGGGCCCCCTCCTGGTGTCAGGTCCTCGGTCAGTGACACACTCACTGACACTCACTAGCAGACACACTCACTGACACTCACACTAACAAACACACTAACACTCACAGTAACACTAACACACACACTAACACTCACAGTAACACTAACACACACACTAACACTCACAGTAACACTAACACACACACTAACACTCACAGTAACACTAACACACACACTCACAGTAACACTAACACACACACTCACAGTAACACTAATACACACACACACACTCACAGTAACACTAACACACACTAACACTCACAGTAACACTAATACACACACACTAACACTCACAGTAACACTAATACACACACACACTAACACTCACAGTAACACTAACACACACACACAAACACTAACACTATTACACACACACAAACACTAATACACACACACACTAACACTAATACACACACACACACACTAACACTAATACACACACACTAACGCATTTTTAATTTAATCCCCCCAGCCTCCTTACCTTTTGGAGTGCTGAGGGGATTCCCTGGGGTCCAGTGGTGCTGCTGGGCTCCTTGGAGGCCGGTCACCCGGCGGGCAGTCAGGCGGGCGGGCGCGCGAGGGAGCACTCTCCCCTGAGTGCTTCCTCTTCAGCTCCCTCGCGCGCCGCGTACTGATACCGGCGCCGGAAGATGACGTCATCTTCCGGCTCCAGTATCAGTGCGGTGCGCAAGGGAGCTGAAGAGGAAGCACTCAGGGGAGAGTGCTCCCTCGCGCACCGGCAAGCCTGACTGCCCGCCGGGTGTAAGCAGGGCCAGCCTCGGGGGGCCCGGAGGTGGCCGGCTCCTGGGCCCCCCAGGAGAAGAGGCTGGCCCAGAGCGTACATACTGGGTCACAGGGGCGGCCGGGCCCCCTGGCGGGCCGGGCCCGGTCGCAGCCGCGACCCCTGCGACCCTGGTATGTACGTCACTTGCATATAATAAAAAACACTTTTGAACATAGTAATGTAAAGAAGTATATAATAAGAAGAAATTGCGGCCATTTACGCTGCAAAACGAAGCTTAAAACGTGTAATTCGAAGTAAAAGAAGGTCACGTGACGCGCGGCTAAAACACTTCCGCGTCACGTGATGCGGAAGTGTCATTGGGACGCATGTGTAAACCTTTTGGATGACGCAGAGGGGATGGGCTGCCTAAGAAAATCGTCATCTCCTGAAGAGGAGTGAAATTGTGTAAATCAAGCTGTCTGCCTTGAGGAGCAGGCAGACATTAAGACAGTACCAGCCCTTTGTGGGGCATAAGTTCAAAGCCCAGAGGGGGCATATTAAAAAATTAATGGTAAATAAAAATATTCATAAGAATACATATGCAGTAAATATTAAAAAAAGGGCTATTTATATACAGTGAGTTTATCAATAAAAATATAACTAATATAGTGGTGTGTGTATAATTGAGTAATGTAAAAACCTAAATATTTAAAGAGACATTATATATTGTATTGTGTATATTAAAGTAAAAAATGGTAATTTAATTTATACGAAACATGGAAGCACTATAGTAAAAAAATATGTAATAAAAAATTATTAAATAGGCTAAAAATTAGGCTAAAAAAATAAAAGGATCATTAATAAAAATATATATAAAAAATATATAAAAGGGCATGGAAGGTATATACATATAAACAAAAGCAATTATACAAAAGATTTTTTATACTGTTATTTATAAAAAATTCAAAAGATCAAAGTCTATATTAAGACCTCTCGGGGCGAGGGTTTTCAGATTGTAAGCCCATTCCATTTCCTTTTTGCCCAAAACTTTTTTAATGGGACATTACAGATATCTATACCAATGCATTTAAGATGTTTTGGATACTTTCCATGCTTTAAAAAGTGCTTTGACGGGGGCAGGGCCTGACCAGCATGGAGGACAGACGTGCCACAGCAGAGCTTCTCCGCATACAGGGAGCTTAATGGCACATCCAGCCACACACAGCCTACAAATGATGCTCAATACCGACTTACCAGACCCGCGATGGGGCTGGGAACCGATGTGGCGGTCCATGACCCACACGAAGCCTGTTAATAACACTCCTTGCAGCATGGAACCCCCTACATCATGCTGTGCCCCCCTTGGTCCCCCCCAAATGCCGGCAACTTGCTGGCCAATATGTGCTTAAATTTTATTCCCTTGGGCTGTAACAGCCTGTTACAGCCGGAGGGAATGCAGGGCAGAGCAGCTGGAGCGCTGGGTCAGGTGTTGTCTGTGGCCGGAGGAAGCACTGACAGGCTCCCTGGCACAGGCCCCGCCCCCAAATGAAGCCCCACCTCCCGCACACAAGCCCTGCCCCCGCCGTTAAGCAGCAGCCCTTGCTGCTGCAGAAGATGGCTGTCTGACCCCCAGCAACAGCCTCCAGTGACAGGTAGGCTTAATGTGCTTGTGTCTGTGTGTGTGTGTGTGTGTGTGTCTGTCTGTCTGCTAGTGAGGAAGCGTGTGTGTGTGTGTGTGTGTGTGTGTACTCAGCAGTCTGTGTGAGTGTGTGTGTGTGTGTGTGGACTCGGCAGTCTGTGTGTGTGTACTCAGCAGTCTGTGTGTGTGTGTGTGTGTGTATGGACTCAGCAGTCTGTGTGTGTGTGTGTTTGTGTATGGACTCAGCAGTCTGTGTGTGTGTGTGTGTGTGTGTATGGACTCAGCAGCAGGACCGCCATCAGGGCATGACAACCATAACGGTTGTCATGGGCCCGGCGGTCCTAGGGGGCCCGAACTAATCTGTCAGTCCGAGCCCCACATTCCTTATATGTATATATATATATATATATATATATATATATATATAGCGATACTGTACCGATGTGCTACCTGTACATTGAACAGGGGGCCCAGCAGCACACTCTGTCCTCCTTTCCAGCTGCTCTCTGTCTAACTTCCCTGCGGCCGCCAGCGCGTTGCCATGGGTTACCATGGCAACCCTCCGAACAGCACGCAGGCCTGTCTCGCGAGAGTTAGTCAGAGAGGAGCTGGAAAGGAAGACAGTGTGCGCTGCTGGGCCCCCTCTTCAATGTAACGCGGCTGGCTGGCTGGCTCGCTCCACCATGCCACCGGACCACCAGGGAATGTGATCTTTCCCCTCCCTGGCACGGTAAGAACCAGGGAGGGGGGAATAAAATGTAAATATACACAAATAAATAAAAATAAATACTCCCCTCCCCCCTGTTTTACACACACACACTGCATCCTTACAAGCACACACTCTGCACTACATTCACTAAACACACTGCACTACACACACACATCCATTCACTAAACACACTGTGCACTACACATACTCACACTACGTTCACTAAACACACTCTGCACTCACTACAAACACTACATTCACTAAACACACTGCACTACACACACACTACATTCACTAAACACACTTTGCTCTACACACACACACACTACATTCACTATACACACTTTGCACTACACACACACTACATTTACTAAACACACTCTGCACTACACACACTACATTCACTAAACACACTTTGCACTACACACACACACACACACACACTACGTTCACCATACACACGTTGCACTCACTACACACTACATTCACTAAACACACTCTGCACTACACACACTACATTCACTAAACACACTTTGCACCACACACACACACACTGCATTCACTATACACACATTGCACTCACTACAAACACACTACATTTACTAAACACACTTTGCACTCACTACAAACACACTACATTCACTACAAACACACTACATGCTCTATACACACTACATTTACTATGCACACTACCTCCACTACAAAAACACACCCTCTGCATTCACTATACACACCTACATTCACTACACACACACTCTGCATCTAATGCATGCATACAAACATTACATACATTACACAAAACGTACAATTTGCATCCACTATACACAATGCATCCATGACACACATACTGCATCCACTATACACACTGCATCCATGACACACATACCGCATCCACTACACACATTCTACATCCACTATACACACTGCATCCATGACACACATTCTACATCCACTATACACACACACACACACACACACACACACTTCATCCTTGTGGGCAGACTCGGGGCTGGCCCTGGGGGCCCAGATCTTGAGCTGTGTCAGGGGCCCTAAAATGTCTGATGGCAGCCCTGCTCAGCAGTCTCTGTGTGTGTATGGACTCAGCAGTCTGTGTATGTGTGTGTGTGTGTATGGACTCAGCAGTCTGTGTGTGTGTGTGTGTGGACTCAGCAGTCTGTCTGTGTGTGTGTGTGTATGGACTCAGCAGTCTGTCTGTGTGTGTGTGTGTGTGTGGACTCAGCAGTCTGTGTGTTTGTGTGGACTCAGCAGTCTGTGTGTGTGTGTGTGGACTCAGCAGTCTATGTGTGTATGGACTCAGCAGTCTGTGTGTGTATATGGACTCAGCAGTCTGTGTGTATATGGACTCAGCAGTCTGTGCGTGTGTATATGGACTCAGCAGTCTGTGCGTGTGTGTATGGACTCAGCAGTCTGTGCGTGTGTGTATGGACTCAGCAGTCTTTGCGTGTGTGTATGGACTCAGCAGTCTGCGTGTGTGTATCGATTCAGCAGTCTGTGTGTGTGTGTGTATCGATTCAGCAGTCTGTGTGTGTGTGTATCGATTCAGCAGTCTGTGTGTGTGTGTGTGGACTCAGCAGTCTGTATGTCTGTGTGTGTTGGACTCAGCAGTCTGTGTGTAAGTGTATAAATCAGCCTGTGTGCATTCAGGAGTCTCTGTGCATTCAGAAATCTGTGTGTGGTGTGTGTATTCAGAAGTCTCTCTGTGTTCGTATTTGTGTACTGTGTGTATGTACTCAGCAGTCTATCAAGAATACATTTTTTTTATTCCTGTGAGTTGTTGTGTAGGAAGGGCCCCAGTGCACTGCTTTGCCCGGGGGCCCTTAACACTGTTAAGATGGTACTGCTTGTGTGTCAGCGAGCTTCTATTTAGTGAGCATGTGTGTGTCAGTGAGCTTGTCTTTAGTGAGCTTGTGTGTGTCCCTGAACTTCTTTGTAGTGAGCCTTGTGTTTATACAAGTGAGTTTGTCTGTAGTAAGCCTGTGTGCGAGTCAGAGAGTTTTTTGTCTGTCAGTGAGCATATTTGCGCATGTCAGTGAGCTTATGTGCTCACTGTACAATATATAAATATATATATATATATATATATATATATATATATTTTGACCTGTAGGAATGGCATACATTTTTTCCAGGGCTGCTTTCCAGTTTGGCTCTGCCGCACACTTTAGCCCTGTTACACGCGTCTGGGAGCTGCTGTTGACAGGTACTAGTAGTCTAGAGACATGGGGTATATGCTCAGCTATCTGTATAATACTATAGTGCTGTTCTCTGTATAATACAGGTCTGTGTCTGTATAATATCCTGGGACAATCAGTGTTCCCTGTATAGTGCTGCTCTCTTTCTTGGGATATTATACACAAACAAATCTGTATTATACAGAGAGCAGCACTATACAGGGAGCACTGACTGTCCCGGGATATTATACACACAGCCATGTATTATACAGAGAGCAGCACTGTACAGGGAGCGCTGACTGTCCCAATGTCTCAAATGTTGGCAACTATGGCACTATATCAAGGGAAATGTTTGTTTTTTAATAATCCCTGGTGGAAAATAATGAATCCTCCACCAGGAATTATTTAAAAAAAAAACAACACATTGTGTCGGGGGGCGGGGCTTAACATGCGGCAGGGGTGGGGTCAAACTGCGGCGAGGGCGGGGTTAAATGTGCCCCCCTTCTTTTGTCCTCGGCCCACTACGTGCCCCCCCTAAAAATGAATCCTAGAGACGCCACTGTCTGTAGATTCTGAAACAGATAATGATGACTATTTTTTAGAGCTGTGTACACAAACCAATGCACATATACAAACACCACACCCTATAAAAACCAGAAAATGAACTCTGAGTTTAGAGGAAGGAGAAGTGGCAGAAGAGTCCAAAAGCGAAAGGCTAGAATGACAATAAATCAGATAAATGAGAAACAACTCTATATTATAGTATTTTTAATCTATCCCAAAAGGCGCTAACATCCACCCAAATATCAGTCCTACAAAAAGGGCTTAAATTTGCCCCTATGAATCCGTTTAAACCATTTAAAGCATTAATAGATGTCAACAAATTTGTCAGGAAAGCCACCCTTAAAAGGTTTTTTGCTTGCAAAAATACAGAAGCACCCACCTCATAATCCCCGGCTACTCCACCATTAAGATCCCCCAAAATAATATCAATCTCACTAAAGAAAAACTTTACATTCTTTCCTTCTAGTTTTAAATCAGGCCCTTTAGAAGTCTTTGAAAAGTTAGTCACAAAAGATTTAGAAAAGAATCACAAAAATACATTTGATTACGATAATCTCACACAATTAGAACGTGAAGCAATAAAACAATTGCAAAAAGATGAAAATATTGTTATCAAACCTGCTGATAAAGAGGGAGGTATAGTAATATTAACTAAAGACATGTATGTAAGAGAGGCTATGAGACAACTCAGTGAAACCAATGTCTATGAAAAATTAACACAAGACCCTACCTCAAAAATCCAACAGGTTTTAACTTCCTTCTTAACTAGTGGCCGCGATCAGAACATTTTAAGTAAACAGGAATTTGATTTTTAAATGATTCTCACCCTATAATTCCTGTTATTTATTTTTTACCCAAAATCCATAAAAATTTTACAAACCCTCCAGGTAAGCCCATTGTGTCAGGGATTAATTCAATTTTATCCAATTTATCTGAATATTTAGATATTCTTTTACAGCCCTCAGTGAAGTCCCTTTTACAGCCCTCAATGACCCTACTTCGGTTTTTAAACAATTTTATTTGGAAAAATACATACTTTTTAGTCACATGTGATGTACAATCTTTCTACACAATCATCCCTCACGACCAAGGGTGTTTAGCAGTTGAGAATATTTTAAGAGCGAAAATAATATTTCAGACGAACAAATAGATTTTATTATCCAAGGTATTAGAATTATTTTAAATAACAACTATTTTTGGTTTTTAGACTCATTTTACTTACAAAAACAAGGTACCGCTATGGGGACCAGGTTTCCCCCAGTTATGGCAACCTTTTTATGGCAGATTGGGAATCCACCGCCATTCTGGGGGGGCATGACTGGCAGGCAAACCTGGTCACATATTTTAGATATATAGATGATCTGTTTTTTATCTGGGAAGGCACTGAGGACTCTCTCAATCAGTTCCTGGAGCACTTAAATCTAAATGATAGAGGTATTATTTTAACTTGGGAGTACAGTAAATCTTCCATCCATTTTTTAGATTTAGACATTTTCATCAAGAATGGCAAAATCAATACAAAAACTTTCTTTAAAAAAGTATGTACGAATAATGTTATTGATGTGTCTAGCTGTCACCATAAGCCTTGGCTCCATGGCATATCTAAAAGTTAGTTTCTTCGTCTTCGAAGAAACTGCTCTCTCACCCAAGACTTTGAAGAACAATCCCAGTTGTTGTTCAACAAATTCTCCCCCCAAAAAATTCCCAAGAGTGATTTAGATCTAACATTAAAAAATATCAGTGAAAAAAATAATCAGAATTATTAGAATACAAAAGAAAAAAAGACACTAAAAGTGCTCCACTATTGCCAATTATTTTCGACTTCAACAACAAAAGTAATGTTATGAAGAAGATTATAAAGAAACATTGGCATATATTAAAACAGGATGAGACTCTAGCTGGAATTATCCCTGACAAACCACATGTTATATTCAGAGGGGCACCCAGCTTCAACTCTATCCTCACAAGCAATTATACTAAGCAAAAATATAATACCCCTTCCCCTAATTTCCCCACTTTTTTTTTATCTAAACCTAGCGTTTTTTTTAAATGTAATAGGTGCATAGTATGCAAACGCATGAGTGACACTATTAAATCTAAAACCACCTCTTTCAAATCATCATCCATAAAACATTTCAATATATCCGATAAAACATTTCATTCACTGCAACACGAGAAATGTAATCTATTTATTGGAATGTCCGTGTGGGCTACAATATGTTGGTATGACCACTAGGGATTTAAAAAACAGATTGGCCGAACATTGTCGAAACATTCTAAAAGGCTATGAAAATCACTCAGTGTCTAAGCACTTATTAAAGCATGGAAAGAATCCAAAACATCTTAAATGCATTGGTATAGATATCTGCAATGTCCCATGGAGAGGTGGAGACATTAAAAAAGTTTTGGGCAAAAAGGAAATGGAATGGGCTTACAATCTGAAAACCCTCGCCCCGAGAGATCTTAATATAGACTTTGATCTTTTGAATTTTTTATAAATAACACAGTATAAAAAAATCTTTAAATAATCTTTCAATAATTGCTTTTGTTTATATATGTACCTTCCATGCCCTTTTATATATTTTATATATATATTTTTATTAATGGTCTTTTTATTTTTTAGTCTATTTAATCATTTTTTAATACATATATTTTTTTACTATACTGCTTCCATGTTTCGTATAAATGAAATTACAATTTTTTACTTAGTAATATACACAATACAATATATATTGTCTCTTTAAATATTTAGGTTTTTACATTACTCAATTATACACACCACTATATTAGTTATATTTTTATTTATAAACTCACTGTATATAAATACTCATTTTTTAATATTTACTGCATATGTATTCTTATGAATATTTTTATTTACCATTATTTTTTAATATGCCCCCTCTGGGCTTTGAACTTATGTCCCTCAAAGGGCTGGTACTGTCTTAATGTCTGTCTGCTCCTGCAGGCAGACAGCTTGATTTACACAATATCGTCACTCCTCTTTAGGAGATGACGATTTTCTGCGTCATCCAAAAGGTTTACACATGCGTCCCATTGAAACGGGACGCATGCGTTCCACTCGGCATTGCGTGTCGCGGAAGTGTTTTAGCCGCGCGTCACGTGACCTTCTTTTACTTCGAGTTACACATGTTTTAAGCTTCGTTTTGCGGCGGGAATAGCCGCAATTTCTTCTTATTATATACTTCTTTATATTACTATGTTCAAAAGTGTTTTTTATTATATGCATTATGCTAATGTGATTATGATGACGTCATTATGGCGGGAAATTCAAATTTTATCAGTATTATTGTACCCTATATAAACTCATGTATGTCAGGTCATGTTCTTTTTATTATTATCTACTTGAAGAAGCCTTTTTAGGCGAAATGTATTTAGATATTGTTTTTTACTATATTGTAAAAAAGGAATTATTTTGGCACCAAAAATTCTGATTGCCATATTCTTTTTTTATTATTCTTTTTTTATTTTACTTATTTTTAACTGGCTACATTGATATTCAGCACTCAATAAAGAAGCATAAAGAATCCATAGGTGGGGATTATACCACCCATACGCTTACATCGAGCAGTATAGCCTGCTCTACATATCGTGAGTACATTTTATATCTCTTAAAATTGTTTTATCTATAAAACAGAGAGCACCATATTTTATCCTTTTTACTTTTGGGCTGGACCGTACCAACACTGGACTTCTGATTCACCCTATACACCTGCCAACCAGCGCCACTTCACATATCCTTGAGTGGGGATTATTCCACTTCACGCATCCAATATCAGAGCTGGATTTTAGCTCTGTAAAGTGTGAGTAATACTAATTATTACTATTTTATTATTTTATTTTGCCTACATACTGTGCCACTGGAGTCCTGTTCTAGTTTTCTTTCTACATATGTTTCACCGAATTACAAGTACATATCCGTGAAGACTTGCTCCATTTTACAAGTGCCCTCCATATAAGCGTGGATTGCATCATTCTGGACTTATGATAAGTTACTTGGAC
Source organism: Pelobates fuscus (assembly GCF_036172605.1). Lineage (NCBI taxonomy): Eukaryota > Metazoa > Chordata > Amphibia > Anura > Pelobatidae > Pelobates > Pelobates fuscus. The sequence goes on from NC_086322.1 coordinate 216,517,333, forward strand.
TATCATTAATATCTTTATCATTTGTTTTGAGGCGCACCCTCTCTTCTGTTTTGTGTCAGTTTTTGTATTTCACCTTAGTTAAGTGTCTTTAAGTAATCCATCCAGGGTTCCCAAACTTTGGTGAATTTGGATTCTGAGTTCCGCACCTTGGTTGTGAGCTTTCAGATAAATTTAAAATTTCAGTCCTATAAGAACATGATCTGTCCTGTTATATATTCCCTTTTATTTCTGGTTTCAGAGCTTGCTTTTCATGTGTTATTTTAAACTATGTTATATTTGACCGTATTCATTAATTCTGACTCTGATCCAACTTATACAGTTATAGTTGTTTATAATGCTAACTTCGGCCAACTCCCTATTGGTTCATCCTCTCCTATCAGAACTTTCCCCCAAGTTTTTCCAAATGTTATCATATATTCCATTTGACAAGTATGTTGTAATGTGTCTATCGTTTTTCCAATTTCTAGAAATAAACCTTTTGAAAGGCAAAAAAAAGGATTTTTTTTTAATGTAAGCGTATTGTGATTGCATAATATTTCAAGACCGCCACTTCCATAAGAAGGGGATCTTAAAATGTATTGTAGATTCAATCCTGTCATATAATATTTTCCAGAGCAAAGATATTTTTATTTTTTTTGTATATATCTGTTTATTGCGACAAGAGGTCCTCTCATCATAAATTATTTTTTTGTATGAGTCAAGCATAACAAACAGTACACAACACGCAGGTCTGTGTCAATTAAGCGTAAAATCATGGAACTCGCAGGTTCCATGAACATTTAAGCAGCTTGTGAGACACGCAGGTCTCCATTGTTATTGAGTTAGTTGCATGCCAGTTGGTTACTAGTTAGCGGACAATTGCAATTACTGTCTAATATCAAAAGAAAATAAAGGGAAAAAACAGTGGTTCAGTAACAGTGTTTGTGTGAGGTCGCTACCCCAGTGACCGTTTAGACGTTCATCAATGTGGTGTCGGTATGTGTCTCTCTCAGCATGTGGCCGGAGCATTGTCCTGATCACCAGTGGCTGCCACCAATAGGTGTGTCCCTATAAGGGGCTCCCAGTGTGGGGGCCTGGGGGGTTGGCGAGAATCTGAAGAAAAATTGGGGGGGAAGGAGGGTAGTAAGGGAAATATAAGGAAAGTTTTTCTCTCGGCGAGTTACGTCATGCCCATGCGTCTCTCCGTCTCTACTGGTGGTGTCAGAAGTGTTGTACTGCAATAGTGTTTTGAAGTCAGCGGAGTCTGTTGACAAAATCCACAGAGTCCAGATATTCAGGTAAGTTTGGGGTCTGTCACTGCTACGGAATATTAGGTCTTCCATACCGCGGAGTTCTAACATTCATTGGAACCACAGTTCCATCGGTGGGGCTATGTCTTTCATCCAATATAAGGGCACCTGCCCTTTAGCGACATTCAAGATTCGTATCGGCAGTGAGTTTTTGTATGTGTGGGTTTTAGTGTGATGTAAGAGAATCGGCATCTGTCTGAAAGGGGGTGGGTCGTCTGAAAATCTTTGAATGATAATGTAGATCTTTTTCCAGAATGGTTTTATTTTTGAGCACTCCCACCATAGATGAAGTAGGGTGTCTACTTCTCCTCTACACCTCCAGCAACTGTTACCAATGTAGGTACCATTGCATGTAGGGACTGTACCAGTAGGTTAGCAATTTGTATGTAGTTTCTTGCGTTTTACTGGACACTCTGCAGTGTAGTGTGAGATCACAAATTGTGTGCCACTGTGTGGGAGTTAGTGTTTCTCCTAAGGCTTCTTCCCATTTCCCCATGAAGTGAGATGTTGGTGTTTTCTGCTGTGTGAAGAGTATAGTGTATAAGGTTGATATCCCATGTTCTCAAGGGTCATTGTCTGTGCAAATCACCTCCATTGGCGTGAGGTCTCTGGTCAGGAGGGGTTTCTGTGGGACAGGGGTGAGGAGGTCTGTCAGCTGAAGCATTGCATGAAGTTTGGGGTGTTCGTGGTAAGCATCTTGGTCAGGGGTTTGTTCTGTCCTTCTGTGAACAGGTATCGCACCTGGGGAATGTCTGTACCTATCAGCCTCTGAAATTACTTTGTTTCTAGTCCTAGAGGAAAGGCTGGTTTGTAAACCAGTGGGTACAAGTACAAGGGCGTTGGGAATGATGATGGGGACAGTTTTGGCGCCTGGGTATGCCAAACCATGATGGTTGCCTTAATTAGTGGGTGTCTAGCTATTAGTTTAGCACTGTGGGTTGGTTCCAGCCAGGGTATGACTTCCATGGGCCTGTCTACCTGTGTGGTTTCTATTTCTTTCCATAGTTTGGTCACACCCCGTTTGGACCACTCTACTATCTTTTGCAGGTGAGTGGCTTTATAGTATAGCTTAAAGTCTGGGAGAGCCAGACCTCCTTCCGATTTCGGCAGTGTGAGGATGTCGTGTCGTATGCAGGCTTTAGAGTTGCGCCATATGAACCTAAGGCTCAGTGTGTGCAGTGGGACAAAAAAATGTTTTTGGAATGGTTATCGGTATAGTTTGAAACAGGTATAGCACCCATGGGAGGAGGTTCATTTTGACTTTTCCCACCCTGCCGAACTAAGAGAGGTGTGGCAATGACCATTTTCCTAGGTCTTGCCCCAGCTGTACTAAGAGAGGCTGGAAGTTCGTCCGCTATAGCTGGGTTCATTCCCTTGTGACCCAGATCCCTAGTGTCAGGACCTGCTCTGTCCTGTTCAGAGGTCTGACCTTGCCTTCTGGTATCCAGTACTCTTTTTACAATTCTTGTTTAGTTTTTCTGGTTTTCTATTCTATGTCTGGTTTTCTTTATGCTGGATTTTCTGGGTTCGTTCCTGGAATTCCCAGTCTCCTGGATTCCTTTATATGTTTGTTTTATGTTGCCACACCCGTTCCTTTCCCATTAATCCTTTTGTTTGTTGGTTCCTGCAGGCAGTTGCTCCACGTCCTCTGCACCTTTCTTGCAGGTAAGTGCTGTGTGTGTGTTTTATTATTGTTTATTTAGTCATGCATATCTAGGCAGTCTAGGACCCACCATACTTGGAGTGCTTTGGCGCAGTGGTGGGCTGCATACATCTTGGCCATTTATGTATGTCTAAATCTCCAATGTTTTAAATATATAGTACTTAGTTTTGTCTCCTCTTGTTTTGTCTTATATATCTAGTCTTATTGTATTTTGTATTCCCAGTCCATTAACAGTTCTGTCCTGTCCTGCCCCTGTTCTGTTAATGTTTTCCCTTATGTATTGTGTACATGATCTGTGTTTTTCTTTCTATCCTTCTCTGGTTCTGGGTTCTACTAGTTTTGTCTTGTTTTCTTGTTTGGTGCCTATTCTAGTCTTACCTTGTTTCTAGTACTGGATACGTCTCAGCATATCATCTGCTCCTCGCATCCGTATAAGCTGCACAGGGTCTTGGTAAGTGGCCGCACAAACGCTGGTTATCCTGCACAAGGCCGAACTTATCCACTACCACTCTGAAGACTCCTCCTCAACTACATCAGGCACAGGGGTCCCGGTCTTGGGACTGCCACTCGTGACACCTAGGTATCTCAAGGCTGAGTCTGTCCATTTGAAGGCAAAGAGGCGTTGAATGTGTATGACTTGGTCTTTCAGGAAGGACACGTTAAGTATCGTAGATTTTGAATAATTAATTTAGAAATTTGATAGCGAGCCATATGTGTCAAATTCTGTCATTATGTGTCTAAGTGATCGGTCCGGGTTTGTCACGAAAAATAGTAGGTCATCTGCATAGGCCGCTACGGTGTGGACCCTGTTGCCGATTCTCATCCCTATGTTTGGGATGATGATTATTGCAAAGGTGTGCCTTAGGTTGTCACACACAGAGTCATGGGCAGTCACACACAGTTACAGGCAGTCACACACACACAGTCACAGGAAGACAGTCACACACACACACAGTTACAGGCAGGCAGTCACACACACACAGTCGCAGACAGTCAACACACACTCTCTCTTACTGACTGTATGGGCTGGAGGAGGAGTGGAATCACTGAAATCCCTGGAGTCTATTAGTTGGGGAAGCAGGGACTCCATCCTGCTTCCCCTCGATGTGCAGCAGTGACGGTGGAGGACGTTTAGCTCCGCCACTGCTGCTGGTTTGGATCCGCCCCCACCCCCGATTAGCTACGCCCCCATTTTTAAAAAATGCGGACAGTTTTGAAGTTCTGTGGCTTCCTGTGTGTAAGCTGCGCGGCTGCCATGGCGCTGGTAATTTCCCACCTTGAATATGCAATGCAACTTTGGGCACCAGGTTTAAATAAATATATTGCAGAACTAGCAAAAGTGTATTTGTTATCTTTAGAAAAAAAGACATCGGAGGTAAAATGATAGCACTATACAAATATGTACAGGGTCAGTACAAGCTGCTAGGAGCTTACCTGTTCATTAGCTGGACTATACAACAGACAAGAGGTCATCCATTGAGACTGGAAGAAAGATGTTCCCGCTTACAGCAGAGAAAAGGGTTCTTTACAGTAAGTAAAAGCCTCTCCTAATACTCCTCTCACGTAAGGAATAAAACCCTAACATGTCATAGAAAATACAGACACCTAAAATAAACAAGTCAATAACTGCAAAAATATTTGTACTAAATAGGGAGAGAAGGGGATGGAACTACAGGCTGCCTGAGAAGACGTGTTCAGCACAAGCTCTGTGCAAAACTGCACAAAAAACTGGTTTTCAGCTCACAAACATCAGTGACACAGACTACAAAAGCTCCCAATTACGGGTCACACAATGGGGAAATGATCACAAAAGAGACAAAACAACCCAGGATGTTGCTCTCAAGATATCAGAGAATTACTCCTCCGGGGAGCGTCGTGTGCAGCACCCAACATGGCCGACGCTGCCATGGAGACTTCCTCCAATGAGGAGCCTTCACTGGATACCCTCGATAAACTACCCCAGAGAGGAGGTTTACCCCACACATCCTCGGAAGATGCGCAGCTACCCCAATATCTACGCTGCCTGTTTTACCACCTGCTCCCACCCAAATGAGCAAAAGCCATCTTACTAAATGGCTGCTAACGCCTACCCAAACCATCAAATGGGCAGGAAATATCCTCAAGGGACCTCATAGTCCAATTTGTGTGCTCTCTGAATAAAATGGCAATACTGGCTGCGGTACATGACTCCTCAGCCTGCAAATTCGAATCGCACACACTCACCTTCTACTCTGACCTGTCTCGGGCCACCCTAATGTGGAGACGCTCCATGCGCCCTGTTACCAGCATCCTATAGAGGAATGGAATCTCCTACAGATGGGGCAATCCCCGCTCATTTCAAGTCACCAAAGAAGGAACGCTGCACTGCATCACCGACGCTGCTGAATCCCAAACCTTCCTGCAAGCGCTGGGTCTCTCCCTGATGAAACAACCAGATGTCATAAGGTAAGGATGTTTAAACTACATCCCTTTAAATGTTTAAATGGAGATTCACATAGTGCTGAAAAGACCAAATTAAGATCCCACAGCGATACAATTTCCCTTATAGTAGGAAGAGGTCTGGAGATTGCTCTGAAAGGTCTGGAGTCAAATCTCTGATTCTGTAGAAACTTTTTGCTGAGATCTGAATCTTTAAAGATGTTGGAAGTAAACCTTTTGCAAATACCAATTGGATGCATTTACTTTTTTCAGAACAGGAACTGAGATTAGATCACACCACAAAGACAATTTCTTCCATATTCTGGAATATACCCTACTGGTGGAGTCTTTCTTGGTGGCACAAAGTATCTTCTTAAGTTAACTTCTGTGCTTAATCCCTTGGAATTGGGGATCTGGTGTTCAGATACCCTGTGAGCTTGAAAGTCTCGAGAGTTTGTAGAACCACTAGGCTGTTCTCAATGATTTGGACTCACATTGGAAGATGCCAGTAGTTTTTTTTCTTTGATAGGTTCAACAGCATTGAAAACCAGTTCCTCCACGGCCAGAAGGGAAGAATTGCAATTATCCCTATTTTGTCCAGTATGACTTTTTGTAAAATCCTTGGAATAAGAAAAACTGGGCGGAAAATGTAGGCCTGCAGAAAGTCACAGATCATTGCCATGGCAAGATTGCCTGACTCGAGACAAATCTTTTGCTTTTTCGGTTTGATCTTGATGCCATCAGGTCTATTTTGGGATTTCCAAATCTCCATACAACTTCCCAAAATGTGTGGTGGAAAAAAGACCAATCTTCCTGCTTCAGATGGTTTCTGCTCAGAGTGTCTGCTGGAGTATTGGTTATCTCTTTTATATGCACTGCACATAGGGAGAGTAGATTGTGTTCTGATCAGAGAATTATCTTGTTGCACAACCTCGCCAGGGAGGGAGAACGAGTCACACCTTGACTGTTTAAATATGCAACTGCAGTAGAGATGTATGTTCTTATCTGAACATGTTGTATCTGTAGATGTTTCTTGCAACTCATGAGAGCTAACCAGATTGCTTTGAGTTCCCATTAATTTGATGACTTCCGGGCATCTTGAGGTATCCAAACAGAGAGATATATAACCAAGAGTGGAGCAGTATGAAGTAGACGTTAAGGTGATAAACCCAAAACCAAATGTGAATAATAAAGTATTGCAATAATACTCAATGGTCAGTAGATGGCTCCCAGTTAACACAGGTCACAGCACATGTAAAGGGAATACATAGAAACACATAATTATGCAGATTGTTTCACATAAACATTTCTTTCAACATCATCACTAATGTAGAAAAAGACACAACTGCTTTGCAGAGCCAGTGTCTCCAACTCCTGAACCAAACACAAAGCTGGGCAGTGAGTAACGGCGTATGCCAGGCCTACTCACCACTCTCTCTTGTAAGAGACAGTTTGTTTATTGAGTTTTAAAATAGAGTTTTAATAAATTTGCTTATACTTTGCCTTATTAGAGTTCCATCACTGTATGTTAGATACCTGATCTCCTTATTATTACAACTGTGGGAATTTCATGGGATTTTTCTTTCTACATTAGTGATGATGTTGAAAGCAATGTTTATGTAAAACAATCTGCACAATTATGTGTTTATATGTATTCCCTTTACATGTGCTGTGAGCTGTGTTAACTGGGAGCCATCTCATGACCATTGAGTATTATTGCAATATCTTTTATAATTCACATTTGGTTTTGGGTTGATCACCTAAAGGTCTGCTTCATACTGCTCCACATGTATGTGTATATATATATATATATATATATATATATGTATATATCTGTTTTGATCCTGTTTTATGTGTTAGGGGTATAACACATTAAGTATGTCAGCAGCATTGTATATAAAATTCATACCAACTTTAGGTATTTGAGAAAATTTTCAAGAGCGCTCCAAAAATTAATTGCTTTACCATCTTGAGGTATCCACCATCCTTTTGTCACATGTTTCCCTAAATAGGCTCCCCAGCCAAATATTGAGGCATCTGTGGTGACTATAGGGTAATTCTTCATTCTGAATGAAAGACCTTCTGTCAAAAAACAGGAAGCCGTCCACCAATAGAACTGCTTGTGGTTGGCCAAATTTCCATCAGTTGGGCTAGGGAAGACTTTCCTCTGTCCCATTCTGCCAGAATAGTTCTCTATAAAGGCCTAATTATTGCTCTGGAACAGCTAACGGCTGGAATTGTAGTGGTAAAGAGACCCAATTGCTTAATTTCTTCTCTTACAGAACAGAGCTTTTTTGTTTGTAGAAACATAATGGACCTGAAGATCTTAATATTCTTTCCTGCTGCAAGGAATATCTTCATCTGAATGGAGTCTATGATGAGACCCCAAAATTTAGTAGATTGTGTTGGCACCAATTCTGATTCCCTTTGATTTAGAATTCATCTGTGCTTAGGCATAAATAGGCTGTTTTAAAAGTTGTTGTTTTGAGGATGCTATGAGAGGCCAGTCCTCTAAATATGGGACAATATGGAAACCTTCTTTTCTTAGGGCAGCTGTGATGACTACCAGAATCTTGTTAAACACTCGAGAGGCTGAGGATAGACAAAATGGCAGGGCCCTGAATTGGTAATGACAAAATTTTGCATCCCATTTGATGCAGAATCTGTTTTCTACTTTTCTACTGCATTAGAAATATGTAGATAGGAGGGGCGTGGTCTGACCGTCTATGAGACTGGATGTGTCTCACTGAGGCTCCCGACTAACGCGCCCTAGAAGCCTACAAAAGCGACCTTTTCTGTCCTTATTTGCCCCACGGAGGTCCCTAGTATGGAGAAGAGACTCTCCAAAAAGCAGGGTGCAGACTCCTGAGGCACCGTCCTGGACCTTATGTTGGCGCAAAGGCCGACCCGTCAGGGGACCCAAGATGGCGCTGGGGCGTCCCCGCAAGCTTCCCCTCGTGCGGAAAGGGAGACATCACCCGATGACCAGGATGCTGTCCTGGCTAAGTTGGCTGAGGTGCGGTCCTTCCTGGCTGGTGAAATAGCCAAATCCACCGCGGTGCTCCAGGCTGAGATCGGGGGCCTTGGAGAGCGTACCGCAAAATTGGAGGACCGCGTGGAGGCCTCAACGCAGGCCCATAATGCCGTGGTCGACCGGGTGAACCGCGTGTCTGCCCACATGGTTGAAATGGACCTTGCCCTCGAGGACATGGCTAATCGGTCCAGGAGAAACAATCTCCGTGTGAGGGGCCTGCCAGAGGGTACCGACGAGGATCTGCAAGGGACTCTACTCACCATTCTGAAGCCTCTGCTTCCACACGTTCCGGAGGAACACTGGCACATGGAGAGAGCTCACCGGGCCCTGAGGGGTCCGAGGCCAGACGCCAGCTCCCCACGGGATGTCATCCTCCGCTTCCTCCATTATCACACCAAAGAGACACTCATGAAAAAGAGCCGTGAGGGCCCCATAAGGTATGCCGGGAAGATTATCTCCCTCTATCATGATCTGGCTCCGTCCACGCTGCAGAGGAGGAGGGACTGGCGTCCCATCACGGAGGCCCTGCGGGGTGCCGGCATTAAATATGCTTGGGGTTTCCCCTTTAAATTGATGGTGTTTCGGGGAGACCGGGCGCATATCCTGACACCAGGAGGGGATCCTCACCGTCTGCTGAGTGGCCTTGGCGTACAACCACCTCCTGATCTTCCCAGTGTGGCGATGTTCCCGGATGACCTTCCCCTGCTGCAATAGGAGTGGAGAGGAGCGGGATCGAGAGAGCACCGATAGCTGCTGCTGAAGGGTATAGTGTTGCCTCTGGGGGTCCTTCATTTCCTTCCTCATTTCCCCGGAGGGTCTTGGTCCTGAGGGTGGGTGTTCTGTCCTTCTTTTTGGGAGGGGGGATCTGGTTTGGGGCCCCTTTTTCCGGCCTGGGTCGTGCTTTTTCCCTGCCCCCCCCCCTGATCTATCCGATGGCCCTTTCCTTTGGGCCTCTGAGGGGGGGCCTGCCATTGAGCACTGGGCCGATACACCCCTATCCCGGGGTGTGAGGGCGGTGGGGGGTCCCTGCATCGTGCCACCGCTGTAGGTGGCTTTCCTCGGACCGCCTGGGCGTCACTTAGGCCGCCCTCTGGTTGGATTGGGTGGGTTAGGGCTTCTTTTTGCATACCTACCCCCTCTTTGTGGGTCACTCGGATGGAGCATCCCTTCCTGGAGGTCGGACCCCGAGCACGAGTTGGACGTGATGTGCTTCTCCGGGACGCTTTGACAGGTTTAAATGTCTAAAATGTTTGGTTGGTTCTGCATTTCTATGCCCCCCGTATTGCAGGTTTTTTGCTTCCCCTAGGGGGGTTGTTTTTCTCCTTGAGCTGTGGCAACGGGGTCCTTGCTTGCCCCCCTGCTGAGGGATAGGCGATGGGGCTGGCAATGTCACTGTGCATACTTGACGTTTTTTCCCACAATCAAAAAAAATAAAAATACAAAAAAACAAACACAAAAAAGAAAAAGCATTACTTTAAAAAGGAAAAAAAAACTATTACTTTAACAAACAAAAAACAAACTATTTAAAAAAAAATATTACAAAACAAAGAAAAAAAGGAAAATGAATAAATAGCAAAAATAGATTATATTAGTGAATACATTATCACAATGATTCACTAACAATAGGGGGGGAGATTACCGCACTAACAATATTACTGCTTCAGAAACGATTGTTAACAGCTCCAGGGAAGGTTAATTGTACACCACCAACAGAGGTTTTGTATATAGCAAGGTTATTCTGTTGGAGTGGGGGGAGGGGTTTGTGGACGTATTTCTTTCTGGGGGGGGTTTCCGCTAGGAGGAGGAATTGGCGAAATTGAAATCAAAACAATGAAAAAGGGGGTGTAACATGACAAGAAGGGAACCAAAACGAGTCTGACAGACATGTACTTCACGATTGGAAAGTGGTGATATTAAGCTAGGGGGAGATTTCCAGATTTTTAATTCTACGCTACTAGCGCTGAGTAGGGGCCTTTTCCCCTGTGCGTACGGGTGATCAGCCGATAGTTGGCTGCCTTGCCCAGCCCAGGAAGCTATCTTTAACTGGAGGGTGGGTCCGGGTAGGTTGCAGTTAACAGGTGACAACGACGCATGGGCTGTTTCACATTACGTACTTGGTTGCCATGGTTGATATTACTATCTTGTCCCCCCCCCCCCCTTGGGAGTATAGGAGGATGGCCACTGCACAACTAACGCGAACTGCCCGAGCCGTAGGGTCATTGCTACTAGGAGAGGGACCGGGGGACGGCTCAGTTTAGTTTGGGGGCCGGATTGCAAACCTTGTTTAGACTAGGAATGCACATATAATTAGGATATACGCTAACTTAATTCTATGCTTTAGGAAGACATTGCAATAGTCATCGGACAATACATTGAGGAATAACTACTGATGTTTTAGGGCAGCTTGGGACACTGACACTCTGCACGCGGTGTTGTTTTTTAAGAAATGTACTCGGGCTGTTAATGTTAATGTTACTTTAAATTTTAATTTTACCCGTTACTTCTGCAGTGCTCATAGCCTCCTTGCCTGGGGACTCGGCACCTCTGATACTCCCAGGTCCCTACGCTCCATATTATGCACCTATGCTGTTGATATCATTGTGTTACGCTTTTAAACCTGTGGGAGATGGGAGCCGTCCTACACTGGGAGGGTCACATAGGGTGGGTAGTCAGGTTCAATCTAGACACTTATTGCTGCATTGCTCTATCGCCGGTGCGTTCCTGGGCCCTGATGGGGCATGCTTATGGCGTATACAGTGGTGATACACTTGTCCTGAGGCGCTCCCTGGGACTCGGTGGTACCGGGGAGGCACATGTATGATGTATCCTCATGGTAGGGGAGGGTTACATAAACCAGCTGGGGTCTCTCTTTCTTAATTGTTTGTTAATAGGAGGGTGTGGGGCACCTGTTATAGTATCCTATGTTGATATGTTGTACAGATGGATTTTTGCTCTGCCTCATGGCTTCTATTTTTCTATGGGTGTTTTGAGATGTCAGGGGCTGCACAGCACAGGGTTCAATGGTTTACACCTTGGGACTATGAATGAGTATGCAGCTTAACTGTGACTGGGCGGTTTCTGCCTGCTCCTACAGGATCCCTGAGTTTCAGTTCTCGGGCCATTTTGCAGTGAACACCACAGTTATATGTATCGTAGTTAGGGTCCGGGAGGGCCGTGGGGATGATGGATAACTAATTTTCAAGGTCACCTTAAATTGTAGAGGGCATGTAGGAGGTGAGGCTTTGGGATTCCTCAGTTCCCTCCGCACGTTGATCGTGTTCGGGAAGTGGGCGCACGTTACCCACTACCTTCTGGCGATTTGTAAAACCAGAATTTTCACTGTATCGGACGGTATCTTCATGCCGTCTCTCTGTCCTTCTTTTCTTGCTTTTCTTTCCTTTTCTCCCCACTTTACCCTTTTATTCTCTTTCCCTCGGGGGTGGCGGAGGAAGCGGCCGAATGGTTAACTTCAGGGGGCGGTCGCATCACCCAAATGTGTCAATGCATTATACCCCGGGGCGGGTTAGTCTTAGAAGTATCCGACATGGTTAGATATGGAGATTAAGCTCACCACTTTGAATGTTAAGGGCCTTAACGTTCCTAAGAAGAGACGTCTTATGTTTCGGGCCTTGAAAAGGATGAAATCGGAAATAGCTTACCTACAAGAAACTCACCTTCCCAAGCAGGCTAAGTTCCTACTACGGGACCATGCTTATCCGACCTCATTTGAAGCTAGAGCATACCGTAAAAGGAATGGCGTGGCTATTGTTATTGGCCGTGCTTGCCCTTTTCAGATGTATGCCCAAGATGCCGACCCGGAGGGTCGTTACATCATAGTATCGGGAACGCTGCATTCGCATACCATCCATTTAATAAATGTTTACGCCCCAAATCAACCGGACGCTGGATTCTGGAATACGTTGCGAGGCAAGATCGCGGCATTACCGCATGGCATGATCCTCATGGGGGGAGACTTTAACGCAGCCCCGTGCCCGGCGGTAGACAGGAGCTCGAGAGACGGGGGCCCGAGGTCGCAGGGAGGGGGGGGGCAGGACCGTTTACTAAATTTTTTTATAGCAGATACGGGTTTGGTCGATATCTGGAGGGCACACCATCCGGTGGAACGTGACTATACGTTTTACTCTGCCCCTCATGGTACTTACTCCAGGATAGACTTCTTCCTGGTCAATGCAACGGGCTTGTCCAGGATTGTTAGTTCGGAGGTTGGTAGTATATCCTGGTCAGACCATGCAGACGTCTCTATTGTTTTGGGTAATTTATGTTTGGCGAGTCTGTGGTCCTGGAGACTGAACGCGTCACTGCTAAGGGATACGACGATAACTGATAACTGATAAGGCGAATATCCAGAAATCTAGCGCGATGCCTGTGGGCTTACAGGCGGCTGAGGAATCCCTGATAAAGGACACGTACCGTATACGTCTGGAATCAGACTCCTTAAAATATTTGGGGTTCCATCTGACGGCAGACCCAGGTCGTTTGTTCTCGAGCAATTACGAGCCTATGATAAGGACCCTGACCGGTGATATGGAAAAATGGTTGGACAAACCTATCTCTTGGCTTGGACGCATTCACTCGGTGAAAATGAATATCCTCTCGCGCATATTATTTCTTTTCCAGGCTCTCCCGGCCAGGGTCACGAAATCTCAATTGATGCCACTGCAGAGAGCGATATGTGACTTTGTGTGGCACAACAAGAGACATAGAATAGCCAGACAAATCCTATATAGACGCAAGGATAGAGGGGGGCTGGGCCTACCGCACCTGTATTATTACTACTTAGCGGCCCAACTGTCACAGGTGGTTATGTGGCATTCCCCTATCGGGGAAAGGAGATGGGTGGAACTTGAATCTTTGCTGGCGGGCCTCGATGTCCCTCAATTCGCATTATGGGTGCCGAGAGCGCACAGGCCCATTTTAAGGGCGACTTGCCCGGCTATCCTTAACTCTCTATGAATATGGGATGCGAACTGTGTCAAATTTGGTCTTGCTTCCTCTCCTTCCCCTATGGCTCCGCTTCTTAGAAACAGAGAGTTTCCACCGGGTATGGCACCTAGAGACTTCCGTAACATTGAACGGTCTGGGCTGCAACGTATTTACCAACTGTATAGAAATGGGGAGATCTTACCGTTTGAAGACCTTCGGCAACATAACCACATGACTCCTGCCGACTTTTTTCAGATACGTTCAGATCAGGGACTTCGCCAGGACACCCTGTATTAAAGCAGCGGCACAGGGACAGTTCACTTTCTTTGAGAGATTATGTAGGGATGTTTCTGTCCCTAAAGGCATGATAACACTCCTATATGCCCATATCAGCACCGAAACTAAGGAATGGGGTAAACTGAAGTATACTGATAGATGGGAATCGGATTTGGGAGAGGAACTGGAAGGGATTGAGTGGCAGGAGATTTGGGAGGCAACCAAGAGCGCTTCCATATGCGTCACACAACAGGAACAGGCGTGGAAAACCTTACTCAGGTGGTATACTACTCCAGTAACCTTATATCACATGCGTAAGATAGATTCGGACGATTGCTGGAGGGGCTGTGGATCGCGAGGCACTTACCTCCATATGTGGTGGGACTGCCCGAAAATCTGAGGATTTTGGAAATCTGTTGAAGGCCTTCTGACGCAGACATTCGGGAGGTCCCTGGCATTAGACCCATGGATCTACCTGTTAAACAGAACTATTGAAGGATGGACGAGGAGAGAGCAGAAACTAGTGCGGGTGATTACCTTAAGCGCGCGCAGGACGGTAGCAGCGGCGTGGCTCTCTCCTGAGGGCCCGGAGTTCGGGGGAGTGCTCTCTAGAGTGAGAGAGGGTAGAATCATGGAAGACCTGACAGCAAGAATAAGGGGAACAATAGCTAATTTCCAGAAGGTTTGGGAACCATGGGATTTGAGCGTAGTGGGCTCCGATAGCGGCTGAGGAGCCGGGTGTATGGTCTGGTCGGTGTATTGGCACTGTGCGGTGTGGTTTCCGGGTGGAATCCGTTCGCCTCGCTCGCCCCTACCCCCCCCCCACCCTTCCCCCCTCGCCCGTTTGTCTTGCCTTATCTTCTTGCATCCCTTCTATCTTTTCTCTCCCCTCTCTTTTCCCTGCTTTGTCTTTATTCTTTTACGTCCTACTTGCTATGCCCTTGGTATCCGGGGGTCTTATATACTGACATTCAGGTACCTTTGATGTCTCCGGTTCTATTTTTTTTTTTTTTTTTTGGTTTTCTTTATTCTCTATCTCTCTCATTCTTTCCTTACTCACTCAGGCCTGATCATATTGGAGGAGAATTGGGGGAGCCTAAAATACAAGCTTATAGGGTCAGCATTTGGGCCCCCTCTTAGGTCACACGGCCAGGTCATAAAAAACAAAATCCTCGATAGGAGGCAAGTGATACAGGATCTAGAAAGTGGCTTGTCATGTGGGCTGATGTCAATTATTATGTACACACAATTGTTTTTTGGCTTCTGCGCAAGCCTCACTGTTGTATTCTTCTTGCCTTACCTATCGTGCGCAAAAATAAATAATAAAAAAAAATTTAAAAAAAAATATGTAGATAGGCATTTTTGAGGTTTAGAGAAGCCCCTTCCTGAATAATGTGAGTTGTTGGTTAAATGGTCTCCACACAGATTTTTTTTTTTTTATGACAAACTGATTTAATTATTTTAAATCAAGGGTGGGCCTAAATGACCCGCCTGGCTTCTGAACTAAAAACAGCTTTGAGTAGGTTCCTTTAAAAAAATTCTGAGGGAAGAAGTTATTTTTCTTTAAAAAAGTTTGAGCTTCTGTAAATAGAACCGAGGACATTCTGGGTGACTGGACTGAAAAGCAAAGAAAACCTCTTGGAGGAAGATCTTGGTTCTAAACTAAAATCTCTTCTTACAATAGTAAGGATCCAGTTGTCTGTAGTGGTATTCTGCAGAGAAGACTGCTGAGTCTTCAGAAGAAGAGCCAGAGCACTAAGAGTCAGAATTAGAATTTGACACTTCCCAGTGTTTTGTCTTCCTGATTCTAGGAAGAGACTTTAATTCCTGCTTAGGAGGAAGATCTAAATGGACTGATTGAATGGAAGACACTCCAAAAACGTGTGCTGCAAACTATTTTGGAACCATGATAAAAAAAAAAAAAGAAGATACTGATACCGGAGAAACTGACGGAAGCCAAGCACAGAGAGATGGACACAGGTTTCTTCAGGAAGGAAGAGATTCTTTATTGGATCACCGATCGGGACTCAGAGGGACTAGCGTCACCAAAATACAGCAAGTTCTGAGCCCCGGACAATAGTGCAGGCTCCTTATATAGGCACATAACTCCTCCCATATTAAGCTCCACCCGCACATTCTCTTAACCAATCAACACAAATGAGAATTAACTTCCTGTTTGACCGCATGGCTTGTCCAGCACAATGGAGGAGGGGAATACTACATCCTGTATTCTTGCACATGCTCCGTACACTACTGATCGTATCTTGCCTCGTGCAACCAACTGATCGATACGTCAGCATATGCACGTACACATGCCACGTGGTAATCTCGGCCTACTAAATTTATTTTTACCGAGATTCCACCACATTCCCCCCTTTGATGCCTCTTGATATTTCACAATTACTTGAGGCATCACTTAACCTTGGTTTGCATACACCGCAAGTTACCTTGAACCAGACCAGACTTATCTTATGATGTGAATCTTCAACACTCATCTTCCTGCATTGGTTCTCCCTGATCTAGAGCTTTATACTTATAAACCGCCATTATCTGTGCAGCAGCCTTCCTCTCTGCTATATTTTCTATCAGGCTTTGCACAGACCTAACTACTAAGGGTATAAGACACGGCAGGAGTAGACACAACATTAAAATCAGTAGGACTCCACCTACCACTGCCTTAAGCCCTCCAAACCACTCATACCAGCTACCAAACCAACTACTTGGATTGTACCCTTTCCATACCTGAGTAGGCACATGCGCTAGTTTAACCATATGGCTAGTAAGCTCAGCTATTGCTTGCCCTTCGTCATCTATTTGAAGACAGCAATTGCTCAGGTTAAACTTCCCACATACACCTCCCTCTACTGCCAAAAGGTAATCCAAGGCTAATCTATTTTGGTAGACTGCTGTCCTCATCCTGGTGTTATGCTTCGCTAGAAGATTGAGCGCTTGTGATGTTTCGTTAGTGATAATCTCAACCACCGCCTGTAATCTTATAATTCGGTTGAGCATATAAATAGGGGTTCTATAACCAAAGGTACCATCTTCTGCCCACGTGGCTGTCCCATAATAATCTATGATACGCTGGGGAGGCCATTCATCATCTTCCCAGGCGCCTATCTCTATGGGCCCCCTTTTCTTCCTATGATTCACATCATACACTTTAACACCTAAAGTCTCACCTGTTTCAATCGGTAACAAGAAGAAGGATGGTTTGAGCATACCCAACACACATGCCCCTTCCCAGTCCTGTGGCAACTCCGAATAGGCTTTCTTACCACAGATCCAGTACAAATTTGCTGGGGCTCTCCAGGTAGATGTGATGGATAAATCAAACCACACATCCTTTAAATTGGCGTATCTAGCAAACGGGTTAGATGGTTCTGAGACATTTGAAGCCGACCACCAAGTTGTATTCTTTGTATCATCATCATAAGCTTTTTGCCCTAGACAAGTTAATTCTCCTACAGAAGTATTATACATTATTCCTTTCCTTGCTATGCAAACATAACCTATGATGGAGGTCTTTAATCTCCACTCAGATTTACCTCTAACACTCATATGATAATCGGCTTGTGTAGATATTAGTTGGTCAACTGCCTCAGAACCGGACATTACCTCCTTTGCTTCCCAAGGCCATTGGTCTCCCATGTTAGTACCTCCACACACATAGCAGTTGGTAACATTAAGACTACCGGCAATACTTTCGGCTAAATCAATAAACAGGTTTTTAGCATTATGGGGGATCTTATTATCTATACTCATCTCTTCATAAAAGGAATGGTATACTTGATGAGTTTGGGAGGATACCGTATCAGTCTCTATCCCTATAAACAATACTGTCCCAGGATCTAAACCCGTCCCGTATATTTGAAACCCAAATAATATTTGTCTAAGAACTTATCGGGGTTATTTATAAGTATATGGATAGGATTACATTCCATAGACTTACAATATGGGCTAGTCGGCAACTTAGTCACTATCATGTCTTTGTCTACTGTCTGTCCCCAAGTCGCCCACCCCACACAAGACCAATATGGGCAAAAGTTATAGTCTTTATTTGGGCATCTAGGACTCACATATTTATTTTTACTACTGGGACAAATATATTTATCATTAGACCCATACGTCCTCTCCCATCTAAGATCCCCACATACATTCCACGGCTTTCTACCACTTGATATCGCCTTACACGCATCAAATAGCAGAACACCCGAAGAATGTACGGATTCTAACACCGTCTTATTAATTAGGGTCCCCTGAGGATCTCCATTCCTGAGAGTCAACCAAATTGTACGGGGTTGATACTCCGGACTGAAGCACTTAGGTTCTCCTACTCCTAAATGGCACACACTATAGTCTATATTTAGGTATCTACATCTCGATACATCTCCTTTACACTCGTATTGTGAGTGCCAAATTAGGGTTTGGGAAATATGGTTACCTGTTCTCGTAGTCTTAATGCATACCTCACAGCTAGGAGTGTCGGTACCTCTACCTTCCTGAATATAAAAACACACATAAATAAACACTATCAAAAACACATCTTTCGCCGTCATCCTCAGTCTTCGTCCGTACGAAGGCACCTCAGCTTCCAGGATGTGAGGGCTGCAGGGAATGGAGTTCTGCTCGTCTTCACAGGAGTCCCTTCGAGACTTTTCCTGGCTTATAAACTATACGTCGGTGGGCGGACAGGCTTTATTATGGCCTTCTCACTCACGCACCAAATCCCAAAAATAATAAAATTTGTAATCCACAATAGTTCCTCGTTACTCCGACTGAGTAGTGCGTTTTAACCGGATCTTGCAGGGATTCTCTGGATCTGCTGTAACTTGCCAAGAATCGACTGCTGCTGGTTTAACCCTGGAGTGATGTATCCACGGAGTCACTTCGGCTACTTTTATCGCTGTAGGGGTAGACAAAAGAACAACATAAGGACCTCTCCACTTGGGCCCTAACGGTACATTATTCCACTCTTTAATCCACACTTGATCTCCTGGATGATAACCTTGAACAGGGGGATAAATATTCACAGGTAATCTATCTTGTACCCATTTCTGTACCTCCTCCATAGTCTTACCCAACTCTACAACCTGCTGCCGGGTAATTCCTTCTCCCAACTGACTCAAATCCCCCCTTAAGTTACCAAGTACGGGAGGTGGTCGCCCATACATGATTTCAAAAGGAGAGAGGCCCATCCTTCTGGTAGGGGTACTGCGGATTCGCAATAGAGCTATGGGTAAGAGAACGTTCCACTTAAGTTGGGTTTCCTGACACATTTTAGCCAACTGGTTCTTAATAGTTCTATTCATTCTCTCTACCTTACCAGAACTCTGGGGTCTATATGCTGTATGAAGCCTCCACTTTATACCAAGCATATGAGTCAGTTGTTGTAGGCACTGATGAACAAAAGCTGGACCATTGTCCGATCCTATAGAACAGGGTAGTCCATATCGGGGTATTATTTCTCGTAGCAGGAATCTCACAACTTCTCCTGCTTTCTCTGTACGAGTAGGACATGCTTCTACCCAGCCTGAATAGGTGCACACAATTACCAGCAGGTAACGATGTCCACCCGATTTAGGCATCACTGTAAAGTCAATTTGTAAATCGGACATGGGGAGTCCCCCCATAAACTGGACTCCTGGTGGCTTTACTGGTCCTTGTCTTGCATTATTTTTAGCACACGTTACACATCTTCGTACAATGGCCTGAGTCAAGTTGGACAATCTTGGTATGTAGAAATGTTTTCTGAGAGATTCTTCTGTGCTGTCTCTCCCAGAATGTGTCCCGTTATGATAATTTTGGACAATTTCTACCGCTAGTGATGCTGGTATGACTATTCTTCCATCTTCTAGCTGATACCACTTGTTCTCCAAATACTTTCCTGGTTCAGTCTTTAACCACTCCTCTTCTTGAGCTGTATAAACTGGAGTCCATTGGGACAGTGGAGTTGGTATAAGAGCAGCTATATGCCCCACATACTCCTGTCTTCCTGATTCAGCAGCACGCTTGGCTGCACTATCTGCCATACGATTTCCCTTGGTTACATCACCATTTCCTCTCAGATGCGCTCGACAATGTATGATACCGACTTCTTTCGGCTCCCACACTGCTTCCAATAGTTGTAGGATTTCAGCTGCGTATTTGATTTCTTTGCCTTCTGAATTCAGTAGTCCTCTTTCTTTATACAAAGCTCCGTGGGCATGAGTGGTTAAAAACGCATATTTGGAGTCCGTGTAGATGTTCACTCTTAAACCTTCAGCCAATTGTAACGCTCGTGTCAGTGCTATCAATTCTGCCTTTTGTGCTGATGTTCCTTTCGCCAGTGGCCGAGCTTCTATCACCTTGTCTATTGTTGTTACTGCATATCCTGCATAGCGGATCCCTTCTTTCACATAACTACTGCCGTCGGTATAATATTGAACATCGGGGTTCTGGATGGGAAAATCACGAAGATCTGGTCTACTTGAGAATACTTCATCCATTACTTCCAAACAATCATGTTGACTTTCAGTAGGTTGTGGCAAAAGGGTAGCTGGATTTAAGGTGTTTACAGTCTCTAAATGCACTCTGGGGTTTTCACACAACATTGCTTAATACTTGGTCATACGGCTGTTACTAAACCAATGATTTCCTTTGTAATCCAACAACGTCTGTACTGCATGTGGGACTCGTACATAAAGTTCTTGACCCAGAGTGAGTTTATCGGCTTCAGCTACTAGCAGGGCGGCTGCAGCTACGGCTCTTAGACAAGGTGGAAGTCCGCTGGCCACTGCATCCAATTGCTTAGACATGTAGGCAACAGGTCTTTGCCATGATCCCAAGTACTGTGTCAATACTCCCACAGCCATTCTTCTTTGCTCGTGTACATATAAGTAGAATGGTCGTGTGTGATCAGGTAGACCTAATGCTGGGGCACTCATCAAAGCCTTCTTCACATCTTCAAATGCCGTTTGCTGTTCTTGGGTCCATAAGAAGGGGTCGTGCTCTGTACCTTTGATAGCTGCGTACAGAGGTTTTGCCAGTATCGCATAGCTGGGAATCCATATCCTACAGAAGCCTGCTGCCCCCAAGAATTCTCGCACTTGTCTTCTATTCTTGGGTATTGGTATTTGGCAGACAGCTTCTTTTCTCTCTGGCCCCATAATTCTTTGACCTTCAGAGATATGGAATCCCAGATATTTGACAGTTGGCAAACACAACTGAGCCTTCTTTCTAGACACCTTGTATCCTGCCTTCCAGAGAATGTGTAGTAGATCGTGCGTTGCTTGCTGACAGATTTCTTTTGTAACTGCTGCTATCAACAAGTCATCTACATATTGTAACAATACACACTCTCCTGGGATGGACTCGAAATCCAGTAGATCTTGACTTAGGGCTGAACCAAATAGGGTAGGTGAATTTTTAAACCCTTGGGGCAGTCTTGTCCAAGTCATTTGGCGTTTTGAGCCCGTTACAGCATTCTCCCATTGGAAAGCGAAGATACATTGACTTTCTGCGGCAATTCGGAGGCAAAAGAAGGCATCTTTAAGGTCTAAGACTGTAAAGTAGGTAGCCCCGCCCGGAATTAAAGCAAGCAGGTTATATGGATTGGGTACAACTGGATGTATACTAACAACCGCATCATTGACTGCTCTCAAGTCCTGCACAGGTCGATACTCATCTGTACCGGGCTTTTGAACAGGCAGCAATGGGGTGTTCCAGGGGGAAGTACAGAATTTTAGGATACCATACCGTATGAACTTATCCAGATAGGATTGGATGTTCTTCTTAGCCTTCTGCGGGATGTGGTATTGTCTTAGGCTCACTGGATAAACCCCAAGTTTTAGTTCAATTTTTATAGGTGGAATATTGCGGGCCAGTCCTGGTGGGTTGTTCTCTGCCCAAACTCCTGGTATGTTAAATAATGTCTCATCACTCCTAGGGTTTTGGCTAGTCAACGCTGTATAAAGTCGCCACTCTTCTTCCTTTGGTACGGATAATGTCATGATACCTGAAGGTCCATTAAACTTTAAAGATGTTGTTCCATTTGGTAGGAACGTAATCTGCGCTTGTAACTTAGATAGCATATCACGTCCCAGCAATTGGACTGGACATTCAGGCATATAAAGGAATTGATGTTTTACTACGTGGCCTCCCAATGTACAGAGTCGACTTTTAAGAACCGGTTTTTCAGCACTTCTTCCAGTCGCTCCTATCACAGTAATAGTCCTTCCAGATGGAGGAGCAACTAGATTAGTCACCACTGAATGTTCAGCACCAGTGTCGATCATGAACGCACTCCTTTTTCCCCCTATTGATACATCGACCATAGGCTCCGCTCGACCAAGGGGGATGGAGCCCGGTCGGTATCAATAGTCCTCCATGACCGTGTCAGCCAATCCTACAAAGTCCCTGCCTTCTCTATCGCGGGACCTTTGCGCTGCTGGGAAATACCTATCTTCCCTAACACTTCCTCTGTTCCCATTGCTCCCTCTATTACCATTACTCCCTCCGGGGCCTCCTCTACCTCTCGCTCTGCCTCTAAAGTTTCCGTAGCCTGCCCTGGGTAGGTCTCTCTCGTACTGCTCTCTTTGCGGACATTCGTTCCTCCAATGCCCTTCTTCCTTGCAATACGCGCATTGATTCCTACTCAAAGGCTCCCTATTCCATCTACTATCGCCTCTATCTGGGCCCCGTCTATCTACGCCTGCGATCGCTACCGCTAGCATATCAGCCTTTTTACGCATCTTGCGCTCTTCCTCTTTCTTACTTTCTGTTTCCCTATTCATATAAACCTTATTCGCTACCTCCATTAGTTGGGTGATTGACATACCTGCAAACCCTTCTAACTTTTGTAGCTTGCGCTTAATATCTCCGTAAGCTTGGCTGACAAAGGCGGAGTTCACCATTCGGGAATTATCTGCGTCTTCCGGATTAAAGGGGGTATACAAGCGGTATGCCTCCAATAATCGGTCATAAAAGACACTGGGCGCTTCATCGCTTTTCTGAATCACCTCAACTGTCTTCGACATGTTAATAGCTTTCTTTCCTCCTGCTTTCATGCCAGCAATTATAGCGTCTCTATAGGCTCTGAGTTGAACCATATCAGCACCATTTACATTCCAATCGGGATCGGTATTAGGGTAATGTGTTGCGGCCCATGCTGCTGGATTAGCTTGGTTCAAAGTACGGGCTTTATCCTCTAGCGCTTTAATAGCCGCTTGATTAATTCTTGTCCTTTCCTCATTGTTGAATAAAGTCATTAATAACTGCTGGCAATCAGCCCATGTCGGGTTATGTGTCTGTACTATTGAGGTGAACAGATCAGTCATAGCTTGTGGTTTCTCAGTATACGAGGAATTGTGGGTCTTCCAATTTAAGAGATCGGTTGTCGTGAATGGGACATATACAAAGACTGGGTCATCATGTGCCGTTTGGCCTGCGGCATCGATATAGGCTGGCCCAGGATTCAGACGAAGAGGCATCTGATAGTGTTTTAATTGTTGGGCACCGGTCAACTGTCGGGTCTGTATGGGGCTACGTGGAGGGGCGTCAGTCATAGGTTCCAGTCGGGGAGAAATAGGGTATGGGGATGTGGGAGCTTGGTTTTGGGAAAAGGTTGTAAATAAAACACTTCGAGCCGAGCTAGATGAAGCTTGACCGGAAGTCTGAAGTGGCGCCAAATCAGGATATTCGTTTTTAATGGGGGTTGGTTCTGATTCCGGAAGGGGAGATTTAGTACGAGGGGGGGTGGATCCTGTACTGGAGGAGGAAGCGGAAGTGGATGAGGGTAATGAGGGGAGGGTTGCAGGACTTCCTGCATTTGCGTCACTTCCTCTTAACGGAAAGTAAGGGGGCGGCAAAGGGATCTCGGACTCAGGGGGCGTGTCCAAAATGGGCCTAACACCAGTCCTAGTGGACAAACAAGTCCTAGCTACCATGAGGCGACACTGCTCCTCGTGGCATGTCTGGAGCCATTTTGGCGAGTCATTTACGGCCTGTCTCCAACAATCAATATAAGGAAACTGGCCGTAAAGTTCAGGCCTACCCGATACAGCCACGTGTACGCGCTGTACCAGAGTTGGATCCAAACTGCCACGTGGCGGCCATGCCGCAACCAAAGTAGGCCACTCCCTAGTACACAAAGTGACCAAACGTACAGGAGACATTTTAACCCCAAAATCACAAGTTTTGAATCCCTTTTTA